>NW_027478586.1:0-600000 GCF_051014685.1 Ptiloglossa arizonensis
GCAGTTTGGAGGTAAGAAACGCTTGAGAAACTCAAAATTTTCGCAGTTCTGATGCTCGACACGAATAACTAGAACGGCCTAGGGGAAAACTACACCTACCTTCGTAATCGGGCGAGTTTCTACTTTCAGATGCAACAGAAATTTTGCGGATTGATCAATCCGTTCGCGAGATATGGCAGTTTGGAGATAAGAAACGCTTGAGAAACTCAAAATTTTCGCAGTTCTGATGCTCGAAACAAGTAACTAGAACGGCCTAGGGGAAAAGTACGCATACCGTTGTAATCGGGCATGTTTCTACTTTTAGATGCAACAGAAATTTTGCGAATTGGTCAATCCGTTCGCGAGATATGGCAGTTAGGAGGTAAGAAACGCTTGAGAAACTCAAAATTTTCGCAGTTCTGATGCTCGAAACGAATAACTAGAAGCGCCTAGGGGAAAAGCACGCATACCGTTGTAATCGGTCGAGTTTCTAATTTCAGAAGCAACAGAAATTTTGCGGATTGGTCAATCCGTTCGCGAGATATGGCAGTTTGGAGGTAAGAAACGCTTGAGAAACTCAAATTTTCGCAGTTCTGATGCTCGAAATGAATAACTGGAACGGCCTAGGAGAAAACTACACCTACCGTTGTAATCGGGCGAGTTTCTACTTTCAGATGCAACAGAAATTTTGCGGATTGGTCAATCCGTTCGCGAGATATGGCCGTTTGGATTTAAGAAACGCTTGAGGACCTCAAAATTTTCGCATTTCTGATGCTCGAAACGAATAACTAGAATGGCCTGGGGAAAAGTGCGCATACCGTTGTAATCGGGCGAGTTTCTACTTTCAGATGCAACAGAAATTTTGCGGATTGATCAATCCGTTCGCTAGATATGGCAGTTTGGAGATAAGAAACGCTTGAGAAACTCAAAATTTTCGCATTTCTGATGCTCGACATGAATAACTAGAACGGCCTAGGGGCAAAGTGCGCATACCGTTGTAATCGGGCGAGTATCTACTTTCAGATGCAACAGAAATTTTGCGGATTGATCAATCCGTTCGCGAGATATGGCAGTTTGGAGATATGAAACGCTTGAGAAACTCAAAATGTTCGCAGTTCTGATGCTCGAAACGAGTAACTAGAACGGCCTAGGGGAAAAGTACGCATACCGTTGTAATCGGGCGAGTTTCTACTTTCAGATGCAACAGAAATTTTGCGGATTGGTCAATCCGTTCGGGAGATATGGCAGTTTGGAGGTAAGAAACGCTTGAGAAACTCAAAATTTTCGCATTTCTGATGCTCGACATGAATAACTAGAACGGCCTAGGGGCAAAGTGCGCATAACGTTGTAATCGGGCGAGTTTCTACTTTCAGAAGCAACAGAAATTTTGCGGATTGGTCAATCCGTTCGCGAGATATGGCAGTTTGGAGGTAAGAATCGCTTGAGAAACTCAAAATTTTCGCAGTTCTGATGCTCGAAACGAATAACTAGAACCGCCTAGGAGAAAAGTACGCATACCGTTGTAATCGGGCGAGTTTCTACTTTCAGATGCAACAGAAATTTTGCGGATTGATCAATCCGTTCGCGAGATATGGCAGTTTGGAGATGAGAAACGCTTGAGAAACTCAAAATTTTCGCAGTTCTGATGCTCGAAACGAATGACTAGAACGGCCTAGGGGAAAAGTGCGCATACCGTTGTAATCGAGCGAGTTTCTACTTTCAGATGCAACAGAAATTTTGCGGATTGATCAATCCGTTCGCGAGATATGGCAGTTTGGAGGTAAGATACGCTTGAGAAACTCAAAATTTTCGCAGTTCTGATGCTCGACACGAATAACTAGAACGGCCTAGGGGCAAAGTGCGCATACCGTTGTAATCGGGCGAGTTTCTGCTTTCAGATGCAACAGAAATTTTGCGGATTGGTCAATCCGTTCGCGAGATATGGCAGTTTGGAGGTAAGAAACGCTTGAGAAACTCAAAATTTTCGCAGTTCTGATGCTCGACACGAATAACTAGAACGGCCTAGGGGAAAACTACACCTACCTTCGTAATCGGGCGAGTTTCTACTTTCAGATGCAACAGAAATTTTGCGGATTGATCAATCCGTTCGCGAGATATGGCAGTTTGGAGATAAGAAACGCTTGAGAAACTCAAAATTTTCGCAGTTCTGATGCTCGAAACAAGTAACTAGAACGGCCTAGGGGAAAAGTACGCATACCGTTGTAATCGGGCATGTTTCTACTTTAGATGCAACAGAAATTTTGCGAATTGGTCAATCCGTTCGCGAGATATGGCAGTTAGGAGGTAAGAAACGCTTGAGAAACTCAAAATTTTCGCAGTTCTGATGCTCGAAACGAATAACTAGAAGCGCCTAGGGGAAAAGCACGCATACCGTTGTAATCGGTCGAGTTTCTAATTTCAGAAGCAACAGAAATTTTGCGGATTGGTCAATCCGTTCGCGAGATATGGCAGTTTGGAGGTAAGAAACGCTTGAGAAACTCAAAATTTTCGCAGTTCTGATGCTCGAAATGAATAACTGGAACGGCCTAGGAGAAAACTACACCTACCGTTGTAATCGGGCGAGTTTCTACTTTCAGATGCAACAGAAATTTTGCGGATTGGTCAATCCGTTCGCGAGATATGGCCGTTTGGATTTAAGAAACGCTTGAGGACCTCAAAATTTTCGCATTTCTGATGCTCGAAACGAATAACTAGAATGGCCTGGGGGAAAAGTGCGCATACCGTTGTAATCGGGCGAGTTTCTACTTTCAGATGCAACAGAAATTTTGCGGATTGATCAATCCGTTCGCTAGATATGGCAGTTTGGAGATAAGAAACGCTTGAGAAACTCAAAATTTTCGCATTTCTGATGCTCGACATGAATAACTAGAACGGCCTAGGGGCAAAGTGCGCATACCGTTGTAATCGGGCGAGTATCTACTTTCAGAAGCAACAGAAATTTTGCGGATTGGTCAATCCGTTCGCGAGATATGGCAGTTTGGATGTAAGAATCGCTTGAGAAACTCAAAATTTTCGCAGTTCTGATGCTCGACACGAATAACTAGAGCGGCCTAGGGGAAAACTACACCTACCGTTGTAATCGGGCGAGTTTCTACTTTCAGATGCAACAGAAATTTTGCGGATTGATCAATCCGTTCGCGAGATATGGCAGTTTGGAGATAAGAAACGCTTGAGAAACTCAAAATTTTCGCAGTTCTGATGCTCGAAACGAGTAACTAGAACCGCCTAGGGGAAAAGTACGCATACCGTTGTAATCGGGCGAGTTTCTACTTTCAGATGCAACAGAAATTTTGCGGATTGGTCAATCCGTTCGCGAGATATGGCAGTTTGGAGGTAAGAAACGCTTGAGAAACTCAAAACTTTCGCAGTTCTGATGCTCGAAACGAATAACTAGAACCGCCTAGGAGAAAAGAACGCATACCGTTGTAATCGGGCGAGTTTTCTACTTTCAGACGCAACAGAAATTTTGCGGATTGATCAATCCGTTCGCGAGATATGGCAGTTTGGAGATAAGAAACGCTTGAGAAACTCAAAATTTTCGCAGTTCTGATGCTCGAAACGAGTAACTAGAACGGCCTAGGGAAAAGTACGCATACCGTTGTAATCGGGCGAGTTTCTACTTTCAGATGCAACAGAAATTTTGCGGATTGGTCAATCCGGTCGCGAGATATGGCAGTTTGGAGGCAAGAAACGCTTGAGAGACTCAAAATTTTCGCAGTTCTGATGCTCGACACGAATAACTAGAACGGCCTAGGGAAAAGTGCGCATACCTTTGTAATCGGGCGAGTTTCTACTTTCAGATACAACAGAAATTTTGCGGATTGCTCAATCCGTTCGCGAGATATGGCAGTTTGGAGGTAAGAAACGCTTGAGAAACTCAAAATTTTCGCAGTTCTGATGCTCGAAACGAATAACTAGAACGGCCAAGGGGAAAACTACACCTACCGTTGTAATCGGGCGAGTTTCTACTTTCAGATGCAACAGAAATTTTGCGGATTGGTCAATCCGTTCGGGAGATATGGCAGTTTGGAGGTAAGAAACGCTTGAGAAACTCAAAATTTTCGCATTTCTGATGCTCGACATGAATAACTAGAACGGCCTAGGGGCAAAGTGCGCATTCCGTTGTAATCGGGCGAGTTTCTACTTTCAGATGCAACAGAAATTTTGCGGATTGATCAATCCGTTCGCGAGATATGGCAGTTTGGAGGTAAGAAACGCTTGAGAAACTCAAAATTTTCGCAGTTCTGATGCTCGACACGAATAACTAGAACGGCCTAGGGAAAACTACACCTACCTTCGTATTCGGGCGAGTTTCTACTTTCAGATGCAACAGAAATTTTGCGGATTGATCAATCCGTTCGCGAGATATGGCAGTTTGGAGATAAGAAACGCTTGAGAAACTCAAATTTTCGCAGTTCTGATGCTCGAAACGAGTAACTAGAACGGCCTAGGGGAAAAGTACGCATACCGTTGTAATCGGGCATGTTTCTACTTTTAGATGCAACAGAAATTTTGCGGATTGGTCATTCCGTTCGCGAGATATGGCAGTTTGGAGGTAAGAATCGCTTGAGAAACTCAAAATTTTCGCAGTTCTGATGCTCGACACGAATAACTAGAGCGGCCTAGGGGAAAACTACACCTACCGTTGTAATCGGGCGAGTTTCTACTTTCAGATGCAACAGAAATTTTGCGGATTGATCAATCCGTTCGCGAGATATGGCAGTTTGGAGATAAGAAACGCTTGAGAAACTCAAAATTTTCGCAGTTCTGATGCTCGAAACGAGTAACTAGAACGGCCTAAGGGAAAAGCACGCATACCGTTGTAATCGGGCGAGTTTCTACTTTCAGATGCAACAGAAATTTTGCGGATTGGTCAATCCGTTCGCGAGATATGGCAGTTTGGAGGTAAGAAACGCTTGAGAAACTCAAAACTTTCGCAGTTCTGATGCTCGAAACGAATAACTAGAACCACCTAGGAGAAAAGTACGCATACCGTTGTAATCGGGCGAGTTTCTACTTTCAGACGCAACAGAAATTTTGCGGATTGATCAATCCGTTCGCGAGATATGGCAGTTTGGAGATAAGAAACGCTTGAGAAACTCAAAATTTTCGCAGTTCTGATGCTCGAAACGAGTAACTAGAACGGCCTAGGGGAAAAGTACGCATACCGTTGTAATCGGGCGAGTTTCTACTTTCAGATGCAACAGAAATTTTGCGGATTGGTCAATCCGGTCGCGAGATATGGCAGTTTGGAGGTAAGAAACGCTTGAGAAACACAAAATTTTCGCAGTTCTGATGCTCGACACGAATAACTAGAACGGCCTAGGGGAAAACTACACCTACCGTTGTAATCGGGCGAGTTTCTACTTTCAGATGCAACAGAAATTTTGCGGATTGGTCAATCCGTTCGGGAGATATGGCAGTTTGGAGGTAAGAAACGCTTGAGAAACTCAAAATTTTCGCATTTCTGATGCTCGACATGAATAACTAGAACGGCCTAGGGGCAAAGTGCGCATTTCCGTTGTAATCGGGCGAGTTTCTACTTTCAGATGCAACAGAAATTTTGCGGATTGGTCAATCCGTTCGCGAGATATGGCAGTTTGGATGTAAGAAACGCTTGAGAAACTCAAAATTTTCGCAGTTCTGATGCTCGACACGAATAACTAGAGCGGCCTAGGGGAAAAGTACACCTACCGTTGTAATCGGGCGAGTTTCTACTTTCAGATGCAACAGAAATTTTGCGGATTGATCAATCCGTTCGCGAGATATGGCAGTTTGGAGATATGAAACGCTTGAGAAACTCAAAATGTTCGCAGTTCTGATGCTCGAAACGAGTAACTAGAACGGCCTAGGGGAAAAGTACGCATACCGTTGTAATCGGGCGAGTTTCTACTTTCAGATGCAACAGAAATTTTGCGGATTGGTCAATCCGTTCGGGAGATATGGCAGTTTGGAGGTAAGAAACGCTTGAGAAACTCAAAATTTTCGCATTTCTGATGCTCGACATGAATAACTAGAACGGCCTAGGGCAAAGTGCGCATACCGTTGTAATCGGGCGAGTTTCTACTTTCAGAAGCAACAGAAATTTTGCGGATTGGTCAATCCGTTCGCGAGATATGGCAGTTTGGAGGTAAGAATCGCTTGAGAAACTCAAAATTTTCGCAGTTCTGATGCTCGAAACGAATAACTAGAACCGCCTAGGAGAAAAGTACGCATACCGTTGTAATCGGGCGAGTTCCTACTTTCAGACGCAACAGAAATTTTGCGGATTGATCAATCCGTTCGCGAGATATGGCAGTTTGGAGATAAGAAACGCTTGAGAAACTCAAAATTTTCGCAGTTCTGATGCTCGAAACGAGTAACTAGAACGGCCTAGGGGAAAAGTGCGCATACCTTTGTAATCGGGCGAGTTTCTACTTTCAGATACAACAGAAATTTTGCGGATTGGTCAATCCGTTCGCGAGATATGGCAGTTTGGAGGTAAGAAACGCTTGAGAAACTCAAAATTTTCGCAGTTCTGATGCTCGAAACGAATAACTAGAACGGCCTAGGGGAAAACTACACCTACCGTTGTAATCGGGCGAGTTTCTACTTTCAGATGCAACAGAAATTTTGCGGATTGGTCAATCCGTTCGGGAGATATGGCAGTTTGGAGGTAAGAAACGCTTGAGAAACTCAAAATTTTCGCACTTCTGATGCTCGACATGAATACTAGAACGGCCTAGGGGCAAAGTGCGCATACCGTTGTAATCGGGCGAGTTTCTACTTCAGAAGCAACAGAAATTTGCGGATTGATCAATCCGTTCGCGAGATATGGCAGTTTGGAGATAAGAAACGCTTGAGAAACTCAAAATTTTCGCAAGTTCTGATGCTCGAAACGAGTAACTAGAACGGCCTAGGGGAAAAGTGCGCATACCTTTGTAATCGGGCGAGTTTCTACTTTCAGATACAACAGAAATTTTGCGGATTGGTCAATCCGTTCGCGAGATATGGCAGTTTGGAGGTAAGAAACGCTTGAGAAACTCAAAATTTTCGCAGTTCTGATGCTCGAAACGAATAACTAGAACGGCCTAGGGGAAAACTACACCTACCGTTGTAATCGGGCGAGTTTCTACTTTCAGATGCAACAGAAATTTTGCGGATTGGTCAATCCGTTCGGGAGATATGGCAGTTTGGAGGTAAGAAACGCTTGAGAAACTCAAAATTTTCGCACTTCTGATGCTCGACATGAATACTAGAACGGCCTAGGGGCAAAGTGCGCATACCTTTGTAATCGGGCGAGTTTCTACTTTCAGAAGCAACAGAAATTTTGCGGATTGGTCAATCCGTTCGCGAGATATGGCAGTTTGGAGGTAAGAATCGCTTGAGAAACTCAAAATTTTCGCAGTTCTGATGCTCGACATGAATAACTAGAACGGCCTAGGGGCAAAGTGCGCATTCCGT
This sequence comes from Ptiloglossa arizonensis, assembly GCF_051014685.1. NCBI lineage: Eukaryota > Metazoa > Arthropoda > Insecta > Hymenoptera > Colletidae > Ptiloglossa > Ptiloglossa arizonensis. Next base: position 7,444 of record NW_027478586.1, read on the forward strand.
TGTAATCGGGCGAGTTTCTACTTTCAGATGCAACAGAAATTTTGCGGATTGGTCAATCCGTTCGCGAGATATGGCAGTTTGGGGGTAAGAAACGCTTGAGAAACTCAAAATTTTCGCAGTTCTGATGATCGACACGAATAACTAGAGCGGCTAGGGGAAAACTACACCTACTGTTGTAATCGGGCGAGTTTCTACTTTCAGATGCAACAGAAATTTTGCGGATTGGTCAATCCGGTCGCGAGATATGGCAGTTTGGAGGTAAGAAACGCTTGAGAAACTCAAAATTTTCGCAGTTCTGATGCTCGACACTAATAACTAGAACGGCCTAGGGGAAAAGTGCGCATACCTTTGTAATCGGGCGAGTTTCTACTTTCAGATGCAACAGAAATTTTGCGGATTGGTCAATCCGTTCGCGAGATATGGCCGTTTGGAGGTAAGAAACGCTTGAGAAACTCAAAATTTTCGCAGTTCTGATGCTCGACACGAATAACTAGAGCGGCCTAGGGGAAAACTACACCTACCGTTGTAATCGGGCGAGTTTCTACTTTCAGATGCAACAGAAATTTTGCGGATTGGTCAATCCGTTCGCGAGATATGGCAGTTTGGAGGTAAGAAACGCTTGAGAAACTCAAAACTTTCGCAGTTCTGATGCTCGACACGAATAACTAGAACGGCCTAGGGGCAAAGTGCGCATACCGTTTAATCGGGCGAGTTTCTACTTTCAGAAGCAACAGAAATTTTGCGGATTGGTCAATCCGTTCGCGAGATATGGCAGTTTGGAGGTAAGAACCGCTTGAGAAACTCAAAATTTTCGCAGTTCTGATGCTCGACACGAATAACTAGAGCGGCCTAGGGGAAAACTACACCTACCGTTGTAATCGGGCGAGTTTCTACTTTCAGATGCAACAGAAATTTTGCGGATTGATCAATCCGTTCGCGAGATATGGCAGTTTGGAGATATGAAACGCTTGAGAAACTCAAAATGTTCGCAGTTCTGATGCTCGAAACGAGTAACTAGAACGGCCTAGGGGAAAAGTACGCTTACCGTTGTAATCGGGCGAGTTTCTACTTTCAGATGCAACAGAAATTTTGCGGATTGGTCAATCTGGTCGCGAGATATGGCAGTTTGGAGGTAAGAAACGCTTGAGAAACTCAAAATTTTCGCAGTTCTGATGCTCGAAACTAATAACTAGAACGGCCTAGGGGAAAAGTGCGCATACCTTTGTAATCGGGCGAGTTTCTACTTTCAGATGCAACAGAAATTTTGCGGATTGGTCAATCCGTTCGGGAGATATGGCAGTTTGGAGGTAAGAAACGCTTGAGAAACTCAAAATTTTCGCATTTCTGATGCTCGACATGAATAACTAGAACGGCCTAGGGGCAAAGTGCGCATACCGTTGTAATCGGGCGAGTTTCTACTTTCAGAAGCAACAGAAATTTTGCGGATTGGTCAATCCGTTCGCGAGATATGGCAGTTTGGAGGTAAGAATCGCTTGAGAAACACAAAATTTTCGCAGTTCTGATGCTCGACACGAATAACTAGAGCGGCCTAGGGGCAAAGTGCGCATACCGTTGTAATCGGGCGAGTTTCTACTTTCAGAAGCAACAGAAATTTTGCGGATTGGTCAATCCGTTCGCGAGATATGGCAATTTGGAGGTAAGAAACGCTTGAGAAACTCAAAATTTTCGCAGTTCTGATGCTCGAAACGAATAACTAGAACGGCCTAGGGGAAAACTACACCTACCGTTGTAATCGGGCGAGTTTCTACTTTCAGATGCAATAGAAATTTTGCGGATTGGTCAATCCGTTCGGGAGATATGGCAGTTTGGAGGTAAGAAACGCTTGAGAAACTCAAAATTTTCGCATTTCTGATGCTCGACATGAATAACTAGAACGGCCTAGGGGCAAAGTGCGCATACCGTTGTAATCGGGCGAGTTTCTACTTTCAGAAGCAACAGAAATTTTGCGGATTGGTCAATCCGTTCGCGAGATATGGCAGTTTGGAGGTAAGAATCGCTTGAGAAACTCAAAATTTTCGCAGTTCTGATGCTCGACACGAATAACTAGAACGGCCTAGGGGAAAAGAGCGCATACCGTTGTAATCGGGCGAGTTTCTACTTTCAGATGCAACAGAAATTTTGCGGATTGGTCAATCCGTTCGCGAGATATGGCAATTTGGATGTAAGAAACGCTTGGGAAACTCAAAATTTTCGCAGTTCTGATGCTCGAAACGAATAACTAGAACGGCCTAGGGGAAAACTACACCTACCGTTGTAATCGGGCGAGTTTCTACTTTCAGATGCAACAGAAATTTTGCGGATTGGTCAATCCGTTCGGGAGATATGGCAGTTTGGAGGTAAGAAACGCTTGAGAAACTCAAAATTTTCGCATTTCTGATGCTCGACATGAATAACTAGAACGGCCTAGGGGCAAAGTGCGCATACCGTTGTAATCGGGCGAGTTTCTACTTTCAGAAGCAACAGAAATTTTGCGGATTGGTCAATCCGTTCGCGAGATATGGCAGTTTGGAGGTAAGAATCGCTTGAGAAACTCAAAATTTTCGCAGTTCTGATGCTCGACACGAATAACTAGAGCGGCCTAGGGGAAAACTACACCTACCGTTCTAATCGGGCGCGTTTCTACTTTCAGATGCAACAGAAATTTTGCGGATTGGTCAATCCGGTCGCGAGATATGGCAGTTTGGAGGTAAGAAACGCTTGAGAAACTCAAAACTTTCGCAGTTCTGATGCTCGAAACGAATAACTAGAACCGCCTAGGAGAAAAGCACGCATACCGTTGTAATCGGGCGAGTTTCTACTTTCAGATGCAACAGAAATTTTGCGGATTGATCAATCCGTTCGCGAGATATGGCAGTTTGGAGATAAGAAACGCTTGAGAAACTCAAAATTTTCGCAGTTCTGATGCTCGAAACGAGTAACTAGAACGGCCTAGGGGAAAAGTACGCATACCGTTGTAATCGGGCGAGTTTCTACTTTCAGATGCAACAGAAATTTTGCGGATTGGTCAATCCGGTCGCGAGATATGGCAGTTTGGAGGTAAGAAACGCTTGAGAAACTCAAAATTTTCGCAGTTCTGATGCTCGACACGAATAACTAGAACGGCCTAGGGGAAAAGTGCGCAAACTTTTGTAATCGGGCGAGTTTCTACTTTCAGATGCAACAGAAATTTTGCGGATTGGTCAATCCGTTCGCGAGATATGGCAGTTTGGAGGTAAGAAACGCTTGAGAAACTCAAAATTTTCGCAGTTCTGATGCTCGAAACGAATAACTAGAACGGCCTAGGGGAAAACTACACCTACCGTTGTAATCGGGCGAGTTTCTACTTTCAGATGCAACAGAAATTTTGCGGATTGGTCAATCCGTTCGGGAGATATGGCAGTTTGGAGGTAAGAAACGCTTGAGAAACTCAAAATTTTCGCATTTCTGATGCTCGACATGAATAACTAGAACGGCCTAGGGGCAAAGTGCGCATACCGTTGTAATCGGGCGAGTTTCTACTTTCAGAAGCAACAGAAATTTTGCGGATTGGTCAATCCGTTCGCGAGATATGGCAGTTTGGAGGTAAGAATCGCTTGAGAAACTCAAAATTTTCGCAGTTCTGATGCTCGAAACGAATAACTAGAACGGCCTAGGGGAAAACTACACCCACCGTTGTAATCGGGCGAGTTTCTACTTTCAGATGCAACAGAAATTTTGCGGATTGGTCAATCCGTTCGGGAGATATGGCAGTTTGGAGGTAAGAAACGCTTGAGAAACTCAAAATTTTCGCATTTCTGATGCTCGACATGAATAACTAGAACGGCCTCGGGGCAAAGTGCGCATACCGTTGTAATCGGGCGAGTTTCTACTTTCAGAAGCAACAGAAATTTTGCGGATTGGTCAATCCGTTCGCGAGATATGGCAGCTTGGAGGTAAGAAACGCTTGAGAAACTCAAAATTTTCGCAGTTCTGATGCTCGAAACGAATAACTAGAACGGCCTAGGGGAAAACTACACCTACCGTTGTAATCGGGCGAGTTTCTACTTTCAGATGCAACAGAAATTTTGCGGATTGGTCAATCCGTTCGGGAGATATGGCAGTTTGGAGGTAAGAAACGCTTGAGAAACTCAAAATTTTCGCAGTTCTGATGCTCGAAACGAATAACTAGAACGGCCTAGGGGAAAACTACACCTACCGTTGTAATCGGGCGAGTTTCTACTTTCAGATGCAACAGAAATTTTGCGGATTGGTCAATCCGTTCGGGAGATATGGCAGTTTGGAGGTAAGAAACGCTTGAGAAACTCAAAATTTTCGCACTTCTGATGCTCGACATGAATAACTAGAACGGCCTAGGGGCAAAGTGCGCATACCGTTGTAATCGGGCGAGTTTCTACTTTCAGAAGCAACAGAAATTTTGTGGATTGGTCAATCCGTTCGCGAGATATGGCAGTTTGGAGGTAAGAATCGCTTGAGAAACTCAAAATTTTCGCAGTTCTGATGCTCGACATGAATAACTAGAACGGCCTAGGGGCAAAGTGCGCACTCCGTTGTAATCGGGCGAGTTTCTACTTTCAGATGCAACAGAAATTTTGCGGATTGGTCAATCCGTTCGCGAGATATGGCAGTTTGGAGGTAAGAAACGCTTGAGAAACTCAAAATTTTCGCAGTTCTGATGCTCGACACGAATAACTAGAGCGGCCTAGGGGAAAACTACACCTACCGTTGTAATCGGGCGAGTTTCTACTTTCAGATGCAACAGAAATTTTGCGGATTGATCAATCCGTTCGCGAGATATGGCAGTTTGGAGATATGAAACGCTTGAGAAACTCAAAATGTTCGCAGTTCTGATGCTCGAAACGAGTAACTAGAACGGCCTAGGGGAAAAGTACGCATACCGTTGTAATCGGGCGAGTTTCTACTTTCAGATGCAACAGAAATTTTGCGGATTGGTCAATCCGGTCGCGAGATATGGCAGTTTGGAGGTAAGAAACGCTTGAGAAACTCAAAATTTTCGCAGTTCTGATGCTCGACACTAATAACTAGAACGGCCTAGGGGAAAAGTGCGCATACCTTTGTAATCGGGCGAGTTTCTACTTTCAGATGCAACAGAAATTTTGCGGATTGGTCAATCCGTTCGCGAGATATGGCAGTTTGGAGGTAAGAAACGCTTGAGAAACTCAAAATTTTCGCAGTTCTGATGCTCGAAACGAATAACTAGAACGGCCTAGGGGAAAACTACACCTACCGTTGTAATCGGGCGAGTTTCTACTTTCAGATGCAACAGAAATTTTGCGGATTGGTCAATCCGTTCGGGAGATATGGCAGTTTGGAGGTAAGAAACGCTTGAGAAACTCAAAGTTTTCGCATTTCTGATGCTCGACATGAATAACTAGAACGGCCTAGGGGCAAAGTGCGCATACCGTTGTAATCGGGCGAGTTTCTACTTTCAGAAGCAACAGAAATTTTGCGGATTGGTCAATCCGTTCGCGAGATATGGCAGTTTGGAGGTAAGAATCGCTTGAGAAACTCAAAATTTTCGCAGTTCTGATGCTCGAAACGAATAACTAGAACGGCCTAGGGGAAAACTACACCCACCGTTGTAATCGGGCGAGTTTCTACTTTCAGATGCAACAGAAATTTTGCGGATTGGTCAATCCGTTCGGGAGATATGGCAGTTTGGAGGTAAGAAACGCTTGAGAAACTCAAAATTTTCGCATTTCTGATGCTCGACATGAATAACTAGAACGGCCTAGGGGCAAAGTGCGCATACCGTTGTAATCGGGCGAGTTTCTACTTTCAGAAGCAACAGAAATTTTGCGGATTGGTCAATCCGTTCGCGAGATATGGCAGCTTGGAGGTAAGAAACGCTTGAGAAACTCAAAATTTTCGCAGTTCTGATGCTCGACACGAATAACTAGAACGGCCTAGGGGAAAAGAGCGCATACCGTTGTAATCGGGCGAGTTTCTACTTTCAGATGAAACAGAAATTTTGCGGATTGGTCAATCCGTTCGCGAGATATGGCAATTTGGAGGTAAGAAACGCTTGAGAAACTCAAAATTTTCGCAGTTCTGATGCTCGAAACGAATAACTAGAACGGCCTAGGGGAAAACTACACCTACCGTTGTAATCGGGCGAGTTTCTCCTTTCAGATGCAACAGAAATTTTGCGGATTGGTCAATCCGTTCGGGAGATATGGCAGTTTGGAGGTAAGAAACGCTTGAGAAACTCAAAATTTTCGCATTTCTGATGCTCGACATGAATAACTAGAACGGCCTAGGGGCAAAGTGCGCATACCGTTGTAATCGGGCGAGTTTCTACTTTCAGAAGCAACAGAAATTTTGCGGATTGGTCAATCCGTTCGCGAGATATGGCAGTTTGGAGGTAAGAATCGCTTGAGAAACTCAAAATTTTCGCAGTTCTGATGCTCGACATGAATAACTAGAACGGCCTAGGGGCAAAGTGCGCATACCGTTGTAATCGGGCGAGTTTCTACTTTCAGATGCAACAGAAATTTTGCGGATTGGTCAATCCGTTCGCGAGATATGGCAGTTTGGAGGTAAGAAACGCTTGAGAAACTCAAAATTTTCGCAGTTCTGATGCTCGACACGAATAACTAGAGCAGCCTTGGGGAACACTACACCTACCGTTGTAATCGGGCGAGTTTCTACTTTCAGATGCAACAGAAATTTTGCGGATTGATCAATCCGTTCGCGAGATATGGCAGTTTGGAGATAAGAAACGCTTGAGAAACTCAAAATTTTCGCAGTTCTGATGCTCGAAACGAGTAACTAGAACGGCATAGGGGAAAAGTACGCATACCGTTGTAATCAGGCGAGTTTCTACTTTCAGATGCAGCAGAAATTTTGCGGATTGGTCAATCCGTTCGCGAGATATGGCAGTTTGGAGGTAAGAAACGGTTGAGAAACTCAAAATTTTCGCAGTTCTGATGCTCGAAACGAATAACTAGAACCGCCTAGGAGAAAAGTACGCATACTGTTGTAATCGGGCGAGTTTCTAGTTTCAGATGCAACAGAAATTTTGCGGATTGATCAATCCGTTCGCGAGATATGGCAGTTTGGACATAAGAAACGCTTGAGAAACTCAAAATTTTCGCAGTTCTGATGCTCGACATGAATAACTAGAACGGCCTAGGGGAGAAGTGCGCATATCGTTGTAATCGGGCGAGTTTCTACTTTCAGATGCAACAGAAATTATGCGGATTGGTCAATCCGTTCGCGAGATATGGCAGTTTGGAGGAAAGAATCGCTTGAGAAACTCAAAATTTTCGCAGTTCTGATGCTCGACACGAATAACTAGAACGGCCTAGGGGCAAAGTGCGCATACCGTTGTAATCGGGCGAGTTTCTACTTTCAGATGCAACAGAAATTTTGCGGATTGGTCAATCCGTTCGCGAGATATGGCAGTTTGGATGTAAGAAACGCTTGAGAAACTCAAAATTTTCGCAGTTCTGATGCTCGACACGAATAACTAGAACGCCCTAGGGGAAAACTACACCTACCTTTGTAATCGGTCGAGTTTCTACTTTCAGACGCAACAGAAATTTTGCGGATTGATCAATCCGTTCGCGAGATATGGCAGTTTGGAGATAAGAAACGCTTGAGAAACTCAAAATTTTCGCAGTTCTGATGCTCGAAACGAGTAACTAGAACGGCCTAGGGGAGAAGTACGCATACCGTTGTAATCGGGCGAGTTTCTACCTTCAGATGGCACAGAAATTTTGCGCATTGATCAATCCGTTCGCGAGATACGGCAGTTTGTAGATAAGAAACGCTTGAGAAACTCAAAATTTTCGCAGTTTTGATGCTCGAAACGAGTAACTAGAACGGCCTAGGGGAAAAGTGCGCATACCGTTGTAATCGGGCGAGTTTCTACTTTCAGAAGCAACAGAAATTTTGCGGATTGGTGAATCCGTTCGCGAGATATGGCAGTTTGGAGGTAAGAAACGCTTGAGAAACTCAAAATTTTCGCACTTTTCATGCTCGAAACGAATAACTAGAACGGCCTAGGGGAAAAGTGCGCACACCGCTGTAATCGGGCGAGTTTCTACTTTCAGATGGCACAGAAATTTTGCGGATTGATCAATCCGTTCGCGAGATACGGCAGTTTGCAGATAAGAAACGCTTGAGAAACTCAAAATTTTCGCAGTTCTGATGCTCGACACGAATAACTAGAACGGCCTAGGGGCAAAGTGCGCATACCGCTGTAATCGGGCGAGTTTCTACTTTCAGATGCAACAGAAATTTTGCGGATTGGTCAATCCGGTCGCGAGATATGGCAGTTGGGAGGTAAGAAACGCTTGAAAAAACTCAAAATTTTCGCATTTCTGATGCTCGATACGAATAACTAGAACAGCCTAGGGTAAAAGTGCTCATACCGTTGTAATCGGGCGAGTTTCTACTTTCAGAAGCAACAGAAATTTTGCGGATTGGTTAATCCGTTCGCGAGATATGGCAGTTTGGAGGTAAGAAACGCTTGAGAAACTCAAAATTTTCGCACTTTTCATGCTCGAAACGAATAACTAGAACGGCCTAGGGGAAAAGTGCGCACACCGCTGTAATCGGGCGAGTTTCTACTTTCAGATGCAACAGAAATTTTGCGGATTGGTCAATCCGTTCGCGAGATATGGCAGTTTGGAGGTAAGAAACGCTTGAGAAACTCAAAATTTTCGCAGTTCTGATGCTCGACACGAATAACTAGAACGGCCTAGGGGCAAAGTGCGCATACCGCTGTAATCGGGCGAGTTTCTACTTTCAGATGCAACAGAAATTTTGCGGATTGGTCAATCCGTTCGCGAGATATGGCAGTTTGGAGGTAAGAAACGCTTGAGAAACTCAAAATTTTCGCAGTTCTAATGCTCGACACGAATCACTAGAACGGCCTAGGGGAAAACTACACCTACCTTTGTAATCGGGCGAGTTTCTACTTTCAGATGCAACAGAAATTTTGCGGATTGGTCAATCCGTTCGCGAGATATGGCAGTTTGGAGATAAGAAACGCTTGAGAAACTCAAAATTTTCGCAGATCTGATGCTCGAAACGAATAACTAGAACGGCCTAGGGGAGAACTACACCAACGGTTGTAATCGGGCGAGTTTCTACTTTCAGATGCAAGAGAAATTTTGCGGATTGGTCAATCCGTTCGCGAGATATGGCAGTTTGGAGGTAAGAAACGCTTGAGAAACACAAAATTTTCGCAGTTCTGATGCTCGACACGAATAACTAGAACGGCCTAGGGGAGAAGTGCGCATATCGTTGTAATCGGGCGAGTTTCTACTTTCAGATGCAACAGAAATTATGCGGATTGGTCAATCCGTTCGCGAGATATGGCAGTTTGGAGGAAAGAAACGCTTGAGAAACTCAAAATTTTCGCAGTTCTGATGCTCGACACGAATAACTAGAACGGCCTAGGGGCAAAGAGCGCATACCGTTGTAATCGGGCGAGTTTCTACTTTCAGAAGCAACAGAAATTTTGCGGATTGGTTAATCCGTTCGCGAGATATGGCAGTTTGGAGGTAAGAAACGCTTGAGAAACTCAAAATTTTCGCAGTTCTGATGCTCGAAACGAATAACTAGAACGGCCTAGGGGCAAAGTGCGCATACCGCTGTAATCGGGCGAGCTTCTACTTTCAGATGCAACAGAAATTTTGCGGATTGGTCAATCCGTTCGCGAGATATGGCAGTTTGGAGGTAAGAAACGCTTGAGAAACTCAAAATTTTCGCAGTTCTAATGCTCGACACGAATCACTAGAACAGCCTAGGGGAAAACTACACCTACCTTTGTAATCGGGCGAGTTTCTACTTTCAGATGCAACAGAAATTTTGCGGATTGATCAATCCGTTCGCGAGATATGGCAGTTTGGAGATAAGAAACGCTTGAGAAACACAAAATTTTCGCAGTTCTGATGCTCGAAACGAGTAACTAGAACGGCCTAGGGGAAAAGTACCCATACCGTTGTAATCGGGCGAGTTTCTACATTTGGATGCAACAGAAATTTTGCGGATTGGTCAATCCGTTCGCGAGATATGGCAGTTTGGAAGTAAGAAACGCTTGAGAAACTCAAAATTTTCGCCGTTCTGATGCTCGACACGAATAACTAGAACGGCCTAGGGGAAAAGAGCGCATACCGTTGTAATCGGGCGAGTTTCTACTTTCAGATGCAACAGAAATTTTGCGGATTGGTCAATCCGTTCGCGAGATATGGTAGTTTGGAGATAAGAAACGCTTGAGAAACTCAAAATTTTCGCAGTTCTGATGCTCGAAACGAGTAACTAGAACGGCCTAGGGGAAAAGTACCCATACCGTTGTAATCGGGCGAGTTTCTACTTTTAGATGCAACAGAAATTTTGCGGATTGGTCAATCCGTTCGCGAGATATGGCAGTTTGGAGGTAAGAAACGCTTAAGAAACTCAAAATTTTCGCAGTTCTGATGCTCGAAACGAATGACTAGAACGGCCTAGGGGAGAAGTACGCATACCGTTGTAATCGGGCGAGTTTCTACTTTCAGATGGCACAGAAATTTTGCGGATTGATCAATCCGTTCGCGAGATACGGCAGTTTGCAGATAAGAAACGCTTGAGAAACTCAAAATTTTCGCAGTTTTGATGCTCGAAACGAGTAACTAGAACGGCCTAGGGGAAAAGTGCGCATACCGTTGTAATCGGGCGAGTTTCTACTTTCAGATGCAACAGAAATTTTGCGGATTGGTCAATCCGGTCGCGAGATATGGCAGTTGGGAGGTAAGAAACGCTTGAAAAAACTCAAAATTTTCGCATTTCTGATGCTCGATACGAATAACTAGAACGGCCTAGGGGAAAAGTGCTCATACCGTTGTAATCGGGCGAGTTTCTACTTTCAGAAGCAACAGAAATTTTGCGGATTGGTTAATCCGTTCGCGAGATATGGCAGTTTGGAGGTAAGAAACGCTTGAGAAACTCAAAATTTTCGCAGATCTGATGCTCGAAACGAATAACTAGAACGGCCTAGGGGAGAACTACACCAACCGTTGTAATCGGGCGAGTTTCTACTTTCAGATGCAAGAGAAATTTTGCGGATTGGTCAATCCGTTCGCGAGATATGGCAGTTTGTAGGTAAGAAACGCTTGAGAAACACAAAATTTTCGCAGTTCTGATGCTCGAAACGAGTAACTAGAACGGCCTAGGGGAAAAGTGCGCATACCGTTGTAATCGGGCGAGTTTCTACTTTCAGATGCAACAGAAATTTTGCGGATTGGTCAATCCGTTCGTGAGATATGGCAGTTTGGAGGTAAGAAACGCTTGAGAAACTCAAAATTTTCGCAGTTCTGATGCTCGACACGAATAACTAGAACGGCCTAGGGGAAAAGTGCGCATACCGTTGTAATCGGGCGAGTTTCTACTTTCAGATGCAACAGAAATTTTGCGGATTGGTCAATCCGTTCGCGAGATATGGCAGTTTCGAGGTAAGAAACGCTTGAGATACTCAAAATTTTCGCAGTTCTGATGCTCGAAACGAATAACTAGAACCGCCTAGGGGAAAAGTGCGCATACCGTTGTAATCGGGCGAGTTTCTACTTTCAGATGCAACAGATATTTTGCGGATTGATCAATCCGTTCGCGAGATATGGCAGTTTGGAGATAAGAAACGCTTGAGAAACTCAAAATTTTCGCAGTTCTGATGCTCGAAACGAGTAACTAGAACGGCCTAGGGGAAAAGGGCGCATACCGTTGTAATCGGGCGAGTTTCTACTTTCAGATGCAACAGAAATTTTGCGGATTGGTCAATCCGTTCCCGAGATATGGCAGTTTGGAGGTAAGAAACGCTTGAGAAACTCAAAATTTTCGCATTTCTGATGCTCAAAACGACTAACTAGAACGGCCTAGGGGAAAAGTGCGCATACCGTTGTGATCGGGCGAGTTTCTACTTTCAGATGCAACAGAAATTTTGCGGATTGGTCAATCCGGTCGCGAGATATGGCAGTTTGGAGGTAGGAAACGCTTGAGAAACTCAAAATTTTCGCAGTTCTGATGCTCGACACGAATAACTAGAACGGCCTAGGGGAAAAGTGCGCATACCGTTGTAATCGGGCGTGTTTCTACTTTCAGATGCAACAGAAATTTTGCGGAATGGTCAATCGGTTCGCGAGATATGGCAGTTTGGAGGTAAGAAACGCTTGAGAAACTCAAAATTTTCGCAGTTCTGATGCTCGAAACGAATGACTAGAACAGCCTAGGGGAAAACTACACCTACCTTTGTAATCGGGCGAGTTTCTACTTTCAGATGCAACAGAAATTTTGCGGATTGATCAATCCGTTCGCGAGATATGGCAGTTTGGAGATAAGAAACGCTTGAGAAACTCAAAATTTTCGCAGTTCTGATGCTCGAAACGAGTAACTAGAACGGCCTAGGGGAAAAGTACCCATACCGTTGTAATCGGGCGAGTTTCTACTTTTGGATGCAACAGAAATTTTGCGGATTGGTCAATCCGTTCGCGAGATATGGCAGTTTGGAAGTAAGAAACGCTTGAGAAACTCAAAATTTTCGCAGTTCTGATGCTCGACACGAATAACTAGAACGGCCTAGGGGAAAAGAGCGCATACCGTTGTAATCGGGCGAGTTTCTACTTTCAGATGCAACAGAAATTTTGCGGATTGGTCAATCCGTTCGCGAGATATGGTAGTTTGGAGATAAGAAACGCTTGAGAAACTCAAAATTTTCGCAGTTCTGATGCTCGAAACGAGTAACTAGAACGGCTTAGGGGAAAAGTACCCATACCGTTGTAATCGGGCGAGTTTCTACTTTTAGATGCAACAGAAATTTTGCGGATTGGTCAATCCGTTCGCGAGATATGGCAGTTTGGAGGTAAGAAACGCTTGAGAAACTCAAAATTTTCGCAGTTCTGATGCTCGAAACGAATGACTAGAACGGCCTAGGGGAGAAGTACGCATACCGTTGTAATCGGGCGAGTTTCTACTTTCAGATGGCACAGAAATTTTGCGGATTGATCAATCCGTTCGCGAGATACGGCAGTTTGCAGATAAGAAACGCTTGAGAAACTCAAAATTTTCGCAGTTTTGATGCTCGAAACGAGTAACTAGAACGGCCTAGGGGAAAAGTGCGCATACCGTTGTAATCGGGCGAGTTTCTACTTTCAGATGCAACAGAAATTTTGCGGATTGGTCAATCCGGTCGCGAGATATGGCAGTTGGGAGGTAAGAAACGCTTGAAAAAACTCAAAATTTTCGCATTTCTGATGCTCGATACGAATAACTAGAACGGCCTAGGGGAAAAGTGCTCATACCGTTGTAATCGGGCGAGTTTCTACTTTCAGAAGCAACAGAAATTTTGCGGATTGGTTAATCCGTTCGCGAGATATGGCAGTTTGGAGGTAAGAAACGCTTGAGAAACTCAAAATTTTCGCAATTTTCATGCTCGAAACGAATAACTAGAACGGCCTAGGGGAAAAGTGCGCACACCGCTGTAATCGGGCGAGTTTCTACTTTCAGATGCAACCGAAATTTTGCGGATTGGTCAATCCGTTCGCGAGATATGGCGGTTTGGAGGTAAGAAACGCTTGAGAAACTCAAAATTTTCGCAGATCTGATGCTCGAAACGAATAACTAGAACGGCCTAGGGGAGAACTACACCAACCGTTGTAATCGGGCGAGTTTCTACTTTCAGATGCAAGAGAAATTTTGCGGATTGGTCAATCCGTTCGCGAGATATGGCAGTTTGTAGGTAAGAAACGCTTGAGAAACACAAAATTTTCGCAGTTCTGATGCTCGAAACGAATAACTAGAAACGTCTAGGGGAAAAGTGCGCATACCGTTGTAATCGGGCGAGTTTCTACTTTCAGAAGCAACAGAAATTTTGCGGATTGGTCAATCCGTTCGCGAGATATGGCAGTTTGGAGGTAAGAAACGCTTGAGAAAATCAAAATTTTCGCAGTTCTGATGCTCGAAATGAATAACTGGAACGGCCTAGGGGAAAACTACACCTACCGTTGTAATCGGGCGAGTTTCGACTTTCAGATGCAACGGAAATTTTGCGGATTGATCAATCAGTTCGCGAGATATGGCACTTTGGAGATAAGAAACGCTTGAGAAACTCAAAATTTTCGCAGTTCTGATGCTCGAAACGAGTAACTAGAACGGCCTAGGGGAAAAGTACGCATACCGTTGTAATCGGGCGAGTTTCTACTTTTAGATGCAACAGAAATTTTGCGGATTGGTCAATCCGTTCGTGAGATATGGCAGTTTGGAGGTAAGAAACGCTTGAGAAACTCAAAATTTTCGCAGTTCTGATGCTCGACACGAATAACTAGAACGGCCTAGGGGAAAAGTGCGCATACCGTTGTAATCGGGCGAGTTTCTACTTTCAGATGCAACAGAAATTTTGCGGATTGGTCAATCCGTTCGCGAGATATGGCAGTTTCGAGGTAAGAAACGCTTGAGATACTCAAAATTTTCGCAGTTCTGATGCTCGAAACGAATAACTAGAACCGCCTAGGGGAAAAGTGCGCATACCGTTGTAATCGGGCGAGTTTCTACTTTCAGATGCAACAGAAATTTTGCGGATTGATCAATCCGTTCGCGAGATATGGCAGTTTGGAGATAAGAAACGCTTGAGAAACTCAAAATTTTCGCAGTTCTGATGCTCGAAACGAATAACAAGAACGGCCTAGGGGAAAAGGGCGCATACCGTTGTAATCGGGCGAGTTTCTACTTTCAGATGCAACAGAAATTTTGCGGATTGGTCAATCCGTTCCCGAGATATGGCAGTTTGGAGGTAAGAAACGCTTGAGAAACTCAAAATTTTCGCATTTCTGATGCTCAAAACGACTAACTAGAACGGCCTAGGGGAAAAGTGCGCATACCGTTGTGATCGGGCGCGAGTTTCTACTTTCAGATGCAACAGAAATTTTGCGGATTGGTCAATCCGGTCGCGAGATATGGCAGTTTGGAGGTAGGAAACGCTTGAGAAACTCAAATTTTCGCAGTTCTGATGCTCGACACGAATAACTAGAACGGCCTAGGGAAAAAGTGCGCATACCGTTGTAATCGGGCGTGTTTCTACTTTCAGATGCAACAGAAATTTTGCGGAATGGTCAATCGGTTCGCGAGATATGGCAGTTTGGAGGTAAGAAAACGCTTGAGAAACTCAAAATTTTCGCATTTCTGATGCTCGATACGAATAACTAGAACGGCCTAGGGGAAAAGTGCTCATACCGTTGTAATCGGGCGAGTTTCTACTTTCAGAAGCAACAGAAATTTTGCGGATTGGTTAATCCGTTCGCGAGATATGGCAGTTTGGAGGTAAGAAACGCTTGAGAAACTCAAAATTTTCGCATTTTTCATGCTCGAAACGAATAACTAGAACGGCCTAGGGGAAAACTACACCTACCTTTGTAATCGGGCGAGTTTCTACTTTCAGATGCAACAGAAATTTTGCGGATTGATCAATCCGTTCGCGAGATATGGCAGTTTGGAGATAAGAAACGCTTGAGAAACTCAAAATTTTCGCAGTTCTGATGCTCGAAACGAGTAACTAGAACGGCCTAGGGGAAAAGTACCCATACCGTTGTAATCGGGCGAGTTTCTACTTTTGGATGCAACAGAAATTTTGCGGATTGATCAATCCGTTCGCGAGATATGGCAGTTTGGAGATAAGAAACGCTTGAGAAACTCAAAATTTTCGCAGATCTGATGCTCGAAACGAATAACTAGAACGGCCTAGGGGAGAACTACACCAACCGTTGTAATCCGGCGAGTTTCTACTTTCAGATGCAACAGAAATTTTGCGGATTGATCAATCAGTTCGCGAGATATGGCACTTTGGAGATAAGAAACGCTTGAGAAACTCAAAATTTTCGCAGTTCTGATGCTCGAAACGAATAACTAGAACGGCCTAGGGGAAAAGTACGCATACCGTTGTAATCGGGCGAGTTTCTACTTTTAGATGCAACAGAAATTTTGCGGATTGGTCAATCCGTTCGTGAGATATGGCAGTTTGGAGGTAAGAAACGCTTGAGAAACTCAAAATTTTCGCAGTTCTGATGCTCGACACGAATAACTAGAACGGCCTAGGGGAAAAGTGCGCATACCGTTGTAATCGGGCGAGTTTCTACTTTCAGATGCAACAGAAATTTTGCGGAATGATCAATCCGTTCGCGAGATATGGCAGTTTGGAGATAAGAAACGCTTGAGAAACTCAAAATTTTCGCAGTTCTGATGCTCGATACGAATAACTAGAACGGCCTAGGGGAAAAGTGCTCATACCGTTGTAATCGGGCGAGTTTCTACTTTCAGAAGCAACAGAAATTTTGCGGATTGGTTAATCCGTTCGCGAGATATGGCAGTTTGGAGGTAAGAAACGCTTGAGAAACTCAAAATTTTCGCAGTTCTGATGCTCGACACGAATAACTAGAACGGCCTAGGGGCAAAGTGCGCATACCGCTGTAATCGGGCGAGCTTCTACTTTCAGATGCAACAGAAATTTTGCGGATTGGTCAATCCGTTCGCGAGATATGGCAGTTTGGAGGTAAGAAACGCTTGAGAAACTCAAAATTTTCGCAGTTCTAATGCTCGACACGAATCACTAGAACAGCCTAGGGGAAAACTACACCTACCTTTGTAATCGGGCGAGTTTCTACTTTCAGATGCAACAGAAATTTTGCGGATTGATCAATCCGTTCGCGAGATATGGCAGTTTGGAGATAAGAAACGCTTGAGAAACACAAAATTTTCGCAGTTCTGATGCTCGAAACGAGTAACTAGAACGGCCTAGGGGAAAAGTACCCATACCGTTGTAATCGGGCGAGTTTCTACTTTTGGATGCAACAGAAATTTTGCGGATTGGTCAATCCGTTCGCGAGATATGGCAGTTTGGAAGTAAGAAACGCTTGAGAAACTCAAAATTTTCGCCGTTCTGATGCTCGACACGAATAACTAGAACGGCCTAGGGGAAAAGAGCGCATACCGTTGTAATCGGGCGAGTTTCTACTTTCAGATGCAACAGAAATTTTGCGGATTGGTCAATCCGTTCGCGAGATATGGTAGTTTGGAGATAAGAAACGCTTGAGAAACTCAAAATTTTCGCAGTTCTGATGCTCGAAACGAGTAACTAGAACGGCCTAGGGGAAAAGTACCCATACCGTTGTAATCGGGCGAGTTTCTACTTTTAGATGCAACAGAAATTTTGCGGATTGGTCAATCCGTTCGCGAGATATGGCAGTTTGGAGGTAAGAAACGCTTGAGAAACTCAAAATTTTCGCAGTTCTGATGCTCGAAACGAATGACTAGAACGGCCTAGGGGAGAAGTACGCATACCGTTGTAATCGGGCGAGTTTCTACTTTCAGATGGCACAGAAATTTTGCGGATTGATCAATCCGTTCGCGAGATACGGCAGTTTGCAGATAAGAAACGCTTGAGAAACTCAAAATTTTCGCAGTTTTGATGCTCGAAACGAGTAACTAGAACGGCCTAGGGGAAAAGTGCGCATACCGTTGTAATCGGGCGAGTTTCTACTTTCAGATGCAACAGAAATTTTGCGGATTGGTCAATCCGGTCGCGAGATATGGCAGTTGGGAGGTAAGAAACGCTTGAAAAAACTCAAAATTTTCGCATTTCTGATGCTCGATACGAATAACTAGAACGGCCTAGGGGAAAAGTGCTCATACCGTTGTAATCGGGCGAGTTTCTACTTTCAGAAGCAACAGAAATTTTGCGGATTGGTTAATCCGTTCGCGAGATATGGCAGTTTGGAGGTAAGAAACGCTTGAGAAACTCAAAATTTTCGCAATTTTCATGCTCGAAACGAATAACTAGAACGGCCTAGGGGAAAAGTGCGCACACCGCTGTAATCGGGCGAGTTTCTACTTTCAGATGCAACAGAAATTTTGCGGATTGGTCAATCCGTTCGCGAGATATGGCGGTTTGGAGGTAAGAAACGCTTGAGAAACTCAAAATTTTCGCAGATCTGATGCTCGAAACGAATAACTAGAACGGCCTAGGGGAGAACTACACCAACCGTTGTAATCGGGCGAGTTTCTACTTTCAGATGCAAGAGAAATTTTGCGGATTGGTCAATCCGTTCGCGAGATATGGCAGTTTGTAGGTAAGAAACGCTTGAGAAACACAAAATTTTCGCAGTTCTGATGCTCGAAACGAATAACTAGAACCGTCTAGGGGAAAAGTGCGCATACCGTTGTAATCGGGCGAGTTTCTACTTTCAGAAGCAACAGAAATTTTGCGGATTGGTCAATCCGTTCGCGAGATATGGCAGTTTGGAGGTAAGAAACGCTTGAGAAAATCAAAATTTTCGCAGTTCTGATGCTCGAAATGAATAACTGGAACGGCCTAGGGGAAAACTACACCTACCGTTGTAATCGGGCGAGTTTCTACTTTCAGATGCAACGGAAATTTTGCGGATTGATCAATCAGTTCGCGAGATATGGCACTTTGGAGATAAGAAACGCTTGAGAAACTCAAAATTTTCGCAGTTCTGATGCTCGAAACGAGTAACTAGAACGGCCTAGGGGAAAAGTACGCATACCGTTGTAATCGGGCGAGTTTCTACTTTTAGATGCAACAGAAATTTTGCGGATTGGTCAATCCGTTCGTGAGATATGGCAGTTTGGAGGTAAGAAACGCTTGAGAAACTCAAAATTTTCGCAGTTCTGATGCTCGACACGAATAACTAGAACGGCCTAGGGGAAAAGTGCGCATACCGTTGTAATCGGGCGAGTTTCTACTTTCAGATGCAACAGAAATTTTGCGGATTGGTCAATCCGTTCGCGAGATATGGCAGTTTCGAGGTAAGAAACGCTTGAGATACTCAAAATTTTCGCAGTTCTGATGCTCGACACGAATAACTAGAACGGCCTAGGGGAAAAGTGCGCATACCGTTGTAATCGGGCGTGTTTCTACTTTCAGATGCAACAGAAATTTTGCGGAATGGTCAATCGGTTCGCGAGATATGGCAGTTTGGAGGTAAGAAACGCTTGAGAAACTCAAAATTTTCGCAGTTCTGATGCTCGAAACGAATGACTAGAACAGCCTAGGGGAAAACTACACCTACCTTTGTAATCGGGCGAGTTTCTACTTTCAGATGCAACAGAAATTTTGCGGATTGATCAATCCGTTCGCGAGATATGGCAGTTTGGAGATAAGAAACGCTTGAGAAACTCAAAATTTTCGCAGTTCTGATGCTCGAAACGAGTAACTAGAACGGCCTAGGGGAAAAGTACCCATACCGTTGTAATCGGGCGAGTTTCTACTTTTGGATGCAACAGAAATTTTGCGGATTGGTCAATCCGTTCGCGAGATATGGCAGTTTGGAAGTAAGAAACGCTTGAGAAACACAAAATTTTCGCAGTTCTGATGCTCGAAACGAATAACTAGAACCGTCTAGGGGAAAAGTGCGCATACCGTTGTAATCGGGCGAGTTTCTACTTTCAGAAGCAACAGAAATTTTGCGGATTGGTCAATCCGTTCTCGAGATATGGCAGTTTGGAGGTAAGAAACGCTTGAGAAAATCAAAATTTTCGCAGTTCTGATGCTCGAAATGAATAACTGGAACGGCCTAGGGGAAAACTACACCTACCGTTGTAATCGGGCGAGTTTCGACTTTCAGATGCAACGGAAATTTTGCGGATTGATCAATCAGTTCGCGAGATATGGCACTTTGGAGATAAGAAACGCTTGAGAAACTCAAAATTTTCGCAGTTCTGATGCTCGAAACGAGTAACTAGAACGACCTAGGGGAAAAGTACGCATACCGTTGTAATCGGGCGAGTTTCTACTTTTAGATGCAACAGAAATTTTGCGGATTGGTCAATCCGTTCGTGAGATATGGCAGTTTGGAGGTAAGAAACGCTTGAGAAACTCAAAATTTTCGCAGTTCTGATGCTCGACACGAATAACTAGAACGGCCTAGGGGAAAAGTGCGCATACCGTTGTAATCGGGCGAGTTTCTACTTTCAGATGCAACAGAAATTTTGCGGATTGGTCAATCCGTTCGCGAGATATGGCAGTTTCGAGGTAAGAAACGCTTGAGAAACTCAAAATTTTCGCATTTTTCATGCTCGAAACGAATAACTAGAACGGCCTAGGGGAAAACTACACCTACCTTTGTAATCGGGCGAGTTTCTACTTTCAGATGCAACAGAAATTTTGCGGATTGATCAATCCGTTCGCGTGATATGGCAGTTTGGAGATAAGAAACGCTTGAGAAACTCAAAATTTTCGCAGTTCTGATGCTCGAAACGAGTAACTAGAACGGCCTAGGGGAAAAGTACCCATACCGTTGTAATCGGGCGAGTTTCTACTTTTGGATGCAACAGAAATTTTGCGGATTGATCAATCCGTTCGCGAGATATGGCAGTTTGGAGATAAGAAACGCTTGAGAAACTCAAAATTTTCGCAGATCTGATGCTCGAAACGAATAACTAGAACGGCCTAGGGGAGAACTACACCAACCGTTGTAATCCGGCGAGTTTCTACTTTCAGATGCAACAGAAATTTTGCGGATTGATCAATCAGTTCGCGAGATATGGCACTTTGGAGATAAGAAACGCTTGAGAAACTCAAAATTTTCGCAGTTCTGATGCTCGAAACGAGTAACTAGAACGGCCTAGGGGAAAAGTACGCATACCGTTGTAATCGGGCGAGTTTCTGCTTTTAGATGCAACAGAAATTTTGCGGATTGGTCAATCCGTTCGTGAGATATGGCAGTTTGGAGGTAAGAAACGCTTGAGAAACTCAAAATTTTCGCAGTTCTGATGCTCGACACGAATAACTAGAACGGCCTAGGGGAAAAGTGCGCATACCGTTGTAATCGGGCGAGTTTCTACTTTCAGATGCAACAGAAATTTTGCGGATTGATCAATCCGTTCGCGAGATATGGCAGTTTGGAGATAAGAAACGCTTGAGAAACTCAAAATTTTCGCAGTTCTGATGCTCGAAACGAATAACAAGAACGGCCTAGGGGAAAAGTGCGCATACCGTTGTAATCGGGCGAGTTTCTACTTTCAGATGCAACAGAAATTTTGCGGATTGGTCAATCCGTTCCCGAGATATGGCAGTTTGGAGGTAAGAAACGCTTGAGAAACTCAAAATTTTCGCATTTCTGATGCTCAAAACGACTAACTAGAACGGCCTAGGGGAAGAGTGCGCATACCGTTGTGATCGGGCGAGTTTCTACTTTCAGATGCAACAGAAATTTTGCGGATTGGTCATTCCGGTCGCGAGATATAGCAGTTTGGAGGTAGGAAACGCTTGAGAAACTCAAAATTTTCGCAGTTCTGATGCTCGACACGAATAACTAGAACGGCCTAGGGGAAAAGTGCGCATACCGTTGTAATCGGGCGTGTTTCTACTTTCAGATGCAACAGAAATTTTGCGGATTGGTCAATCGGTTCGCGAGATATGGCAGTTTGGAGGTAAGAAACGCTTGAGAAACTCAAAATTTTCGCATTTCTGATGCTCGATACGAATAACTAGAACGGCCTAGGGGAAAAGTGTTCATACCGTTGTAATCGGGCGAGTTTCTACTTTCAGAAGCAACAGAAATTTTGCGGATTGGTTAATCCGTTCGCGAGATATGGCAGTTTCGAGGTAAGAAACGCTTGAGAAACTCAAAATTTTCGCACTTTTCATGCTCGAAACGAATAACTAGAACGGCCTAGGGGAAAAGTGCGCATACCGCTGTAATCGGGCGAGTTTCTACTTTCAGATGCAACAGAAATTTTGCGGATTGATCAATCCGTTCGCGAGATATGGCAGTTTTGAGATAAGAAACGCTTGAGAAACTCAAAATTTTCGCAGTTCTGATGCTCGACACGAATACCTAGAACGGCCTAGGGGAAAAGTGCGCATACCGTTGTAATCGGGCGAGTTTCTACTTTCAGATGCAACAGACATTTTGCGGATTGGTCAATCCGTTCGCGAGATATGGCAGTTTGGAGGTAAGAAACGCTTGAGAAACTCAAAATTTTCGCAGTTCTGATGCTCGACACGAATAACTAGTACGGCCTAGGGGCAAAGTGCGCATACCGTTGTAATCGGGCGAGTTTCTACTTTCAGATGCAACAGAAATTTTGCGGATTGGTCAATCCGTTCGCGAGATATGGCAGTTTGGAGGTAAGAAACGCTTGAGAAACTCAAAATTTTCGCATTTTTCATGCTCGAAACGAATAACTAGAACGGCCTAGGGGAAAAGTGCGCAAACCGCTGTAATCGGGCGAGTTTCTACTTTCAGATGCAACAGAAATTTTGCGGATTGATCAATCCGTTCGCGAGATACGGCAGTTTGCAGATAAGAAACGCTTGAGAAACTCAAAATTTTCGCAGTTTTGATGCTCGAAACGAGTAACTAGAACGGCCTAGGGGAAAAGTGCGCATACCGTTGTAATCGGGCGAGTTTCTACTTTCAGATGCAACAGAAATTTTGCGGATTGGTCAATCCGGTCGCGAGATATGGCAGTTGGGAGGTAAGAAACGCTTGAAAAAACTCAAAATTTTCGCATTTCTGATGCTCGATACGAATAACTAGAACGGCCTAGGGGAAAAGTGCTCATACCGTTGTAATCGGGCGAGTTTCTACTTTCAGAAGCAACAGAAATTTTGCGGATTGGTTAATCCGTTCGCGAGATATGGCAGTTTGGAGGTAAAAAACGCTTGAGAAACTCAAAATTTTCGCAATTTTCATGCTCGAAACGAATAACTAGAACGGCCTAGGGGAAAAGTGCGCGCACCGCTGTAATCGGGCGAGTTTCTACTTTCAGATGCAACAGAAATTTTGCGGATTGGTCAATCCGTTCGCGAGATATGGCAGTTTGGAGGTAAGAAACGCTTGAGAAACTCAAAATTTTCGCAGTTCTGATGCTCGACACGAATAACTAGAACGGCCTAGGGGCAAAGTGCGCATACCGCTGTAATCGGGGGAGTTTCTACTTTCAGATGCAACAGAAATTTTGCGGATTGGTCAATCCGTTCGCGAGATATGGCAGTTTGGAGGTAAGAAACGCTTGAGAAACTCAAAATTTTCGCAGTTCTAATGCTCGACACGAATCACTAGAACGGCCTAGGGGAAAACTACACCTACCTTTGTAATCGGGCCAGTTTCTACTTTCAGATGCAACAGAAATTTTGCGGATTGATCAATCCGTTCGCGAGATATGGCAGTTTGGAGATAAGAAACGCTTGAGAAACTCAAAATTTTCGCAGTTCTGATGCTCGAAACGAGTAACTAGAACGGCCTAGGGGAAAAGTACCCATACCGTTGTAATCGGGCGAGTTTCTACTTTTGGATGCAACAGAAATTTTGCGGATTGGTCAATCCGTTCGCGAGATATGGCAGGTTGGAGGCAAGAAACGCTTGAGAAACTCAAAATTTTCGCAGTTCTGATGCTCGACACGAATAACTAGAACGGCCTAGGGGAAAAGAACGCATACCGTTGTAATCGGGCGAGTTTCTACTTTCAGATGCAACAGAAATCTTGCGGATTGGTCAATCCGTTCGCGAGATATGGCAGTTTGGAGATAAGAAACGCTTGAGAAACTCAAAATTTTCGCATTTCTGATGCTCGATACGAATAACTAGAACGGCCTAGAGGAAAAGTGCTCATACCGTTGTAATCGGGCGAGTTTCTACTTTCAGATGCAACAGAAATTTTGCGGATTGGTCAATCCGTTCGCGAGATACGGCAGTTTGCAGATAAGAAACGCTTGAGAAACTCAAAATTTTCGCAGTTTTGATGCTCGAAACGAGTAACTAGAACGGCCTAGGGGAAAAGTGCGCATACCGCTGTAATCGGGCGAGTTTCTACTTTCAGATGCAACAGAAATTTTGCGGATTGGTCAATCCGTTCGGGAGATATGGCGGTTTGGAGGTAAGAAACGCTTGAGAAACTCAAAATTTTCGCAGATCTGATGCTCGAAATGAATAACTAGAACGGCCTAGGGGAGAACTACACCAACCGTTGTAATCGGGCGAGTTTCTACTTTCAGATGCAAGAGAAATTTTGCGGATTGGTCAATCCGTTCGCGAGATATGGCAGTTTGTAGGTAAGAAACGCTTGAGAAACACAAAATTTTCGCAGTTCTGATGCTCGAAACGAATAACTAGAACCGTCTAGGGGAAAAGTGCGCATACCGTTGTAATCGGGCGAGTTTCTACTTTCAGAAGCAACAGAAATTTTGCGGATTGGTCAATCCGTTCGCGAGATATGGCAGTTTGGAGGTAAGAAACGCTTGAGAAAATCAAAATTTTCGCAGTTCTGATGCTCGAAATGAATAACTGGAACGGCCTAGGGGAAAACTACACCTACCGTTGTAATCGGGCGAGTTTCTACTTTCAGATGCAACGGAAATTTTGCGGATTGATCAATCAGTTCGCGAGATATGGCACTTTGGAGATAAGAAACGCTTGAGAAACTCAAAATTTTCGCATTTCTGATGCTCGATACGAATAACTAGAACGGCCTAGAGGAAAAGTGCTCATACCGTTGTAATCGGGCGAGTTTCTACTTTCAGATGCAACAGAAATTTTGCGGATTGGTCAATCCGTTCGCGAGATACGGCAGTTTGCAGATAAGAAACGCTTGAGAAACTCAAAATTTTCGCAGTTTTGATGCTCGAAACGAGTAACTAGAACGGCCTAGGGGAAAAGTGCGCATACCGCTGTAATCGGGCGAGTTTCTACTTTCAGATGCAACAGAAATTTTGCGGATTGGTCAATCCGTTCGCGAGATATGGCGGTTTGGAGGTAAGAAACGCTTGAGAAACTCAAAATTTTCGCAGATCTGATGCTCGAAACGAATAACTAGAACGGCCTAGGGGAGAACTACACCAACCGTTGTAATCGGGCGAGTTTCTACTTTCAGATGCAAGAGAAATTTTGCGGATTGGTCAATCCGTTCGCGAGATATGGCAGTTTGTAGATAAGAAACGCTTGAGAAACACAAAATTTTCGCAGTTCTGATGCTCGAAACGAATAACTAGAACCGTCTAGGGGAAAAGTGCGCATACCGTTGTAATCGGGCGAGTTTCTACTTTCAGAAGCAACAGAAATTTTGCGGATTGGTCAATCCGTTCGCGAGATATGGCAGTTTGGAGGTAAGAAACGCTTGAGAAAATCAAAATTTTCGCAGTTCTGATGCTCGAAATGAATAACTGGAACGGCCTAGGGGAAAACTACACCTACCGTTGTAATCGGGCGAGTTTCTACTTTCAGATGCAACGGAAATTTTGCGGATTGATCAATCAGTTCGCGAGATATGGCACTTTGGAGATAAGAAACGCTTGAGAAACTCAAAATTTTCGCAGTTCTGATGCTCGAAACGAGTAACTAGAACGGCCTAGGGGAAAAGTACGCATACCGTTGTAATCGGGCGAGTTTCTACTTTTAGATGCAACAGAAATTTTGCGGATTGGTCAATCCGTTCGTGAGATATGGCAGTTTGGAGGTAAGAAACGCTTGAGAAACTCAAAATTTTCGCAGTTCTGATGCTCGACACGAATAACTAGAACGGCCTAGGGGAAAAGTGCGCATACCGTTGTAATCGGGCGAGTTTCTACTTTCAGATGCAACAGAAATTTTGCGGATTGGTCAATCCGTTCGCGAGATATGGCAGTTTCGAGGTAAGAAACGCTTGAGATACTCAAAATTTTCGCAGTTCTGATGCTCGAAACGAATAACTAGAACCGCCTAGGGGAAAAGTGCGCATACCGTTGTAATCGGGCGAGTTTCTACTTTCAGATGCAACAGAAATTTTGCGGATTGATCAATCCGTTCGCGAGATATGGCAGTTTGGATATAAGAAACGCTTGAGAAACTCAAAATTTTCGCAGTTCTGATGCTCGAAACGAGTAACTAGAACGGCCTAGGGGAAAAGTGCGCATACCGTTGTAATCGGGCGAGTTTCTACTTTCAGATGCAACAGAAATTTTGCGGATTGGTCAATCCGGTCGCGAGATATGGCAGTTGGGAGGTAAGAAACGCTTGAAAAAAGTCAGAATTTTCGCATTTCTGATGCTCGATACGAATAACTAGAACGGCCTAGGGGAAAAGTGCTCATACCGTTGTAATCGGGCGAGTTTCTACTTTCAGAAGCAACAGAAATTTTGCGGATTGGTTAATCCGTTCGCGAGATATGGCAGTTTGGAGGTAAGAAACGCTTGAGAAACTCAAAATTTTCGCAATTTTCATGCTCGAAACGAATAACTAGAACGGTCTAGGGGAAAAGTGCGCACACCGCTGTAATCGGGCGAGTTTCTACTTTCAGATGCAACAGAAATTTTGCGGATTGGTCAATCCGTTCGCGAGATATGGCAGTTTGGAGGTAAGAAACGCTTGAGAAACTCAAAATTTTCGCAGTTTTGATGCTCGAAACGAGTAACTAGAACGGCCTAGGGGAAAAGTGCGCATACCGCTGTAATCGGGCGAGTTTCTACTTTCAGATGCAACAGAAATTTTGCGGATTGGTCAATCCGTTCGCGAGATATGGCGGTTTGGAGGTAAGAAACGCTTGAGAAACTCAAAATTTTCGCAGATCTGATGCTCGAAACGAATAACTAGAACGGCCTAGGGGAGAACTACACCAACCGTTGTAATCGGGCGAGTTTCTACTTTCAGATGCAAGAGAAATTTTGCGGATTGGTCAATCCGTTCGCGAGATATGGCAGTTTGTAGGTAAGAAACGCTTGAGAAAATCAAAATTTTTGCAGTTCTGATGCTCGAAACGAGTAACTAGAACGGCCTAGGGGAAAAGTACGCATACCGTTGTAATCGGGCGAGTTTCTACTTTTAGATGCAACAGAAATTTTGCGGATTGGTCAATCCGTTCGTGAGATATGGCAGTTTGGAGGTAAGAAACGCTTGAGAAACTCAAAATTTTCGCAGTTCTGATGCTCGACACGAATAACTAGAACGGCCTAGGGGAAAAGTGCGCATACCGTTGTAATCGGGCGAGTTTCTACTTTCAGATGCAACAGAAATTTTGCGGATTGGTCAATCCGTTCGCGAGATATGGCAGTTTCGAGGTAAGAAACGCTTGAGATACTCAAAATTTTCGCAGTTCTGATGCTCGAAACGAATAACTAGAACCGCCTAGGGGAAAAGTGCGCATACCGTTGTAATCGGGCGAGTTTCTACTTTCAGATGCAACAGAAATTTTGCGGATTGATCAATCCGTTCGCGAGATATGGCAGTTTGGAGATAAGAAACGCTTGAGAAACTCAAAATTTTCGCAGTTCTGATGCTCGAAACGAGTAACTAGAACGGCCTAGGGGAAAAGGGCGCATAACGTTGTAATCGGGCGAGTTTCTACTTTCAGATGCAACAGAAATTTTGCGGATTGGTCAATCCGTTCCCGAGATATGGCAGTTTGGAGGTAAGAAACGCTTGAGAAACTCAAAATTTTCGCATTTCTGATGCTCAAAACGACTAACTAGAACGGCCTAGGGGAAAAGTGCGCATACCGTTGTGATCGGGCGAGTTTCTACTTTCAGATGCAACAGAAATTTTGCGGATTGGTCAATCCGGTCGCGAGATATGGCAGTTTGGAGGTAGGAAACGCTTGAGAAACTCAAAATTTTCGCAGTTCTGATGCTCGACACGAATAACTAGAACGGCCTAGGGGTAAAGTGCGCATACCGTTGTAATCGGGCGTGTTTCTACTTTCAGATGCAACAGAAATTTTGCGGATTGGTCAATCCGTTCGCGAGATATGGCAGTTTGGAAGTAAGAAACGCTTGAGAAACTCAAAATTTTCGCAGTTCTGATGCTCGACACGAATAACTAGAACGGCCTAGGGGAAAAGAGCGCATACCGTTGTAATCGGGCGAGTTTCTACTTTCAGATGCAACAGAAATTTTGCGGATTGGTCAATCCGTTCGCGAGATATGGTAGTTTGGAGATAAGAAACGCTTGAGAAACTCAAAATTTTCGCAGTTCTGATGCTCGAAACGAGTAACTAGAACGGCCTAGGGGAAAAGTACCCATACCGTTGTAATCGGGCGAGTTTCTACTTTTAGATGCAACAGAAATTTTGCGGATTGGTCAATCCGTTCGCGAGATATGGCAGTTTGGAGGTAAGAAACGCTTGAGAAACTCAAAATTTTCGCAGTTCTGATGCTCGAAACGAATGACTAGAACGGCCTAGGGGAGAAGTACGCATACCGTTGTAATCGGGCGAGTTTCTACTTTCAGATGGCACAGAAATTTTGCGGATTGATCAATCCGTTCGCGAGATACGGCAGTTTGCAGATAAGAAACGCTTGAGAAACTCAAAATTTTCGCAGTTTTGATGCTCGAAACGAGTAACTAGAACGGCCTAGGGGAAAAGTGCGCATACCGTTGTAATCGGGCGAGTTTCTACTTTCAGATGCAACAGAAATTTTGCGGATTGGTCAATCCGGTCGCGAGATATGGCAGTTGGGAGGTAAGAAACGCTTGAAAAAACTCAAAATTTTCGCATTTCTGATGCTCGATACGAATAACTAGAACGGCCTAGGGGAAAAGTGCTCATACCGTTGTAATCGGGCGAGTTTCTACTTTCAGAAGCAACAGAAATTTTGCGGATTGGTTAATCCGTTCGCGAGATATGGCAGTTTGGAGGTAAGAAACGCTTGAGAAACTCAAAATTTTCGCAATTTTCATGCTCGAAACGAATAACTAGAACGGCCTAGGGGAAAAGTGCGCACACCGCTGTAATCGGGCGAGTTTCTACTTTCAGATGCAACCGAAATTTTGCGGATTGGTCAATCCGTTCGCGAGATATGGCGGTTTGGAGGTAAGAAACGCTTGAGAAACTCAAAATTTTCGCAGATCTGATGCTCGAAACGAATAACTAGAACGGCCTAGGGGAGAACTACACCAACCGTTGTAATCGGGCGAGTTTCTACTTTCAGATGCAAGAGAAATTTTGCGGATTGGTCAATCCGTTCGCGAGATATGGCAGTTTGTAGGTAAGAAACGCTTGAGAAACACAAAATTTTCGCAGTTCTGATGCTCGAAACGAATAACTAGAACCGTCTAGGGGAAAAGTGCGCATACCGTTGTAATCGGGCGAGTTTCTACTTTCAGAAGCAACAGAAATTTTGCGGATTGGTCAATCCGTTCGCGAGATATGGCAGTTTAGAGGCAAGAAACGCTTGAGAAAATCAAAATTTTCGCAGTTCTGATGCTCGAAATGAATAACTGGAACGGCCTAGGGGAAAACTACACCTACCGTTGTAATCGGGCGAGTTTCGACTTTCAGATGCAACGGAAATTTTGCGGATTGATCAATCAGTTCGCGAGATATGGCACTTTGGAGATAAGAAACGCTTGAGAAACTCAAAATTTTCGCAGTTCTGATGCTCGAAACGAGTAACTAGAACGGCCTAGGGGAAAAGTACGCATACCGTTGTAATCGGGCGAGTTTCTACTTTTAGATGCAACAGAAATTTTGCGGATTGGTCAATCCGTTCGTGAGATATGGCAGTTTGGAGGTAAGAAACGCTTGAGAAACTCAAAATTTTCGCAGTTCTGATGCTCGACACGAATAACTAGAACGGCCTAGGGGAAAAGTGCGCATACCGTTGTAATCGGGCGAGTTTCTACTTTCAGATGCAACAGAAATTTTGCGGATTGGTCAATCCGTTCGCGAGATATGGCAGTTTCGAGGTAAGAAACGCTTGAGATACTCAAAATTTTCGCAGTTCTGATGCTCGAAACGAATAACTAGAACCGCCTAGGGGAAAAGTGCGCATACCGTTGTAATCGGGCGAGTTTCTACTTTCAGATGCAACAGAAATTTTGCGGATTGATCAATCCGTTCGCGAGATATGGCAGTTTGGAGATAAGAAACGCTTGAGAAACTCAAAATTTTCGCAGTTCTGATGCTCGAAACGAATAACAAGAACGGCCTAGGGGAAAAGGGCGCATACCGTTGTAATCGGGCGAGTTTCTACTTTCAGATGCAACAGAAATTTTGCGGATTGGTCAATCCGTTCCCGAGATATGGCAGTTTGGATGTAAGAAACGCTTGAGAAACTCAAAATTTTCGCATTTCTGATGCTCAAAACGACTAACTAGAACGGCCTCGGGGAAAAGTGCGCATACCGTTGTGATCGGGCGAGTTTCTACTTTCAGATGCAACAGAAATTTTGCGGATTGGTCATTCCGGTCGCGAGATATGGCAGTTTGGAGGTAGGAAACGCTTGAGAAACTCAAAATTTTCGCAATTTTCATGCTCGAAACGAATAACTAGAACGGCCTAGGGGAAAAGTGCGCACACCGCTGTAATCGGGCGAGTTTCTACTTTCAGATGCAACCGAAATTTTGCGGATTGGTCAATCCGTTCGCGAGATATGGCGGTTTGGAGGTAAGAAACGCTTGAGAAACTCAAAATTTTCGCAGATCTGATGCTCGAAACGAATAACTAGAACGGCCTAGGGGAGAACTACACCAACCGTTGTAATCGGGCGAGTTTCTACTTTCAGATGCAAGAGAAATTTTGCGGATTGGTCAATCCGTTCGCGAGATATGGCAGTTTGTAGGTAAGAAACGCTTGAGAAACACAAAATTTTCGCAGTTCTGATGCTCGAAACGAATAACTAGAACCGTCTAGGGGAAAAGTGCGCATACCGTTGTAATCGGGCGAGTTTCTACTTTCAGAAGCAACAGAAATTTTGCGGATTGGTCAATCCGTTCGCGAGATATGGCAGTTTAGAGGCAAGAAACGCTTGAGAAAATCAAAATTTTCGCAGTTCTGATGCTCGAAATGAATAACTGGAACGGCCTAGGGGAAAACTACACCTACCGTTGTAATCGGGCGAGTTTCGACTTTCAGATGCAACGGAAATTTTGCGGATTGATCAATCAGTTCGCGAGATATGGCACTTTGGAGATAAGAAACGCTTGAGAAACTCAAAATTTTCGCAGTTCTGATGCTCGAAACGAGTAACTAGAACGGCCTAGGGGAAAAGTACGCATACCGTTGTAATCGGGCGAGTTTCTACTTTTAGATGCAACAGAAATTTTGCGGATTGGTCAATCCGTTCGTGAGATATGGCAGTTTGGAGGTAAGAAACGCTTGAGAAACTCAAAATTTTCGCAGTTCTGATGCTCGACACGAATAACTAGAACGGCCTAGGGGAAAAGTGCGCATACCGTTGTAATCGGGCGAGTTTCTACTTTCAGATGCAACAGAAATTTTGCGGATTGGTCAATCCGTTCGCGAGATATGGCAGTTTCGAGGTAAGAAACGCTTGAGATACTCAAAATTTTCGCAGTTCTGATGCTCGAAACGAATAACTAGAACCGCCTAGGGGAAAAGTGCGCATACCGTTGTAATCGGGCGAGTTTCTACTTTCAGATGCAACAGAAATTTTGCGGATTGATCAATCCGTTCGCGAGATATGGCAGTTTGGAGATAAGAAACGCTTGAGAAACTCAAAATTTTCGCAGTTCTGATGCTCGAAACGAATAACAAGAACGGCCTAGGGGAAAAGGGCGCATACCGTTGTAATCGGGCGAGTTTCTACTTTCAGATGCAACAGAAATTTTGCGGATTGGTCAATCCGTTCCCGAGATATGGCAGTTTGGATGTAAGAAACGCTTGAGAAACTCAAAATTTTCGCATTTCTGATGCTCAAAACGACTAACTAGAACGGCCTCGGGGAAAAGTGCGCATACCGTTGTGATCGGGCGAGTTTCTACTTTCAGATGCAACAGAAATTTTGCGGATTGGTCATTCCGGTCGCGAGATATGGCAGTTTGGAGGTAGGAAACGCTTGAGAAACTCAAAATTTTCGCAGTTCTGATGCTCGACACGAATAACTAGAACGGCCTAGGGGAAAAGTGCGCATACCGTTGTAATCGGGCGAGTTTCTACTTTCAGATGCAACAGAAATTTTGCGGATTGATCAATCAGTTCGCGAGATATGGCACTTTGGAGATAAGAAACGCTTGAGAAACTCAAAATTTTCGCAGTTCTGATGCTCGAAACGAGTAACTAGAACGGCCTAGGGGAAAAGTACGCATACCGTTGTAATCGGGCGAGTTTCTACTTTTAGATGCAACAGAAATTTTGCGGATTGGTCAATCCGTTCGTGAGATATGGCAGTTTGGAGGTAAGAAACGCTTGAGAAACTCAAAATTTTCGCAGTTCTGATGCTCGACACGAATAACTAGAACGGCCTAGGGGAAAAGTGCGCATACCGTTGTAATCGGGCGAGTTTCTACTTTCAGATGCAACAGAAATTTTGCGGATTGGTCAATCCGTTCGCGAGATATGGCAGTTTCGAGGTAAGAAACGCTTGAGAAACTCAAAATTTTCGCAGTTCTGATGTTCGAAACGAATAACTAGAACCGCCTAGGGGAAAAGTGCGCATACCGTTGTAATCGGGCGAGTTTCTACTTTCAGATGCAACAGAAATTTTGCGGATTGATCAATCCGTTCGCGAGATATGGCAGTTTGGAGATAAGAAACGCTTGAGAAACTCAAAATTTTCGCAGTTCTGATGCTCGAAACGAATAACAAGAACGGCCTAGGGGAAAAGTGCGCATACCGTTGTGATCGGGCGAGTTTCTACTTTCAGATGCAACAGAAATTTTGCGGATTGGTCATTCCGGTCGCGAGATATGGCAGTTTGGAGGTAGGAAACGCTTGAGAAACTCAAAATTTTCGCAGTTCTGATGCTCGACACGAATAACTAGAACGGCCTAGGGGAAAAGTGCGCATACCGTTGTAATCGGGCGAGTTTCTACTTTCAGATGCAACAGAAATTTTGCGGATTGATCAATCAGTTCGCGAGATATGGCACTTTGGAGATAAGAAACGCTTGAGAAACTCAAAATTTTCGCAGTTCTGATGCTCGAAACGAGTAACTAGAACGGCCTAGGGGAAAAGTACGCATACCGTTGTAATCGGGCGAGTTTCTACTTTTAGATGCAACAGAAATTTTGCGGATTGGTCAATCCGTTCGTGAGATATGGCAGTTTGGAGGTAAGAAACGCTTGAGAAACTCAAAATTTTCGCAGTTCTGATGCTCGACACGAATAACTAGAACGGCCTAGGGGAAAAGTGCGCATACCGTTGTAATCGGGCGAGTTTCTACTTTCAGATGCAACAGAAATTTTGCGGATTGGTCAATCCGTTCGCGAGATATGGCAGTTTCGAGGTAAGAAACGCTTGAGAAACTCAAAATTTTCGCAGTTCTGATGTTCGAAACGAATAACTAGAACCGCCTAGGGGAAAAGTGCGCATACCGTTGTAATCGGGCGAGTTTCTACTTTCAGATGCAACAGAAATTTTGCGGATTGATCAATCCGTTCGCGAGATATGGCAGTTTGGAGATAAGAAACGCTTGAGAAACTCAAAATTTTCGCAGTTCTGATGCTCGAAACGAATAACAAGAACGGCCTAGGGGAAAAGTGCGCATACCGTTGTAATCGGGCGAGTTTCTACTTTCAGATGCAACAGAAATTTTGCGGATTGGTCAATCCGTTCCCGAGATATGGCAGTTTGGAGGTAAGAAACGCTTGAGAAACTCAAAATTTTCGCATTTCTGATGCTCAAAACGACTAACTAGAACGGCCTAGGGGAAAAGTGCGCATACCGTTGTGATCGGGCGAGTTTCTACTTTCAGATGCAACAGAAATTTTGCGGATTGGTCATTCCGGTCGCGAGATATGGCAGTTTGGAGGTAGGAAACGCTTGAGAAACTCAAAATTTTCGCAGTTCTGATGCTCGACACGAATAACTAGAACGGCCTAGGGGAAAAGTGCGCATACCGTTGTAATCGGGCGTGTTTCTACTTTCAGATGCAACAGAAATTTTGCGGATTGGTCAATCGGTTCGCGAGATATGGCAGTTTGGAGGTAAGAAACGCTTGAGAAACTCAAAATTTTCGCATTTCTGATGCTCGATACGAATAACTAGAACGGCCTAGGGGAAAAGTGTTCATACCGTTGTAATCGGGCGAGTTTCTACTTTCAGAAGCAACAGAAATTTTGCGGATTGGTTAATCCGTTCGCGAGATATGGCAGTTTGGAGGTAAGAAACGCTTGAGAAACTCAAAATTTTCGCATTTTTCATGCTCGAAACGAATAACTAGAACGGCCTAGGGGAAAAGTGCGCATACCGCTGTAATCGGGCGAGTTTCTACTTTCAGATGCAACAGAAATTTTGCGGATTGATCAATCCGTTCGCGAGATATGGCAGTTTTGAGATAAGAAACGCTTGAGAAACTCAAAATTTTCGCAGTTCTGATGCTCGACACGAATACCTAGAACGGCCTAGGGGAAAAGTGCGCATACCGTTGTAATCGGGCGAGTTTCTACTTTCAGATGCAACAGAAATTTTGCGGATTGGTCAATCCGTTCGCGAGATATGGCAGTTTGGAGGTAAGAAACGCTTGAGAAACTCAAAATTTTCGCAGTTCTGATGCTCGACACGAATAACTAGTACGGCCTAGGGGCAAAGTGCGCATACCGTTGTAATCGGGCGAGTTTCTACTTTCAGATGCAACAGAAATTTTGCGGATTGGTCAATCCGTTCGCGAGATATGGCAGTTTGGAGGTAAGAAACGCTTGAGAAACTCAAAATTTTCGCATTTTTCATGCTCGAAACGAATAACTAGAACGGCCTAGGGGAAAAGTGCGCAAACCGCTGTAATCGGGCGAGTTTCTACTTTCAGATGCAACAGAAATTTTGCGGATTGATCAATCCGTTCGCGAGATACGGCAGTTTGCAGATAAGAAACGCTTGAGAAACTCAAAATTTTCGCAGTTTTGATGCTCGAAACGAGTAACTAGAACGGCCTAGGGGAAAAGTGCGCATACCGTTGTAATCGGGCGAGTTTCTACTTTCAGATGCAACAGAAATTTTGCGGATTGGTCAATCCGGTCGCGAGATATGGCAGTTGGGAGGTAAGAAACGCTTGAAAAAACTCAAAATTTTCGCATTTCTGATGCTCGATACGAATAACTAGAACGGCCTAGGGGAAAAGTGCTCATACCGTTGTAATCGGGCGAGTTTCTACTTTCAGAAGCAACAGAAATTTTGCGGATTGGTTAATCCGTTCGCGAGATATGGCAGTTTGGAGGTAAGAAACGCTTGAGAAACTCAAAATTTTCGCAATTTTCATGCTCGAAACGAATAACTAGAACGGCCTAGGGGAAAAGTGCGCACACCGCTGTAATCGGGCGAGTTTCTACTTTCAGATGCAACAGAAATTTTGCGGATTGGTCAATCCGTTCGCGAGATATGGCAGTTTGGAGGTAAGAAACGCTTGAGAAACTCAAAATTTTCGCAGTTCTGATGCTCGACACGAATAACTAGAACGGCCTAGGGGCAAAGTGCGCATACCGCTGTAATCGGGGGAGTTTCTACTTTCAGATGCAACAGAAATTTTGCGGATTGGTCAATCCGTTCGCGAGATATGGCAGTTTGGAGGTAAGAAACGCTTGAGAAACTCAAAATTTTCGCAGTTCTAATGCTCGACACGAATCACTAGAACGGCCTAGGGGAAAACTACACCTACCTTTGTAATCGGGCCAGTTTCTACTTTCAGATGCAACAGAAATTTTGCGGATTGATCAATCCGTTCGCGAGATATGGCAGTTTGGAGATAAGAAACGCTTGAGAAACTCAAAATTTTCGCAGTTCTGATGCTCGAAACGAGTAACTAGAACGGCCTAGGGGAAAAGTACCCATACCGTTGTAATCGGGCGAGTTTCTACTTTTGGATGCAACAGAAATTTTGCGGATTGGTCAATCCGTTCGCGAGATATGGCAGGTTGGAGGCAAGAAACTCTTGAGAAACTCAAAATTTTCGCAGTTCTGATGCTCGACACGAATAACTAGAACGGCCTAGGGGAAAAGAACGCATACCGTTGTAATCGGGCGAGTTTCTACTTTCAGATGCAACAGAAATTTTGCGGATTGGTCAATCCGTTCGCGAGATACGGCAGTTTGCAGATAAGAAACGCTTGAGAAACTCAAAATTTTCGCAATTTTCATGCTCGAAACGAATAACTATAACGGCCTAGGGGAAAAGTGCGCACACCGCTGTAATCGGGCGAGTTTCTACTTTCAGATGCAACAGAAATTTTGCGGATTGGTCAATCCGTTCGCGAGATATGGCAGTTTGGAGGTAAGAAACGCTTGAGAAACTCAAAATTTTCGCAGTTCTGATGCTCGACACGAATAACTAGAACGGCCTAGGGGCAAAGTGCGCATACCGCTGTAATCGGGCGAGTTTCTACTTTCAGATGCAACAGAAATTTTGCGGATTGGTCAATCCGTTCGCGAGATATGGCAGTTTGGAGGTAAGAAACGCTTGAGAAACTCAAAATTTTCGCAGTTCTAATGCTCGACACGAATCACTAGAACGGCCTAGGGGAAAAGTGCGCATACCGTTGTAATCGGGCGAGTTTCTACTTTCAGATGCAACGGAAATTTTGCGGATTGATCAATCAGTTCGCGAGATATGGCACTTTGGAGATAAGAAACGCTTGAGAAACTCAAAATTTTCGCAGTTCTGATGCTCGAAACGAGTAACTAGAACGGCCTAGGGGAAAAGTACGCATACCGTTGTAATCGGGCGAGTTTCTACTTTTAGATGCAACAGAAATTTTGCGGATTGGTCAATCCGTTCGTGAGATATGGCAGTTTGGAGGTAAGAAACGCTTGAGAAACTCAAAATTTTCGCAGTTCTGATGCTCGACACGAATAACTAGAACGGCCTAGGGGAAAAGTGCGCATACCGTTGTAATCGGGCGAGTTTCTACTTTCAGATGCAACAGAAATTTTGCGGATTGGTCAATCCGTTCGCGAGATATGGCAGTTTCGAGGTAAGAAACGCTTGAGAAACTCAAAATTTTCGCAGTTCTGATGCTCGAAACGAATAACAAGAACGGCCTAGGGGAAAAGTGCGCATACCGTTGTAATCGGGCGAGTTTCTACTTTCAGATGCAACAGAAATTTTGCGGATTGGTCAATCCGTTCCCGAGATATGGCAGTTTGGAGGTAAGAAACGCTTGAGAAACTCAAAATTTTCGCATTTCTGATGCTCAAAACGACTAACTAGAACGGCCTAGGGGAAAAGTGCGCATACCGTTGTGATCGGGCGAGTTTCTACTTTCAGATGCAACAGAAATTTTGCGGATTGGTCATTCCGGTCGCGAGATATGGCACTTTGGAGGTAGGAAACGCTTGAGAAACTCAAAATTTTCGCAGTTCTGATGCTCGACACGAATAACTAGAACGGCCTAGGGGAAAAGTGCGCATACCGTTGTAATCGGGCGTGTTTCTACTTTCAGATGCAACAGAAATTTTGCGGATTGGTCAATCGGTTCGCGAGATATGGCAGTTTGGAGGTAAGAAACGCTTGAGAAACTCAAAATTTTCGCATTTCTGATGCTCGATACGAATAACTAGAACGGCCTAGGGGAAAAGTGTTCATACCGTTGTAATCGGGTGAGTTTCTACTTTCAGAAGCAACAGAAATTTTGCGGATTGGTTAATCCGTTCGCGAGATATGGCAGTTTGGAGGTAAGAAACGCTTGAGAAACTCAAAATTTTCGCATTTTTCATGCTCGAAACGAATAACTAGAACGGCCTAGGGGAAAAGTGCGCATACCGCTGTAATCGGGCGAGTTTCTACTTTCAGATGCAACAGAAGTTTTGCGGATTGATCAATCCGTTCGCGAGATATGGCAGTTTTGAGATAAGAAACGCTTGAGAAACTCAAAATTTTCGCAGTTCTGATGCTCGACACGAATACCTAGAACGGCCTAGGGGAAAAGTGCGCATACCGTTGTAATCGGGCGAGTTTCTACTTTCAGATGCAACAGAAATTTTGCGGATTGGTCAATCCGTTCGCGAGATATGGCAGTTTGGAGGTAAGAAACGCTTGAGAAACTCAAAATTTTCGCAGTTCTGATGCTCGACACGAATAACTAGTACGGCCTAGGGGCAAAGTGCGCATACCGTTGTAATCGGGCGAGTTTCTACTTTCAGATGCAACAGAAATTTTGCGGATTGGTCAATCCGTTCGCGAGATATGGCAGTTTGGAGGTAAGAAACGCTTGAGAAACTCAAAATTTTCGCATTTTTCATGCTCGAAACGAATAACTAGAACGGCCTAGGGGAAAAGTGCGCAAACCGCTGTAATCGGGCGAGTTTCTACTTTCAGATGCAACAGAAATTTTGCGGATTGATCAATCCGTTCGCGAGATACGGCAGTTTGCAGATAAGAAACGCTTGAGAAACTCAAAATTTTCGCAGTTTTGATGCTCGAAACGAGTAACTAGAACGGCCTAGGGGAAAAGTGCGCATACCGTTGTGATCGGGCGAGTTTCTACTTTCAGATGCAACAGAAATTTTGCGGATTGGTCATTCCGGTCGCGAGATATGGCACTTTGGAGGTAGGAAACGCTTGAGAAACTCAAAATTTTCGCAGTTCTGATGCTCGACACGAATAACTAGAACGGCCTAGGGGAAAAGTGCGCATACCGTTGTGATCGGGCGAGTTTCTACTTTCAGATGCAACAGAAATTTTGCGGATTGGTCATTCCGGTCGCGAGATATGGCACTTTGGAGGTAGGAAACGCTTGAGAAACTCAAAATTTTCGCAGTTCTGATGCTCGAAACGAATAACTAGAACGGCCTAGGGGAAAAGTGCGCAAACCGCTGTAATCGGGCGAGTTTCTACTTTCAGATGCAACAGAAATTTTGCGGATTGATCAATCCGTTCGCGAGATACGGCAGTTTGCAGATAAGAAACGCTTGAGAAACTCAAAATTTTCGCAGTTTTGATGCTCGAAACGAGTAACTAGAACGGCCTAGGGGAAAAGTGCGCATACCGTTGTAATCGGGCGAGTTTCTACTTTCAGATGCAACAGAAATTTTGCGGATTGGTCAATCCGGTCGCGAGATATGGCAGTTGGGAGGTAAGAAACGCTTGAAAAAACTCAAAATTTTCGCATTTCTGATGCTCGATACGAATAACTAGAACGGCCTAGGGGAAAAGTGCTCATACCGTTGTAATCGGGCGAGTTTCTACTTTCAGAAGCAACAGAAATTTTGCGGATTGGTTAATCCGTTCGCGAGATATGGCAGGTTGGAGGCAAGAAACTCTTGAGAAACTCAAAATTTTCGCAGTTCTGATGCTCGACACGAATAACTAGAACGGCCTAGGGGAAAAGAACGCATACCGTTGTAATCGGGCGAGTTTCTACTTTCAGATGCAACAGAAATTTTGCGGATTGGTCAATCCGTTCGCGAGATATGGCAGTTTGGAGATAAGAAACGCTTGAGAAACTCAAAATTTTCGCATTTCTGATGCTCGATACGAATAACTAGAACGGCCTAGAGGAAAAGTGCTCATACCGTTGTAATCGGGCCAGTTTCTACTTTCAGATGCAACAGAAATTTTGCGGATTGGTCAATCCGTTCGCGAGATACGGCAGTTTGCAGATAAGAAACGCTTGAGAAACTCAAAATTTTCGCAGTTTTGATGCTCGAAACGAGTAACTAGAACGGCCTAGGGGAAAAGTGCGCATACCGTTGTAATCGGGCGAGTTTCTACTTTCAGATGCAACAGAAATTTTGCGGATTGGTCAATCCGTTCGCGAGATACGGCAGTTTGCAGATAAGAAACGCTTGAGAAACTCAAAATTTTCGCAATTTTCATGCTCGAAACGAATAACTATAACGGCCTAGGGGAAAAGTGCGCACACCGCTGTAATCGGGCGAGTTTCTACTTTCAGATGCAACAGAAATTTTGCGGATTGGTCAATCCGTTCGCGAGATATGGCAGTTTGGAGGTAAGAAACGCTTGAGAAACTCAAAATTTTCGCAGTTCTGATGCTCGACACGAATAACTAGAACGGCCTAGGGGCAAAGTGCGCATACCGCTGTAATCGGGCGAGTTTCTACTTTCAGATGCAACAGAAATTTTGCGGATTGGTCAATCCGTTCGCGAGATATGGCAGTTTGGAGGTAAGAAACGCTTGAGAAACTCAAAATTTTCGCAGTTCTAATGCTCGACACGAATCACTAGAACGGCCTAGGGGAAAACTACACCTACCTTTGTAATCGGGCGAGTTTCTACTTTCAGATGCAACAGAAATTTTGCGGATTGATCAATCCGTTCGCGAGATATGGCAGTTTGGAGATAAGAAACGCTTGAGAAACTCAAAATTTTCGCAGTTCTGATGCTCGAAACGAGTAACTAGAACGGCCTAGGGGAAAAGTACCCATACCGTTGTAATCGGGCGAGTTTCTACTTTTGGATGCAACAGAAATTTTGCGGATTGGTCAATCCGTTCGCGAGATATGGCAGGTTGGATGCAAGAAACGCTTGAGAAACTCAAAATTTTCGCAGTTCTGATGCTCGACACGAATAACTAGAACGGCCTAGGGGAAAAGAGCGCATACCGTTGTAATCGGGCGAGTTTCTACTTTCAGATGCAACAGAAATTTTGCGGATTGGTCAATCCGTTCGCGAGATATGGCAGTTTGGAGATAAGAAACGCTTGAGAAACTCAAAATTTTCGCATTTCTGATGCTCGATACGAATAACTAGAACGGCCTAGAGGAAAAGTGCTCATACCGTTGTAATCGGGCGAGTTTCTACTTTCAGATGCAACAGAAATTTTGCGGATTCGTCAATCCGTTCGCGAGATATG
The DNA here is from genome assembly GCF_051014685.1 of Ptiloglossa arizonensis. Taxonomy (NCBI): domain Eukaryota; kingdom Metazoa; phylum Arthropoda; class Insecta; order Hymenoptera; family Colletidae; genus Ptiloglossa; species Ptiloglossa arizonensis. Next base: position 48,126 of record NW_027478586.1, read on the forward strand.
GCAGTTTGGAGGTAAGAAACGCTTGAGACACTCAAAATTTTCGCAGTTCTGTTGCTCGAAACGAATAACTCGAACGGCCTAGGGGAAAACTACACCAACCGTTGTAATCGGGCGAGTTTCCACTTTCAGATGCAACAGAAATTTTGCGGATTGGTCAATCCGTTCGCGAGATATGGCAGTTTGTAGGTAAGAAACGCTTGAGAAACTCAAAATTTTCGCAGTTCTGATGCTCGAAATGAATAACTGGAACGGCCTAGGGGAAAACTACACCTACCGTTGTAATCGGGCGAGTTTCTACTTTCAGAAGCAACAGAAATTTTGCGGATTGATCAATCCGTTCGCGAGATATGACACTTTGGAGGTAAGAAACGCTTGAGAAACTCAAAATTTTCGCAGTTCTGATGCTCGAAACGAGTAACTAGAACGGCCTAGGGGAAAAGTACGCTTACCGTTGTAATCGGGCGAGTTTCTACTTTTAGATGCAACAGAAATGTTGCGGATTGGTCAATCCGTTCGTGACATATGGCAGTTTGGAGGTAAGAAACGCTTGAGAAACTCAAAATTTTCGCAGTTCTGATGCTCGACACGAATAACTAGAACGGCCTAGGGGAAAAGTGCGCATACCGTTGTAATCGGGCGAGTTTCTACTTTCAGATGCAGCAGAAATTTTGCGGATTGGTCAATCCGTTCGCGAGATATGGCAGTTTGGAGGTAAGAAACGCTTGAGAAACTCAAAATTTTCGCAGTTCTGATGCTCGACACGAATAACTAGAACGGCCTAGGGGCAAAGTGCGCATACCGTTGTAATCGGGCGAGTTTCTACTTTCAGATGCAACAGAAATTTTGCGGATTGGTCAATCCGTTCGCGAGATATGGCAGTTTGGAGGTAAGAAACGCTTGAGAAACTCAAAATTTTCGCAGTTCTAATGCTCGACACGTATAACTAGAACGGCCTAGGGGAAAACTACACCTACCTTTGTAATCGGGCGAGTTTCTACTTTCAGATGCAACAGAAATTTTGCGGATTGATCAATCCGTTCGCGAGATATGGCAGTTTGGAGATAAGAAACGCTTGAGAAACTCAAAATTTTCGCAGTTCTGATGCTCGAAACGAGTAACTAGAACGGCCTAGGGGAAAAGTACCCATACCGTTGTAATCGGGCGAGTTTCTACTTTTGGATGCAACAGAAATTTTGCGCATTGATCAATCCGTTCGCGAGATATGGCAGTTTGGAGATAAGAAACGCTTGAGAAACTCAAAATTTTCGCAGATCTGATGCTCGAAACGAATAACTAGAACGGCCTAGGGGAGAACTACACCAACCGTTGTAATCCGGCGAGTTTCTACTTTCAGATGCAACAGAAATTTTGCGGATTGGTCAATCCGTTCGCGAGATATGGCAGTTTGTAGGTAAGAAACGCTTGAGAAACACAAAATTTTCGCAGTTCTGATGCTCGAAACGAATAACTAGAACCGCCTCGGTGAAAAGTGCGCATACCGTTGTAATCGGGCGAGTTTCTACTTTCAGATGCAACAGAAATTTTGCGGATTGATCAATCCGTTCGCGAGATATGGCAGTTTGGAGGTAAGAAACGCTTGAGAAACTCAAAATTTTCGCAGTTCTGATGCTCGACACGAATAACTAGAACGGCCTAGGGGAAAAGTGCGCATACCGTTGTAATCGGGCGAGCTTCTACTTTCAGATGCAACAGAAATTTTGCGGATTGGTCAATCCGTTCGCGAGATATGGCAGTTTCGAGGTAAGAAACGCTTGAGAAACTCAAAATTTTCGCAGTTCTGATGCTCGAAACGAATAACTAGAACCGCCTAGGGGAAAAGTGCGCATACCGTTGTAATCGGGCGAGTTTCTACTTTCAGATGCAACAGAAATTTTGCGGATTGATCAATCCGTTCGCGAGATATGGCAGTTTGGAGATAAGAAACGCTTGAGAAACTCAAAATTTTCGCAGTTCTGATGCTCGAAACGAATAACAAGAACGGCCTAGGGGAAAAGTGCGCATACCGTTGTAATCGGGCGTGTTTCTACTTTCAGATGCAACAGAAATTTTGCGGATTGGTCAATCCGTTCGCGAGATATGGCAGTTTGGAGGTAAGAAACGCTTGAGAAACTCAAAATTTTCGCATTTCTGATGCTCGATACGAATAACTAGAACGGCCTAGGGGAAAAGTGCTCATACCGTTGTAATCGGGCGAGTTTCTACTTTCAGATGCAACAGAAATTTTGCGGATTGGTCAATCCGTTCGCGAGATATGGCAGTTTGGAGGTAAGAAACGCTTGAGAAACTCAAAATTTTCGCAGTTCTGATGCTCGACACGAATAACTAGAACGGCCTAGGGGAAAAGTGCTCATACCGTTGTAATCGGGCGAGTTTCTACTTTCAGAAGCAACAGAAATTTTGCGGATTGGTTAATCCGTTCGCGAGATATGGCAGTTTGGAGATAAGAAACGCTTGAGAAACTCAAAATTTTCGCAGTTCTGATGCTCGACACGAATAACTAGAACGGCCTAGGGGAAAAGTGCGCATACCGTTGTAATCGGGCGAGTTTCTACTTTCAGATGCAACAGAAATTTTGCGGATTGGTCAATCCATTCGCGAGATATGGCAGTTTGGCGGTAAGAAACGCTTGAGAAACTCAAAATTTTCGCAGTTCTAATGCTCGTCACGAATAACTAGAACGGCCTAGGGGAAAACTACACCTACCTTTGTAATCGGGCGAGATTCTACTTTCAGATGCAACAGAAATTTTGCGGATTGATCAATCCGTTCGCGAGATATGGCAGTTTGGAGATAAGAAACGCTTGAGAAACTCAAAATTTTCGCAGTTCTGATGCTCGAAACGAGTAACTAGAACGGCCTAGGGGAAAAGTACCCATACCGTTGTAATCGGGCGAGTTTCTACTTTTGGATGCAACAGAAATTTTGCGGATTGATCAATCCGTTCGCGAGATATGGCAGTTTGGAGATAAGAAACGCTTGAGAAACTCAAAATTTTCGCAGATCTGATGCTCGAAACGAATAACTAGAACGGCCTAGGGGAGAACTACGCCAACCGTTGTAATCGGGCGAGTTTCTACTTTCAGATGCAACAGAAATTTTGCGGATTGGTCAATCCGTTCGCGAGATATGGCAGTTTGTAGGTAAGAAACGCTTGAGAAACTCAAAATTTTCGCAGTTCTGATGCTCGAAACGACTAACTAGAACCGCCTAGGGGAAAAGTGCGCATACCGTTGTAATCGGGCGAGTTTCTACTTTCAGATGCAACAGAAATTTTGCGGATTGATCAATCCTGTCGCGAGATATGGCAGTTTGGAGATAAGAAACGCTTGAGAAACTCAAAATTTTCGCAGTTCTGATGCTCGAAACGAGTAACTAGAACGGCCTAGGGGAAAAGTACGCATACCGTTGTAATCGGGCGAGTTTCTACTTTTAGATGCAACAGAAATTTTGCGGATTGGTCAATCCGTTCGAGAGATATGGCAGTTTGGAGGTAAGAAACGCTTGAGAAACTCAAAATTTTCGCAGTTCTGATGCTCGAAACGAATAACTAGAACGGCCTAGGGGAAAACTACACCTACCGTTGTAATCGGGCGAGTTTCTACTTTCAGATGCAACAGAAATTTTGCGGTTTGGTCAATCCGTTCGCGAGATATGGCAGTTTCGAGGTAAGAAACGCTTGAGAAACTCAAAATTTTCGCAGTTCTAATGCTCGACACGAATCACTAGAACGGCCTAGGGGAAAACTACACCTACCTTTGTAATCGGGCGAGTTTCTACTTTCAGATGCAACAGAAATTTTGCGGATTGATCAATCCGTTCGCGAGATATGGCACTTTGGAGATAAGAAACGCTTGAGAAACTCAAAATTTTCGCAGTTCTGATGCTCGAAACGAGTAACTAGAACGGCCTAGGGGAAAAGTACGCATACCGTTGTAATCGGGCGAGTTTCTACTTTTAGATGCAACAGAAATTTTGCGGATTGGTCAATCCGTTCGTGAGATATGGCAGTTTGGAGGTAAGAAACGCTTGAGAAACTCAAAATTTTCGCAGTTCTGATGCTCGACACGAATAACTAGAACGGCCTAGGGGAAAAGTGCGCACACCGTTGTAATCGGGCGAGTTTCTACTTTCAGATGCAACAGAAATTTTGCGGATTGGTCAATCCGTTCGCGAGATATGGCAGTTTGGAGGTAAGAAACGCTTGAGAAACTCAAAATTTTCGCAGTTCTAATGCTCGACACGAATCACTAGAACGGCCTAGGGGAAAACTACACCTACCTTTGTAATCGGGCGAGTTTCTACTTTCAGATGCAACAGAAATTTTGCGGATTGATCAATCCGTTCGCGAGATATGGCAGTTTGGAGATAAGAAACGCTTGAGAAACTCAAAATTTTCGCAGTTCTGATGCTCGAAACGAGTAACTAGAACGGCCTAGGGGAAAAGTGCGCACACCGTTGTAATCGGGCGAGTTTCTACTTTCAGATGCAACAGAAATTTTGCGGATTGGTCAATCCGTTCGCGGGATATGGCAGTTTGGAGGTAAGAAACGCTTGAGAAACTCAAAATTTTCGCAGTTCTGATGCTCGACACGAATAACTAGTACGGCCTAGGGGAAAAGTGCGCATACCGCTGTAATCGGGCGAGTTTCTACTTTCAGATGCAACAGAAATTTTGCGGATTGGTCAACCCGTTCGCGAGATATGGCAGTTTGGAGGTAAGAAACGCTTGAGAAACTCAAAATTTTCGCAGATCTGATGCTCGAAACGAATAACTAGAACGGCCTAGGGGGAACTACACCAACCGTTGTAATCGGGCGAGTTTCCACTTTCAGATGCAACAGAAATTTTGCGGATTGGTCAATCCTTTCGCGAGATATGGCAGTTTGTAGGTAAGAAACGCTTGAGAAACTCAATATTTTCGCAGTTCTGATGCTCGAAATGAATAACTGGAACGGCCTAGGGGAAAACTACACCTACCGTTGTAATCGGGCGAGTTTCTACTTTCAGAAGCAACAGAAATTTTGCGGATTGATCAATCCGTTCGCGAGATATGGCACTTTGGAGATAAGAAACGCTTGAGAAACTCAAAATTTTCGCAGTTCTGATGCTCGAAACTAGTAAGTAGAACGGCCTAGGGGAAAAGTACGCTTACCGTTGTAATCGGGCGAGTTTCTACTTTTAGATGCAACAGAAATGTTGCGGATTGGTCAATCCGTTCGTGACATATGGCAGTTTGGAGGTAAGAAACGCTTGAGAAACTCAAAATTTTCGCAGTTCTGATGCTCGACACGAATAACTAGAACGGCCTAGGGGAAAAGTGCGCATACCGTTGTAATCGGGCGAGTTTCTACTTTCAGATGCAACAGAAATTTTGCGGATTGGTCAATCCGTTCGCGAGATATGGCAGTTTGGAGGTAAGAAACGCTTGAGAAACTCAAAATTTTCGCAGTTCTGATGCTCGACACGAATAACTAGAACGGCCTAGGGGCAAAGTGCGCATACCGTTGTAATCGGGCGAGTTTCTACTTTCAGATGCAACAGAAATTTTGCGGATTGGTCAATCCGTTCGCGAGATATGGCAGTTTGGAGGTAAGAAACGCTTGAGAAACTCAAAATTTTCGCAGTTCTAATGCTCGACACGAATAACTAGAACGGCCTAGGGGAAAACTACACCTACCTTTGTAATCGGGCGAGTTTCTACTTTCAGATGCAACAGAAATTTTGCGGATTGATCAATCCGTTCGCGAGATATGGCAGTTTGGAGATAAGAAACGCTTGAGAAACTCAAAATTTTCGCAGTTCTGATGCTCGAAACGAGTAACTAGAACGGCCTAGGGGAAAAGTACCCATACCGTTGTAATCGGGCGAGTTTCTACTTTTGGATGCAAAAGAAATTTTGCGCATTGATCAATCCGTTCGCGAGATATGGCAGTTTGGAGATAAGAAACGCTTGAGAAACTCAAAATTTTCGCAGATCTGATGCTCGAAACGAATAACTAGAACGGCCTAGGGGAGAACTACACCAACCGTTGTAATCCGGCGAGTTTCTACTTTCAGATGCAACAGAAATTTTGCGGATTGGTCAATCCGTTCGCGAGATATGGCAGTTTGTAGGTAAGAAACGCTTGAGAAACACAAAATTTTCGCAGTTCTGATGCTCGAAACGAATAACTAGAACCGCCTAGGTGAAAAGTGCGCATACCGTTGTAATCGGGCGAGTTTCTACTTTCAGATGCAACAGAAATTTTGCGGATTGATCAATCCGTTCGCGAGATATGGCAGTTTGGAGATAAGGAACGCTTGAGAAACTCAAAATTTTCGCAGTTCTAATGCTCGAAACGAGTAACTAGAACGGCATAGGGGAAAAGTACGCATACCGTTGTAATCGGGCGAGTTTCTACTTTCAGAAGCAACAGAAATTTTGCGGATTGGTCAATCCGTTCGCGAGATATGGCAGTTTGGAGGTAAGAAACGCTTGAGAAAATCAAAATTTTCGCAGTTCTGATGCTCGAAATGAATAACTGGAACGGCCTAGGGGAGAACTACACCTACCGTTGTAATCGGGCGAGTTTCTACTTTCAGATGCAACGGAAATTTTGAGGATTGATCAATCAGTTCGCGAGATATGGCACTTTGGAGATAAGAAACGCTTGAGAAACTCAAAATTTTCGCAGTTCTGATGCTCGAAACGAGTAACTAGAACGGCCTAGGGGAAAAGTACGCATACCGTTGTAATCGGGCGAGTTTCTACTTTTAGATGCAACAGAAATTTTGCGGATTGGTCAATCCGTTCGTGAGATATGGCAGTTTGGAGGTAAGAAACGCTTGAGAAACTCAAAATTTTCGCAGTTCTGATGCTCGACACGAATAACTAGAACGGCCTAGGGGAAAAGTGCGCATACCGTTGTAATCGGGCGAGTTTCTACTTTCAGATGCAACAGAAATTTTGCGGATTGATCAATCCGTTCGCGAGATATGGCAGTTTGGAGATAAGGAACGCTTGAGAAACTCAAAATTTTCGCAGTTCTAATGCTCGAAACGAGTAACTAGAACGGCATAGGGGAAAAGTACGCATACCGTTGTAATCGGGCGAGTTTCTACTTTCAGAAGCAACAGAAATTTTGCGGATTGGTCAATCCGTTCGCGAGATATGGCAGTTTGGAGGTAAGAAACGCTTGAGAAAATCAAAATTTTCGCAGTTCTGATGCTCGAAATGAATAACTGGAACGGCCTAGGGGAGAACTACACCTACCGTTGTAATCGGGCGAGTTTCTACTTTCAGATGCAACGGAAATTTTGCGGATTGATCAATCAGTTCGCGAGATATGGCACTTGGGAGATAAGAAACGCTTGAGAAACTCAAAATTTTCGCAGTTCTGATGCTCGAAACGAGTAACTAGAACGGCCTAGGGGAAAAGTACGCATACCGTTGTAATCGGGCGAGTTTCTACTTTTAGATGCAACAGAAATTTTGCGGATTGGTCAATCCGTTCGTGAGATATGGCAGTTTGGAGGTAAGAAACGCTTGAGAAACTCAAAATTTTCGCAGTTCTGATGCTCGACACGAATAACTAGAACGGCCTAGGGGAAAAGTGCGCATACCGTTGTAATCGGGCGAGTTTCTACTTTCAGATGCAACAGAAATTTTGCGGATTGGTCAATCCGTTCGCGAGATATGGCAGTTTGGAGGTAAGAAACGCTTGAGAAACTCAAAATTTTCGCAGTTCTAATGCTCGACACGAATAACTAGAACGGCCTAGGGGAAAACTACACCTACCTTTGTAATCGGGCGAGTTTCTACTTTCAGATGCAACAGAAATTTTGCGGATTGATCAATCCGTTCGCGAGATATGGCAGTTTGGAGATAAGAAACGCTTGAGAAACTCAAAATTTTCGCAGTTCTGATGCTCGAAACGAGTAACTAGAACGGCATAGGGGAAAAGTACGCATACCGTTGTAATCGGGCGAGTTTCTACTTTCAGAAGCAACAGAAATTTTGCGGATTGGTCAATCCGTTCGCGAGATATGGCAGTTTGGAGGTAAGAAACGCTTGAGAAAATCAAAATTTTCGCAGTTCTGATGCTCGAAATGAATAACTGGAACGGCCTAGGGGAGAACTACACCTACCGTTGTAATCGGGCGAGTTTCTACTTTCAGATGCAACGGAAATTTTGCGGATTGATCAATCAGTTCGCGAGATATGGCACTTTGGAGATAAGAAACGCTTGAGAAACTCAAAATTTTCGCAGTTCTGATGCTCGAAACGAGTAACTAGAACGGCCTAGGGGAAAAGTACGCATACCGTTGTAATCGGGCGAGTTTCTACTTTTAGATGCAACAGAAATTTTGCGGATTGGTCAATCCGTTCGTGAGATATGGCAGTTTGGAGGTAAGAAACGCTTGAGAAACTCAAAATTTTCGCAGTTCTGATGCTCGACACGAATAACTAGAACGGCCTAGGGGAAAAGTGCGCATACCGTTGTAATCGGGCGAGTTTCTACTTTCAGATGCAACAGAAATTTTGCGGATTGATCAATCCGTTCGCGAGATATGGCAGTTTGGAGATAAGGAACGCTTGAGAAACTCAAAATTTTCGCAGTTCTAATGCTCGAAACGAGTAACTAGAACGGCATAGGGGAAAAGTACGCATACCGTTGTAATCGGGCGAGTTTCTACTTTCAGAAGCAACAGAAATTTTGCGGATTGGTCAATCCGTTCGCGAGATATGGCAGTTTGGAGGTAAGAAACGCTTGAGAAAATCAAAATTTTCGCAGTTCTGATGCTCGAAATGAATAACTGGAACGGCCTAGGGGAGAACTACACCTACCGTTGTAATCGGGCGAGTTTCTACTTTCAGATGCAACGGAAATTTTGCGGATTGATCAATCAGTTCGCGAGATATGGCACTTTGGAGATAAGAAACGCTTGAGAAACTCAAAATTTTCGCAGTTCTGATGCTCGAAACGAGTAACTAGAACGGCCTAGGGGAAAAGTACGCATACCGTTGTAATCGGGCGAGTTTCTACTTTTAGATGCAACAGAAATTTTGCGGATTGGTCAATCCGTTCGTGAGATATGGCAGTTTGGAGGTAAGAAACGCTTGAGAAACTCAAAATTTTCGCAGTTCTGATGCTCGACACGAATAACTAGAACGGCCTAGGGGAAAAGTGCGCATACCGTTGTAATCGGGCGAGTTTCTACTTTCAGATGCAACAGAAATTTTGCGGATTGGTCAATCCGTTCGCGAGATATGGCAGTTTCGAGGTAAGAAACGCTTGAGAAACTCAAAATTTTCGCAGTTCTGATGCGCGAAACGAATAACTAGAACCGCCTAGGGGAAAAGTGCGCATACCGTTGTAATCGGGCGAGTTTCTACTTTCAGATGCAACAGAAATTTTGCGGATTGATCAATCCGTTCGCGAGATATGGCAGTTTGGAGATAAGAAACGCTTGAGAAACTCAAAATTTTCGCAGTTCTGATGCTCGAAACGAATAACAAGAACGGCCTAGGGGAAAAGTGCGCATACCGTTGTAATCGGGCGAGTTTCTACTTTCAGATGCAACAGAAGTTTTGCGGATTGGTCAATCCGTTCCCGAGATATGGCAGTTTGGAGGAAAGAAACGCTTGAGAAACTCAAAATTTTCGCATTTCTGATGCTCAAAACGACTAACTAGAACGGCCTAGGGGAAAAGTGCGCATACCGTTGTGATCGGGCGAGTTTCTACTTTCAGATGCAACAGAAATTTTGCGGATTGGTCAATCCGTTCGAGAGATATGGCAGTTTGGAGGTAAGAAACGCTTGAGAAACTCAAAATTTTCGCAGTTCTGATGCTCGAAACGAGTAACTAGAACGGCCTAGGGGAAAAGTACGCATACCGTTGTAATCGGGCGAGTTTCTACTTTCAGATGCAACAGAAATTTTGCGGATTGGTCAATCCGTTCGAGAGATATGACAGTTTGGAGGTAAGAAACGCTTGAGAAACTCAAAATTTTCGCAGTTCTGATGCTCGAAACGAATAACTAGAACGGCCTAGGGGAAAACTACACCTAACGTTGTAATCGGGCGAGTTTCTACTTTCAGATGCAACAGAAATTTTGCGGATTGGTCAATCCGTTCGCGAGATATGGCAGTTTCGAGGTAAGAAACGCTTGAGAAACTCAAAATTTTCGCAGTTCTGATGCTCGAAACGAATAACTAGAACCGCCTAGGGGAAAAGTACGCATACCGTTGTAATCGGGCGAGTTTCTACTTTCAGATGCAACAGAAATTTTGCGGTTGATCAATCCGTTCGCGAGATATGGCAGTTTGGAGATAAGAAACGCTTGAGAAACTCAAAATTTTCGCAGTTCTGATGCTCGAAACGAATAACAAGAACGCCCTAGGGGAAAAGTGCGCATACCGTCGTAATCGGGCGAGTTTCTACTTTCAGATGCAACAGAAATTTTGCGGATTGGTCAATCCGTTCCCGAGATATGGCAGTTTGGAGGTAAGAAACGCTTGAGAAACTCAAAATTTTCGCAGTTCTGGTGCTCGAAACGAATAACTAGAACCGCCTAGGAGAAAAGTACGCATACCGTTGTAATCGGGCGAGTTTCTACTTTCAGATGCAACAGAAATTTTGCGGATTCATCATTCCGTTCGCGACATATGGCAGTTTGGAGATAAGAAACGCTTGAGAAACTCAAAATTTTCGCAGATCTGATGCTCGAAACGAATAACTAGAACGGCCTAGGGGAGAACTACACCAACCGTTGTAATCGGGCGAGTTTCTACTTTCAGATGCAACAGAAATTTTGCGGATTGATCAATCCGTTCGCGAGATATGGCACTTTGGAGATAAGAAACGCTTGAGAAACTCAAAATTTTCGCAGTTCTGATGCTCGAAACGAGTAACTAGAACGGCCTAGGGGAAAAGTACGCATACCATTGTAATCGGGCGAGTTTCTACTTACAGATGCAACAGAAATTTTGCGGATTGATCAATCCGTTCGCGAGATATGGCAGTTTGGAGATAAGAAACGCTTGAGAAACTCAAAATTTTCGCAGTTCTAATGCTCGAAACGAGTAACTAGAACGGCATAGGGGAAAAGTACGCATACCGTTGTAATCGGGCGAGTTTCTACTTTCAGAAGCAACAGAAATTTTGCGGATTGGTCAATCCGTTCGCGAGATATGGCAGTTTGGACGTAAGAAACGCTTGAGAAACTCAAAATTTTCGCAGTTCTGATGCTCGAAATGAATAACTGGAACGGCCTAGGGGAAAACTACACCTACCGTTGTAATCGGGCGAGTTTCTACTTTGAGATGCAACAGAAATTTTGCGGATTGATCAATCCGTTCGCGAGATATGGCACTTTGGAGATAAGAAACGCTTGAGAAACTCAAAATTTTCGCAGTTCTGATGCTCGAAACGAGTAACTAGAACGGCCTAGGGGAAAAGTACGCATACCGTTGTAATCGGGCGAGTTTCTACTTTCAGATGCAACAGAAATTTTGCGGATTGGTCAATCCGTTCGCGAGATATGGCAGTTTGGAGATAAGAAACGCTTGAGAAACTCAAAATTTTCGCATTTCTGATGCTCGATACGAATAACTAGAACGGCCTAGGGGAAAAGTGCTCATACCGTTGTAATCGGGCGAGCTTCTACTTTCAGAAGCAACAGAAATTTTGCGGATTGGTCAATCCGTTCGCGAGATATGGCAGTTTGGAGGAAAGAAACGCTTGAGAAACTCAAAATTTTCGCAGTTCTGATGCTCGAAACGAATAACTAGAACCGCCTAGGAGAAAAGTACGCATACTGTTGTAATCGGGCGAGTTTCTACTTTCAGATGCAACAGAAATTTTGCGGATTGATCATTCCGTTCGCGGGATATGGCAGTTTGGAGATAAGAAACGCTTGAGAAACTCAAAATTTTCGCAGTTCTGGTGCTCGACACGAATAACTAGAACGGCCTAGGGGAAAAGTACGCATACCGTTGTAATCGGGCGAGTTTCTACTTTCAGATGCAACAGAAATTTTGCGGATTGGTCAATCCGTTCGCGAGATATGGCAGTTTGGAGGAAAGAAACGCTTGAGAAACTCAAAATTTTCGCAGTTCTGATGCTCGAAACGAATAACTAGAACCGCCTAGCAGAAAAGTACGCATACCGTTGTAATCGGGCGAGTTTCTACTTTCAGATGCAACAGAAATTTTACGGATTGATCAATCCGTTCGCGAGATATGGCAGTTTGGAGATAAGAAACGCTTTAGAAACTCAAAATTTTCGCAGATCTGATGCTCGAAACGAATAACTAGAACGGCCTAGGGGAGAACTACACCAACCGTTGTAATCGGGCGAGTTTCTACTTTCAGATGCAACAGAAATTTTGCGGATTGATCAATCCGTTCGCGAGATATGGCACTTTGGAGATAAGAAACGCTTGAGAAACTCAAAATTTTCGCAGTTCTAATGCTCGAAACGAGTAACTAGAACGGCATAGGGGAAAAGTACGCATACCGTTGTAATCGGGCGAGTTTCTACTTTCAGAAGCAACAGAATTTTGCGGATTGGTCAATACGTTCGCGAGATATGGCAGTTTGGACGTAAGAAACGCTTGAGAAACTCAAAATTTTCGCAGTTCTGATGCTCGAAATGAATAACTGGAACGGCCTAGGGGAAAACTACACCTACCATTGTAATCGGGCGAGTTTCTACTTTCAGATGCAACAGAAATTTGCGGATTGATCAATCCGTTCGCGAGATATGGCAGTTTGGAGATAAGAAACGCTTGAGAAACTCAAAATTTCGCAGTTCTGATGCTCGACACGAATAACTAGAACGGCCTAGGGGAAAAGTGCGCATACCGTTGTAATCGGCGAGTTTCTACTTTCAGATGCAACAGAAATTTTGCGGATTGGTCAATCCGTTCGTGAGATATGGCAGTTTGGAGGTAAGAAACGATTGAGAAACTCAAAATTTTCGCAGTTCTGATGCTCGACACGAATAACTAGAACGGCCTAGGGGAAAAGTGCGCACACCGTTGTAATCGGGCGAGTTTCTACTTTCAGATGCAACAGAAATTTTGCGGATTGGTCAATCCGTTCGAGAGATATGGCAGTTTGGAGGTAAGAAACGCTTGAGAAACTCAAAATTTTCGCAGTTCTGATGCTCGAAACGAATAACTAGAACGGCCTAGGGGAAAACTACACCTACCGTTGTAATCGGGCGAGTTTCTACTTTCAGATGCAACAGAAATTTTGCGGATTGGTCAATCCGTTCGCGAGATATGGCAGTTTGGAGGTAAGAAACGCTTGAGAAACTCAAAATTTTCGCAGTTCTGATGCTCGAAACGAATAACAAGAACGGCCTAGGGGAAAAGTGCGCATACCGCTGTAATCGGGCGAGTTTCTACTTTCAGATGCAACAGAAATTTTGCGGATTGGTCAATCCGTTCCCGAGATATGGCAGTTTGGAGGTAAGAAACGCTTGAGAAACTCAAAATTTTCGCAGTTCTGATGCTCGAAACGAATAACAAGAACGGCCTAGGGGAAAAGTGCGCATACCGCTGTAATCGGGCGAGTTTCTACTTTCAGATGCAACAGAAATTTTGCGGATTGATCAATCCGTTCGCGAGATATGGCAGTTTTGTGATAAGAAACGCTTGAGAAACTCAAAATTTTCGCAGTTCTGATGCTCGAAACGAGTAACTAGAACGGCCTAGGGGAAAAGTACGCATACCGTTGTAATCGGGCGAGTTTCTACTTTCAGATGCAACAGAGATTTTGCGGATTGGTCAATCCGTTCGCGAGATATGGCAGTTTGGAGGAAAGAAACGCTTGAGAAACTCAAAATTTTCGCAGTTCTGATGCTCAAAACGAATAACTAGAACCGCCTAGGAGAAAAGTACGCATACCGTTGTATTCGGGCGAGTTTCTACTTTCAGATGCAACAGAAATTTTGCGGATTGATCATTCCGTTCGCGAGATATGGCAGTTTGGAGATAAGAAACGCTTGAGAAACTCAAAATTTTCGCAGTTCTGATGCTCGACACGAATAACTAGAACGGCCTAGGGGAAAAGTACGCATACCGTTGTAATCTGGCGAGTTTCTACTTTCAGATGCAACAGAAATTTTGCGGATTGGTCAATCCGTTCGCGAGATATGGCAGTTTGGAGGAAAGAAACGCTTGAGAAACTCAAAATTTTCGCAGTTCTGATGCTCGAAACGAATAACTAGAACCGTCTAGGAGAAAAGTACGCATACCGTTGTAATCGGGCGAGTTTCTACTTTCAGATGCAACAGAAATTTTGCGGATTGATCAATCCGTTCGCGAGATATGGCAGTTTGGAGATAAGAAACGCTTTAGAAACTCAAAATTTTCGCAGATCTGATGCTCGAAACGAATAACTAGAACGGCCTAGGGGAGAACTACACCAACCGTTGTAATCGGGCGAGTTTCTACTTTCAGATGCAACAGAAATTTTGCGGATTGATCAATCCGTTCGCGAGATATGGCACTTTGGAAATAAGAAACGCTTGAGAAACTCAAAATTTTCGCAGTTCTGATGCTCGAAACGAGTAACTAGAACGGCCTAGTGGAAAAGTACGCATACCGTTGTAATCGGGCGAGTTTCTACTTTCAGATGGAACAGAAATTTTGCGGATTGGTCAATCCGTTCGCGAGATATGGCAGTTTGGAGATAAGAAACGCTTGAGAAACTCAAAATTTTCGCAGTTCTGATGCTCGACACGAATAACTAGAACGGCCTAGGGGAAAAGTGCGCATACCGTTGTAATCGGGCGAGTTTCTACTTTCAGATGCAACAGAAATTTTGCGGATTGGTCAATCCGTTCGCGAGATATGGCAGTTTGGAGGCAAGAAACGCTTGAGAAACTCAAAATTTTCGCAGTTCTGATGCTCGACACGAATAACTAGAACGGCCTAGAGGAAAAGTGCGCATATGGTTGTAATCGGGCGAGTTTCTACTTTCAGATGCAGCAGAAATTTTGCGGATTGGTCAATCCGTTCGCGAGATATGGCAGTTTGCAGGTAAGAAACGCTTGAGAAACTCAAAATTTTCGCAGTTCTGATGCTCGACACGAATAACTAGAACGGCCTAGGGGCAAAGTGCGCATACCGTTGTAATCGGGCGACTTTCTACTTTCAGATGCAACAGAAATTTTGCGGATTGATCAATCCGTTCGCGAGATATGGCAGTTTAGATGTAAGAAACGCTTGAGAAACTCAAAATTTTCGCATTTCTGATGCTCGACACGAATAACTAGAACGGCCTAGGGGAAAACTACACCTACCTTTGCAATCGGGCGAGATTCTACTTTCAGATGCAACAGAAATTTTGCGGATTGATCAATCCGTTCGCGAGATATGGCAGTTTGGAGATAAGAAACGCTTGAGAAACTCAAAATTTTCGCAGTTCTGATGCTCGAAATGAATAACTGGAACGGCATAGGGGAAAACTACACCTACCGTTGTAATCGGGCGAGTTTCTACTTTCAGATGCAACAGAAATTTTGCGGATTGATCCATCCGTTCGCGAGATATGGCAGTTTGGAGATAAGAAACGCTTGAGAAACTCAAAATTTTCGCAGTTCTGATGCTCGACACGAATAACTAGAACGGCCTAGGGGAAAAGTGCGCATACCGTTGTAATCGGGCGAGTTTCTACTTTCAAATGCAACAGAAATTTTGCGGATTGGTCAATCCGTTCGCGAGATATGGCAGTTTGCAGGTAATTAACGCTTGAGAAACTCAAAATTTTCGCAGTTCTGATGCTCGACACGAATAACTAGAACGGCCTAGGGGAAAACTACACCTACCTTCGTAATCGGGCGAGTTTCTACTTTCAGATGCAACAGAAATTTTGCGGATTGGTCAATCCGTTCGCGAGATATGGCAGTTTGGAGATAAGAAACGCTTGAGAAACTCAAAATTTTCGCAGTTCTGATGCTCGAAACGAGTAACTAGAACGGCCTAGGGGAAAAGTACGCATACCGTTGTAATCGGGCGAGTTTCTACTTTCAGATGCAACAGAAATTTTGCGGATTGGTCAATCCGTTCGCGAGATACGGCAGTTTGGAGGTAAGAAACGCTTGAGAAACTCAAAATTTTCGCAGTTCTGATGCTCGACACGAATAACTAGAACGGCCTAGGGGAAAAGTACGCATACCGTTGTAATCGGGCGAGTTTCTACTTTTAGATGCAACAGAAATTTTGCGGATTGGTCAATCGGTTCGCGAGATATGGCAGTTAGGAGGTAAGAAACGCTTGAGAAACTCAAAATTTTCGCAGTTCTGATGCTCGAAACGAATAACTAGAACCGCCTAGGGGAAAAGTACGCATACCGTTGTAATCGGGCGAGTTTCTAATTTCAGATGGAACAGAAATTTTGCGGATTGATCAATCCGTTCGCGAGATATGGCAGTTTGGAGATAAGAAACGCTTGAGAAACTCAAAATTTTCGCAGTTCTGATGCTCGACACGAATGTCTAGAACGGCCTAGGGGAGAAGTACGCATACCGTTGTAATCGGGCGAGTTTCTACTTTCAGATGGCACAGAAATTTTGCGGATTGATTAATCCGTTCGCGAGATATGGCAGTTTGGAGATAAGATACGCTTGAGAAACTCAAAATTTTCGCAGTTCTGATGCTCGAAACGAATAACTAGAATGGCCTAGGGGAAAAGTGCGCATACCGTTGTAATCGGGCGAGTTTCTACTTTCAGATGCAACAGAAATTTTGCGGATTGGTCAATCCGTTCGCGAGATATGGCAGTTTGGAGATAAGAAACGCTTGAGAAACTCAAAATTTTCGCAGTTCTGATGCTCGAAACGAGTAACTAGAACGGCCTAGGGGAAAAGTACGCATACCGTTGTAATCGGGCGAGTTTCTACTTTTAGATGCAACAGAAATTTTGCGGATTGGTCAATCCGTTCGTGAGATATGGCAGTTTGGAGGTAAGAAACGCTTGAGAAACTCAAAATTTTCGCAGTTCTGATGCTCGACACGAATAACTAGAACGGCCTAGGGGAAAAGTGCGCACACCGTTGTAATCGGGCGAGTTTCTACTTTCAGATGCAACAGAAATTTTGCGGATTGGTCAATCCGTTCGCGAGATATGGCAGTTTCGAGGTAAGAAACGCTTGAGAAACTCAAGATTTTCGCAGTTCTGATGCTCGAAACGAATAACTAGAACCGCCTAGGGGAAAAGTGCGCATACCGTTGTAATCGGGCGAGTTTCTACTTTCAGATGCAACAGAAATTTTGCGGATTGATCAATCCGTTCGCGAGATATGGCAGTTTGCAGATAAGAAACGCTTGAGAAACTCAAAATTTTCGCAGTTCTGATGCTCGAAACGAATAACAAGAACGTCCTAGGGGAAAAGTGCGCATACGGTCGTAATCGGGCGAGTTTCTACTTTCAGATGCAACAGAAATTTTGCGGATTGGTCAATCCGTTCCCGAGATATGGCAGTTTCGAGGTAAGAAACGCTTGAGAAACTCAAAATTTTCGCAGTTCTGATGCTCGAAACGAATAACAAGAACGGCCTAGGGGAAAAGTGCGCATACCGCTGTAATCGGGCGAGTTTCTACTTTCAGATGCAACAGAAATTTTGCGGATTGATCAATCCGTTCGCGAGATATGGCAGTTTTGTGATAAGAAACGCTTGAGAAACTCAAAATTTTCGCAGTTCTGATGCTCGAAACGAGTAACTAGAACGGCCTAGGGGAAAAGTACGCATACCGTTGTAATCGGGCGAGTTTCTACTTTCAGATGCAACAGAAATTTTGCGGATTGGTCAATCCGTTCGCGAGATATGGCAGTTTGGAGGAAAGAAACGCTTGAGAAACTCAAATTTTTCGCAGTTCTGATGCTCGAAATGAATAACTGGAACGGCATAGGGGAAAACTACACCTACCGTTGTAATCGGGCGAGTTTCTACTTTCAGATGCAACAGAAATTTTGCGGATTGATCAATCCGTTCGCGAGATATGGCAGTTTGGAGATAAGAAACGCTTGAGAAACTCAAAATTTTCGCAGTTCTGATGCTCGACACGAATAACTAGAACGACCTAGGGGAAAAGTACGCATACCGTTGTAATCGGGCGAGTTTCTACTTTCAGATGCAACAGAAATTTTGCGGATTGGTCAATCCGTTCGCGAGATATGGCAGTTTGGAGGAAAGAAACGCTTGAGAAACTCAAATTTTTCGCAGTTCTGATGCTCGAAACGAATAACTAGAACCGCCTAGGAGAAAAGTACGCATACCGTTGTAATCGGGCGAGTTTCTACTTTCAGATGCAACAGAAATTTTGCGGATTGATCAATCCGTTCGCGAGATATGGCAGTTTGGAGATAAGAAACGCTATAGAAACTCAAAATTTTCGCAGATCTGATGCTCGAAACGAATAACTAGAACGGCCTAGGGGAGAACTACACCAACCGTTGTAATCGGGCGAGTTTCTACTTTCAGATGCAACAGAAATTTTGCGGATTGATCAATCCGTTCGCGAGATATGGCACTTTGGAGATAAGAAACGCTTGAGAAACTCAAAATTTTCGCAGTTCTGATGCTCGAAACGAGTAACTAGAACGGCCTAGGGGAAAAGTACGCATACCGTTGTAATCGGGCGAGTTTCTACTTTCAGATGCAACAGAAATTTTGCGGATTGATCAATCCGTTCGCGAGATATGGCAGTTTGGAGATAAGAAACGCTTGAGAAACTCAAAATTTTCGCAGTTCTAATGCTCGAAACGAGTAACTAGAACGGCATAGGGGAAAATAACGCATACCGTTGTAATCGGGCGAGTTTCTACTTTCAGAAGCAACAGAAATTTTGCGGATTGGTCAATCCGTTCGCGAGATATGGCAGTTTGGACGTAAGAAACGCTTGAGAAACTCAAAATTTTCGCAGTTCTGATGCTCGAAATGAATAACTGGAACGGCCTAGGGGAAAACTACACCTACCGTTGTAATCGGGCGAGTTTCTACATTCAGATGCAACAGAAATTTTGCGGATTGATCAATCCGTTCGCGAGATATGGCACTTTGGAGATAAGAAACGCTTTAGAAACTCAAAATTTTCGCAGTTCTGATGCTCGAAACGAGTAACTAGAACGGCCTAGGGGAAAAGTGCTCATACCGTTGTAATCGGGCGAGTTTCTACTTTCAGAAGCAACAGAAATTTTGCGGATTGGTCAATCCGTTCGCGAGATATGGCAGTTTGGAGGTAAGAAACGCTTGAGAAACTCAAAATTTTCGCAGTTCTGATACTCGAAATGAATAACTGGAACGGCATAGGGGAAAACTACACCTACCGTTGTAATCGGGCGAGTTTCTACTTTCAGATGCAACAGAAATTTTGCGGATTGATCAATCCGTTCGCGAGATATGGCAGTTTGGAGATAAGAAACGCTTGAGAAACTCAAAATTTTCGCAGTTCTGATGCTCGACACGAATAACTAGAACGGCCTAGGGGAAAAGTGCGCATGCCGTTGTAATCGGGCGAGTTTCTACTTTCAGATGCAACAGAAATTTTGCGGATTGGTCAATCCGTTCGCGAGATATGCAGTTTGGAGATAAGAAACGCTTGAGAAACTCAAAATTTTCGCATTTCTGATGCTCGATACGAATAACTAGAACCGCCTAGGAGAAAAGTACGCATACCGTTGTAATCGGGCGAGTTTCTACTTTCAGATACAACAGAAATTTTGCGGATTGATCATTCCGTTCGCGAGATATGGCAGTTTGGAGATAAGAAACGCTTGAGAAACTCAAAATTTTAGCAGTTCTGATGCTCGAAACGAGTAACTAGAACGGCCTAGGGGAAAAGTACGCATACCGTTGTAATCGGGCGAGTTTCTACTTTCAGATGCAACAGAAATTTTGCGGATTGGTCAATCCGTTCATGAGATATGGCAGTTTGGAGGAAAGAAACGCTTGAGAAACTCAAAATTTTCGCAGTTCTGATGCTCGAAACGAATAACTAGAACCGCCTAGGAGAAAAGTACGCATACCGTTGTAATCGGGCGAGTTTCTACTTTCAGATGCAACAGAAATTTTGCGGATTGATCATTCCGTTCGCGAGATATGGCAGTTTGGAGATAATAAACGCTTGAGAAACTCAAAATTTTCGCAGATCTGATGCTCCAAACGAATAACTAGAACGGCCTAGGGGAGAACTACACCAACCGTTGTAATCGGGCGAGTTTCTACTTTCAGATGCAACAGAAATTTTGCGGATTAATCAATCCGTTCGCGAGATATGGCACTTTGGTGATAAGAAACGCTTGAGAAACTCAAAATTTTAGCAGTTCTGATGCTCGAAACGAGTAACTAGAACGGCCTAGGGGAAAAGTACGCATACCGTTGTAATCGGGCGAGTTTCTACTTTCAGATGCAACAGAAATTTTGCGGATTGGTCAATCCGTTCGCGAGATATGGCAGTTTGGAGGAAAGAAACGCTTGAGAAACTCAAAATTTTCGCAGTTCTGATGCTCGACACGAATAACTAGAACGGCCTAGGGGAAAAGTACGCATACCGTTGTAATCGGGCGAGTTTCTACTTTTAGATGCAACAGAAATTTTGCGGATTGGTCAATCGGTTCGCGAGATATGGCAGTTAGGAGGTAAGAAACGCTTGAGAAACTCAAAATTTTCGCAATTCTGATGCTCGAAACGAATAACTAGAACCGCCTAGGGGAAAAGTACGCATACCGTTGTAATCGGGCGAGTTTCTAATTTCAGATGGAACAGAAATTTTGCGGATTGATCAATCCGTTCGCGAGATATGGCAGTTTGGAGATAAGAAACGCTTGAGAAACTCAAAATTTTCGCAGTTCTGATGCTCGACACGAATGTCTAGAACGGCCTAGGGGAGAAGTACGCATACCGTTGTAATCGGGCGAGTTTCTACTTTCAGATGGCACAGAAATTTTGCGGATTGATTAATCCGTTCGCGAGATATGGCAGTTTGGAGATAAGATACGCTTGAGAAACTCAAAATTTTCGCAGTTCTGATGCTCGAAACGAATAACAAGAATGGCCTAGGGGAAAAGTGCGCATACCGTTGTAATCGGGCGAGTTTCTACTTTCAGATGCAACAGAAATTTTGCGGATTGGTCAATCCGTTCGCGAGATATGGCAGTTTGGAGATAAGAAACGCTTGAGAAACACAAAATTTTCGCAGTTCTGATGCTCGAAACGAGTAACTAGAACGGCCTAGGGGAAAAGTACGCATACCGTTGTTATCGGGCGAGTTTCTACTTTTAGATGCAACAGAAATTTTGCGGATTGGTCAATCCGTTCGTGAGATATGGCAGTTTGGAGGTAAGAAACGCTTGAGAAACTCAAAATTTTCGCAGTTCTGAAGCTCGACACGAATAACTAGAACGGCCTAGGGGAAAAGTGCGCACACCGTTGTAATCGGGCGAGTTTCTACTTTCAGATGCAACAGAAATTTTGCGGATTGGTCAATCCGTTCGAGAGATATGGCAGTTTGGAGGTAAGAAACGCTTGAGAAACTCAAAATTTTCGCAGTTCTGATGCTCGAAACGAATAACTAGAACGGCCTAGGGGAAAACTACACCTACCGTTGTAATCGGGCGAGTTTCTACTTTCAGATGCAACAGAAATTTTGCGGATTGGTCAATCCGTTCGCGAGATATGGCAGTTTCGAGGTAAGAAACGCTTGAGAAACTCAAGATTTTCGCAGTTCTGATGCTCGAAACGAATAACTAGAACCGCCTAGGGGAAGAGTGCGCATACCGTTGTAATCGGGCGAGTTTCTACTTTCAGATGCAACAGAAATTTTGCGGATTGATCAATCCGTTCGCGAGATATGGCAATTTGGAGATAAGAAACGCTTGAGAAACTCAAAATTTTCGCAGTTCTGATGCTCGAAACGAATAACAAGAACGCCCTAGGGGAAAAGTGCGCATACCGTCGTAATCGGGCGAGTTTCTACTTTCAGATGCAACAGAAATTTTGCGGATTGGTCAATCCGTTCCCGAGATATGGCAGTTTGGAGGTAAGAAGCGCTTGAGAAACTCAAAATTTTCGCAGTTCTGATGCTCGAAACGAATAACAAGAACGGCCTAGGGGAAAAGTGCGCATACCGCTGTAATCGGGCGAGTTTCTACTTTCAGATGCAACAGAAATTTTGCGGATTGATCAATCCGTTCGCGAGATATGGCAGTTTTGTGATAAGAAACGCTTGAGAAACTCAAAATTTTCGCAGTTCTGATGCTCGAAACGAGTAACTAGAACGGCCTAGGGGAAAAGTACGCATACCGTTGTAATCGGGCGAGTTTCTACTTTCAGATGCAACAGAAATTTTGCGGATTGGTCAATCCGTTCGCGAGATATGGCAGTTTGGAGGAAAGAAACGCTTGAGAAACTCAAAATTTTCGCAGTTCTGATGCTCGAAACGAATAACTAGAACCGCCTAGGAGAAAAGTACGCATACCGTTGTAATCGGGCGAGTTTCTACTTTCAGATGCAACAGAAATTTTGCGGATTGATCATTCCGTTCGCGAGATATGGCAGTTTGGAGATAAGAAACGCTTGAGAAACTCAAAATTTTCGCAGATCTGATGCTCGAAACGAATAACTAGAACGGACTAGGGGAGAACTACACCAACCGTTGTAATCGGGCGAGTTTCTACTTTCAGATGCAACAGAAATTTTGCGGATTGATCAATCCGTTCGCGAGATATGGCACTTTGGAGATAAGAAACGCTTGAGAAACTCAAAATTTTCGCAGTTCTGATGCTCGAAACGAGTAACTAGAACGGCCTAGGGGAAAAGTACGCATACCGTTGTAATCGGGCGAGTTTCTACTTTCAGATGCAACAGAAATTTTGCGGATTGATCAATCCGTTCGCGAGATATGGCAGTTTGGAGATAAGAAACGCTTGAGAAACTCAAAATTTTCGCAGTTCTAATGCTCGAAACGAGTAACTAGAACGGCATAGGGGAAAAGTACGCATACCGTTGTAATCGGGCGAGTTTCTACTTTCAGAAGCAACAGAAATTTTGCGGATTGATCAATCCGTTCGCGAGATATGGCACTTTGGAGATAAGAAACGCTTGAGAAACTCAAAATTTTCGCAGTTCTGATGCTCGAAACGAGTAACTAGAACGGCCTAGGGGAAAAGTACGCATACCGTTGTAATCGGGCGAGTTTCTACTTTCAGATGCAACAGAAATTTTGCGGATTGGTCAATCCGTTCGCGGGATATGGCAGTTTGGAGATAAGAAACGCTTGAGAAACTCAAAATTTTCGCATTTCTGATGCTCGATACGAATAACTAGATCGGCCTAGGGGAAAAGTGCTCATACCGTTGTAATCGGGCGAGTTTCTACTTTCAGAAGCAACAGAAATTTTGCGGATTGGTCAATCCGTTCGCGAGATATGGCAGTTTGGAGGTAAGAAACGCTTGAGAAACTCAAAATTTTCGCAGTTCTGATGCTCGAAATGAATAACTGGAACGGCATAGGGGAAAACTACACCTACCGTTGTAATCGGGCGAGTTTCTACTTTCAGATGCAACAGAAATTTTGCGGATTGATCAATCCGTTCGCGAGATATGGCAGTTTGGAGATAAGAAACGCTTGAGAAACTCAAAATTTTCGCAGTTCTGATGCTCGACACGAATAACTAGAACGACCTAGGGGAAAAGTACGCATACCGTTGTAATCGGGCGAGTTTCTACTTTCAGATGCAACAGAAATTTTGCGGATTGATCAATCCGTTCGCGAGATATGGCAGTTTGGAGATAAGAAACGCTTGAGAAACTCAAAATTTTCGCAGTTCTGATGCTCGACACGAATAACTAGAACGGCCTAGGGGAAAAGTACGCATACCGTTGTAATCGGGCGAGTTTCTACTTTCAGATGCAACAGAAATTTTGCGGATTGGTCAATCCGTTCGCGAGATATGGCAGTTTGGAGGAAAGAAACGCTTGAGAAACTCAAATTTTTCGCAGTTCTGATGCTCGAAATGAATAACTGGAACGGCATAGGGGAAAACTACACCTACCGTTGTAATCGGGCGAGTTTCTACTTTCAGATGCAACAGAAATTTTGCGGATTGATCAATCCGTTCGCGAGATATGGCAGTTTGGAGATAAGAAACGCTTGAGAAACTCAAAATTTTCGCAGTTCTGATGCTCGACACGAATAACTAGAACGACCTAGGGGAAAAGTACGCATACCGTTGTAATCGGGCGAGTTTCTACTTTCAGATGCAACAGAAATTTTGCGGATTGATCAATCCGTTCGCGAGATATGGCAGTTTGGAGATAAGAAACGCTTGAGAAACTCAAAATTTTCGCAGTTCTGATGCTCGACACGAATAACTAGAACGGCCTAGGGGAAAAGTACGCATACCGTTGTAATCGGGCGAGTTTCTACTTTCAGATGCAACAGAAATTTTGCGGATTGGTCAATCCGTTCGCGAGATATGACAGTTTGGAGGAAAGAAACGCTTGAGAAACTCAAATTTTTCGCAGTTCTGATGCTCGAAACGAATAACTAGAACCGCCTAGGAGAAAAGTACGCATACCGTTGTAATCGGGCGAGTTTCTACTTTCAGATGCAACAGAAATTTTGCGGATTGATCAATCCGTTCGCGAGATATGGCAGTTTGGAGATAAGAAACGCTTTAGAAACTCAAAATTTTCGCAGATCTGATGCTCGAAACGAATAACTAGAACGGCCTAGGGGAGAACTACACCAACCGTTGTAATCGGGCGAGTTTCTACTTTCAGATGCAACAGAAATTTTGCGGATTGATCAATCCGTTCGCGAGATATGGCACTTTGGAGATAAGAAACGCTTGAGAAACTCAAAATTTTCGCAGTTCTGATGCTCGAAACGAGTAACTAGAACGGCCTAGGGGAAAAGTACGCATACCGTTGTAATCGGGCGAGTTTCTACTTTCAGATGCAACAGAAATTTTGCGGATTGATCAATCCGTTCGCGAGATATGGCAGTTTGGAGATAAGAAACGCTTGAGAAACTCAAAATTTTCGCAGTTCTAATGCTCGAAACGAGTAACTAGAACGGCATAGGGGAAAATAACGCATACCGTTGTAATCGGGCGAGTTTCTACTTTCAGAAGCAACAGAAATTTTGCGGATTGGTCAATCCGTTCGCGAGATATGGCAGTTTGGAGATAAGAAACGCTTGAGAAACTCAAAATTTTCGCATTTCTGATGCTCGATACGAATAACTAGAACGGCCTAGGGGAAAAGTGCTCATACCGTTGTAATCGGGCGAGTTTCTACTTTCAGAAGCAACAGAAATTTTGCGGATTGGTCAATCCGTTCGCGAGATATGGCAGTTTGGAGGTAAGAAACGCTTGAGAAACTCAAAATTTTCGCAGTTCTGATACTCGACACGAATAACTAGAACGGCCTAGGGGAAAAGTGCGCATGCCGTTGTAATCGGGCGAGTTTCTACTTTCAGATGCAACAGAAATTTTGCGGATTGGTCAATCCGTTCGTGAGATATGGCAGTTTGGAGGTAAGAAACGCTTGAGAAACTCAAAATTTTCGCAGTTCTGATGCTCGACACGAATAACTAGAATGGCCTAGGGGAAAAGTGCGCACACCGTTGTAATGGGGCGAGTTTCTACTTTCAGATGCAACAGAAATTTTGCGGATTGGTCAATCCGTTCGCGAGATATGGCAGTTTGGACGTAAGAAACGCTTGAGAAACTCAAAATTTTCGCAGTTCTGATGCTCGAAATGAATAACTGGAACGGCCTAGGGGAAAACTACACCTACCGTTGTAATCGGGCGAGTTTCTACTTTCAGATGCAACAGAAATTTTGCGGATTCATCAATCCGTTCGCGAGATATGGCACTTTGGAGATAAGAAACGCTTTAGAAACTCAAAATTTTCGCAGTTCTGATGCTCGAAACGAGTAACTAGAACGGCCTAGGGCAAAAGTACGCATACCGTTTTAATCGGGCGAGTTTCTACTTTCAGATGCAACAGAAATTTTGCGGATTGGTCAATCCGTTCGCGAGATATGCAGTTTGGAGATAAGAAACGCTTGAGAAACTCAAAATTTTCGCATTTCTGATGCTCGATACGAATATCTAGAACGGCCTAGGGGAAAAGTGCTCATACCGTTGTAATCGGGCGAGTTTCTACTTTCAGAAGCAACAGAAATTTTGCGGATTGGTCAATCCGTTCGCGAGATATGGCAGTTTGGAGGTAAGAAACGCTTGAGAAACTCAAAATTTTCGCAGTTCTGATGCTCGAAATGAATAACTGGAACGGCATAGGGGAAAACTACACCTACCGTTGTAATCGGGCGAGTTTCTACTTTCAGATGCAACAGAAATTTTGCGGATTGATCAATCCGTTCGCGAGATATGGCAGTTTGGAGATAAGAAACGCTTGAGAAACTCAAAATTTTCGCAGTTCTGATGCTCGACACGAATAACTAGAACGGCCTAGGGGAAAAGTGCGCATGCCGTTGTAATCGGGCGAGTTTCTACTTTCAGATGCAACAGAAATTTTGCGGATTGGTCAATCCGTTCGTGAGATATGGCAGTTTGGAGGTAAGAAACGCTTGAGAAACTCAAAATTTTCGCAGTTCTGATGCTCGACACGAATAACTAGAACGGCCTAGGGGAAAAGTGCGCACACCGTTGTAATCGGGCGAGTTTCTACTTTCAGATGCAACAGAAATTTTGCGGATTGGTCAATCCGTTCGAGAGATATGGCAGTTTGGAGGTAAGAAACGCTTGAGAAACTCAAAATTTTCGCAGTTCTGATGCTCGAAACGAATAACTAGAACGGCCTAGGGGAAAACTACACCTACCGTTGTAATCGGGCGAGTTTCTACTTTCAGATGCAACAGAAATTTTGCGGATTGGTCAATCCGTTCGCGAGATATGGCAGTTTCGAGGTAAGAAACGCTTGAGAAACTCAAAATTTTCGCAGTTCTGATGCTCGAAACGAATAACTAGAACCGCCTAGGGGAAAAGTGCGCATACCGTTGTAATCGGGCGAGTTTCTACTTTCAGATGCAACAGAAATTTTGCGGATTGATCAATCCGTTCGCGAGATATGGCAGTTTGGAGATAAGAAACGCTTGAGAAACTCAAAATTTTCGCAGTTCTGATGCTCGAAACGAATAACAAGAACGCCCTAGGGGAAAAGTGCGCATACCGTCGTAATCGGGCGAGTTTCTACTTTCAGATGCAACAGAAATTTTGCGGATTGGTCAATCCGTTCCCGAGATATGGCAGTTTGGAGGTAAGAAACGCTTGAGAAACTCAAAATTTTCGCAGTTCTGATGCTCGAAACGAATAACAAGAACGGCCTAGGGGAAAAGTGCGCATACCGCTGTAATCGGGCGAGTTTCTACTTTCAGACGCAACAGAAATTTTGCGGATTGATCAATCCGTTCGCGAGATATGGCAGTTTTGTGATAAGAAACGCTTGAGAAACTCAAAATTTTTGCAGTTCTGATGCTCGAAACGAGTAACTAGAACGGCCTAGGGGAAAAGTACGCATACCGTTGTAATCGGGCGAGTTTCTACTTTCAGATGCAACAGAAATTTTGCGGATTGGTCAATCCGTTCGCGAGATATGGCAGTTTGGAGGAAAGAAACGCTTGAGAAACTCAAAATTTTCGCAGTTCTGATGCTCGAAACGAATAACTAGAACCGCCTAGGAGAAAAGTACGCATACCGTTGTAATCGGGCGAGTTTCTACTTTCAGATGCAACAGAAATTTTGCGGATTGATCATTCCGTTCGCGAGATATGGCAGTTTGGAGATAAGAAACGCTTGAGAAACTCAAAACTTTCGCAGATCTGATGCTCGAAACGAATAACTAGAACGGCCTAGGGGAGAACTACACCAACCGTTGTAATCGGGCGAGTTTCTACTTTCAGATGCAACAGAAATTTTGCGGATTAATCAATCCGTTCGCGAGATATGGCAGTTTGGAGGAAAGAAACGCTTGAGAAACTCAAAATTTTCGCAGTTCTGATGCTCGAAACGAATAACTAGAACCGCCTAGGAGAAAAGTACGCATACCGTTGTAATCGGGCGAGTTTCTACTTTCAGATGCAACAGAAATTTTGCGGATTGGTCAATCCGTTCGCGAGATATGGCAGTTTGGAGGAAAGAAACGCTTGAGAAACTCAAAATTTTCGCAGTTCTGATGCTCGAAACGAATAACTAGAACCGCCTAGGAGAAAAGTACGCATACCGTTGTAATCGGGCGAGTTTCTACTTTCAGATGCAACAGAAATTTTGCAGATTGATCAATCCGTTCGCGAGATATGGCACTTTGGAGATAAGAAACGCTTGAGAAACTCAAAATTTTCGCAGTTCTGATGCTCGACACGAATAACTAGAACGGCCTAGGGGAAAAGTACGCATACCGTTGTAATCGGGCGAGTTTCTACTTTCAGATGCAACAGAAATTTTGCGGATTGCTCAATCCGTTCGCGAGATATGGCAGTTTGGAGGAAAGAAACGCTTGAGAAACTCAAAATTTTCGCAGTTCTGATGCTCGAAACGAATAACCAGAACCGCCTAGGAGAAAAGTACGCATACCGTTGTAATCGGGCGAGTTTCTACTTTCAGATGCACCAGAAATTTTGCAGATTGATCAATCCGTTCGCGAGATATGGCACTTTGGAGATAAGAAACGCTTGAGAAACTCAAAATTTTCGCAGTTCTGATGCTCGAAACGAGTAACTAGAACGGCCTAGGGGAAAAGTACGCATACCGTTGTAATCGGGCGAGTTTCTACTTTCAGATGCAACAGAAATTTTGCGGATTGGTCAATCCGTTCGCGAGATATGGCAGTTTGGAGATAAGAAACGCTTGAGAAACTCAAAATTTTCGCAGTTCTGATGCTCGACACGAATAACTAGAACGGCCTAGGGGAAAAGTGCGCATACCGTTGTAATCGGGCGAGTTTCTACTTTCAGATGCAACAGAAATTTTGCGGATTGGTCAATCCGTTCGCGAGATATGGCAGTTTGGAGGAAAGAAACGCTTGAGAAACTCAAAATTTTCGCAGTTCTGATGCTCGAAACGAATAACTAGAACCGCCTAGGAGAAAAGTACGCATACCGTTGTAATCGGGCGAGTTTCTACTTTCAGATGCAACAGAAATTTTGCGGATTGGTCAATCCATTCGCGAGATATGGCAGTTTGCAGGTAATTAACGCTTGAGAAACTCAAAATTTTCCCAGTTCTGATGCTCGACACGAATAACTAGAACGGCCTAGGGGAAATCTACACCTACCTTCGTAATCGGGCGAGTTTCTACTTTCAGATGCAACAGAAATTTTGCGGATTGATCAATCCGTTCGCGAGATATGGCAGTTTGGAGATAAGAAACGCTTGAGAAACTCAAAATTTTCGCAGTTCTGATGCTCGACACGAATAACTAGAACGACCTAGGGGAAAAGTACGCATACCGTTGTAATCGGGCGAGTTTCTACTTTCAGATGCAACAGAAATTTTGCGGATTGGTCAATCCGTTCGCGAGATATGGCAGTTTGGAGATAAGAAACGCTTGAGAAACTCAAAATTTTCGCAGTTCTGATGCTCGACACGAATAACTAGAACGACCTAGGGGAAAAGTACGCATACCGTTGTAATCGGGCGAGTTTCTACTTTCAGATGCAACAGAAATTTTGCGGATTGGTCAATCCGTTCGCGAGATATGGCAGTTTGGAGGAAAGAAACGCTTGAGAAACTCAAAATTTTCGCAGTTCTGATGCTCGAAACGAATAACTAGAACCGCCTAGGAGAAAAGTACGCATACCGTTGTAATCGGGCGAGTTTCTACTTTCAGATGCAACAGAAATTTTGCGGATTGGTCAATCCATTCGCGAGATATGGCAGTTTGCAGGTAATTAACGCTTGAGAAACTCAAAATTTTCGCAGTTCTGATGCTCGACACGAATAACTAGAACGGCCTAGGGGAAATCTACACCTACCTTCGTAATCGGGCGAGTTTCTACTTTCAGATGCAACAGAAATTTTGCGGATTGATCAATCCGTTCGCGAGATATGGCAGTTTGGAGGAAAGAAACGCTTGAGAAACTCAAAATTTTCGCAGTTCTGATGCTCGAAACGAATAACTAGAACCGCCTAGGAGAAAAGTACGCATACCGTTGTAATCGGGCGAGTTTCTACTTTCAGATGCAACAGAAATTTTGCGGATTGATCAATCCGTTCGCGAGATATGGCAGTTTGGAGATAAGAAACGCTTGAGAAACTCAAAATTTTCGCAGTTCTGATGCTCGACACGAATAAATAGAACGGCCTAGGGGAAAAGTACGCATACCGTTGTAATCGGGCGAGTTTCTACTTTCAGATGCAACAGAAATTTTGCGGATTGCTCAATCCGTTCGCGAGATATGGCAGTTTGGAGGAAAGAAACGCTTGAGAAACTCAAAATTTTCGCAGTTCTGATGCTCGAAACGAATAACTAGAACCGCCTAGGAGAAAAGTACGCATACCGTTGTAATCGGGCGAGTTTCTACTTTCAGATGCAACAGAAATTTTGCGGATTGGTCAATCCGTTCGCGAGATATGGCAGTTTGGAGGTAAGAAACGCTTGAGAAACTCAAAATTTTCGCAGTTCTGATGCTCGAAACGAATAACTAGAACGGCCTAGGGGAAAACTACACATACCGTTGTAATCGGGCGAGTTTCTACTTTCAGATGCAACAGAAATTTTGCGGATTGGTCAATCCGTTCGGGAGATATGGCAGTTTGGAGGTAAGAAACGCTTGAGAAACTCAAAATTTTCGCATTTCTGATGCTCGACATGAATAACTAGAACGGCCTAGGGGCAAAGTGCCCGTACCGTTGTAATCGGTCGAGTTTCTACTTTCAGATGCAACAGAAATTGTGCGGACTGGTGAATCCGTTCGCGAGATATGGCAGTTTGGAGGTAAGAAACGCTTGAGAAACTCAAAATTTTCGCAGTTCTGATGCTCGACATGAATAACTAGAACCGCCTAGGAGACAAGTACGCATACCGTTGTAATCGGGCGCGTCTCTACTTTTAGATGCAACAGAAATTTTGCGGATTGATCAATCCGTTCGCGAGATATGGCAGTTTGGAGATAAGTAACGCTTGAGAAACTCAAAATTTTCGCAGTTCTGATGCTCGAAACGAGTAACTAGAACGGCCTAGAGGAAAAGTACGCATACCGTTGTAATCGGGCGAGTTTCTACTTTCAGACGCAACAGAAATTTTGCGGATTGGTCAATCCGTTCGGGAGATATGGCAGTTTGGAGGTAAGAAACGCTTGAGAAACTCAAAATTTTCGCAGTTCTGATGCTCGACATGAATAACTAGAACGGCCTAGGGGCAAAGTGCCCGTACCGTTGTAATCGGTCGAGTTTCTACTTTCAGATGCAACAGAAATTGTGCGGATTGGTCAATGCGTTCGCGAGATATGGTAGTTTGGAGGTAAGAAACGCTTGAGAAACTCAAAATTTTCGCAGTTCTGATGCTCGACATGAATAACTAGAACCGCCTAGGAGAAAAGTACGCATACCGTTGTAATCGGGCGAGTTTCTACTTTTAGATGCAACAGAAATTTTGCGGATTGATCAATCCGTTCGCGAGATATGGCAGTTTGGAGATAAGAAACGCTTGAGAAACTCAAAATTTTCGCAGTTCTGATGCTCCACATGAATAACTAGAACGGCCTAGGGGCAAAGTGCGCATACCGTTGTAATCGGGCGAGTTTCTACTTTCAGAAGCAACAGAAATTTTGCGGATTGGTCAATCCGTTCGCGAGATATGGCAGTTTGGAGGTAAGAATCGCTTGAGAAACTCAAAATTTTCGCAGTTCTGATGCTCGACATGAATAACTAGAACGGCCTAGGGGCAAAGTGCGCATACCGTTGTAATGGGGCGAGTTTCTACTTTCAGATGCAACAGAAATTTTGCGGATTGGTCAATCCGTTCGCGAGATATGGCAGTTTGGAGGTAAGAAACGCTTGAGAAACTCAAAATTTTCGCAGTTCTGATGCTCGAAACGAATAACTAGAACGGCCTAGGGGAAAACTACACATACCGTTGTAATCGGGCGAGTTTCTACTTTCAGATGCAACAGAAATTTTGCGGATTGGTCAATCCGTTCGGGAGATATGGCAGTTTGGAGGTAAGAAACGCTTGAGAAACTCAAAATTTTCGCAATTCTGATGCTCGACATGAATAACTAGAACGGCCTAGGGGCAAAGTGCCCGTACCGTTGTAATCGGTCGAGTTTCTACTTTCAGATGCAACAGAAATTGTGCGGATTGGTGAATCCGTTCGCGAGATATGGCAGTTTGGAGGTAAGAAACGCTTGAGAAACTCAAAATTTTCGCAGTTCTGATGCTCGACATGAATAACTAGAACCGCCTAGGAGACAAGTACGCATACCGTTGTAATCGGGCGAGTCTCTACTTTTAGATGCAACAGAAATTTTGCGGATTGATCAATCCGTTCGCGAGATATGGCAGTTTGGAGATAAGTAACGATTGAGAAACTCAAAATTTTCGCAGTTCTGATGCTCGAATCGAGTAACTAGAACGGCCTAGGGGAAAAGTACGCATACCGTTGTAATCGGGCGAGTTTCTACTTTCAGACGCAACAGAAATTTTGCGGATTGGTCAATCCGTTCGGGAGATATGGCAGTTTGGAGGTAAGAAACGCTTGAGAAACTCAAAATTTTCGCAGTTCTGATGCTCGACATGAATAACTAGAACGGCCTAGGGGCAAAGTGCCCGTACCGTTGTAATCGGTCGAGTTTCTACTTTCAGATGCAACAGAAATTGTGCGGATTGGTCAATCCGTTCGCGAGATATGGCAGTTTGGAGGTAAGAAACGCTTGAGAAACTCAAAATTTTCGCAGTTCTGATGCTCGACATGAATAACTAGAACCGCCTAGGAGAAAAGTACGCATACCGTTGTAATCGGGCGAGTTTCTACTTTTAGATGCAACAGAAATTTTGCGGATTGATCAATCCGTTCGCGAGATATGGCAGTTTGGAGATAAGAAACGCTTGAGAAACTCAAAATTTTCGCAGTTCTGATGCTCGACACGAATAACTAGAACGGCCTAGGGGAAAAGTGCGCATACCGTTGTAATCGGGCGAGTGTCTACTTTCAGATGCAACAGAAATTTTGCGGATTGGTCAATCCGTTCGCGAGATATGGCAGTTTGGAGGTAAGAAACGCTTGAGAAACCCAAAATTTTCGCAGTTCTGATGCTCCACATGAATAACTAGAACGGCCTAGGGGCAAAGTGCGCATACCGTTGTAATCGGGCGAGTTTCTACTTTCAGAAGCAACAGAAATTTTGCGGATTGGTCAATCCGTTCGCGAGATATGGCAGTTTGGAGGTAAGAATCGCTTGAGAAACTCAAAATTTTCGCAGTTCTGATGCTCGACATGAATAACTAGAACGGCCTAGGGGCAAAGTGCGCATACCGTTGTAATGGGGCGAGTTTCTACTTTCAGATGCAACAGAAATTTTGCGGATTGGTCAATCCGTTCGCGAGATATGGCAGTTTGGAGGTAAGAAACGCTTGAGAAACTCAAAATTTTCGCAGTTCTGATGCTCGAAACGAATAACTAGAACGGCCTAGGGGAAAACTACACATACCGTTGTAATCGGGCGAGTTTCTACTTTCAGATGCAACAGAAATTTTGCGGATTGGTAAATCCGTTCGGGAGATATGGCAGTTTGGAGGTATGAAACGCTTGAGAAACTCAAAATTTTCGCATTTCTGATGCTCGACATGAATAACTAGAACGGCCTAGGGGCAAAGTGCCCGTACCGTTGTAATCGGTCGAGTTTCTACTTTCAGATGCAACAGAAATTGTGCGGATTGGTCAATCCGTTCGCGAGATATGGCAGTTTGGAGGTAAGAAACGCTTGAGAAACTCAAAATTTTCGCAGTTCTGATGCTCGACATGAATAACTAGAACCGCCCAGGAGAAAAGTACGCATACCGTTGTAATCGGGCGAGTTTCTACTTTTAGATGCAACACAAATTTTGCGGATTGATCAATCCGTTCGCGAGATATGGCAGTTTGGAGATAAGTAACGCTTGAGAAACTCAAAATTTTCGCAGTTCTGATGCTCGAAACGAGTAACTAGAACGGCCTAGGGGAAAAGTACGCATACCGTTGTAATCGGGCGAGTTTCTACTTTCAGATGCAACAGAAATTTTGCGGATTGGTCAATCCGTTCGCGAGATATGGCAGTTTGGAGGTAAGAAACGCTTGAGAAACTCAAAATTTTCGCAGTTCTGATGCTCGACACGAATAACTAGAACGGCCTAGGGGAGAAGTGCGCATACCGTTGTAATCGGGCGAGTTTCTACTTTCAGATGCAACAGAAATTTTGCGGATTGGTCAATCCGTTCGCGAGATATGGCAGTTTGGAGGTAAGAAACGCTTGAGAAACTCAAAATTTTCGCAGTTCTGATGCTCGAAACGAATAACTAGAACCGCCTAGGGGAAAATTGCGCATACCGTCGTAATCGGGCGAGTTTCTACTTTCAGATGCAACAGAAATTTTGCGGCTTGATCAATCCGTTCGCGAGATATGGCAGTTTGGAGATAAGAGACGCTTGAGAAACTCAAAATTTTCGCAGTTCTGATGCTCGACACGAATAACTAGAATGGCCTAGGGGAAAAGTGCGCATACCGTTGTAATCGGGCGAGTCTCTACTTTTAGATGCAACAGAAATTTTGCGGATTGGTCAATCCGTTCGCGAGATATGGCAGTTTGGAGGTAAGAAACGCTTGAGAAACTCAAAATTTTCGCAGTTCTGATGCTCGACACGAATAACTAGAACGGCCTAGGGGAAAAGTGCGCATACCGTTGTAATCGGGCGAGTTTCTACTTTCAGATGCAACAGAAATTTTGCGGATTGGTCAATCCGTTCGCGAGATATGGCAGTTTGGAGGTAAGAAACGCTTGAGAAACTCAAAATTTTCGCAGTTCTGATGCTCGAAACGAATAACTAGAACCGCCTAGGGGAAAATTGCGCATACCGTCGTAATCGGGCGAGTTTCTACTTTCTGATGCAACAGAAATTTTGCGGCTTGATCAATCCGTTCGCGAGATATGGCAGTTTGGAGATAAGAGACGCTTGAGAAACTCAAAATTTTCGCAGTTCTGATGGTCGACACGAATAACTAGAATGGCCTAGGGGAAAAGTGCGCATACCGTTGTAATCGGGCGAGTTTCTACTTTCAGATGCAACAGAAATTTTGCGGATTGGTCAAACCGTTCGCGAGATATGGCAGTTTGGAGGTAAGAAGCGCTTGAGAAACTCAAAATTTTCGCAGTCCTGATGCTCGAAACGAATAACAAGAACGGCCTAGAGGAAAGTGCGCATACCGTTGTAATCGGGCGAGTTTCTACTTTCAGATGCAACAGAAATTTTGCGGATTGGTCAATCCGTTCCCGAGATATGGCAGTTTGGAGGTAAGAAACGCTTGAGAAACTCAAAATTTTCGCACTTCTGATGCTCGAAACGAATAACTAGAACCGCCTAGGGGAAAAGTGCGCATACCGTTGTAATCGGGCGAGTTTCTACTTTCAGATGCAACAGACATTTTGCGGATTGGTCAATCCGTTCCCGAGATATGGCAGTTTGGATGTAAGAAACGCTTGAGAAACTCAAAATTTTCGCAGTTCTAATGCTCGAAACGAGTAACTAGAACGGCATAGGGGAAAAGTTCGCATACCGTTGTAATCGGGCGAGATTCTACTTTCAGATGCAACAGAAATTTTGCGGATTGATCAATCCGTTCGCGAGATATGGCACTTTGGAGATAAGAAACGCTTGAGAAACACAAAATTTTCGCAGTTCTGATGCTCGAGACGAGTAACTAGAACGGCCTAGGGGAAAAGTACGCATACCGTTGTAATCGGGCGAGTTTCTACTTTTAGATGCAACAGAAATTTTGCGGATTGGTCAATCCGTTCGCGAGATATGGCAGTTTGGAGGTAAGAAACGCTTGAGAAACTCAAAATTTTCGCAGTTCTGATGCTCGACAAGAATAACTGGAACGGCCTAGGGGAAAAGTGCGCATACCGTTTTAATCGGGCGAGTTTCTACTTTTAGATGCAACAGAAATTTTGCGGATTGGTCAATCCGTTCGCGAGATATGGCAGTTTGGAGGTAAGAAACGCTTGAGAAACTCAAAATTTTCGCAGTTCTGATGCTCGACACGAATAACTAGAACGGCCTAGGGGAAAAGTGCGCATACCGTTGTAATCGGGCGAGTTTCTACTTTCAGATGCAACAGAAATTTTGCGGATTGGTCAAACCGTTCGCGAGATATGGCAGTTTGGAGGTAAGAAACGCTTGAGAAACTCAAAATTTTCGCAGTTCTGATGCTCGAAACGAATAACTAGAACCGCCTAGGGGAAAATTGCGCATACCGTCGTAATCGGGCGAGTTTCTACTTTCAGATGCAACAGAAATTTTGCGGCTTGATCAATCCGTTCGCGAGATATGGCAGTTTGGAGATAAGAGACGCTTGAGAAACACAAAATTTTCGCAGTTCTGATGCTCGACACGAATAACTAGAATGGCCTAGGGGAAAAGTACGCATACCGTTGTAATCGGGCGAGTTTCTACTTTCAGATGCAACAGAAATTTTGCGGATTGGTCAAACCGTTCGCGAGATATGGCAGTTTGGAGGTAAGAAGCGCTTGAGAAACTCAAAATTTTCGCAGTCCTGATGCTCGACACGAATAACTAGAACGGCCTAGGGGAAAAGTGCGCATACCGTTCTAATCGGGCGAGTTTCTACTTTCAGATGCAACAGAAATTTTGCGGATTAGTCAATCCGTTCGCGAGATATGGCAGTTTGGAGGTAAGAAACGCTTGAGAAACTCAAAATTTTCGCAGTTCTGATGCTCGACACGAATAACTAGAACGGCCTAGGGGAAAAGTGCGCATACCGTTGTAATTGGGCGAGTGTCTACTTTCAGATGCAACAGAAATTTTGCGAATTGGTCAATCCGTTCGCGAGATATGGCAGTTTGGAGATAAGAAACGCTTGAGAAATTCAAAATTTTCGCAGTTCTGATGCTCGACACGAATAACTAGAACGGCCTAGGGGAAAAGTGCGCATACCGTTCTAATCGGGCGAGTTTCTACTTTCAGATGCAACAGAAATTTTGCGGATTAGTCAATCCGTTCCCGAGATATGGCAGTTTGGAGGTAAGAAACGCTTGAGAAACTCAAAATTTTCGCAGTTCTGATGCTCGACACGAATAACTAGAACGGCCTAGGGGAAAAGTGCGCATACCGTTGTAATCGGGCGAGTTTCTACTTTCAGATGCAACAGAAATTTTGCGGATTGATCAATCCGTTCGCGAGATATGGCAGTTTGGAGATAAGAAACGCTTGAGAAACTCAAAATTTTCGCAGTTCTGATGCTCGACACGAATAACTAGAACGGCCTAGGGGAAAAGTGCGCATACCGTTGTAATCGGGCGAGTTTCTACTTTCAGATGCAACAGAAATTTTGCGGATTGGACAATCCGTTCGCGAGATATGGCAGTTTAGAGGTAGGAAACGCTTGAGAAACTCAAAATTTTCGCAGTTCTGATGCTCGAAACGAATAACAAGAACGGCCTAGGGGAAAAGTGCGCATACCGTTGTAATCGGGCGAGTTTCTACTTTCAGATGCAACAGAAATTTTGCGGATTGGTCAATCCGTTCCCGAGATATGGCAGTTTGGAGGTAAGAAACGCTTGAGAAACTCAAAATTTTCGCACTTCTGATGCTCGAAACGAATATCTAGAACCGCCTAGGGGAAAAGTGCGCATACCGTTGTAATCGGGCGAGTTTCTACTTCCAGATGCAACAGACATTTTGCGGATTGGTCAATCCGTTCCCGAGATATGGCAGTTTGGATGTAAGAAACGCTTGAGAAACTCAAAATTTTCGCAGTTCTAATGCTCGAAACGAGTAACTAGAACGGCATAGGGGAAAAGTTCGCATACCGTTCTAATCGGGCGAGTTTTTGCTTTCAGATGCAACAGAAATTTTGCGGATTGATCAATCCGTTCGCGAGATATGGCACTTTGGAGATAAGAAACGCTTGAGAAACACAAAATTTTCGCAGTTCTGATGCTCGAGACGAGTAACTAGAACGGCCTAGGGGAAAAGTGCGCATACCGTTGTAATCGGGCGAGTTTCTACTTTCAGATGCAACAGAAATTTTGCGGATTGGTCAATCCGTTCGCG
Source organism: Ptiloglossa arizonensis (assembly GCF_051014685.1). Lineage (NCBI taxonomy): Eukaryota > Metazoa > Arthropoda > Insecta > Hymenoptera > Colletidae > Ptiloglossa > Ptiloglossa arizonensis. Next base: position 86,435 of record NW_027478586.1, read on the forward strand.
AGATATGGCAGTTTGGAGGTAAGAAACGCTTGAGAAACTCAAAATTTTCGCAGTTCTGATGCTTGAAACGAATAACAAGAACGGCCTAGGGGAAAACTACACATACTGTTGTAATCGGGCGAGTTTCTGCTTTCAGATGCAACAGAAATTTTGCGGATTGATCAATCCGTTCGCGAGATATGGCACTTTGGAGATAAGAAACGCTTGAGAAACTCAAAATTTTCGCAGTTCTGATGCTCGAAACGAGTAACTAGAACGGCCTAGGGGAAAAGTACGCACACCGTTGTAATCGGGTGAGTTTCTACTTTTAGATGCAACAGAAATTTTGCGGATTGTACAATCCGTTCGCGAGATATGGCAGTTTGGAGGTAAGAAACGCTTGAGAAACTCAAAATTTTCGCAGTTCTGATGCTCGACACGAATAACTAGAACGGCCTACGGGAAAAGTGCGCATACCGTTGTAATCGGGCGAGTTTCTACTTTCAGATGCAACAGAAATTTTGCGGATTGGTCAATCCGTTCGCGAGATATGGCAGTATGGAGGTAAGAAACGCTTGAGAAACTCAAAATTTTCGCAGTTCTGATGCTCGAAACGAATAACTAGAACCGCCTAGGGGAAAAGTGCGCATACCGTTGTAATCGGGCGAGTTTCTACTTTCAGAAGCAACAGAAATTTTGCGGATTGGTCAATCCGTTCTCGAGATATGGCAGTTTGGAGGTAAGAATCGCTTGAGAAACTCAAAATTTTCGCAGTTCTGATGCTCGAAACGAGTAACTAGAACGGCCTAGGGGAAAAGTACGCATACCGTTGTAATCGGGTGAGTTTCTACATTTAGATGCAACAGAAATTTTGCGGATTGGTCAATCCGTTCGCGAGATATGGCAGTTTGGATGTAAGAAACGCTAGAGAAACTCAAAATTTTCGCAGTTCTGATGCTCGACACGAATAACTAGAACGGCCTAGGGGAAAAGTGCGCATACCGTTGTAATCGGGCGAGTTTCTACTTTCAGATGCAACAGAAATTTTGCGGATTGGTCAATCCGTTCGCGAGATATGGCAGTTTGGAGGTAAGAAACGCTTGAGAAACTCAAAATTTTCGCAGTTCTGATGCTCGACACGAATAACTAGAACGGCCTAGGGGAAAAGTGCGCATACCGTTGTAATCGGGCGAGTTTCTACTTTCAGATGCAACAGAAATTTTGCGGATTAGTCAATCCGTTCGCGAGATATGGCAGTTTGGAGGTAAGAAACGCTTGAGAAACTCAAAATTTTCGCAGTTCTGATGCTCGAAACGAATAACAAGAACGGCCTAGGGGAAAAGTGCGCATACCGTTGTAATCGGGCGAGTTTCTACTTTCAGATGCAACAGAAATTTTGCGGATTGGTCAATCCGTTCGCGAGATATGGCAGTTTGGAGGTAAGAAACGCTTGAGAAACTCAAAATTTTCGCAGTTCTGATGCTCGACACGAATAACTAGAACGGCCTAGGGGAAAAGTGCGCATACCGTTGTAATCGGGCGAGTTTCTACTTTCAGATGCAACAGAAATTTTGCGGATTGATCAATCCGTTCGCGAGATATGGCAGTTTGGAGATAAGAAACGCTTGAGAAACTCAAAATTTTCGCAGTTCTGATGCTCGACACGAATAACTAGAACGGCCTAGGGGAAAAGTGCGCATACCGTTGTAATCGGGCGAGTTTCTACTTTCAGATGCAACAGAAATTTTGCGGATTGGACAATCCGTTCGCGAGATATGGCAGTTTAGAGGTAAGAAACGCTTGAGAAACTCAAAATTTTCGCAGTCCTGATGCTCGACACGAATAACTAGAACGGCCTAGGGGAAAAGTGCGCATACCGTTGTAATCGGGCGAGTTTCTACTTTCAGATGCAACAGAAATTTTGCGGATTGGTCAATCCGTTCGCGAGATATGGCAGTTTGGAGGTAAGAAACGCTTGAGAAACTCAAAATTTTCGCAGTTCTGATGCTTGAAACGAATAACAAGAACGGCCTAGGGGAAAAGTGCGCATACCGTTGTAATCGGGCGAGTTTCTACTTTCAGATGCAACAGAAATTTTGCTGATTGGTCAATCCGTTCCCGAGATATGGCAGTTTGGAGGTAAGAAACGCTTGAGAAACTCAACATTTTCGCAGTTCTGATGCTCGAAATGAATAACTCGAACGGCCTAGGGGAAAACTACACATACTGTTGTAATCGGGCGAGTTTCTACTTTCAGATGCAACAGAAATTTTGCGGATTGATCAATCCGTTCGCGAGATATGGCACTTTGGAGATAAGAAACGCTTGAGAAACTCAAAATTTTCGCAGTTCTGATGCTCGAAACGAGTAACTAGAACGGCCTAGGGGAAAAGTACGCATACCGTTGTAATCGGGTGAGTTTCTACTTTTAGATGCAACAGAAATTTTGCGGATTGGTCAATCCGTTCGCGAGATATGGCAGTTTGGAGGTAAGAAACGCTTGAGAAACTCAAAATTTTCGCAGTTCTGATGCTTGAAACGAATAACTAGAACGGCCTACGGGAAAAGTGCGCATACCGTTGTAATCGGGCGAGTTTCTACTTTCAGATGCAACAGAAATTTTGCGGATTGGTCAATCCGTTCGCGAGATATGGCAGTTTGGAGGTAAGAAACGCTTGAGAAACTCAAAATTTTCGCAGTTCTGATGCTCGAAACGAATAACTAGAACGGCCTAGGGGAAAACTACACCTACCGTTGTAATCGGGCGAGTTTCTACTTTCAGATGCAACAGAAATTTTGCGGATTGGTCAATCCGTTCGCGAGATATGGCAGTTTGGAGGTAAGAAACGCTTGAGAAACTCAAAATTTTCGCAGTTCTGATGCTTGAAACGAATAACAAGAACGGCCTAGGGGAAAAGAGCGCATACCGTTGTAATCGGGCGAGTTTCTACTTTCAGATGCAACAGAAATTTTGCTGATTGGTCAATCCGTTCCCGAGATATGGCAGTTTGGAGGTAAGAAACGCTTGAGAAACTCAAAATTTTCGCATTTCTGATACTCGAAACGAATAACTAGAACCGCCTAGGGGAAAAGTGCGCATACCGTTGTAATCGGGCGAGTTTCTACTTTCAGAAGCAACAGAAATTTTGCGGATTGGTCAATCCGTTCGCGAGATATGGCAGTTTGGAGGTAAGAAACGCTTGAGAAACTCAAAATTTTCGCAGTTCTGATGCTCGAAATGAATAACTGGAACGGCCTAGGGGAAAACTACACATACTGTTGTAATCGGGCGAGTTTCTACTTTCAGATGCAACAGAAATTATGCGGATTGATCAATCCGTTCGCGAGATATGGCACTTTGGAGATAAGAAACGCTTGAGAAACTCAAAATTTTCGCAGTTCTGATGCTCGAGACGAGTAACTAGAACGGCCTAGGGGAAATGTACGCATACCGTTGTAATCGGGTGAGTTTCTACTTTTAGATGCAACAGAAATTTTGCGGATTGGTCAATCCGTTCGCGAGATATGGCAGTTTGGAGGTAAGAAACGCTTGAGAAACTCAAAATTTTCGCAGTTCTGATGCTCGACACGAATAACTAGAACGGCCTAGGGGAAAAGTGCGCATACCGTTGTAATCGGGCGAGTTTCTACTTTCAGATGCAACAGAAATTTTGCGGATTGATCAATCCGTTCGCGAGATATGGCAGTTTGGAGATAAGAAACGCTTGAGAAACTCAAAATTTTCGCAGTTCTGATGCTCGACACGAATAACTAGAACGGCCTAGGGGAAAAGTGCGCATACCGTTGTAATCGGGCGAGTTTCTACTTTCAGATGCAACAGAAATTTTGCGGATTGGACAATCCGTTCGCGAGATATGGCAGTTTAGAGGTAAGAAACGCTTGAGAAACTCAAAATTTTCGCAGTCCTGATGCTCGACACGAATAACTAAATCGGCCTAGGGGAAAAGTGCGCATACCGTTGTAATCGGGCGAGTTTCTACTTTCAGATGCAACAGAAATTTTGCTGATTGGTCAAACCGTTCCCGAGATATGGCAGTTTGGAGGTAAGAAACGCTTGAGAAACTCAAAATTTTCGCATTTCTGATACTCGAAACGAATAACTAGAACCGCCTAGGGGAAAAGTGCGCATACCGTTGTAATCGGGCGAGTTTCTACTTTCAGAAGCAACAGAAATTTTGCGGATTGGTCAATCCGTTCGCGAGATATGGCAGTTTGGAGGTAAGAAACGCTTGAGAAACTCAAAATTTTCGCAGTTCTGATGCTCGAAATGAATAACTGGAACGGCCTAGGGGAAAACTACACATACTGTTGTAATCGGGCGAGTTTCTACTTTCAGATGCAACAGAAATTTTGCGGATTGATCAATCCGTTCGCGAGATATGGCACTTTGGAGATAAGAAACGCTTGAGAAACTCAAAATTTTCGCAGTTCTGATGCTCGAGACGAGTAACTAGAACGGCGTAGGGGAAAAGTACGCATACCGTTGTAATCGGGTGAGTTTCTACTTTTAGATGCAACAGAAATTTTGCGGATTGGTCAATCCGTTCGCGAGATATGGCAGTTTGGAGGTAAGAAACGCTTGAGAAACTCAAAATTTTCGCAGTTCTGATGCTTGACACGAATAACTAGAACGGCCTAGGGGAAAAGTGCGCATACCGTTGTAATCGGGCGAGTTTCTACTTTCAGATGCAACAGAAATTTTGCGGATTAGTCAATCCGTTCGCGAGATATGGCAGTTTGGAGGTAAGAAACGCTTGAGAAACTCAAAATTTTCGCAGTCCTGATGCTCGACACGAATAACTAGAACGGCCTAGGGGAAAAGTGCGCATACCGTTGTAATCGGGCGAGTTTCTACTTTCAGATGCAACAGAAATTTTGCGGATTGGTCAATCCGTTCGCGAGATATGGCAGTTTGGAGGTAAGAAACGCTTGAGAAACTCAAAATTTTCGCAGTTCTGATGCTTGAAACGAATAACAAGAACGGCCTAGGGGAAAAGTGCGCATACCGTTGTAATCGGGCGAGTTTCTACTTTCAGATGCAACAGAAATTTTGCTGATTGGTCAATCCGTTCCCGAGATATGGCAGTTTGGAGGTAAGAAACGCTTGAGAAACTCAACATTTTCGCAGTTCTGATGCTCGAAATGAATAACTCGAACGGCCTAGGGGAAAACTACACATACTGTTGTAATCGGGCGAGTTTCTACTTTCAGATGCAACAGAAATTTTGCGGATTGATCAATCCGTTCGCGAGATATGGCACTTTGGAGATAAGAAACGCTTGAGAAACTCAAAATTTTCGCAGTTCTGATGCTCGAAACGAGTAACTAGAACGGCCTAGGGGAAAAGTACGCATACCGTTGTAATCGGGTGAGTTTCTACTTTTAGATGCAACAGAAATTTTGCGGATTGGTCAATCCGTTCGCGAGATATGGCAGTTTGGAGGTAAGAAACGCTTGAGAAACTCAAAATTTTCGCAGTTCTGATGCTTGAAACGAATAACTAGAACGGCCTACGGGAAAAGTGCGCATACCGTTGTAATCGGGCGAGTTTCTACTTTCAGATGCAACAGAAATTTTGCGGATTGGTCAATCCGTTCGCGAGATATGGCAGTTTGGAGGTAAGAAACGCTTGAGAAACTCAAAATTTTCGCAGTTCTGATGCTTGAAACGAATAACAAGAACGGCCTAGGGGAAACGAGCGCATACCGTTGTAATCGGGCGAGTTTCTACTTTCAGATGCAACAGAAATTTTGCTGATTGGTCAATCCGTTCCCGAGATATGGCAGTTTGGAGGTAAGAAACGCTTGAGAAACTCAAAATTTTCGCATTTCTGATACTCGAAACGAATAACTAGAACCGCCTAGGGGAAAAGTGCGCATACCGTTGTAATCGGGCGAGTTTCTACTTTCAGAAGCAACAGAAATTTTGCGGATTGGTCAATCCGTTCGCGAGATATGGCAGTTTGGAGGTAAGAAACGCTTGAGAAACTCAAAATTTTCGCAGTTCTGATGCTCGAAATGAATAACTGGATCGGCCTATGGGAAAACTACACATACTGTTGTAATCGGGCGAGTTTCTACTTTCAGATGCAACAGAAATTTTGCGGATTGATCAATCCGTTCGCGAGATATGGCACTTTGGAGATAAGAAACGCTTGAGAAACTCAAAATTTTCGCAGTTCTGATGCTCGAGACGAGTAACTAGAACGGCCTAGGGGAAAAGTACGCATACCGTTGTAATCGGGTGAGTTTCTACTTTTAGATGCAACAGAAATTTTGCGGATTGGTCAATCCGTTCGCGAGATATGGCAGTTTGGAGGTAAGAAACGCTTGAGAAACTCAAAATTTTCGCAGTTCTGATGCTCGAAATGAATAACTGGAACGGCCTAGGGGAAAACTACACATACTGTTGTAATCGGGCGAGTTTCTACTTTCAGATGCAACAGAAATTTTGCGGATTGATCAATCCGTTCGCGAGATATGGCACTTTGGAGATAAGAAACGCTTGAGAAACTCAAAATTTTCGCAGTTCTGATGCTCGAAACGAGTAACTAGAACGGCCTAGGGGAAAAGTACGCATACCGTTGTAATCGGGTGAGTTTCTACTTTTAGATGCAACAGAAATTTTGCGGATTGTACAATCCGTTCGCGAGATATGGCAGTTTGGAGGTAAGAAACGCTTGAGAAACTCAAAATTTTCGCAGTTCTGATGCTCGACACGAATAACTAGAACGGCCTACGGGAAAAGTGCGCATACCGTTGTAATCGGGCGAGTTTCTACTTTCAGATGCAACAGAAATTTTGCGGATTGGTCAATCCGTTCGCGAGATATGGCAGTTTGGAGGTAAGAAACGCTTGAGAAACTCAAAATTTTCGCAGTTCTGATGCTCGAAACGAATAACTAGAACGGCCTAGGAGAAAACTACACCTACCTTTGTAATCGGGCGAGTTTCTACATTCAGATGCAACAGAAATTTTGCGGATTGGTCAATCCGTTCGCGAGATATGGCAGTTTGGAGGTAAGAAACGCTTGAGAAACTCAAAATTTTCGCAGTTCTGATGCTTGAAACGAATAACAAGAACGGCCTAGGGGAAAAGTGCGCATACCGTTGTAATCGGGCGAGTTTCTACTTTCAGATGCAACAGAAATTTTGCTGATTGGTCAATCCGTTCCCGAGATATGGCAGTTTGGACGTAAGAAACGCTTGAGAATCTCAAAATTTTCGCATTTCTGATACTCGAAACGAATAACTAGAACCGCCTAGGGGAAAAGTGCGCATACCGTTGTAATCGGGCGAGTTTCTACTTTCAGAAGCAACAGAAATTTTGCGGATTGGTCAATCCGTTCGCGAGATATGGCATTTTGGAGATAAGAAACGCTTGAGAAACTCAAAATTTTCGCAGTTCTGATGCTCGAAACGAGTAACTGGAACGGCCTAGGGGAAAAGTACGCATACCGTTGTAATCGGGTGAGTTTCTACATTTAGATGCAACAGAAATTTTGCGGATTGGTCAATCCGTTCGCGAGATATGGCAGTTTGGATGTAAGAAACGCTAGAGAAACTCAAAATTTTCGCAGTTCTGATGCTCGAAATGAATAACTGGAACGGCCTAGGGGAAAACTACACATACTGTTGTAATCGGGCGAGTTTCTACTTTCAGATGCAACAGAAATTTTGCGGATTGATCAATCCGTTCGCGAGATATGGCATTTTGGAGATAAGAAACGCTTGAGAAACTCAAAATTTTCGCAGTTCTGATGCTCGAAACGAATAACAAGAACGGCCTAGGGGAAAAGTGCGCATACCGTTGTAATCGGGCGAGTTTCTACTTTCAGATGCAACAGAAATTTTGCTGATTGGTCAATCCGTTCCCGAGATATGGCAGTTTGGACGTAAGAAACGCTTGAGAATCTCAAAATTTTCGCATTTCTGATACTCGAAACGAATAACTAGAACCGCCTAGGGGAAAAGTGCGCATACCGTTGTAATCGGGCGAGTTTCTACTTTCAGAAGCAACAGAAATTTTGCGGATTGGTCAATCCGTTCTCGAGATATGGCAGTTTGGAGGTAAGAATCGCTTGAGAAACTCAAAATTTTCGCAGTTCTGATGCTCGAAATGAATAACTGGAACGGCCTAGGGGAAAACTACACATACTGTTGTAATCGGGCGAGTTTCTACTTTCAGATGCAACAGAAATTTTGCGGATTGATCAATCCGTTCGCGAGATATGGCATTTTGGAGATAAGAAACGCTTGAGAAACTCAAAATTTTCGCAGTTCTGATGCTCGAAACGAATAACAAGAACGGCCTAGGGGAAAAGTGCGCATACCGTTGTAATCGGGCGTGTTTCTACTTTCAGATGCAACAGAAATTTTGCTGATTGGTCAATCCGTTCCCGAGATATGGCAGTTTGGACGTAAGAAACGCTTGAGAATCTCAAAATTTTCGCATTTCTGATACTCGAAACGAATAACTAGAACCGCCTAGGGGAAAAGTGCGCATACCGTTGTAATCGGGCGAGTTTCTACTTTCAGAAGCAACAGAAATTTTGCGGATTGGTCAATCCGTTCTCGAGATATGGCAGTTTGGAGGTAAGAATCGCTTGAGAAACTCAAAATTTTCGCAGTTCTGATGTTCGAAATGAATAACTGGAACGGCCTAGGGGAAAACTACACATACTGTTGTAATCGGGCGAGTTTCTACTTTCAGATGCAACAGAAATTTTGCGGATTGGTCAATCCGTTCGGGAGATATGGCAGTTTGGAGGTAAGAAACGCTTGAGAAACTCAAAATTTTCGCAGTTCTGATGCTCCACATGAATAACTAGAACGGCCTAGTGGCAAAGTGCGCATACCGTTGTAATCGGGCGAGTTTCTACTTTCAGAAGCAACAGAAATTTTGCGGATTAGTCAATCCGTTCGCGAGATATGGCAGTTTGGAGGTAAGAAACGATTGAGAAACTCAAAATTTTCGCAGTTCTGATGCTCGAAACGAATAACAAGAACGGCCTAGGGGAAAAGTGCGCATACCTTTGTAATCGGGCGAGTTTCTACTTTCAGATGCAACAGAAATTTTGCGGATTGGTCAATCCGTTCCCGAGATATGGCAGTTTGGAGGTAAGAAACGCTTGAGAAACTCAAAATTTACGCATTTCTGATGCTCGAAACGAATAACTAGAACCGCCTAGGGGAAAAGTGCGCATACCGTTGTAATCGGGCGAGTTTCTACTTTCAGATGTAACAGACATTTTGCGGATTGGTCAATCCGTTCCCGAGATATGCCAGTTTGGATGTAAGAAACGCTTGAGAAACTCAAAATTTTCGCAGTTCTAATGCTCGAAACGTGTAACTAGAACGGCATAGGGGAATAGTTCACATACCGTTGTAATCGGGCGAGTTTCTACTTTCAGATGCAACAGAAATTTTGCGGATTGGTCAATCCGTTCGGGAGATATGGCAGTTTGGAGGTAAGAAACGCTTGAGAAACTCAAAATTTTCGCAGTTCTGATGCTCCACATGAATAACTAGAACGGCCTAGTGGCAAAGTGCGCATACCGTTGTAATCGGGCGAGTTTCTACTTTCAGAAGCAACAGAAATTTTGCGGATTAGTCAATCCGTTCGGGAGATATGGCAGTTTGGAGGTAAGAAACGATTGAGAAACTCAAAATTTTCGCAGTTCTGATGCTCGACACGAATAACTAGAACGGCCTAGGGGAAAAGTGCGCATACCGTTGTAATCGGGCGAGTTTCTACTTTCAGATGCAACAGAAATTTTGCGGATTGATCAATCCGTTCGCGAGATATGGCAGTTTGGAGATAAGAAACGCTTGAGAAACTCAAAATTTTCGCAGTTCTGATGCTCGACACGAATAACTAGAACGGCCTAGGGGAAAAGTGCGCATACCGTTGTAATCGGGCGAGTTTCTACTTTCAGATGCAACAGAAATTTTGCGGATTGGACAATCCGTTCGCGAGATATGGCAGTTTAGAGGTAAGAAACGCTTGAGAAACTCAAAATTTTCGCAGTCCTGATGCTCGACACGAATAACTAAAACGGCCTAGGGGAAAAGTGCGCATACCGTTGTAATCGGGCGAGTTTCTACTTTCAGATGCAACAGAAATTTTGCTGATTGGTCAAACCGTTCCCGAGATATGGCAGTTTGGAGGTAAGAAACGCTTGAGAAACTCAAAATTTTCGCATTTCTGATACTCGAAACGAATAACTAGAACCGCCTAGGGGAAAAGTGCGCATACCGTTGTAATCGGGCGAGTTTCTACTTTCAGATGCAACAGAAATTTTGCGGATTGGTCAATCCGTTCGCGAGATATGGCAGTTTGGAGGTAAGAAACGCTTGAGAAACTCAAAATTTTCGCAGTTCTGATGCTCGAAATGAATAACTGGAACGGCCTAGGGGAAAACTACACATACTGTTGTAATCGGGCGAGTTTCTACTTTCAGATGCAACAGAAATTTTGCGGATTGATCAATCCGTTCGCGAGATATGGCACTTTGGAGATAAGAAACGCTTGAGAAACTCAAAATTTTCGCAGTTCTGATGCTCGAGACGAGTAACTAGAACGGCGTAGGGGAAAAGTACGCATACCGTTGTAATCGGGTGAGTTTCTACTTTTAGATGCAACAGAAATTTTGCGGATTGGTCAATCCGTTCGCGAGATATGGCAGTTTGGAGGTAAGAAACGCTTGAGAAACTCAAAATTTTCGCAGTTCTGATGCTTGACACGAATAACTAGAACGGCCTAGGGGAAAAGTGCGCATACCGTTGTAATCGGGCGAGTTTCTACTTTCAGATGCAACAGAAATTTTGCGGATTAGTCAATCCGTTCGCGAGATATGGCAGTTTGGAGGTAAGAAACGCTTGAGAAACTCAAAATTTTCGCAGTCCTGATGCTCGACACGAATAACTAGAACGGCCTAGGGGAAAAGTGCGCATACCGTTGTAATCGGGCGAGTTTCTACTTTCAGATGCAACAGAAATTTTGCGGATTGGTCAATCCGTTCGCGAGATATGGCAGTTTGGAGGTAAGAAACGCTTGAGAAACTCAAAATTTTCGCAGTTCTGATGCTTGAAACGAATAACAAGAACGGCCTAGGGGAAAAGTGCGCATACCGTTGTAATCGGGCGAGTTTCTACTTTCAGATGCAACAGAAATTTTGCTGATTGGTCAATCCGTTCCCGAGATATGGCAGTTTGGAGGTAAGAAACGCTTGAGAAACTCAACATTTTCGCAGTTCTGATGCTCGAAATGAATAACTCGAACGGCCTAGGGGAAAACTACACATACTGTTGTAATCGGGCGAGTTTCTACTTTCAGATGCAACAGAAATTTTGCGGATTGATCAATCCGTTCGCGAGATATGGCACTTTGGAGATAAGAAACGCTTGAGAAACTCAAAATTTTCGCAGTTCTGATGCTCGAAACGAGTAACTAGAACGGCCTAGGGGAAAAGTACGCATACCGTTGTAATCGGGTGAGTTTCTACTTTTAGATGCAACAGAAATTTTGCGGATTGGTCAATCCGTTCGCGAGATATGGCAGTTTGGAGGTAAGAAACGCTTGAGAAACTCAAAATTTTCGCAGTTCTGATGCTTGAAACGAATAACTAGAACGGCCTACGGGAAAAGTGCGCATACCGTTGTAATCGGGCGAGTTTCTACTTTCAGATGCAACAGAAATTTTGCGGATTGGTCAATCCGTTCGCGAGATATGGCAGTTTGGAGGTAAGAAACGCTTGAGAAACTCAAAATTTTCGCAGTTCTGATGCTTGAAACGAATAACAAGAACGGCCTAGGGGAAACGAGCGCATACCGTTGTAATCGGGCGAGTTTCTACTTTCAGATGCAACAGAAATTTTGCTGATTGGTCAATCCGTTCCCGAGATATGGCAGTTTGGAGGTAAGAAACGCTTGAGAAACTCAAAATTTTCGCATTTCTGATACTCGAAACGAATAACTAGAACCGCCTAGGGGAAAAGTGCGCATACCGTTGTAATCGGGCGAGTTTCTACTTTCAGAAGCAACAGAAATTTTGCGGATTGGTCAATCCGTTCGCGAGATATGGCAGTTTGGAGGTAAGAAACGCTTGAGAAACTCAAAATTTTCGCAGTTCTGATGCTCGAAATGAATAACTGGATCGGCCTATGGGAAAACTACACATACTGTTGTAATCGGGCGAGTTTCTACTTTCAGATGCAACAGAAATTTTGCGGATTGATCAATCCGTTCGCGAGATATGGCACTTTGGAGATAAGAAACGCTTGAGAAACTCAAAATTTTCGCAGTTCTGATGCTCGAGACGAGTAACTAGAACGGCCTAGGGGAAAAGTACGCATACCGTTGTAATCGGGTGAGTTTCTACTTTTAGATGCAACAGAAATTTTGCGGATTGGTCAATCCGTTCGCGAGATATGGCAGTTTGGAGGTAAGAAACGCTTGAGAAACTCAAAATTTTCGCAGTTCTGATGCTCGAAATGAATAACTGGAACGGCCTAGGGGAAAACTACACATACTGTTGTAATCGGGCGAGTTTCTACTTTCAGATGCAACAGAAATTTTGCGGATTGATCAATCCGTTCGCGAGATATGGCACTTTGGAGATAAGAAACGCTTGAGAAACTCAAAATTTTCGCAGTTCTGATGCTCGAAACGAGTAACTAGAACGGCCTAGGGGAAAAGTACGCATACCGTTGTAATCGGGTGAGTTTCTACTTTTAGATGCAACAGAAATTTTGCGGATTGTACAATCCGTTCGCGAGATATGGCAGTTTGGAGGTAAGAAACGCTTGAGAAACTCAAAATTTTCGCAGTTCTGATGCTCGACACGAATAACTAGAACGGCCTACGGGAAAAGTGCGCATACCGTTGTAATCGGGCGAGTTTCTACTTTCAGATGCAACAGAAATTTTGCGGATTGGTCAATCCGTTCGCGAGATATGGCAGTTTGGAGGTAAGAAACGCTTGAGAAACTCAAAATTTTCGCAGTTCTGATGCTCGAAACGAATAACTAGAACGGCCTAGGAGAAAACTACACCTACCTTTGTAATCGGGCGAGTTTCTACATTCAGATGCAACAGAAATTTTGCGGATTGGTCAATCCGTTCGCGAGATATGGCAGTTTGGAGGTAAGAAACGCTTGAGAAACTCAAAATTTTCGCAGTTCTGATGCTTGAAACGAATAACAAGAACGGCCTAGGGGAAAAGTGCGCATACCGTTGTAATCGGGCGAGTTTCTACTTTCAGATGCAACAGAAATTTTGCTGATTGGTCAATCCGTTCCCGAGATATGGCAGTTTGGACGTAAGAAACGCTTGAGAATCTCAAAATTTTCGCATTTCTGATACTCGAAACGAATAACTAGAACCGCCTAGGGGAAAAGTGCGCATACCGTTGTAATCGGGCGAGTTTCTACTTTCAGAAGCAACAGAAATTTTGCGGATTGGTCAATCCGTTCGCGAGATATGGCATTTTGGAGATAAGAAACGCTTGAGAAACTCAAAATTTTCGCAGTTCTGATGCTCGAAACGAGTAACTGGAACGGCCTAGGGGAAAAGTACGCATACCGTTGTAATCGGGTGAGTTTCTACATTTAGATGCAACAGAAATTTTGCGGATTGGTCAATCCGTTCGCGAGATATGGCAGTTTGGATGTAAGAAACGCTAGAGAAACTCAAAATTTTCGCAGTTCTGATGCTCGAAATGAATAACTGGAACGGCCTAGGGGAAAACTACACATACTGTTGTAATCGGGCGAGTTTCTACTTTCAGATGCAACAGAAATTTTGCGGATTGATCAATCCGTTCGCGAGATATGGCATTTTGGAGATAAGAAACGCTTGAGAAACTCAAAATTTTCGCAGTTCTGATGCTCGAAACGAATAACAAGAACGGCCTAGGGGAAAAGTGCGCATACCGTTGTAATCGGGCGAGTTTCTACTTTCAGATGCAACAGAAATTTTGCGGATTGATCAATCCGTTCGCGAGATATGGCACTTTGGAGATAAGAAACGCTTGAGAAACTCAAAATTTTCGCAGTTCTGATGCTCGAAACGAGTAACTAGAACGGCCTAGGGGAAAAGTACGCATACCGTTGTAATCGGGTGAGTTTCTACTTTTAGATGCAACAGAAATTTTGCGGATTGTACAATCCGTTCGCGAGATATGGCAGTTTGGAGGTAAGAAACGCTTGAGAAACTCAAAATTTTCGCAGTTCTGATGCTCGACACGAATAACTAGAACGGCCTACGGGAAAAGTGCGCATACCGTTGTAATCGGGCGAGTTTCTACTTTCAGATGCAACAGAAATTTTGCGGATTGGTCAATCCGTTCGCGAGATATGGCAGTTTGGAGGTAAGAAACGCTTGAGAAACTCAAAATTTTCGCAGTTCTGATGCTCGAAACGAATAACTAGAACGGCCTAGGAGAAAACTACACCTACCTTTGTAATCGGGCGAGTTTCTACATTCAGATGCAACAGAAATTTTGCGGATTGGTCAATCCGTTCGCGAGATATGGCAGTTTGGAGGTAAGAAACGCTTGAGAAACTCAAAATTTTCGCAGTTCTGATGCTTGAAACGAATAACAAGAACGGCCTAGGGGAAAAGTGCGCATACCGTTGTAATCGGGCGAGTTTCTACTTTCAGATGCAACAGAAATTTTGCTGATTGGTCAATCCGTTCCCGAGATATGGCAGTTTGGACGTAAGAAACGCTTGAGAATCTCAAAATTTTCGCATTTCTGATACTCGAAACGAATAACTAGAACCGCCTAGGGGAAAAGTGCGCATACCGTTGTAATCGGGCGAGTTTCTACTTTCAGAAGCAACAGAAATTTTGCGGATTGGTCAATCCGTTCGCGAGATATGGCATTTTGGAGATAAGAAACGCTTGAGAAACTCAAAATTTTCGCAGTTCTGATGCTCGAAACGAGTAACTGGAACGGCCTAGGGGAAAAGTACGCATACCGTTGTAATCGGGTGAGTTTCTACATTTAGATGCAACAGAAATTTTGCGGATTGGTCAATCCGTTCGCGAGATATGGCAGTTTGGATGTAAGAAACGCTAGAGAAACTCAAAATTTTCGCAGTTCTGATGCTCGAAATGAATAACTGGAACGGCCTAGGGGAAAACTACACATACTGTTGTAATCGGGCGAGTTTCTACTTTCAGATGCAACAGAAATTTAGCGGATTGATCAATCCGTTCGCGAGATATGGCATTTTGGAGATAAGAAACGCTTGAGAAACTCAAAATTTTCGCAGTTCTGATGCTCGAAACGAATAACAAGAACGGCCTAGGGGAAAAGTGCGCATACCGTTGTAATCGGGCGAGTTTCTACTTTCAGATGCAACAGAAATTTTGCTGATTGGTCAATCCGTTCCCGAGATATGGCAGTTTGGACGTAAGAAACGCTTGAGAATCTCAAAATTTTCGCATTTCTGATACTCGAAACGAATAACTAGAACCGCCTAGGGGAAAAGTGCGCATACCGTTGTAATCGGGCGAGTTTCTACTTTCAGAAGCAACAGAAATTTTGCGGATTGGTCAATCCGTTCTCGAGATATGGCAGTTTGGAGGTAAGAATCGCTTGAGAAACTCAAAATTTTCGCAGTTCTGATGCTCGAAATGAATAACTGGAACGGCCTAGGGGAAAACTACACATACTGTTGTAATCGGGCGAGTTTCTACTTTCAGATGCAACAGAAATTTTGCGGATTGATCAATCCGTTCGCGAGATATGGCATTTTGGAGATAAGAAACGCTTGAGAAACTCAAAATTTTCGCAGTTCTGATGCTCGAAACGAATAACAAGAACGGCCTAGGGGAAAAGTGCGCATACCGTTGTAATCGGGCGTGTTTCTACTTTCAGATGCAACAGAAATTTTGCTGATTGGTCAATCCGTTCCCGAGATATGGCAGTTTGGACGTAAGAAACGCTTGAGAATCTCAAAATTTTCGCATTTCTGATACTCGAAACGAATAACTAGAACCGCCTAGGGGAAAAGTGCGCATACCGTTGTAATCGGGCGAGTTTCTACTTTCAGAAGCAACAGAAATTTTGCGGATTGGTCAATCCGTTCTCGAGATATGGCAGTTTGGAGGTAAGAATCGCTTGAGAAACTCAAAATTTTCGCAGTTCTGATGTTCGAAATGAATAACTGGAACGGCCTAGGGGAAAACTACACATACTGTTGTAATCGGGCGAGTTTCTACTTTCAGATGCAACAGAAATTTTGCGGATTGGTCAATCCGTTCGGGAGATATGGCAGTTTGGAGGTAAGAAACGCTTGAGAAACTCAAAATTTTCGCAGTTCTGATGCTCCACATGAATAACTAGAACGGCCTAGTGGCAAAGTGCGCATACCGTTGTAATCGGGCGAGTTTCTACTTTCAGAAGCAACAGAAATTTTGCGGATTAGTCAATCCGTTCGCGAGATATGGCAGTTTGGAGGTAAGAAACGATTGAGAAACTCAAAATTTTCGCAGTTCTGATGCTCGAAACGAATAACAAGAACGGCCTAGGGGAAAAGTGCGCATACCTTTGTAATCGGGCGAGTTTCTACTTTCAGATGCAACAGAAATTTTGCGGATTGGTCAATCCGTTCCCGAGATATGGCAGTTTGGAGGTAAGAAACGCTTGAGAAACTCAAAATTTACGCATTTCTGATGCTCGAAACGAATAACTAGAACCGCCTAGGGGAAATGTGCGCATACCGTTGTAATCGGGCGAGTTTCTACTTTCAGATGTAACAGACATTTTGCGGATTGGTCAATCCGTTCCCGAGATATGCCAGTTTGGATGTAAGAAACGCTTGAGAAACTCAAAATTTTCGCAGTTCTAATGCTCGAAACGTGTAACTAGAACGGCATAGGGGAATAGTTCACATACCGTTGTAATCGGGCGAGTTTCTACTTTCAGATGCAACAGAAATTTTGCGGATTGGTCAATCCGTTCGGGAGATATGGCAGTTTGGAGGTAAGAAACGCTTGAGAAACTCAAAATTTTCGCAGTTCTGATGCTCCACATGAATAACTAGAACGGCCTAGTGGCAAAGTGCGCATACCGTTGTAATCGGGCGAGTTTCTACTTTCAGAAGCAACAGAAATTTTGCGGATTAGTCAATCCGTTCGGGAGATATGGCAGTTTGGAGGTAAGAAACGATTGAGAAACTCAAAATTTTCGCAGTTCTGATGCTCGACACGAATAACTAGAACGGCCTAGGGGAAAAGTGCGCATACCGTTGTAATCGGGCGAGTTTCTACTTTCAGATGCAACAGAAATTTTGCGGATTGATCAATCCGTTCGCGAGATATGGCAGTTTGGAGATAAGAAACGCTTGAGAAACTCAAAATTTTCGCAGTTCTGATGCTCGACACGAATAACTAGAACGGCCTAGGGGAAAAGTGCGCATACCGTTGTAATCGGGCGAGTTTCTACTTTCAGATGCAACAGAAATTTTGCGGATTGGACAATCCGTTCGCGAGATATGGCAGTTTAGAGGTAAGAAACGCTTGAGAAACTCAAAATTTTCGCAGTCCTGATGCTCGACACGAATAACTAAAACGGCCTAGGGGAAAAGTGCGCATACCGTTGTAATCGGGCGAGTTTCTACTTTCAGATGCAACAGAAATTTTGCTGATTGGTCAAACCGTTCCCGAGATATGGCAGTTTGGAGGTAAGAAACGCTTGAGAAACTCAAAATCTTCGCATTTCTGATACTCGAAACGAATAACTAGAACCGCCTAGGGGAAAAGTGCGCATACCGTTGTAATCGGGCGAGTTTCTACTTTCAGAAGCAACAGAAATTTTGCGGATTGGTCAATCCGTTCGCGAGATATGGCAGTTTGGAGGTAAGAAACGCTTGAGAAACTCAAAATTTTCGCAGTTCTGATGCTCGAAATGAATAACTGGAACGGCCTAGGGGAAAACTACACATACTGTTGTAATCGGGCGAGTTTCTACTTTCAGATGCAACAGAAATTTTGCGGATTGATCAATCCGTTCGCGAGATATGGCACTTTGGAGATAAGAAACGCTTGAGAAACTCAAAATTTTCGCAGTTCTGATGCTCGAGACGAGTAACTAGAACGGCGTAGGGGAAAAGTACGCATACCGTTGTAATCGGGTGAGTTTCTACTTTTAGATGCAACAGAAATTTTGCGGATTGGTCAATCCGTTCGCGAGATATGGCAGTTTGGAGGTAAGAAACGCTTGAGAAACTCAAAATTTTCGCAGTTCTGATGCTTGACACGAATAACTAGAACGGCCTAGGGGAAAAGTGCGCATACCGTTGTAATCGGGCGAGTTTCTACTTTCAGATGCAACAGAAATTTTGCGGATTAGTCAATCCGTTCGCGAGATATGGCAGTTTGGAGGTAAGAAACGCTTGAGAAACTCAAAATTTTCGCAGTCCTGATGCTCGACACGAATAACTAGAACGGCCTAGGGGAAAAGTGCGCATACCGTTGTAATCGGGCGAGTTTCTACTTTCAGATGCAACAGAAATTTTGCGGATTGGTCAATCCGTTCGCGAGATATGGCAGTTTGGAGGTAAGAAACGCTTGAGAAACTCAAAATTTTCGCAGTTCTGATGCTTGAAACGAATAACAAGAACGGCCTAGGGGAAAAGTGCGCATACCGTTGTAATCGGGCGAGTTTCTACTTTCAGATGCAACAGAAATTTTGCTGATTGGTCAATCCGTTCCCGAGATATGGCAGTTTGGAGGTAAGAAACGCTTGAGAAACTCAACATTTTCGCAGTTCTGATGCTCGAAATGAATAACTCGAACGGCCTAGGGGAAAACTACACATACTGTTGTAATCGGGCGAGTTTCTACTTTCAGATGCAACAGAAATTTTGCGGATTGATCAATCCGTTCGCGAGATATGGCACTTTGGAGATAAGAAACGCTTGAGAAACTCAAAATTTTCGCAGTTCTGATGCTCGAAACGAGTAACTAGAACGGCCTAGGGGAAAAGTACGCATACCGTTGTAATCGGGTGAGTTTCTACTTTTAGATGCAACAGAAATTTTGCGGATTGGTCAATCCGTTCGCGAGATATGGCAGTTTGGAGGTAAGAAACGCTTGAGAAACTCAAAATTTTCGCAGTTCTGATGCTTGAAACGAATAACTAGAACGGCCTACGGGAAAAGTGCGCATACCGTTGTAATCGGGCGAGTTTCTACTTTCAGATGCAACAGAAATTTTGCGGATTGGTCAATCCGTTCGCGAGATATGGCAGTTTGGAGGTAAGAAACGCTTGAGAAACTCAAAATTTTCGCAGTTCTGATGCTTGAAACGAATAACAAGAACGGCCTAGGGGAAACGAGCGCATACCGTTGTAATCGGGCGAGTTTCTACTTTCAGATGCAACAGAAATTTTGCTGATTGGTCAATCCGTTCCCGAGATATGGCAGTTTGGAGGTAAGAAACGCTTGAGAAACTCAAAATTTTCGCATTTCTGATACTCGAAACGAATAACTAGAACCGCCTAGGGGAAAAGTGCGCATACCGTTGTAATCGGGCGAGTTTCTACTTTCAGAAGCAACAGAAATTTTGCGGATTGGTCAATCCGTTCGCGAGATATGGCAGTTTGGAGGTAAGAAACGCTTGAGAAACTCAAAATTTTCGCAGTTCTGATGCTCGAAATGAATAACTGGATCGGCCTATGGGAAAACTACACATACTGTTGTAATCGGGCGAGTTTCTACTTTCAGATGCAACAGAAATTTTGCGGATTGATCAATCCGTTCGCGAGATATGGCACTTTGGAGATAAGAAACGCTTGAGAAACTCAAAATTTTCGCAGTTCTGATGCTCGAGACGAGTAACTAGAACGGCCTAGGGGAAAAGTACGCATACCGTTGTAATCGGGTGAGTTTCTACTTTTAGATGCAACAGAAATTTTGCGGATTGGTCAATCCGTTCGCGAGATATGGCAGTTTGGAGGTAAGAAACGCTTGAGAAACTCAAAATTTTCGCAGTTCTGATGCTCGAAATGAATAACTGGAACGGCCTAGGGGAAAACTACACATACTGTTGTAATCGGGCGAGTTTCTACTTTCAGATGCAACAGAAATTTTGCGGATTGATCAATCCGTTCGCGAGATATGGCACTTTGGAGATAAGAAACGCTTGAGAAACTCAAAATTTTCGCAGTTCTGATGCTCGAAACGAGTAACTAGAACGGCCTAGGGGAAAAGTACGCATACCGTTGTAATCGGGTGAGTTTCTACTTTTAGATGCAACAGAAATTTTGCGGATTGTACAATCCGTTCGCGAGATATGGCAGTTTGGAGGTAAGAAACGCTTGAGAAACTCAAAATTTTCGCAGTTCTGATGCTCGACACGAATAATTAGAACGGCCTACGGGAAAAGTGCGCATACCGTTGTAATCGGGCGAGTTTCTACTTTCAGATGCAACAGAAATTTTGCGGATTGGTCAATCCGTTCGCGAGATATGGCAGTTTGGAGGTAAGAAACGCTTGAGAAACTCAAAATTTTCGCAGTTCTGATGCTCGAAACGAATAACTAGAACGGCCTAGGAGAAAACTACACCTACCTTTGTAATCGGGCGAGTTTCTACATTCAGATGCAACAGAAATTTTGCGGATTGGTCAATCCGTTCGCGAGATATGGCAGTTTGGAGGTAAGAAACGCTTGAGAAACTCAAAATTTTCGCAGTTCTGATGCTTGAAACGAATAACAAGAACGGCCTAGGGGAAAAGTGCGCATACCGTTGTAATCGGGCGAGTTTCTACTTTCAGATGCAACAGAAATTTGGCTGATTGGTCAATCCGTTCCCGAGATATGGCAGTTTGGACGTAAGAAACGCTTGAGAATCTCAAAATTTTCGCATTTCTGATACTCGAAACGAATAACTAGAACCGCCTAGGGGAAAAGTGCGCATACCGTTGTAATCGGGCGAGTTTCTACTTTCAGAAGCAACAGAAATTTTGCGGATTGGTCAATCCGTTCGCGAGATATGGCATTTTGGAGATAAGAAACGCTTGAGAAACTCAAAATTTTCGCAGTTCTGATGCTCGAAACGAGTAACTGGAACGGCCTAGGGGAAAAGTACGCATACCGTTGTAATCGGGTGAGTTTCTACATTTAGATGCAACAGAAATTTTGCGGATTGGTCAATCCGTTCGCGAGATATGGCAGTTTGGATGTAAGAAACGCTAGAGAAACTCAAAATTTTCGCAGTTCTGATGCTCGAAATGAATAACTGGAACGGCCTAGGGGAAAACTACACATACTGTTGTAATCGGGCGAGTTTCTACTTTCAGATGCAACAGAAATTTTGCGGATTGATCAATCCGTTCGCGAGATATGGCATTTTGGAGATAAGAAACGCTTGAGAAACTCAAAATTTTCGCAGTTCTGATGCTCGAAACGAATAACAAGAACGGCCTAGGGGAAAAGTACGCATACCGTTGTAATCGGGCGAGTTTCTACTTTCAGATGCAACAGAAATTTTGCTGATTGGTCAATCCGTTCCCGAGATATGGCAGTTTGGACGTAAGAAACGCTTGAGAATCTCAAAATTTTCGCATTTCTGATACTCGAAACGAATAACTAGAACCGCCTAGGGGAAAAGTGCGCATACCGTTGTAATCGGGCGAGTTTCTACTTTCAGAAGCAACAGAAATTTTGCGGATTGGTCAATCCGTTCTCGAGATATGGCAGTTTGGAGGTAAGAATCGCTTGAGAAACTCAAAATTTTCGCAGTTCTGATGCTCGAAATGAATAACTGGAACGGCCTAGGGGAAAACTACACATACTGTTGTAATCGGGCGAGTTTCTACTTTCAGATGCAACAGAAATTTTGCGGATTGATCAATCCGTTCGCGAGATATGGCATTTTGGAGATAAGAAACGCTTGAGAAACTCAAAATTTTCGCAGTTCTGATGCTCGAAACGAATAACAAGAACGGCCTAGGGGAAAAGTGCGCATACCGTTGTAATCGGGCGTGTTTCTACTTTCAGATGCAACAGAAATTTTGCTGATTGGTCAATCCGTTCCCGAGATATGGCAGTTTGGACGTAAGAAACGCTTGAGAATCTCAAAATTTTCGCATTTCTGATACTCGAAACGAATAACTAGAACCGCCTAGGGGAAAAGTGCGCATACCGTTGTAATCGGGCGAGTTTCTACTTTCAGAAGCAACAGAAATTTTGCGGATTGGTCAATCCGTTCTCGAGATATGGCAGTTTGGAGGTAAGAATCGCTTGAGAAACTCAAAATTTTCGCAGTTCTGATGTTCGAAATGAATAACTGGAACGGCCTAGGGGAAAACTACACATACTGTTGTAATCGGGCGAGTTTCTACTTTCAGATGTAACAGACATTTTGCGGATTGGTCAATCCGTTCCCGAGATATGCCAGTTTGGATGTAAGAAACGCTTGAGAAACTCAAAATTTTCGCAGTTCTAATGCTCGAAACGTGTAACTAGAACGGCATAGGGGAATAGTTCACATACCGTTGTAATCGGGCGAGTTTCTACTTTCAGATGCAACAGAAATTTTACGGATTGATCAATCCGTTCGCGAGATATGGCACTTTGGAGATAAGAAACGCTTGAGAAACACAAAATTTTCGCAGTTCTGATGCTCGAGATGAGTAACTAGAACGGCCTAGGGGAAAAGTGCGCATACCGTTGTAATCGGGCGAGTTTCTACTTTCAGATGCAACAGAAATTTTGCGGATTGGTCAATCCGTTCGCGAGATATGGCAGTTTGGAGGTAAGAAACGCTTGAGAAACTCAAAATTTTCGCAGTTCTGATGCTTGAAACGAATAACTAGAACGGCCTACGGGAAAAGTGCGCATACCGTTGTAATCGGGCGAGTTTCTACTTTCAGATGCAACAGAAATTTTGCGGATTGGTCTATCCGTTCGCGAGATATGGCAGTTTGGAGGTAAGAAACGCTTGAGAAACTCAAAATTTTCGCAGTTCTGATGCTCGACACGAATAACTAGAACGGCCTAGGGGAAAAGTGCGCATACCGTTGTAATCGGGCGAGTTTCTACTTTCAGATGCAACAGAAATTTGGCGGATTGGTCAATCCGTTCGCGAGATATGGCAGTTTGGAGGTAAGAAACGCTTGAGAAACTCAAAATTTTCGCAGTTCTGATGCTCGAAACGAATAACTAGAACGGCCTAGGGGAAAAGTGCGCATACCGTTGTAATCGGGCGAGTTTCTACTTTCAGATGCAACAGAAATTTTGCGGATTGGACAATCCGTTCGCGAGATATGGCAGTTTAGAGGTAAGAAACGCTTGAGAAACACAAAATTTTCGCAGTCCTGATGCTCGACACGAATAACTAGAACGGCCTAGGGGAAAAGTGCGCATACCGTTGTAATCGGGCGAGTTTCTACTTTCAGATGCAATAGAAATTTTGCGGATTGGTCAATCCGTTCGCGAGATATGGCAGTTTGGAGGTAAGAAACGCTTGAGAAACTCAAAATTTTCGCAGTTCTGATGCTTGAAACGAATAACAAGAACGGCCTAGGGGAAAAGTGCGCATACCGTTGTAATCGGGCGAGTTTCTACTTTCAGATGCAACAGAAATTTTGCTGATTGGTCAATCCGTTCCCGAGATATGGCAGTTTGGAGGTAAGAAACGCTTGAGAAACTCAACATTTTCGCAGTTCTGATGCTCGAAATGAATAACTCGAACGGCCTAGGGGAAAACTACACATACTGTTGTAATCGGGCGAGTTTCTACTTTCAGATGCAACAGAAATTTTGCGGATTGATCAATCCGTTCGCGAGATATGGCACTTTGGAGATAAGAAACGCTTGAGAAACTCAAAATTTTCGCAGTTCTGATGCTCGAAACGAGTAACTAGAACGGCCTAGGGGAAAAGTACGCATACCGTTGTAATCGGGTGAGTTTCTACTTTTAGATGCAACAGAAATTTTGCGGATTGGTCAATCCGTTCGCGAGATATGGCAGTTTGGAGGTAAGAAACGCTTGAGAAACTCAAAATTTTCGCAGTTCTGATGCTTGAAACGAATAACTAGAACGGCCTACGGGAAAAGTGCGCATACCGTTGTAATCGGGCGAGTTTCTACTTTCAGATGCAACAGAAATTTTGAGGATTGGTCAATCCGTTCGCGAGATATGGCAGTTTGGAGGTAAGAAACGCTTGAGAAACTCAAAATTTTCGCAGTTCTGATGCTCGAAACGAATAACTAGAACGGCCTAGGGGAAAACTACACCTACCGTTGTAATCGGGCGAGTTTCTACTTTCAGATGCAACAGAAATTTTGCGGATTGGTCAATCCGTTCGCGAGATATGGCAGTTTGGAGGTAAGAAACGCTTGAGAAACTCAAAATTTTCGCAGTTCTGCTGCTTGAAACGAATAACAAGAACGGCCTAGGGGAAAAGAGCGCATACCGTTGTAATCGGGCGAGTTTCTACTTTCAGATGCAACAGAAATTTTGCTGATTGGTCAATCCGTTCCCGAGATATGGCAGTTTGAGGTAAGAAACGCTTGAGAAACTCAAAATTTTCGCATTTCTGATACTCGAAACGAATAACTAGAACCGCCTAGGGGAAAAGTGCGCATACCGTTGTAATCGGGCGAGTTTCTACTTTCAGAAGCAACAGAAATTTTGCGGATTGGTCAATCCGTTCGCGAGATATGGCAGTTTGGAGGTAAGAAACGCTTGAGAAACTCAAAATTTTCGCAGTTCTGATGCTCGAAATGAATAACTGGAACGGCCTAGGGGAAAACTACACATACTGTTGTAATCGGGCGAGTTTCTACTTTCAGATGCAACAGAAATTATGCGGATTGATCAATCCGTTCGCGAGATATGGCACTTTGGAGATAAGAAACGCTTGAGAAACTCAAAATTTTCGCAGTTCTGATGCTCGAGACGAGTAACTAGAACGGCCTAGGGGAAATGTACGCATACCGTTGTAATCGGGTGAGTTTCTACTTTTAGATGCAACAGAAATTTTGCGGATTGGTCAATCCGTTCGCGAGATATGGCAGTTTGGAGGTAAGAAACGCTTGAGAAACTCAAAATTTTCGCAGTTCTGATGCTCGACACGAATAACTAGAACGGCCTAGGGGAAAAGTGCGCATACCGTTGTAATCGGGCGAGTTTCTACTTTCAGATGCAACAGAAATTTTGCGGATTGGTCAATCCGTTCGCGAGATATGGCAGTTTGGAGGTAAGAAACGCTTGAGAAACTCAAAATTTTCGCAGTTCTGATGCTCGACACGAATAACTAGAACGGCCTAGGGGAAAAGTGCGCATACCGTTGTAATCGGGCGAGTTTCTACTTTCAGATGCAACAGAAATTTTGCGGATTGATCAATCCGTTCGCGAGATATGGCAGTTTGGAGATAAGAAACGCTTGAGAAACTCAAAATTTTCGCAGTTCTGATGCTCGACACGAATAACTAGAACGGCCTAGGGGAAAAGTGCGCATACCGTTGTAATCGGGCGAGTTTCTACTTTCAGATGCAACAGAAATTTTGCGGATTGGACAATCCGTTCGCGAGATATGGCAGTTTAGAGGTAAGAAACGCTTGAGAAACTCAAAATTTTCGCAGTCCTGATGCTCGACACGAATAACTAGAACGGCCTAGGGGAAAAGTGCGCATACCGTTGTAATCGGGCGAGTTTCTACTTTCAGATGCAACAGAAATTTTGCTGATTGGTCAATCCGTTCCCGAGATATGGCAGTTTGGACGTAAGAAACGCTTGAGAATCTCAAAATTTTCGCATTTCTGATACTCGAAACGAATAACTAGAACCGCCTAGGGGAAAAGTGCGCATACCGTTGTAATCGGGCGAGTTTCTACTTTCAGAAGCAACAGAAATTTTGCGGATTGGTCAATCCGTTCTCGAGATATGGCAGTTTGGAGGTAAGAATCGCTTGAGAAACTCAAAATTTTCGCAGTTCTGATGTTCGAAATGAATAACTGGAACGGCCTAGGGGAAAACTACACATACTGTTGTAATCGGGCGAGTTTCTACTTTCAGATGCAACAGAAATTTTGCGGATTGATCAATCCGTTCGCGAGATATGGCACTTTGGAGATAAGAAACGCTTGAGAAACTCAAAATTTTCGCAGTTCTGATGCTCGAAACGAGTAACTAGAACGGCCTAGGGGAAAAGTACGCATACCGTTGTAATCGGGTGAGTTTCTACATTTAGATGCAACAGAAATTTTGCGGATTGGTCAATCCGTTCGCGAGATATGGCAGTTTGGATGTAAGAAACGCTAGAGAAACTCAAAATTTTCGCAGTTCTGATGCTCGACACGAATAACTAGAACGGCCTAGGGGAAAAGTGCGCATACCGTTGTAATCGGGCGAGTGTCTACTTTCAGATGCAACAGAAATTTTGCGGATTGGTCAATCCGTTCGCGAGATATGGCAGTTTGGAGGTAAGAAACGCTTGAGAAACTCAAAATTTTCGCAGTTCTGATGCTCGACACGAATAACTAGAACGGCCTAGGGGAAAACTACACCTACATTTGTAATCGGGCGAGTTTCTACTTTCAGATGCAACAGAAATTTTGCGGATTGGTCAATCCGCTCGCGAGATATGGCAGTTTGGAGGTAAGAAACGCTTGAGAAACTCAAAATTTTCGCAGTTCTGATGCTCGACACGAATAACTAGAACGGCCTAGGGGAAAACTACACCTACCTTCGTAATCGGGCGAGTTTCTACTTTCAGATGCAACAGAAATTTTGCGGATTGGTCAATCCGTTCGGGAGATATGGCAGTTTGGAGGTAAGAAACGCTTGAGAAACTCAAAATTTTCGCAGTTCTGATGCTCCACATGAATAACTAGAACGGCCTAGTGGCAAAGTGCGCATACCGTTGTAATCGGGCGAGTTTCTACTTTCAGAAGCAACAGAAATTTTGCGGATTGGTCAATCCGTTCGCGAGATATGGCAGTTTGGAGGTAAGAAACGATTGAGAAACTCAAAATTTTCGCAGTTCTGATGCTCGAAACGAATAACAAGAACGGCCTAGGGGAAAAGTGCGCATACCTTTGTAATCGGGCGAGTTTCTACTTTCAGATGCAACAGAAATTTTGCGGATTGGTCAATCCGTTCCCGAGATATGGCAGTTTGGAGGTAAGAAACGCTTGAGAAACTCAAAATTTACGCATTTCTGATGCTCGAAACGAATAACTAGAACCGCCTAGGGGAAAAGTGCGCATACCGTTGTAATCGGGCGAGTTTCTACTTTCAGATGTAACAGACATTTTGCGGATTGGTCAATCCGTTCCCGAGATATGCCAGTTTGGATGTAAGAAACGCTTGAGAAACTCAAAATTTTCGCAGTTCTAATGCTCGAAACGTGTAACTAGAACGGCATAGGGGAATAGTTCACATACCGTTGTAATCGGGCGAGTTTCTACTTTCAGATGCAACAGAAATTTTACGGATTGATCAATCCGTTCGCGAGATATGGCACTTTGGAGATAAGAAACGCTTGAGAAACACAAAATTTTCGCAGTTCTGATGCTCGAGATGAGTAACTAGAACGGCCTAGGGGAAAAGTGCGCATACCGTTGTAATCGGGCGAGTTTCTACTTTCAGATGCAACAGAAATTTTGCGGATTGGTCAATCCGTTCGCGAGATATGGCAGTTTAGAGGTAAGAAACGCTTGAGAAACTCAAAATTTTCGCAGTCCTGATGCTCGACACGAATAACTAGAACGGCCTAGGGGAAAAGTGCGCATACCGTTGTAATCGGGCGAGTTTCTACTTTCAGATGCAACAGAAATTTTGCTGATTGGTCAATCCGTTCCCGAGATATGGCAGTTTGGAGGTAAGAAACGCTTGAGAAACTCAAAATTTTCGCAGTTCTGATGCTCGAAACGAATAACTAGAACGGCCTAGGGGAAAAGTGCGCATACCGTTGTAATCGGGCGAGTTTCTACTTTCAGATGCAACAGAAATTTTGCGGATTGGACAATCCGTTCGCGAGATATGGCAGTTTAGAGGTAAGAAACGCTTGAGAAACTCAAAATTTTCGCAGTCCTGATGCTCGACACGAATAACTAGAACGGCCTAGGGGAAAAGTGCGCATACCGTTGTAATCGGGCGAGTTTCTACTTTCAGATGCAACAGAAATTTTGCGGATTGGTCAATCCGTTCGCGAGATATGGCAGTTTGGAGGTAAGAAACGCTTGAGAAACTCAAAATTTTCGCAGTTCTGATGCTTGAAACGAATAACAAGAACGGCCTAGGGGAAAAGTGCGCATACCGTTGTAATCGGGCGAGTTTCTACTTTCAGATGCAACAGAAATTTTGCTGATTGGTCAATCCGTTCCCGAGATATGGCAGTTTGGAGGTAAGAAACGCTTGAGAAACTCAACATTTTCGCAGTTCTGATGCTCGAAATGAATAACTCGAACGGCCTAGGGGAAAACTACACATACTGTTGTAATCGGGCGAGTTTCTACTTTCAGATGCAACAGAAATTTTGCGAATTGATCAATCCGTTCGCGAGATATGGCAGTTTGGAGGTAAGAAACGCTTGAGAAACTCAAAATTTTCGCAGTTCTGATGCTCGAAACGAGTAACTAGAACGGCCTAGGGGAAAAGTACGCATACCGTTGTAATCGGGTGAGTTTCTACTTTTAGATGCAACAGAAATTTTGCGGATTGGTCAATCTGTTCGCGAGATATGGCAGTTTGGAGGTAAGAAACGCTTGAGAAACTCAAAATTTTCGCAGTTCTGATGCTTGAAACGAATAACTAGAACGGCCTACGGGAAAAGTGCGCATACCGTTGTAATCGGGCGAGTTTCTACTTTCAGATGCAACAGAAATTTTGCGGATTGGTCAATCCGTTCGCGAGATATGGCAGTTTGGAGGTAAGAAACGCTTGAGAAACTCAAAATTTTCGCAGTTCTGATGCTTGAAACGAATAACAAGAACGGCCTAGGGGAAAAGAGCGCATACCGTTGTAATCGGGCGAGTTTCTACTTTCAGATGCAACAGAAATTTTGCTGATTGGTCAATCCGTTCCCGAGATATGGCAGTTTGGAGGTAAGAAACGCTTGAGAAACTCAAAATTTTCGCATTTCTGATACTCGAAACGAATAACTAGAACCGCCTAGGGGAAAAGTGCGCATACCGTTGTAATCGGGCGAGTTTCTACTTTCAGAAGCAACAGAAATTTTGCGGATTGGTCAATCCGTTCGCGAGATATGGCAGTTTGGAGGTAAGAAACGCTTGAGAAACTCAAAATTTTCGCAGTTCTGATGCTCGAAATGAATAACTGGAACGGCCTAGGGGAAAACTACACATACTGTTGTAATCGGGTGAGTTTCTACTTTCAGATGCAACAGAAATTTTGCGGATTGATCAATCCGTTCGCGAGATATGGCACTTTGGAGATAAGAAACGCTTGAGAAACTCAAAATTTTCGCAGTTCTGATGCTCGAGACGAGTAACTAGAACGGCCTAGGGGAAAAGTACGCATACCGTTGTAATCGGGTGAGTTTCTACTTTTAGATGCAACAGAAATTTTGCGGATTGGTCAATCCGTTCGCGAGATATGGCAGTTTGGAGGTAAGAAACGCTTGAGAAACTCAAAATTTTCGCAGTTCTGATGCTCGAAATGAATAACTGGAACGGCCTAGGGGAAAACTACACATACTGTTGTAATCGGGCGAGTTTCTACTTTCAGATGCAACAGAAATTTTGCGGATTGATCAATCCGTTCGCGAGATATGGCACTTTGGAGATAAGAAACGCTTGAGAAACTCAAAATTTTCGCAGTTCTGATGCTCGAAACGAGTAACTAGAACGGCCTAGGGGAAAAGTACGCATACCGTTGTAATCGGGTGAGTTTCTACTTTTAGATGCAACAGAAATTTTGCGGATTGGTCAATCCGTTCGCGAGATATGGCAGTTTGGAGGTAAGAAACGCTTGAGAAACTCAAAATTTTCGCAGTTCTGATGCTCGACACGAATAACTAGAACGGCCTAGGGGAAAAGTGCGCATACCGTTGTAATCGGGCGAGTTTCTACTTTCAGATGTAACAGACATTTTGCGGATTGGTCAATCCGTTCCCGAGATATGCCAGTTTGGATGTAAGAAACGCTTGAGAAACTCAAAATTTTCGCAGTTCTAATGCTCGAAACGTGTAACTAGAACGGCATAGGGGAATAGTTCACATACCGTTGTAATCGGGCGAGTTTCTACTTTCAGATGCAACAGAAATTTTACGGATTGATCAATCCGTTCGCGAGATATGGCACTTTGGAGATAAGAAACGCTTGAGAAACACAAAATTTTCGCAGTTCTGATGCTCGAGATGAGTAACTAGAACGTCCTAGGGGAAAAGTGCGCATACCGTTGTAATCGGGCGAGTTTCTACTTTCAGATGCAACAGAAATTTTGCGGATTGGTCAATCCGTTCGCGAGATATGGCAGTTTCGAGGTAAGAAACGCTTGAGAAACTCAAAATTTTCGCAGTTCTGATGCTCGAAACGAGTAACTAGAACGGCCTAGGGGAAAAGTACGCATACCGTTGTAATCGGGCGAGTTTCTACTTTTAGATGCAACAGAAATTTTGCGGATTGGTCAATCCGTTCGCGAGATATGGCAGTTTGGAGGTAAGAAACGCTTGAGAAACTCAAAATTTTCGCAGTTCTGATGCTCGACACGAATAACTAGAACGGCCTAGGGGAAAAGTGCGCATACCGTTGTAATCGGGCGAGTTTCTACTTTCAGATGCAACAGAAATTTGGCGGATTGGTCAATCCGTTCGCGAGATATGGCAGTTTGGAGGTAAGAAACGCTTGAGAAACTCAAAATTTTCGCAGTTCTGATGCTCGAAACGAATAACTAGAACGGCCTAGGGGAAAAGTGCGCATACCGTTGTAATCGGGCGAGTTTCTACTTTCAGATGCAACAGAAATTTTGCGGATTGGACAATCCGTTCGCGAGATATGGCAGTTTAGAGGTAAGAAACGCTTGAGAAACTCAAAATTTTCGCAGTCCTGATGCTCGACACGAATAACTAGAACGGCCTAGGGGAAAAGTGCGCATACCGTTGTAATCGGGCGAGTTTCTACTTTCAGATGCAACAGAAATTTTGCGGATTGGTCAATCCGTTCGCGAGATATGGCAGTTTGGAGGTAAGAAACGCTTGAGAAACTCAAAATTTTCGCAGTTCTGATGCTTGAAACGAATAACAAGAACGGCCTAGGGGAAAAGAGCGCATACCGTTGTAATCGGGCGAGTTTCTACTTTCAGATGCAACAGAAATTTTGCTGATTGGTCAATCCGTTCCCGAGATATGGCAGTTTGGAGGTAAGAAACGCTTGAGAAACTCAAAATTTTCGCATTTCTGATACTCGAAACGAATAACTAGAACCGCCTAGGGGAAAAGTGCGCATACCGTTGTAATCGGGCGAGTTTCTACTTTCAGAAGCAACAGAAATTTTGCGGATTGGTCAATCCGTTCGCGAGATATGGCAGTTTGGAGGTAAGAAACGCTTGAGAAACTCAAAATTTTCGCAGTTCTGATGCTCGAAATGAATAACTGGAACGGCCTAGGGGAAAACTACACATACTGTTGTAATCGGGCGAGTTTCTACTTTCAGATGCAACAGAAATTTTGCGGATTGATCAATCCGTTCGCGAGATATGGCACTTTGGAGATAAGAAACGCTTGAGAAACTCAAAATTTTCGCAGTTCTGATGCTCGAGACGAGTAACTAGAACGGCCTAGGGGAAAAGTACGCATACCGTTGTAATCGGGTGAGTTTCTACTTTTAGATGCAACAGAAATTTTGCGGATTGGTCAATCCGTTCGCGAGATATGGCAGTTTGGAGGTAAGAAACGCTTGAGAAACTCAAAATTTTCGCAGTTCTGATGCTCGAAATGAATAACTGGAACGGCCTAGGGGAAAACTACACATACTGTTGTAATCGGGCGAGTTTCTACTTTCAGATGCAACAGAAATTTTGCGGATTGATCAATCCGTTCGCGAGATATGGCACTTTGGAGATAAGAAACGCTTGAGAAACTCAAAATTTTCGCAGTTCTGATGCTCGAAACGAGTAACTAGAACGGCCTAGGGGAAAAGTACGCATACCGTTGTAATCGGGTGAGTTTCTACTTTTAGATGCAACAGAAATTTTGCGGGTTGTACAATCCGTTCGCGAGATATGGCAGTTTGGAGGTAAGAAACGCTTGAGAAACTCAACATTTTCGCAGTTCTGATGCTCGACACGAATAACTAGAACGGCCTACGGGAAAAGTGCGCATACCGTTGTAATCGGGCGAGTTTCTACTTTCAGATGCAACAGAAATTTTGCGGATTGGTCAATCCGTTCGCGAGATATGGCAGTTTGGAAGTAAGAAACGCTTGAGAAACTCAAAATTTTCGCAGTTCTGATGCTTGAAACGAATAACAAGAACGGCCTAGGGGAAAAGAGCGCATACCGTTGTAATCGGGCGAGTTTCTACTTTCAGATGCAACAGAAATTTTGCTGATTGGTCAATCCGTTCCCGAGATATGGCAGTTTGGAGGTAAGAAACGCTTGAGAAACTCAAAATTTTCGCATTTCTGATACTCGAAACGAATAACTAGAACCGCCTAGGGGAAAAGTGCGCATACCGTTGTAATCGGGCGAGTTTCTACTTTCAGAAGCAACAGAAATTTTGCGGATTGGTCAATCCGTTCGCGAGATATGGCAGTTTGGAGGTAAGAAACGCTTGAGAAACTCAAAATTTTCGCAGTTCTGATGCTCGAAATGAATAACTGGAACGGCCTAGGGGAAAACTACACATACTGTTGTAATCGGGCGAGTTTCTACTTTCAGATGCAACAGAAATTTTGCGGATTGATCAATCCGTTCGCGAGATATGGCACTTTGGAGATAAGAAACGCTTGAGAAACTCAAAATTTTCGCAGTTCTGATGCTCGAGACGAGTAACTAGAACGGCCTAGGGGAAAAGTACGCATACCGTTGTAATCGGGTGAGTTTCTACTTTTAGATGCAACAGAAATTTTGCGGATTGGTCAATCCGTTCGCGAGATATGGCAGTTTGGAGGTAAGAAACGCTTGAGAAACTCAAAATTTTCGCAGTTCTGATGCTCGAAATGAATAACTGGAACGGCCTAGGGGAAAACTACACATACTGTTGTAATCGGGCGAGTTTCTACTTTCAGATGCAACAGAAATTTTGCGGATTGATCAATCCGTTCGCGAGATATGGCACTTTGGAGATAAGAAACGCTTGAGAAACTCAAAATTTTCGCAGTTCTGATGCTCGAAACGAGTAACTAGAACGGCCTAGGGGAAAAGTACGCATACCGTTGTAATCGGGTGAGTTTCTACTTTTAGATGCAACAGAAATTTTGCGGGTTGTACAATCCGTTCGCGAGATATGGCAGTTTGGAGGTAAGAAACGCTTGAGAAACTCAAAATTTTCGCAGTTCTGATGCTCGACACGAATAACTAGAACGGCCTACGGGAAAAGTGCGCATACCGTTGTAATCGGGCGAGTTTCTACTTTCAGATGCAACAGAAATTTTGCGGATTGGTCAATCCGTTCGCGAGATATGGCAGTTTGGAGGTAAGAAACGCTTGAGAAACTCAAAATTTTCGCAGTTCTGATGCTCGAAACGAATAACTAGAACGGCCTAGGAGAAAACTACACCTACCTTTGTAATCGGGCGAGTTTCTACATTCAGATGCAACAGAAATTTTGCGGATTGGTCAATCCGTTCGCGAGATATGGCAGTTTGGAGGTAAGAAACGCTTGAGAAACTCAAAATTTTCGCAGTTCTGATGCTTGAAACGAATAACAAGAACGGCCTAGGGGAAAAGTGCGCATACCGTTGTAATCGGGCGAGTTTCTACTTTCAGATGCAACAGAAATTTTGCTGATTGGTCAATCCGTTCCCGAGATATGGCAGTTTGGACGTAAGAAACGCTTGAGAATCTCAAAATTTTCGCATTTCTGATACTCGAAACGAATAACTAGAACCGCCTAGGGGAAAAGTGCGCATACCGTTGTAATCGGGCGAGTTTCTACTTTCAGAAGCAACAGAAATTTTGCGGATTGGTCAATCCGTTCTCGAGATATGGCAGTTTGGAGGTAAGAATCGCTTGAGAAACTCAAAATTTTCGCAGTTCTGATGCTCGAAATGAATAACTGGAACGGCCTAGGGGAAAACTACACATACTGTTGTAATCGGGCGAGTTTCTACTTTCAGATGCAACAGAAATTTTGCGGATTGATCAATCCGTTCGCGAGATATGGCACTTTGGAGATAAGAAACGCTTGAGAAACTCAAAATTTTCGCAGTTCTGATGCTCGAAACGAGTAACTAGAACGGCCTAGGGGAAAAGTACGCATACCGTTGTAATCGGGCGAGTTTCTACATTTAGATGCAACAGAAATTTTGCGGATTGGTCAATCCGTTCGCGAGATATGGCAGTTTGGATGTAAGAAACGCTAGAGAAACTCAAAATTTTCGCAGTTCTGATGCTCGACACGAATAACTAGAACGGCCTAGGGGAAAAGTGCGCATACCGTTGTAATCGGGCGAGTTTCTACTTTCAGATGCAACAGAAATTTTGCGGATTGGTCAATCCGTTCGCGAGATATGGCAGTTTGGAGGTAAGAAACGCTTGAGAAACTCAAAATTTTCGCAGTTCTGATGCTCGAAACGAATAACTAGGACGGCCTAGGGGAAAACTACACCTACCGTTGTAATCGGGCCAGTTTCTACTTTCAGATGCAACAGAAATTTTGCGGATTGATCAATCCGTTCGCGAGATATGGCACTTTGGAGATAAGAAACGCTTGAGAAGCTCAAAATTTTCGCAGTTCTGATGCTCGAAACGAGTAACTAGAACGGCCTAGGGGAAAAGTACGCATACCGTTGTAATCGGGTGAGTTTCTACTTTTAGATGCAACAGAAATTTTGCGGATTGGTCAATCCGTTCGCCAGATATGGCAGTTTGGAGATAAGAAACGCTTGAGAAACTCAAAATTTTCGCAGTTCTGATGCTCGAAACGAATAACTAGAACCGCCTAGGGGAAAAGTGCGCACACCGTTGTAATCGGGCGAGTTTCTACTTTCAGATGCAACAGAAATTTTGCGGATTGGTCAATCCGTTCGCGAGATATGGCCGTTTGGATTTAAGAAACGCTTGAGGACCTCAAAATTTTCGCATTTCTGATGCTCGAAACGAATAACTAGAACGGCCTAGGGGAAAAGTGCGCATACCGTTGTAATCGGGCGAGTTTCTACATTCAGATGCAACAGAAATTTTGCGGATTGATCAATCCGTTCGCGAGATATGGCAGTTTGGAGATAAGAAACGCTTGAGAAACTCAAAATTTTCGCAGTTCTGATGCTCGACACGAATAACTAGAACGGCCTAGGGGAAAAGTGCGCATACCGTTGTAATCGGGCGAGTATCTACTTTCAGATGCAACAGAAATTTTGCGGATTGGTCAATCCGTTCGCGAGATATGGCAGTTTGGAGGTAAGAAACGCTTGAGAAACTCAAAATTTTCGCAGTTCTGATGCTCGACACGAATAACTAGAACGGCCTAGGGGAAAACTACACCTACATTTGTAATCGGGCGAGTTTCTACTTTCAGATGCAACAGAAATTTTGCGGATTGGTCAATCCGTTCGCGAGATATGGCAGTTTGGAGGTAAGAAACGCTTGAGAAACTCAAAATTTTCGCAGTTCTGATGCTCGACACGAATAACTAGAACGGCCTAGGGGAAAACTACACCTACCTTCGTAATCGGGCGAGTTTCTACTTTCAGATGCAACAGAAATTTTGCGGATTGGTCAATCCGTTCGGGAGATATGGCAGTTTGGAGGTAAGAAACGCTTGAGAAACTGAAAATTTTCGCAGTTCTGATGCTCCACATGAATAACTAGAACGGCCTAGTGGCAAAGTGCGCATACCGTTGTAATCGGGCGAGTTTCTACATTCAGAAGCAACAGAAATTTTGCGGATTAGTCAATCCGTTCGCGAGATATGGCAGTTTGGAGGTAAGAAACGATTGAGAAACTCAAAATTTTCGCAGTTCTGATGCTCGAAACGAATAACAAGAACGGCCTAGGGGAAAAGTGCGCATACCTTTGTAATCGGGCGAGTTTCTACTTTCAGATGCAACAGAAATTTTGCGGATTGGTCAATCCGTTCCCGAGATATGGCAGTTTGGAGGTAAGAAACGCTTGAGAAACTCAAAATTTACGCATTTCTGATGCTCGAAACGTGTAACTAGAACGGCATAGGGGAATAGTTCACATACCGTTGTAATCGGGCGAGTTTCTACTTTCAGATGCAACAGAAATTTTACGGATTGATCAATCCGTTCGCGAGATATGGCACTTTGGAGATAAGAAACGCTTGAGAAACACAAAATTTTCGCAGTTCTGATGCTCGAGACGAGTAACTAGAACGGCCTAGGGGAAAAGTGCGCATACCGTTGTAATCGGGCGAGTTTCTACTTTCAGATGCAACAGAAATTTTGCGGATTGGTCATTCCTTTCGCGAGATATGGCAGTTTCGAGGTAAGAAACGCTTGAGAAACTCAAAATTTTCGCAGTTCTGATGCTCGAAACGAGTAACTAGAACGGCCTAGGGGAAAAGTACGCATACCGTTGTAATCGGGCGAGTTTCTACTTTTAGATGCAACAGAAATTTTGCGGATTGGTCAATCCGTTCGCGAGATATGGCAGTTTGGAGGTAAGAAACGCTTGAGAAACTCAAAATTTTCGCAGTTCTGATGCTCGACACGAATAACTAGAACGGCCTAGGGGAAAAGTGCGCATACCGTTGTAATCGGGCGAGTTTCTACTTTCAGATGCAACAGAAATTTGGCGGATTGGTCAATCCGTTCGCGAGATATGGCAGTTTGGAGGTAAGAAACGCTTGAGAAACTCAAAATTTTCGCAGTTCTGATGCTCGAAACGAATAACTAGAACGGCCTAGGGGAAAACTACACCTACCGTTGTAATCGGGCGAGTTTCTACTTTCAGATGCAACAGAAATTTTGCGGATTGGTCAATCCGTTCGCGAGATATGGCAGTTTGGAGGTAAGAAACGCTTGAGAAACTCAAAATTTTCGCAGTTCTGATGCTCGACACGAATAACTAGAACGGCCTAGGGGAAAAGTGCGCATACCGTTGTAATCGGGCGAGTTTCTACTTTCAGATGCAACAGAAATTTTGCGGATTGGTCAATCCGTTCGCGAGATATGGCCGTTTGGATTTAAGAAACGCTTGAGGACCTCAAAATTTTCGCATTTCTGATGCTCGAAACGAATAACAAGAACGGGCTAGGGGAAAAGTGCGCATAACGTTGTAATCGGGCGAGTTTCTACTTTCAGAAGCAACAGAAATTTTGCGGATTGGTCAATCCGTTCTCGAGATATGGCAGTTTGGAGGTAAGAATCGCTTGAGAAACTCAAAATTTTCGCAGTTCTGATGCTCGAAATGAATAACTGGAACGGCCTAGGGGAAAACTACACATACTGTTGTAATCGGGCGAGTTTCTACTTTCAGATGCAACAGAAATTTTGCGGATTGATCAATCCGTTCGCGAGATATGGCACTATGGAGATAAGAAACGCTTGAGAAACTCAAAATTTTCGCAGTTCTGATGCTCGAAACGAGTAACTAGAACGGCCTAGGGGAATAGTACGCATACCGTTGTAATCGGGTGAGTTTCTACATTTAGATGCAACAGAAATTTTGCGGATTGGTCAATCCGTTCGCGAGATATGGCAGTTTGGATGTAAGAAACGCTAGAGAAACTCAAAATTTTCGCAGTTCTGATGCTCGACACGAATAACTAGAACGGCCTAGGGGAAAAGTGCGCATACCGTTGTAATCGGGCGAGTTTCTACTTTCAGATGCAACAGAAATTTTGCGGATTGGTCAATCCGTTCGCGAGATATGGCAGTTTGGAGGTAAGAAACGCTTGAGAAACTCAAAATTTTCGCAGTTCTGATGCTCGAAACGAATAACTAGGACGGCCTAGGGGAAAACTACACCTACCGTTGTAATCGGGCCAGTTTCTACTTTCAGATGCAACAGAAATTTTGCGGATTGATCAATCCGTTCGCGAGATATGGCACTTTGGAGACAAGAAACGCTTGAGAAACTCAAAATTTTCGCAGTTCTGATGCTCGAAACGAGTAACTAGAACGGCCTAGGGGAAAAGTACGCATACCGTTGTAATCGGGTGAGTTTCTACTTTTAGATGCAACAGAAATTTTGCGGATTGGTCAATCCGTTCGCGAGATATGGCAGTTTGGAGATAAGAAACGCTTGAGAAACTCAAAATTTTCGCAGTTCTGATGCTCGAAACGAATAACTAGAACCGCCTAGGGGAAAAGTGCGCACACCGTTGTAATCGGGCGAGTTTCTACTTTCAGATGCAACAGAAATTTTGCGGATTGGTCAATCCGTTCGCGAGATATGGCCGTTTGGATTTAAGAAACGCTTGAGGACCTCAAAATTTTCGCATTTCTGATGCTCGAAACGAATAACTAGAACGGCCTAGGGGAAAAGTGCGCATACCGTTGTAATCGGGCGAGTTTCTACATTCAGATGCAACAGAAATTTTGCGGATTGATCAATCCGTTCGCGAGATATGGCAGTTTGGAGATAAGAAACGCTTGAGAAACTCAAAATTTTCGCAGTTCTGATGCTCGACACGAATAACTAGAACGGCCTAGGGGAAAAGTGCGCATACCGTTGTAATCGGGCGAGTGTCTACTTTCAGATGCAACAGAAATTTTGCGGATTGGTCAATCCGTTCGCGAGATATGGCAGTTTGGAGGTAAGAAACGCTTGAGAAACTCAAAATTTTCGCAGTTCTGATGCTCGACACGAATAACTAGAACGGCCTAGGGGAAAACTACACCTACATTTGTAATCGGGCGAGTTTCTACTTTCAGATGCAACAGAAATTTTGCGGATTGGTCAATCCGTTCGCGAGATATGGCAGTTTGGAGGTAAGAAACGCTTGAGAAACTCAAAATTTTCGCAGTTCTGATGCTCTACACGAATAACTAGAACGGCCTAGGGGAAAACTACACCTACCTTCGTAATCGGGCGAGTTTCTACTTTCAGATGCAACAGAAATTTTGCGGATTGGTCAATCCGTTCGGGAGATATGGCAGTTTGGAGGTAAGAAACGCTTGAGAAACTCAAAATTTTCGCAGTTCTGATGCTCCACATGAATAACTAGAACGGCCTAGTGGCAAAGTGCGCATACCGTTGTAATCGGGCGAGTTTCTACTTTCAGAAGCAACAGAAATTTTGCGGATTAGTCAATCCGTTCGCGAGATATGGCAGTTTGGAGGTAAGAAACGATTGAGAAACTCAAAATTTTCGCAGTTCTGATGCTCGAAACGAATAACAAGAACGGCCTAGGGGAATAGTTCACATACCGTTGTAATCGGGCGAGTTTCTACTTTCAGATGCAACAGAAATTTTACGGATTGATCAATCCGTTCGCGAGATATGGCACTTTGGAGATAAGAAACGCTTGAGAAACACAAAATTTTCGCAGTTCTGATGCTCGAGACGAGTAACCAGAACGGCCTAGGGGAAAAGTGCGCATACCGTTGTAATCGGGCGAGTTTCTACTTTCAGATGCAACAGAAATTTTGCGGATTGGTCATTCCGTTCGCGAGATATGGCAGTTTCGAGGTAAGAAACGCTTGAGAAACTCAAAATTTTCGCAGTTCTGATGCTCGAAACGAGTAACTAGAACGGCCTAGGGGAAAAGTACGCATACCGTTGTAATCGGGCGAGTTTCTACTTTTAGATGCAACAGAAATTTTGCGGATTGGTCAATCCGTTCGCGAGATATGGCAGTTTGGAGGTAAGAAACGCTTGAGAAACTCAAAATTTTCGCAGTTCTGATGCTCGACACGAATAACTAGAACGGCCTAGGGGAAAAGTGCGCATACCGTTGTAATCGGGCGAGTTTCTACTTTCAGATGCAACAGAAATTTGGCGGATTGGTCAATCCGTTCGCGAGATATGGCAGTTTGGAGGTAAGAAACGCTTGAGAAACTCAAAATTTTCGCAGTTCTGATGCTCGAAATGAATAACTGGAACGGCCTAGGGGAAAACTACACATACTGTTGTAATCGGGCGAGTTTCTACTTTCAGATGCAACAGAAATTTTGCGGATTGATCAATCCGTTCGCGAGATATGGCACTTTGGAGATAAGAAACGCTTGAGAAACTCAAAATTTTCGCAGTTCTGATGCTCGAAACGAGTAACTAGAACGGCCTAGGGGAAAAGTACGCATACCGTTGTAATCGGGTGAGTTTCTACTTTTAGATGCAACAGAAATTTTGCGGATTGGTCAATCCGTTCGCGAGATATGGCAGTTTGGAGGTAAGAAACGCTTGAGAAACTCAAAATTTTCGCAGTTCTGATGCTTGAAACGAATAAC
The DNA here is from genome assembly GCF_051014685.1 of Ptiloglossa arizonensis. NCBI lineage: Eukaryota > Metazoa > Arthropoda > Insecta > Hymenoptera > Colletidae > Ptiloglossa > Ptiloglossa arizonensis. Next base: position 126,935 of record NW_027478586.1, read on the forward strand.
TAGAACGGCCTACGGGAAAAGTGCGCATACCGTTGTAATCGGGCGAGTTTCTACTTTCAGATGCAACAGAAATTTTGCGGATTGGTCAATCCGTTCGCGAGATATGGCAGTTTGGAGGTAAGAAACGCTTGAGAAACTCAAAATTTTCGCAGTTCTGATGCTCGAAACGAATAACTAGAACGGCCTAGGGGAAAACTACACCTACCGTTGTAATCGGGCGAGTTTCTACTTTCAGATGCAACAGAAATTTTGCGGATTGGTCAATCCGTTCGCGAGATATGGCAGTTTGGAGGTAAGAAACGCTTGAGAAACTCAAAATTTTCGCAGTTCTGATGCTTGAAACGAATAACAAGAACGGCCTAGGGGAAAAGAGCGCATACCGTTGTAATCGGGCGAGTTTCTACTTTCAGATGCAACAGAAATTTTGCTGATTGGTCAATCCGTTCCCGAGATATGGCAGTTTGGAGGTAAGAAACGCTTGAGAAACTCAAAATTTTCGCATTTCTGATACTCGAAACGAATAACTAGAACCGCCTAGGGGAAAAGTGCGCATACCGTTGTAATCGGGCGAGTTTCTACTTTCAGAAGCAACAGAAATTTTGCGGATTGGTCAATCCGTTCGCGAGATATGGCAGTTTGGAGGTAAGAAACGCTTGAGAAACTCAAAATTTTCGCAGTTCTGATGCTCGAAATGAATAACTGGAACGGCCTAGGGGAAAACTACACATACTGTTGTAATCGGGCGAGTTTCTACTTTCAGATGCAACAGAAATTTTGCGGATTGATCAATCCGTTCGCGAGATATGGCACTTTGGAGATAAGAAACGCTTGAGAAACTCAAAATTTTCGCAGTTCTGATGCTCGAGACGAGTAACTAGAACGGCCTAGGGGAAAAGTACGCATACCGTTGTAATCGGGTGAGTTTCTACTTTTAGATGCAACAGAAATTTTGCGAATTGGTCAATCCGTTCGCGAGATATGGCAGTTTGGAGGTAAGAAACGCTTGAGAAACTCAAAATTTTCGCAGTTCTGATGCTCGAAATGAATAACTGGAACGGCCTAGGGGAAAACTACACATACTGTTGTAATCGGGCGAGTTTCTACTTTCAGATGCAACAGAAATTTTGCGGATTGATCAATCCGTTCGCGAGATATGGCACTTTGGAGATAAGAAACGCTTGAGAAACTCAAAATTTTCGCAGTTCTGATGCTCGAAACGAGTAACTAGAACGGCCTAGGGGAAAAGTACGCATACCGTTGTAATCGGGTGAGTTTCTACTTTTAGATGCAACAGAAATTTTGCGGGTTGTACAATCCGTTCGCGAGATATGGCAGTTTGGAGGTAAGAAACGCTTGAGAAACTCAAAATTATCGCAGTTCTGATGCTCGACACGAATAACTAGAACGGCCTACGGGAAAAGTGCGCATACCGTTGTAATCGGGCGAGTTTCTACTTTCAGATGCAACAGAAATTTTGCGGATTGGTCAATCCGTTCGCGAGATATGGCAGTTTGGAGGTAAGAAACGCTTGAGAAACTCAAAATTTTCGCAGTTCTGATGCTCGAAACGAATAACTAGAACGGCCTAGGAGAAAACTACACCTACCTTTGTAATCGGGCGAGTTTCTACTTTCAGAAGCAACAGAAATTTTGCGGATTGGTCAATCCGTTCTCGAGATATGGCAGTTTGGAGGTAAGAATCGCTTGAGAAACTCAAAATTTTCGCAGTTCTGATGCTCGAAATGAATAACTGGAACGGCCTAGGGGAAAACTACACATACTGTTGTAATCGGGCGAGTTTCTACTTTCAGATGCAACAGAAATTTTGCGGATTGATCAATCCGTTCGCGAGATATGGCACTTTGGAGATAAAAAACGCTTGAGAAACTCAAAATTTTCGCAGTTCTGATGCTCGAAACGAGTAACTAGAACGGCCTAGGGGAAAGTACGCATACCGTTGTAATCGGGTGAGTTTCTACATTTAGATGCAACAGAAATTTTGCGGATTGGTCAATCCGTTCGCGAGATATGGCAGTTTGGATGTAAGAAACGCTAGAGAAACTCAAAATTTTCGCAGTTCTGATGCTCGACACGAATAACTAGAACGGCCTAGGGGAAAAGTGCGCATACCGTTGTAATCGGGCGAGTTTCTACTTTCAGATGCAACAGAAATTTTGCGGATTGGTCAATCCGTTCGCGAGATATGGCAGTTTGGAGGTAAGAAACGCTTGAGAAACTCAAAATTTTCGCAGTTCTGATGCTCGAAACGAATAACTAGGACGGCCTAGGGGAAAACTACACCTACCGTTGTAATCGGGCCAGTTTCTACTTTCAGATGCAACAGAAATTTTGCGGATTGGTCAATCCGTTCGCGAGATATGGCCGTTTGGATTTAAGAAACGCTTGAGGACCTCAAAATTTTCGCAGTTCTGATGCTCGAAACGAGTAACTAGAACGGCCTAGGGGAAAAGTACGCATACCGTTGTAATCGGGTGAGTTTCTACTTTTAGATGCAACAGAAATTTTGCGGATTGGTCAATCCGTTCGCGAGATATGGCAGTTTGGAGGTAAGAAACGCTTGAGAAACTCAAAATTTTCGCAGTTCTGATGCTTGAAACGAATAACTAGAACGGCCTACGGGAAAAGTGCGCATACCGTTGTAATCGGGCGAGTTTCTACTTTCAGATGCAACAGAAATTTTGCGGATTGGTCAATCCGTTCGCGAGATATGGCAGTTTGGAGGTAAGAAACGCTTGAGAAACTCAAAATTTTCGCAGTTCTGATGCTCGAAACGAATAACTAGAACGGCCTAGGGGAAAACTACACCTACCGTTGTAATCGGGCGAGTTTCTACTTTCAGATGCAACAGAAATTTTGCGGATTGGTCAATCCGTTCGCGAGATATGGCAGTTTGGAGGTAAGAAACGCTTGAGAAACTCAAAATTTTCGCAGTTCTGATGCTTGAAACGAATAACAAGAACGGCCTAGGGGAAAAGAGCGCATACCGTTGTAATCGGGCGAGTTTCTACTTTCAGATGCAACAGAAATTTTGCTGATTGGTCAATCCGTTCCCGAGATATGGCAGTTTTGAGGTAAGAAACGCTTGAGAAACTCAAAATTTTCGCATTTCTGATACTCGAAACGAATAACTAGAACCGCCTAGGGGAAAAGTGCGCATACCGTTGTAATCGGGCGAGTTTCTACTTTCAGAAGCAACAGAAATTTTGCGGATTGGTCAATCCGTTCGCGAGATATGGCAGTTTGGAGGTAAGAAACGCTTGAGAAACTCAAAATTTTCGCAGTTCTGATGCTCGAAATGAATAACTGGAACGGCCTAGGGGAAAACTACACATACTGTTGTAATCGGGCGAGTTTCTACTTTCAGATGCAACAGAAATTTTGCGGATTGATCAATCCGTTCGCGAGATATGGCACTTTGGAGATAAGAAACGCTTGAGAAACTCAAAATTTTCGCAGTTCTGATGCTCGAGACGAGTAACTAGAACGGCCTAGGGGAAAAGTACGCATACCGTTGTAATCGGGTGAGTTTCTACTTTTAGATGCAACAGAAATTTTGCGGATTGGTCAATCCGTTCGCGAGATATGGCAGTTTGGAGGTAAGAAACGCTTGAGAAACTCAAAATTTTCGCAGTTCTGATGCTCGAAATGAATAACTGGAACGGCCTAGGGGAAAACTACACATACTGTTGTAATCGGGCGAGTTTCTACTTTCAGATGCAACAGAAATTTTGCGGATTGATCAATCCGTTCGCGAGATATGGCACTTTGGAGATAAGAAACGCTTGAGAAACTCAAAATTTTCGCAGTTCTGATGCTCGAAACGAGTAACTAGAACGGCCTAGGGGAAAAGTACGCATACCGTTGTAATCGGGTGAGTTTCTACTTTTAGATGCAACAGAAATTTTGCGGGTTGTACAATCCGTTCGCGAGATATGGCAGTTTGGAGGTAAGAAACGCTTGAGAAACTCAAAATTTTCGCAGTTCTGATGCTCGACACGAATAACTAGAACGGCCTACGGGAAAAGTGCGCATACCGTTGTAATCGGGCGAGTTTCTACTTTCAGATGCAACAGAAATTTTGCGGATTGGTCAATCCGTTCGCGAGATATGGCAGTTTGGAGGTAAGAAACGCTTGAGAAACTCAAAATTTTCGCAGTTCTGATGCTCGAAACGAATAACTAGAACGGCCTAGGAGAAAACTACACCTACCTTTGTAATCGGGCGAGTTTCTACTTTCAGAAGCAACAGAAATTTTGCGGATTGGTCAATCCGTTCTCGAGATATGGCAGTTTGGAGGTAAGAATCGCTTGAGAAACTCAAAATTTTCGCAGTTCTGATGCTCGAAATGAATAACTGGAACGGCCTAGGGGAAAACTACACATACTGTTGTAATCGGGCGAGTTTCTACTTTCAGATGCAACAGAAATTTTGCGGATTGATCAATCCGTTCGCGAGATATGGCACTTTGGAGATAAGAAACGCTTGAGAAACTCAAAATTTTCGCAGTTCTGATGCTCGAAACGAGTAACTAGAACGGCCTAGGGGAAAAGTACGCATACCGTTGTAATCGGGTGAGTTTCTACATTTAGATGCAACAGAAATTTTGCGGATTGGTCAATCCGTTCGCGAGATATGGCAGTTTGGATGTAAGAAACGCTAGAGAAACTCAAAATTTTCGCAGTTCTGATGCTCGACACGAATAACTAGAACGGCCTAGGGGAAAAGTGCGCATACCGTTGTAATCGGGCGAGTTTCTACTTTCAGATGCAACAGAAATTTTGCGGATTGGTCAATCCGTTCGCGAGATATGGCAGTTTGGAGGTAAGAAACGCTTGAGAAACTCAAAATTTTCGCAGTTCTGATGCTCGAAACGAATAACTAGAACGGCCTAGGAGAAAACTACACCTACCTTTGTAATCGGGCGAGTTTCTACATTCAGATGCAGCAGAAATTTTGCGGATTGGTCAATCCGTTCGCGAGATATGGCAGTTTGGAGGTAAGAAACGCTTGAGAAACTCAAAATTTTCGCAGTTCTGATGCTTGAAACGAATAACAAGAACGGCCTAGGGGAAAAGTGCGCATACCGTTGTAATCGGGCGAGTTTCTACTTTCAGATGCAACAGAAATTTTGCTGATTGGTCAATCCGTTCCCGAGATATGGCAGTTTGGACGTAAGAAACGCTTGAGAATCTCAAAATTTTCGCATTTCTGATACTCGAAACGAATAACTAGAACCGCCTAGGGGAAAAGTGCGCATACCGTTGTAATCGGGCGAGTTTCTACTTTCAGAAGCAACAGAAATTTTGCGGATTGGTCAATCCGTTCTCGAGGTATGGCAGTTTGGAGGTAAGAATCGCTTGAGAAACTCAAAATTTTCGCAGTTCTGATGCTCGAAATGAATAACTGGAACGGCCTAGGGGAAAACTACACATACTGTTGTAATCGGGCGAGTTTCTACTTTCAGATGCAACAGAAATTTTGCGGATTGATCAATCCGTTCGCGAGATATGGCACTTTGGAGATAAGAAACGCTTGAGAAACTCAAAATTTTCGCAGTTCTGATGCTCGAAACGAGTAACTAGAACGGCCTAGGGGAAAAGTACGCATACCGTTGTAATCGGGTGAGTTTCTACATTTAGATGCAACAGAAATTTTGCGGATTGGTCAATCCGTTCGCGAGATATGGCAGTTTGGATGTAAGAAACGCTAGAGAAACTCAAAATTTTCGCAGTTCTGATGCTCGACACGAATAACTAGAACGGCCTAGGGGAAAAGTGCGCATACCGTTGTAATCGGGCGAGTTTCTACATTCAGAAGCAACAGAAATTTTGCGGATTAGTCAATCCGTTCGCGAGATATGGCAGTTTGGAGGTAAGAAACGATTGAGAAACTCAAAATTTTCGCAGTTCTGATGCTCGAAACGAATAACAAGAACGGCCTAGGGGAAAAGTGCGCATACCTTTGTAATCGGGCGAGTTTCTACTTTCAGATGCAACAGAAATTTTGCGGATTGGTCAATCCGTTCCCGAGATATGGCAGTTTGGAGGTAAGAAACGCTTGAGAAACTCAAAATTTACGCATTTCTGATGCTCGAAACGTGTAACTAGAACGGCATAGGGGAATAGTTCACATACCGTTGTAATCGGGCGAGTTTCTACTTTCAGATGCAACAGAAATTTTACGGATTGATCAATCCGTTCGCGAGATATGGCACTTTGGAGATAAGAAACGCTTGAGAAACACAAAATTTTCGCAGTTCTGATGCTCGAGACGAGTAACTAGAACGGCCTAGGGGAAAAGTGCGCATACCGTTGTAATCGGGCGAGTTTCTACTTTCAGATGCAACAGAAATTTTGCGGATTGGTCATTCCTTTCGCGAGATATGGCAGTTTCGAGGTAAGAAACGCTTGAGAAACTCAAAATTTTCGCAGTTCTGATGCTCGAAACGAGTAACTAGAACGGCCTAGGGGAAAAGTACGCATACCGTTGTAATCGGGCGAGTTTCTACTTTTAGATGCAACAGAAATTTTGCGGATTGGTCAATCCGTTCGCGAGATATGGCAGTTTGGAGGTAAGAAACGCTTGAGAAACTCAAAATTTTCGCAGTTCTGATGCTCGACACGAATAACTAGAACGGCCTAGGGGAAAAGTGCGCATACCGTTGTAATCGGGCGAGTTTCTACTTTCAGATGCAACAGAAATTTGGCGGATTGGTCAATCCGTTCGCGAGATATGGCAGTTTGGAGGTAAGAAACGCTTGAGAAACTCAAAATTTTCGCAGTTCTGATGCTCGAAACGAATAACTAGAACGGCCTAGGGGAAAACTACACCTACCGTTGTAATCGGGCGAGTTTCTACTTTCAGATGCAACAGAAATTTTGCGGATTGGTCAATCCGTTCGCGAGATATGGCAGTTTGGAGGTAAGAAACGCTTGAGAAACTCAAAATTTTCGCAGTTCTGATGCTCGACACGAATAACTAGAACGGCCTAGGGGAAAAGTGCGCATACCGTTGTAATCGGGCGAGTTTCTACTTTCAGATGCAACAGAAATTTTGCGGATTGGTCAATCCGTTCGCGAGATATGGCCGTTTGGATTTAAGAAACGCTTGAGGACCTCAAAATTTTCGCATTTCTGATGCTCGAAACGAATAACAAGAACGGCCTAGGGGAAAAGTGCGCATAACGTTGTAATCGGGCGAGTTTCTACTTTCAGAAGCAACAGAAATTTTGCGGATTGGTCAATCCGTTCTCGAGATATGGCAGTTTGGAGGTAAGAATCGCTTGAGAAACTCAAAATTTTCGCAGTTCTGATGCTCGAAATGAATAACTGGAACGGCCTAGGGGAAAACTACACATACTGTTGTAATCGGGCGAGTTTCTACTTTCAGATGCAACAGAAATTTTGCGGATTGATCAATCCGTTCGCGAGATATGGCACTTTGGAGATAAGAAAAGCTTGAGAAACTCAAAATTTTCGCAGTTCTGATGCTCGAAACGAGTAACTAGAACGGCCTAGGGGAATAGTACGCATACCGTTGTAATCGGGTGAGTTTCTACATTTAGATGCAACAGAAATTTTGCGGATTGGTCAATCCGTTCGCGAGATATGGCAGTTTGGATGTAAGAAACGCTAGAGAAACTCAAAATTTTCGCAGTTCTGATGCTCGACACGAATAACTAGAACGGCCTAGGGGAAAAGTGCGCATACCGTTGTAATCGGGCGAGTTTCTACTTTCAGATGCAACAGAAATTTTGCGGATTGGTCAATCCGTTCGCGAGATATGGCAGTTTGGAGGTAAGAAACGCTTGAGAAACTCAAAATTTTCGCAGTTCTGATGCTCGAAACGAATAACTAGGACGGCCTAGGGGAAAACTACACCTACCGTTGTAATCGGGCCAGTTTCTACTTTCAGATGCAACAGAAATTTTGCGGATTGATCAATCCGTTCGCGAGATATGGCACTTTGGAGATAAGAAACGCTTGAGAAACTCAAAATTTTCGCAGTTCTGATGCTCGAAACGAGTAACTAGAACGGCCTAGGGGAAAAGTACGCATACCGTTGTAATCGGGTGAGTTTCTACTTTTAGATGCAACAGAAATTTTGCGGATTGGTCAATCCGTTCGCGAGATATGGCAGTTTGGAGATAAGAAACGCTTGAGAAACTCAAAATTTTCGCAGTTCTGATGCTCGAAACGAATAACTAGAACCGCCTAGGGGAAAAGTGCGCACACCGTTGTAATCGGGCGAGTTTCTACTTTCAGATGCAACAGAAATTTTGCGGATTGGTCAATCCGTTCGCGAGATATGGCCGTTTGGATTTAAGAAACGCTTGAGGACCTCAAAATTTTCGCATTTCTGATGCTCGAAACGAATAACTAGAACGGCCTAGGGGAAAAGTGCGCATACCGTTGTAATCGGGCGAGTTTCTACATTCAGATGCAACAGAAATTTTGCGGATTGATCAATCCGTTCGCGAGATATGGCAGTTTGGAGATAAGAAACGCTTGAGAAACTCAAAATTTTCGCAGTTCTGATGCTCGACACGAATAACTAGAACGGCCTAGGGGAAAAGTGCGCATACCGTTGTAATCGGGCGAGTATCTACTTTCAGATGCAACAGAAATTTTGCGGATTGGTCAATCCGTTCGCGAGATATGGCAGTTTGGAGGTAAGAAACGCTTGAGAAACTCAAAATTTTCGCAGTTCTGATGCTCGACACGAATAACTAGAACGGCCTAGGGGAAAACTACACCTACATTTGTAATCGGGCGAGTTTCTACTTTCAGATGCAACAGAAATTTTGCGGATTGGTCAATCCGTTCGCGAGATATGGCAGTTTGGAGGTAAGAAACGCTTGAGAAACTCAAAATTTTCGCAGTTCTGATGCTCGACACGAATAACTAGAACGGCCTAGGGGAAAACTACACCTACCTTCGTAATCGGGCGAGTTTCTACTTTCAGATGCAACAGAAATTTTGCGGATTGGTCAATCCGTTCGGGAGATATGGCAGTTTGGAGGTAAGAAACGCTTGAGAAACTGAAAATTTTCGCAGTTCTGATGCTCCACATGAATAACTAGAACGGCCTAGTGGCAAAGTGCGCATACCGTTGTAATCGGGCGAGTTTCTACATTCAGAAGCAACAGAAATTTTGCGGATTAGTCAATCCGTTCGCGAGATATGGCAGTTTGGAGGTAAGAAACGATTGAGAAACTCAAAATTTTCGCAGTTCTGATGCTCGAAACGAATAACAAGAACGGCCTAGGGGAAAAGTGCGCATACCTTTGTAATCGGGCGAGTTTCTACTTTCAGATGCAACAGAAATTTTGCGGATTGGTCAATCCGTTCCCGAGATATGGCAGTTTGGAGGTAAGAAACGCTTGAGAAACTCAAAATTTACGCATTTCTGATGCTCGAAACGTGTAACTAGAACGGCATAGGGGAATAGTTCACATACCGTTGTAATCGGGCGAGTTTCTACTTTCAGATGCAACAGAAATTTTACGGATTGATCAATCCGTTCGCGAGATATGGCACTTTGGAGATAAGAAACGCTTGAGAAACACAAAATTTTCGCAGTTCTGATGCTCGAGACGAGTAACTAGAACGGCCTAGGGGAAAAGTGCGCATACCGTTGTAATCGGGCGAGTTTCTACTTTCAGATGCAACAGAAATTTTGCGGATTGGTCATTCCTTTCGCGAGATATGGCAGTTTCGAGGTAAGAAACGCTTGAGAAACTCAAAATTTTCGCAGTTCTGATGCTCGAAACGAGTAACTAGAACGGCCTAGGGGAAAAGTACGCATACCGTTGTAATCGGGCGAGTTTCTACTTTTAGATGCAACAGAAATTTTGCGGATTGGTCAATCCGTTCGCGAGATATGGCAGTTTGGAGGTAAGAAACGCTTGAGAAACTCAAAATTTTCGCAGTTCTGATGCTCGACACGAATAACTAGAACGGCCTAGGGGAAAAGTGCGCATACCGTTGTAATCGGGCGAGTTTCTACTTTCAGATGCAACAGAAATTTGGCGGATTGGTCAATCCGTTCGCGAGATATGGCAGTTTGGAGGTAAGAAACGCTTGAGAAACTAAAAATTTTCGCAGTTCTGATGCTCGAAACGAATAACTAGAACGGCCTAGGGGAAAACTACACCTACCGTTGTAATCGGGCGAGTTTCTACTTTCAGATGCAACAGAAATTTTGCGGATTGGTCAATCCGTTCGCGAGATATGGCAGTTTGGAGGTAAGAAACGCTTGAGAAACTCAAAATTTTCGCAGTTCTGATGCTCGACACGAATAACTAGAACGGCCTAGGGGAAAAGTGCGCATACCGTTGTAATCGGGCGAGTTTCTACTTTCAGATGCAACAGAAATTTTGCGGATTGGTCAATCCGTTCGCGAGATATGGCCGTTTGGATTTAAGAAACGCTTGAGGACCTCAAAATTTTCGCATTTCTGATGCTCGAAACGAATAACAAGAACGGCCTAGGGGAAAAGTGCGCATAACGTTGTAATCGGGCGAGTTTCTACTTTCAGAAGCAACAGAAATTTTGCGGATTGGTCAATCCGTTCTCGAGATATGGCAGTTTGGAGGTAAGAATCGCTTGAGAAACTCAAAATTTTCGCAGTTCTGATGCTCGAAATGAATAACTGGAACGGCCTAGGGGAAAACTACACATACTGTTGTAATCGGGCGAGTTTCTACTTTCAGATGCAACAGAAATTTTGCGGATTGATCAATCCGTTCGCGAGATATGGCACTTTGGAGATAAGAAACGCTTGAGAAACTCAAAATTTTCGCAGTTCTGATGCTCGAAACGAGTAACTAGAACGGCCTAGGGGAATAGTACGCATACCGTTGTAATCGGGTGAGTTTCTACATTTAGATGCAACAGAAATTTTGCGGATTGGTCAATCCGTTCGCGAGATATGGCAGTTTGGATGTAAGAAACGCTAGAGAAACTCAAAATTTTCGCAGTTCTGATGCTCGACACGAATAACTAGAACGGCCTAGGGGAAAAGTGCGCATACCGTTGTAATCGGGCGAGTTTCTACTTTCAGATGCAACAGAAATTTTGCGGATTGGTCAATCCGTTCGCGAGATATGGCAGTTTGGAGGTAAGAAACGCTTGAGAAACTCAAAATTTTCGCAGTTCTGATGCTCGAAACGAATAACTAGGACGGCCTAGGGGAAAACTACACCTACCGTTGTAATCGGGCCAGTTTCTACTTTCAGATGCAACAGAAATTTTGCGGATTGATCAATCCGTTCGCGAGATATGGCACTTTGGAGATAAGAAACGCTTGAGAAACTCAAAATTTTCGCAGTTCTGATGCTCGAAACGAGTAACTAGAACGGCCTAGGGGAAAAGTACGCATACCGTTGTAATCGGGTGAGTTTCTACTTTTAGATGCAACAGAAATTTTGCGGATTGGTCAATCCGTTCGCGAGATATGGCAGTTTGGAGATAAGAAACGCTTGAGAAACTCAAAATTTTCGCAGTTCTGATGCTCGAAACGAATAACTAGAACCGCCTAGGGGAAAAGTGCGCACACCGTTGTAATCGGGCGAGTTTCTACTTTCAGATGCAACAGAAATTTTGCGGATTGGTCAATCCGTTCGCGAGATATGGCCGTTTGGATTTAAGAAACGCTTGAGGACCTCAAAATTTTCGCATTTCTGATGCTCGAAACGAATAACTAGAACGGCCTAGGGGAAAAGTGCGCATACCGTTGTAATCGGGCGAGTTTCTACATTCAGATGCAACAGAAATTTTGCGGATTGATCAATCCGTTCGCGAGATATGGCAGTTTGGAGATAAGAAACGCTTGAGAAACTCAAAATTTTCGCAGTTCTGATGCTCGACACGAATAACTAGAACGGCCTAGGGGAAAAGTGCGCATACCGTTGTAATCGGGCGAGTGTCTACTTTCAGATGCAACAGAAATTTTGCGGATTGGTCAATCCGTTCGCGAGATATGGCAGTTTGGAGGTAAGAAACGCTTGAGAAACTCAAAATTTTCGCAGTTCTGATGCTCGACACGAATAACTAGAACGGCCTAGGGGAAAACTACACCTACATTTGTAATCGGGCGAGTTTCTACTTTCAGATGCAACAGAAATTTTGCGGATTGGTCAATCCGTTCGCGAGATATGGCAGTTTGGAGGTAAGAAACGCTTGAGAAACTCAAAATTTTCGCAGTTCTGATGCTCGACACGAATAACTAGAACGGCCTAGGGGAAAACTACACCTACCTTCGTAATCGGGCGAGTTTCTACTTTCAGATGCAACAGAAATTTTGCGGATTGGTCAATCCGTTCGGGAGATATGGCAGTTTCGAGGTAAGAAACGCTTGAGAAACTCAAAATTTTCGCAGTTCTGATGCTCCACATGAATAACTAGAACGGCCTAGTGGCAAAGTGCGCATACCGTTGTAATCGGGCGAGTTTCTACTTTCAGAAGCAACAGAAATTTTGCGGATTAGTCAATCCGTTCGCGAGATATGGCAGTTTGGAGGTAAGAAACGATTGAGAAACTCAAAATTTTCGCAGTTCTGATGCTCGAAACGAATAACAAGAACGGCCTAGGGGAATAGTTCACATACCGTTGTAATCGGGCGAGTTTCTACTTTCAGATGCAACAGAAATTTTACGGATTGATCAATCCGTTCGCGAGATATGGCACTTTGGAGATAAGAAACGCTTGAGAAACACAAAATTTTCGCAGTTCTGATGCTCGAGACGAGTAACTAGAACGGCCTAGGGGAAAAGTGCGCATACCGTTGTAATCGGGCGAGTTTCTACTTTCAGATGCAACAGAAATTTTGCGGATTGGTCATTCCGTTCGCGAGATATGGCAGTTTCGAGGTAAGAAACGCTTGAGAAACTCAAAATTTTCGCAGTTCTGATGCTCGAAACGAGTAACTAGAACGGCCTAGGGGAAAAGTACGCATACCGTTGTAATCGGGCGAGTTTCTACTTTTAGATGCAACAGAAATTTTGCGGATTGGTCAATCCGTTCGCGAGATATGGCAGTTTGGAGGTAAGAAACGCTTGAGAAACTCAAAATTTTCGCAGTTCTGATGCTCGACACGAATAACTAGAACGGCCTAGGGGAAAAGTGCGCATACCGTTGTAATCGGGCGAGTTTCTACTTTCAGATGCAACAGAAATTTGGCGGATTGGTCAATCCGTTCGCGAGATATGGCAGTTTGGAGGTAAGAAACGCTTGAGAAACTCAAAATTTTCGCAGTTCTGATGCTCGAAATGAATAACTGGAACGGCCTAGGGGAAAACTACACATACTGTTGTAATCGGGCGAGTTTCTACTTTCAGATGCAACAGAAATTTTGCGGATTGATCAATCCGTTCGCGAGATATGGCACTTTGGAGATAAGAAACGCTTGAGAAACTCAAAATTTTCGCAGTTCTGATGCTCGAAACGAGTAACTAGAACGGCCTAGGGGAAAAGTACGCATACCGTTGTAATCGGGTGAGTTTCTACTTTTAGATGCAACAGAAATTTTGCGGATTGGTCAATCCGTTCGCGAGATATGGCAGTTTGGAGGTAAGAAACGCTTGAGAAACTCAAAATTTTCGCAGTTCTGATGCTTGAAACGAATAACTAGAACGGCCTACGGGAAAAGTGCGCATACCGTTGTAATCGGGCGAGTTTCTACTTTCAGATGCAACAGAAATTTTGCGGATTGGTCAATCCGTTCGCGAGATATGGCAGTTTGGAGGTAAGAAACGCTTGAGAAACTCAAAATTTTCGCAGTTCTGATGCTCGAAACGAATAACTAGAACGGCCTAGGGGAAAACTACACCTACCGTTGTAATCGGGCGAGTTTCTACTTTCAGATGCAACAGAAATTTTGCGGATTGGTCAATCCGTTCGCGAGATATGGCAGTTTGGAGGTAAGAAACGCTTGAGAAACTCAAAATTTTCGCAGTTCTGATGCTTGAAACGAATAACAAGAACGGCCTAGGGGAAAAGAGCGCATACCGTTGTAATCGGGCGAGTTTCTACTTTCAGATGCAACAGAAATTTTGCTGATTGGTCAATCCGTTCCCGAGATATGGCAGTTTGGAGGTAAGAAACGCTTGAGAAACTCAAAATTTTCGCATTTCTGATACTCGAAACGAATAACTAGAACCGCCTAGGGGAAAAGTGCGCATACCGTTGTAATCGGGCGAGTTTCTACTTTCAGAAGCAACAGAAATTTTGCGGATTGGTCAATCCGTTCGCGAGATATGGCAGTTTGGAGGTAAGAAACGCTTGAGAAACTCAAAATTTTCGCAGTTCTGATGCTCGAAATGAATAACTGGAACGGCCTAGGGGAAAACTACACATACTGTTGTAATCGGGCGAGTTTCTACTTTCAGATGCAACAGAAATTTTGCGGATTGATCAATCCGTTCGCGAGATATGGCACTTTGGAGATAAGAAACGCTTGAGAAACTCAAAATTTTCGCAGTTCTGATGCTCGAGACGAGTAACTAGAACGGCCTAGGGGAAAAGTACGCATACCGTTGTAATCGGGTGAGTTTCTACTTTTAGATGCAACAGAAATTTTGCGGATTGGTCAATCCGTTCGCGAGATATGGCAGTTTGGAGGTAAGAAACGCTTGAGAAACTCAAAATTTTCGCAGTTCTGATGCTCGAAATGAATAACTGGAACGGCCTAGGGGAAAACTACACATACTGTTGTAATCGGGCGAGTTTCTACTTTCAGATGCAACAGAAATTTTGCGGATTGATCAATCCGTTCGCGAGATATGGCACTTTGGAGATAAGAAACGCTTGAGAAACTCAAAATTTTCGCAGTTCTGATGCTCGAAACGAGTAACTAGAACGGCCTAGGGGAAAAGTACGCATACCGTTGTAATCGGGTGAGTTTCTACTTTTAGATGCAACAGAAATTTTGCGGGTTGTACAATCCGTTCGCGAGATATGGCAGTTTGGAGGTAAGAAACGCTTGAGAAACTCAAAATGATCGCAGTTCTGATGCTCGACACGAATAACTAGAACGGCCTACGGGAAAAGTGCGCATACCGTTGTAATCGGGCGAGTTTCTACTTTCAGATGCAACAGAAATTTTGCGGATTGGTCAATCCGTTCGCGAGATATGGCAGTTTGGAGGTAAGAAACGCTTGAGAAACTCAAAATTTTCGCAGTTCTGATGCTCGAAACGAATAACTAGAACGGCCTAGGAGAAAACTACACCTACCTTTGTAATCGGGCGAGTTTCTACTTTCAGAAGCAACAGAAATTTTGCGGATTGGTCAATCCGTTCTCGAGATATGGCAGTTTGGAGGTAAGAATCGCTTGAGAAACTCAAAATTTTCGCAGTTCTGATGCTCGAAATGAATAACTGGAACGGCCTAGGGGAAAACTACACATACTGTTGTAATCGGGCGAGTTTCTACTTTCAGATGCAACAGAAATTTTGCGGATTGATCAATCCGTTCGCGAGGTATGGCACTTTGGAGATAAGAAACGCTTGAGAAACTCAAAATTTTCGCAGTTCTGATGCTCGAAACGAGTAACTAGAACGGCCTAGGGGAAAGTACGCATACCGTTGTAATCGGGTGAGTTTCTACATTTAGATGCAACAGAAATTTTGCGGATTGGTCAATCCGTTCGCGAGATATGGCAGTTTGGATGTAAGAAACGCTAGAGAAACTCAAAATTTTCGCAGTTCTGATGCTCGACACGAATAACTAGAACGGCCTAGGGGAAAAGTGCGCATACCGTTGTAATCGGGCGAGTTTCTACTTTCAGATGCAACAGAAATTTTGCGGATTGGTCAATCCGTTCGCGAGATATGGCAGTTTGGAGGTAAGAAACGCTTGAGAAACTCAAAATTTTCGCAGTTCTGATGCTCGAAACGAATAACTAGGACGGCCTAGGGGAAAACTACACCTACCGTTGTAATCGGGCCAGTTTCTACTTTCAGATGCAACAGAAATTTTGCGGATTGGTCAATCCGTTCGCGAGATATGGCCGTTTGGATTTAAGAAACGCTTGAGGACCTCAAAATTTTCGCATTTCTGATGCTCGAAACGAATAACTAGAACGGCCTAGGGGAAAAGTGCGCATACCGTTGTAATCGGGCGAGTTTCTACATTCAGATGCAACAGAAATTTTGCGGATTGATCAATCCGTTCGCGAGATATGGCAGTTTGGAGATAAGAAACGCTTGAGAAACTCAAAATTTTCGCAGTTCTGATGCTCGACACGAATAACTAGAACGGCCTAGGGGAAAAGTGCGCATACCGTTGTAATCGGGCGAGTATCTACTTTCAGATGCAACAGAAATTTTGCGGATTGGTCAATCCGTTCGCGAGATATGGCAGTTTGGAGGTAAGAAACGCTTGAGAAACTCAAAATTTTCGCAGTTCTGATGCTTGAAACGAATAACTAGAACGGCCTACGGGAAAAGTGCGCATACCGTTGTAATCGGGCGAGTTTCTACTTTCAGATGCAACAGAAATTTTGCGGATTGGTCAATCCGTTCGCGAGATATGGCAGTTTGGAGGTAAGAAACGCTTGAGAAACTCAAAATTTTCGCAGTTCTGATGCTCGAAACGAATAACTAGGACGGCCTAGGGGAAAACTACACCTACCGTTGTAATCGGGCCAGTTTCTACTTTCAGATGCAACAGAAATTTTGCGGATTGGTCAATCCGTTCGCGAGATATGGCCGTTTGGATTTAAGAAACGCTTGAGGACCTCAAAATTTTCGCAGTTCTGATGCTCGAAACGAGTAACTAGAACGGCCTAGGGGAAAAGTACGCATACCGTTGTAATCGGGTGAGTTTCTACTTTTAGATGCAACAGAAATTTTGCGGATTGGTCAATCCGTTCGCGAGATATGGCAGTTTGGAGGTAAGAAACGCTTGAGAAACTCAAAATTTTCGCAGTTCTGATGCTCGACACGAATAACTAGAACGGCCTACGGGAAAAGTGCGCATACCGTTGTAATCGGGCGAGTTTCTACTTTCAGATGCAACAGAAATTTTGCGGATTGGTCAATCCGTTCGCGAGATATGGCAGTTTGGAGGTAAGAAACGCTTGAGAAACTCAAAATTTTCGCAGTTCTGATGCTCGAAACGAATAACTAGAACGGCCTAGGAGAAAACTACACCTACCTTTGTAATCGGGCGAGTTTCTACTTTCAGAAGCAACAGAAATTTTGCGGATTGGTCAATCCGTTCTCGAGATATGGCAGTTTGGAGGTAAGAATCGCTTGAGAAACTCAAAATTTTCGCAGTTCTGATGCTCGAAATGAATAACTGGAACGGCCTAGGGGAAAACTACACATACTGTTGTAATCGGGCGAGTTTCTACTTTCAGATGCAACAGAAATTTTGCGGATTGATCAATCCGTTCGCGAGATATGGCACTTTGGAGATAAGAAACGCTTGAGAAACTCAAAATTTTCGCAGTTCTGATGCTCGAAACGAGTAACTAGAACGGCCTAGGGGAAAAGTACGCATACCGTTGTAATCGGGTGAGTTTCTACATTTAGATGCAACAGAAATTTTGCGGATTGGTCAATCCGTTCGCGAGATATGGCAGTTTGGATGTAAGAAACGCTAGAGAAACTCAAAATTTTCGCAGTTCTGATGCTCGACACGAATAACTAGAACGGCCTAGGGGAAAAGTGCGCATACCGTTGTAATCGGGCGAGTTTCTACTTTCAGATGCAACAGAAATTTTGCGGATTGGTCAATCCGTTCGCGAGATATGGCAGTTTGGAGGTAAGAAACGCTTGAGAAACTCAAAATTTTCGCAGTTCTGATGCTCGAAACGAATAACTAGGACGGCCTAGGGGAAAACTACACCTACCGTTGTAATCGGGCCAGTTTCTACTTTCAGATGCAACAGAAATTTTGCGGATTGGTCAATCCGTTCGCGAGATATGGCCGTTTGGATTTAAGAAACGCTTGAGGACCTCAAAATTTTCGCATTTCTGATGCTCGAAACGAATAACTAGAACGGCCTAGGGGAAAAGTGCGCATACCGTTGTAATCGGGCGAGTTTCTACATTCAGATGCAACAGAAATTTTGCGGATTGATCAATCCGTTCGCGAGATATGGCAGTTTGGAGATAAGAAACGCTTGAGAAACTCAAAATTTTCGCAGTTCTGATGCTCGACACGAATAACTAGAACGGCCTAGGGGAAAAGTGCGCATACCGTTGTAATCGGGCGAGTATCTACTTTCAGATGCAACAGAAATTTTGCGGATTGGTCAATCCGTTCGCGAGATATGGCAGTTTGGAGGTAAGAAACGCTTGAGAAACTCAAAATTTTCGCAGTTCTGATGCTCGACACGAATAACTAGAACGGCCTAGGGGAAAACTACACCTACATTTGTAATCGGGCGAGTTTCTACTTTCAGATGCAACAGAAATTTTGCGGATTGGTCAATCCGTTCGCGAGATATGGCAGTTTGGAGGTAAGAAACGCTTGAGAAACTCAAAATTTTCGCAGTTCTGATGCTCGACACGAATAACTAGAACGGCCTAGGGGAAAACTACACCTACCTTCGTAATCGGGCGAGTTTCTACTTTCAGATGCAACAGAAATTTTGCGGATTGATCAATCCGTTCGGGAGATATGGCAGTTTGGAGGTAAGAAACGCTTGAGAAACTCAAAATTTTCGCAGTTCTGATGCTCCACATGAATAACTAGAACGGCCTAGTGGCAAAGTGCGCATACCGTTGTAATCGGGCGAGTTTCTACTTTCAGAAGCAACAGAAATTTTGCGGATTAGTCAATCCGTTCGCGAGATATGGCAGTTTGGAGGTAAGAAACGATTGAGAAACTCAAAATTTTCGCAGTTCTGATGCTCGAAACGAATAACAAGAACGGCCTAGGGGAAAAGTGCGCATACCTTTGTAATCGGGCGAGTTTCTACTTTCAGATGCAACAGAAATTTTGCGGATTGGTCAATCCGTTCCCGAGATATGGCAGTTTGGAGGTAAGAAACGCTTGAGAAACTCAAAATTTACGCATTTCTGATGCTCGAAACGAATAACTAGAACCGCCTAGGGGAAAAGTGCGCATACCGTTGTAATCGGGCGAGTTTCTACTTTCAGATGTAACAGACATTTTGCGGATTGGTCAATCCGTTCCCGAGATATGCCAGTTTGGATGTAAGAAACGCTTGAGAAACTCAAAATTTTCGCAGTTCTAATGCTCGAAACGTGTAACTAGAACGGCATAGGGGAATAGTTCACATACCGTTGTAATCGGGCGAGTTTCTACTTTCAGATGCAACAGAAATTTTACGGATTGATCAATCCGTTCGCGAGATATGGCACTTTGGAGATAAGAAACGCTTGAGAAACACAAAATTTTCGCAGTTCTGATGCTCGAGACGAGTAACTAGAACGGCCTAGGGGAAAAGTGCGCATACCGTTGTAATCGGGCGAGTTTCTACTTTCAGATGCAACAGAAATTTTGCGGATTGGTCATTCCTTTCGCGAGATATGGCAGTTTCGAGGTAAGAAACGCTTGAGAAACTCAAAATTTTCGCAGTTCTGATGCTCGAAACGAGTAACTAGAACGGCCTAGGGGAAAAGTACGCATACCGTTGTAATCGGGCGAGTTTCTACTTTTAGATGCAACAGAAATTTTGCGGATTGGTCAATCCGTTCGCGAGATATGGCAGTTTGGAGGTAAGAAACGCTTGAGAAACTCAAAATTTTCGCAGTTCTGATGCTCGACACGAATAACTAGAACGGCCTAGGGGAAAAGTGCGCATACCGTTGTAATCGGGCGAGTTTCTACTTTCAGATGCAACAGAAATTTGGCGGATTGGTCAATCCGTTCGCGAGATATGGCAGTTTGGAGGTAAGAAACGCTTGAGAAACTCAAAATTTTCGCAGTTCTGATGCTCGAAACGAATAACTAGAACGGCCTAGGGGAAAACTACACCTACCGTTGTAATCGGGCGAGTTTCTACTTTCAGATGCAACAGAAATTTTGCGGATTGGTCAATCCGTTCGCGAGATATGGCAGTTTGGAGGTAAGAAACGCTTGAGAAACTCAAAATTTTCGCAGTTCTGATGCTCGACACGAATAACTAGAACGGCCTAGGGGAAAAGTGCGCATACCGTTGTAATCGGGCGAGTTTCTACTTTCAGATGCAACAGAAATTTTGCGGATTGGTCAATCCGTTCGCGAGATATGGCCGTTTGGATTTAAGAAACGCTTGAGGACCTCAAAATTTTCGCATTTCTGATGCTCGAAACGAATAACAAGAACGGCCTAGGGGAAAAGTGCGCATAACGTTGTAATCGGGCGAGTTTCTACTTTCAGAAGCAACAGAAATTTTGCGGATTGGTCAATCCGTTCTCGAGATATGGCAGTTTGGAGGTAAGAATCGCTTGAGAAACTCAAAATTTTCGCAGTTCTGATGCTCGAAATGAATAACTGGAACGGCCTAGGGGAAAACTACACATACTGTTGTAATCGGGCGAGTTTCTACTTTCAGATGCAACAGAAATTTTGCGGATTGATCAATCCGTTCGCGAGATATGGCACTTTGGAGATAAGAAACGCTTGAGAAACTCAAAATTTTCGCAGTTCTGATGCTCGAAACGAGTAACTAGAACGGCCTAGGGGAAAAGTACGCATACCGTTGTAATCGGGTGAGTTTCTACATTTAGATGCAACAGAAATTTTGCGGATTGGTCAATCCGTTCGCGAGATATGGCAGTTTGGATGTAAGAAACGCTAGAGAAACTCAAAATTTTCGCAGTTCTGATGCTCGACACGAATAACTAGAACGGCCTAGGGGAAAAGTGCGCATACCGTTGTAATCGGGCGAGTTTCTACTTTCAGATGCAACAGAAATTTTGCGGATTGGTCAATCCGTTCGCGAGATATGGCAGTTTGGAGGTAAGAAACGCTTGAGAAACTCAAAATTTTCGCAGTTCTGATGCTCGAAACGAATAACTAGGACGGCCTAGGGGAAAACTACACCTACCGTTGTAATCGGGCCAGTTTCTACTTTCAGATGCAACAGAAATTTTGCGGATTGGTCAATCCGTTCGCGAGATATGGCCGTTTGGATTTAAGAAACGCTTGAGGACCTCAAAATTTTCGCATTTCTGATGCTCGAAACGAATAACTAGAACGGCCTAGGGGAAAAGTGCGCATACCGTTGTAATCGGGCGAGTTTCTACATTCAGATGCAACAGAAATTTTGCGGATTGATCAATCCGTTCGCGAGATATGGCAGTTTGGAGATAAGAAACGCTTGAGAAACTCAAAATTTTCGCAGTTCTGATGCTCGACACGAATAACTAGAACGGCCTAGGGGAAAAGTGCGCATACCGTTGTAATCGGGCGAGTATCTACTTTCAGATGCAACAGAAATTTTGCGGATTGGTCAATCCGTTCGCGAGATATGGCAGTTTGGAGGTAAGAAACGCTTGAGAAACTCAAAATTTTCGCAGTTCTGATGCTCGACACGAATAACTAGAACGGCCTAGGGGAAAACTACACCTACATTTGTAATCGGGCGAGTTTCTACTTTCAGATGCAACAGAAATTTTGCGGATTGGTCAATCCGTTCGCGAGATATGGCAGTTTGGAGGTAAGAAACGCTTGAGAAACTCAAAATTTTCGCAGTTCTGATGCTCGACACGAATAACTAGAACGGCCTAGGGGAAAACTACACCTACCTTCGTAATCGGGCGAGTTTCTACTTTCAGATGCAACAGAAATTTTGCGGATTGATCAATCCGTTCGGGAGATATGGCTGTTTGGAGGTAAGAAACGCTTGAGAAACTCAAAATTTTCGCAGTTCTGATGCTCCACATGAATAACTAGAACGGCCTAGTGGCAAAGTGCGCATACCGTTGTAATCGGGCGAGTTTCTACTTTCAGAAGCAACAGAAATTTTGCGGATTAGTCAATCCGTTCGCGAGATATGGCAGTTTGGAGGTAAGAAACGATTGAGAAACTCAAAATTTTCGCAGTTCTGATGCTCGAAACGAATAACAAGAACGGCCTAGGGGAAAAGTGCGCATACCTTTGTAATCGGGCGAGTTTCTACTTTCAGATGCAACAGAAATTTTGCGGATTGGTCAATCCGTTCCCGAGATATGGCAGTTTGGAGGTAAGAAACGCTTGAGAAACTCAAAATTTACGCATTTCTGATGCTCGAAACGAATAACTAGAACCGCCTAGGGGAAAAGTGCGCATACCGTTGTAATCGGGCGAGTTTCTACTTTCAGATGTAACAGACATTTTGCGGATTGGTCAATCCGTTCCCGAGATATGCCAGTTTGGATGTAAGAAACGCTTGAGAAACTCAAAATTTTCGCAGTTCTAATGCTCGAAACGTGTAACTAGAACGGCATAGGGGAATAGTTCACATACCGTTGTAATCGGGCGAGTTTCTACTTTCAGATGCAACAGAAATTTTACGGATTGATCAATCCGTTCGCGAGATATGGCACTTTGGAGATAAGAAACGCTTGAGAAACACAAAATTTTCGCAGTTCTGATGCTCGAGACGAGTAACTAGAACGGCCTAGGGGAAAAGTGCGCATACCGTTGTAATCGGGCGAGTTTCTACTTTCAGATGCAACAGAAATTTTGCGGATTGGTCATTCCTTTCGCGAGATATGGCAGTTTCGAGGTAAGAAACGCTTGAGAAACTCAAAATTTTCGCAGTTCTGATGCTCGAAACGAGTAACTAGAACGGCCTAGGGGAAAAGTACGCATACCGTTGTAATCGGGCGAGTTTCTACTTTTAGATGCAACAGAAATTTTGCGGATTGGTCAATCCGTTCGCGAGATATGGCAGTTTGGAGGTAAGAAACGCTTGAGAAACTCAAAATTTTCGCAGTTCTGATGCTCGACACGAATAACTAGAACGGCCTAGGGGAAAAGTGCGCATACCGTTGTAATCGGGCGAGTTTCTACTTTCAGATGCAACAGAAATTTGGCGGATTGGTCAATCCGTTCGCGAGATATGGCAGTTTGGAGGTAAGAAACGCTTGAGAAACTCAAAATTTTCGCAGTTCTGATGCTCGAAACGAATAACTAGAACGGCCTAGGGGAAAACTACACCTACCGTTGTAATCGGGCGAGTTTCTACTTTCAGATGCAACAGAAATTTTGCGGATTGGTCAATCCGTTCGCGAGATATGGCAGTTTGGAGGTAAGAAACGCTTGAGAAACTCAAAATTTTCGCAGTTCTGATGCTCGACACGAATAACTAGAACGGCCTAGGGGAAAAGTGCGCATACCGTTGTAATCGGGCGAGTTTCTACTTTCAGATGCAACAGAAATTTTGCGGATTGGTCAATCCGTTCGCGAGATATGGCCGTTTGGATTTAAGAAACGCTTGAGGACCTCAAAATTTTCGCATTTCTGATGCTCGAAACGAATAACAAGAACGGCCTAGGGGAAAAGTGCGCATAACGTTGTAATCGGGCGAGTTTCTACTTTCAGAAGCAACAGAAATTTTGCGGATTGGTCAATCCGTTCTCGAGATATGGCAGTTTGGAGGTAAGAATCGCTTGAGAAACTCAAAATTTTCGCAGTTCTGATGCTCGAAATGAATAACTGGAACGGCCTAGGGGAAAACTACACATACTGTTGTAATCGGGCGAGTTTCTACTTTCAGATGCAACAGAAATTTTGCGGATTGATCAATCCGTTCGCGAGATATGGCACTTTGGAGATAAGAAACGCTTGAGAAACTCAAAATTTTCGCAGTTCTGATGCTCGAAACGAGTAACTAGAACGGCCTAGGGGAAAAGTACGCATACCGTTGTAATCGGGTGAGTTTCTACATTTAGATGCAACAGAAATTTTGCGGATTGGTCAATCCGTTCGCGAGATATGGCAGTTTGGATGTAAGAAACGCTAGAGAAACTCAAAATTTTCGCAGTTCTGATGCTCGACACGAATAACTAGAACGGCCTAGGGGAAAAGTGCGCATACCGTTGTAATCGGGCGAGTTTCTACTTTCAGATGCAACAGAAATTTTGCGGATTGGTCAATCCGTTCGCGAGATATGGCAGTTTGGAGGTAAGAAACGCTTGAGAAACTCAAAATTTTCGCAGTTCTGATGCTCGAAACGAATAACTAGGACGGCCTAGGGGAAAACTACACCTACCGTTGTAATCGGGCCAGTTTCTACTTTCAGATGCAACAGAAATTTTGCGGATTGATCAATCCGTTCGCGAGATATGGCACTTTGGAGATAAGAAACGCTTGAGAAACTCAAAATTTTCGCAGTTCTGATGCTCGAAACGAGTAACTAGAACGGCCTAGGGGAAAAGTACGCATACCGTTGTAATCGGGTGAGTTTCTACTTTTAGATGCAACAGAAATTTTGCGGATTGGTCAATCCGTTCGCGAGATATGGCAGTTTGGAGATAAGAAACGCTTGAGAAACTCAAAATTTTCGCAGTTCTGATGCTCGAAACGAATAACTAGAACCGCCTAGGGGAAAAGTGCGCACACCGTTGTAATCGGGCGAGTTTCTACTTTCAGATGCAACAGAAATTTTGCGGATTGGTCAATCCGTTCGCGAGATATGGCCGTTTGGATTTAAGAAACGCTTGAGGACCTCAAAATTTTCGCATTTCTGATGCTCGAAACGAATAACTAGAACGGCCTAGGGGAAAAGTGCGCATACCGTTGTAATCGGGCGAGTTTCTACATTCAGATGCAACAGAAATTTTGCGGATTGATCAATCCGTTCGCGAGATATGGCAGTTTGGAGATAAGAAACGCTTGAGAAACTCAAAATTTTCGCAGTTCTGATGCTCGACACGAATAACTAGAACGGCCTAGGGGAAAAGTGCGCATACCGTTGTAATCGGGCGAGTGTCTACTTTCAGATGCAACAGAAATTTTGCGGATTGGTCAATCCGTTCGCGAGATATGGCAGTTTGGATGTAAGAAACGCTTGAGAAACTCAAAATTTTCGCAGTTCTGATGCTCGACACGAATAACTAGAACGGCCTAGGGGAAAACTACACCTACATTTGTAATCGGGCGAGTTTCTACTTTCAGATGCAACAGAAATTTTGCGGATTGGTCAATCCGTTCGCGAGATATGGCAGTTTGGAGGTAAGAAACGCTTGAGAAACTCAAAATTTTCGCAGTTCTGATGCTCGACACGAATAACTAGAACGGCCTAGGGGAAAACTACACCTACCTTCGTAATCGGGCGAGTTTCTACTTTCAGATGCAACAGAAATTTTGCGGATTGTTCAATCCGTTCGGGAGATATGGCAGTTTGGAGGTAAGAAACGCTTGAGAAACTCAAAATTTTCGCAGTTCTGATGCTCCACATGAATAACTAGAACGGCCTGGTGGCAAAGTGCGCATACCGTTGTAATCGGGCGAGTTTCTACTTTCAGAAGCAACAGAAATTTTGCGGATTAGTCAATCCGTTCGCGAGATATGGCAGTTTGGAGGTAAGAAACGATTGAGAAACTCAAAATTTTCGCAGTTCTGATGCTCGAAACGAATAACAAGAACGGCCTAGGGGAATAGTTCACATACCGTTGTAATCGGGCGAGTTTCTACTTTCAGATGCAACAGAAATTTTACGGATTGATCAATCCGTTCGCGAGATATGGCACTTTGGAGATAAGAAACGCTTGAGAAACACAAAATTTTCGCAGTTCTGATGCTCGAGACGAGTAACTAGAACGGCCTAGGGGAAAAGTGCGCATACCGTTGTAATCGGGCGAGTTTCTACTTTCAGATGCAACAGAAATTTTGCGGATTGGTCATTCCGTTCGCGAGATATGGCAGTTTCGAGGTAAGAAACGCTTGAGAAACTCAAAATTTTCGCAGTTCTGATGCTCGAAACGAGTAACTAGAACGGCCTAGGGGAAAAGTACGCATACCGTTGTAATCGGGCGAGTTTCTACTTTTAGATGCAACAGAAATTTTGCGGATTGGTCAATCCGTTCGCGAGATATGGCAGTTTGGAGGTAAGAAACGCTTGAGAAACTCAAAATTTTCGCAGTTCTGATGCTCGACACGAATAACTAGAACGGCCTAGGGGAAAAGTGCGCATACCGTTGTAATCGGGCGAGTTTCTACTTTCAGATGCAACAGAAATTTGGCGGATTGGTCAATCCGTTCGCGAGATATGGCAGTTTGGAGGTAAGAAACGCTTGAGAAACTCAAAATTTTCGCAGTTCTGATGCTCGAAACGAGTAACTAGAACGGCCTAGGGGAAAAGTACGCATACCGTTGTAATCGGGTGAGTTTCTACTTTTAGATGCAACAGAAATTTTGCGGATTGATCAATCCGTTCGCGAGATATGGCACTTTGGAGATAAGAAACGCTTGAGAAACTCAAAATTTTCGCAGTTCTGATGCTCGAAACGAGTAACTAGAACGGCCTAGGGGAAAAGTACGCATACCGTTGTAATCGGGTGAGTTTCTACTTTTAGATGCAACAGAAATTTTGCGGATTGGTCAATCCGTTCGCGAGATATGGCAGTTTGGAGATAAGAAACGCTTGAGAAACTCAAAATTTTCGCAGTTCTGATGCTCGAAACGAATAACTAGAACCGCCTAGGGGAAAAGTGCGCACACCGTTGTAATCGGGCGAGTTTCTACTTTCAGATGCAACAGAAATTTTGCGGATTGGTCAATCCGTTCGCGAGATATGGCCGTTTGGATTTAAGAAACGCTTGAGGACCTCAAAATTTTCGCATTTCTGATGCTCGAAACGAATAACTAGAACGGCCTAGGGGAAAAGTGCGCATACCGTTGTAATCGGGCGAGTTTCTACATTCAGATGCAACAGAAATTTTGCGGATTGATCAATCCGTTCGCGAGATATGGCAGTTTGGAGATAAGAAACGCTTGAGAAACTCAAAATTTTCGCAGTTCTGATGCTCGACACGAATAACTAGAACGGCCTAGGGGAAAAGTGCGCATACCGTTGTAATCGGGCGAGTGTCTACTTTCAGATGCAACAGAAATTTTGCGGATTGGTCAATCCGTTCGCGAGATATGGCAGTTTGGAGGTAAGAAACGCTTGAGAAACTCAAAATTTTCGCAGTTCTGATGCTCGACACGAATAACTAGAACGGCCTAGGGGAAAACTACACCTACCTTCGTAATCGGGCGAGTTTCTACTTTCAGATGCAACAGAAATTTTGCGGATTGGTCAATCCGTTCGGGAGATATGGCAGTTTGGAGGTAAGAAACGCTTGAGAAACTCAAAATTTTCGCAGTTCTGATGCTCCACATGAATAACTAGAACGGCCTAGTGGCAAAGTGCGCATACCGTTGTAATCGGGCGAGTTTCTACTTTCAGAAGCAACAGAAATTTTGCGGATTAGTCAATCCGTTCGCGAGATATGGCAGTTTGGAGGTAAGAAACGATTGAGAAACTCAAAATTTTCGCAGTTCTGATGCTCGAAACGAATAACAAGAACGGCCTAGGGGAAAAGTGCGCATACCTTTGTAATCGGGCGAGTTTCTACTTTCAGATGCAACAGAAATTTTGCGGATTGGTCAATCCGTTCCCGAGATATGGCAGTTTGGAGGTAAGAAACGCTTGAGAAACTCAAAATTTACGCATTTCTGATGCTCGAAACGAATAACTAGAACCGCCTAGGGGAAAAGTGCGCATACCGTTGTAATCGGGCGAGTTTCTACTTTCAGATGTAACAGACATTTTGCGGATTGGTCAATCCGTTCGCGAGATATGGCAGTTTGGAGGTAAGAAACGCTTGAGAAACTCAAAATTTTCGCAGTTCTGATGCTCGAAACGAATAACTAGAACGGCCTAGGGGAAAACTACACCTACCGTTGTAATCGGGCGAGTTTCTACTTTCAGATGCAACAGAAATTTTGCGGATTGGTCAATCCGTTCGCGAGATATGGCAGTTTGGAGGTAAGAAACGCTTGAGAAACTCAAAATTTTCGCAGTTCTGATGCTCGACACGAATAACTAGAACGGCCTAGGGGAAAAGTGCGCATACCGTTGTAATCGGGCGAGTTTCTACTTTCAGATGCAACAGAAATTTTGCGGATTGGTCAATCCGTTCGCGAGATATGGCCGTTTGGATTTAAGAAACGCTTGAGGACCTCAAAATTTTCGCATTTCTGATGCTCGAAACGAATAACAAGAACGGCCTAGGGGAAAAGTGCGCATAACGTTGTAATCGGGCGAGTTTCTACTTTCAGAAGCAACAGAAATTTTGCGGATTGGTCAATCCGTTCTCGAGATATGGCAGTTTGGAGGTAAGAATCGCTTGAGAAACTCAAAATTTTCGCAGTTCTGATGCTCGACACGAATAACTAGAACGGCCTAGGGGAGAACTACACCTACCTTCGTAATCGGGCGAGTTTCTACTTTCAGATGCAACAGAAATTTTGCGGATTGGTCAATCCGTTCGGGAGATATGGCAGTTTGGAGGTAAGAAACGCTTGAGAAACTCAAAATTTTCGCAGTTCTGATGCTCCACATGAATAACTAGAACGGCCTAGTGGCAAAGTGCGCATACCGTTGTAATCGGGCGAGTTTCTACTTTCAGATGCAACAGAAATTTTGCGGATTGGTCAATCCGTTCCCGAGATATGGCAGTTTGGAGGTAAGAAACGCTTGAGAA
The DNA here is from genome assembly GCF_051014685.1 of Ptiloglossa arizonensis. Taxonomy (NCBI): domain Eukaryota; kingdom Metazoa; phylum Arthropoda; class Insecta; order Hymenoptera; family Colletidae; genus Ptiloglossa; species Ptiloglossa arizonensis. Next base: position 155,593 of record NW_027478586.1, read on the forward strand.
ACTCAAAATTTACGCATTTCTGATGCTCGAAACGTATAACTAGAACCGCCTAGGGGAAAAGTGCGCATACCGTTGTAATCGGGCGAGTTTCTACTTTCAGATGTAACAGACATTTTGCGGATTGGTCAATCCGTTCCCGAGATATGGCAGTTTGGATGTAAGAAACGCTTGAGAAACTCAAAATTTTCGCAGTTCTAATGCTCGAAACGAGTAACTAGAACGGCATAGGGGAAAAGTTCACATACCGTTGTAATCGGGCGAGTTTCTACTTTCAGATGCAACAGAAATTTTGCGGATTGGTCAATCCGTTCGCGAGATATGGCAGTATGGAGGTAAGAAACGCTTGAGAAACTCAAAATTTTCGCAGTTCTGATGCTCGAAACGAATAACTAGAACGGCCTAGGAGAAAACTACACCTACCTTTGTAATCGGGCGAGTTTCTACTTTCAGATGCAACAGAAATTTTGCGGATTGGTCAATCCGTTCGCGAGATATGGCAGTTTGGAGGTAAGAAACGCTTGAGAAACTCAAAATTTTCGCAGTTCTGATGCTCGAAACGAATAACAAGAACGGCCTAGGGGAAAAGTGCGCATACCGTTGTAATCGGGCGAGTTTCTACTTTTAGATGCAACAGAAATTTTGCGGATTGGTCAATCCGTTCGCGAGATATGGCAGTTTGGAGGTAAGAAACGCTTGAGAAACTCAAAATTTTCGCAGTTCTGATGCTCGACACGAATAACTAGAACGGCCTAGGGGAAAAGTGCGCATACCGTTGTAATCGGGCGAGTTTCTACTTTCAGATGCAACAGAAATTTGGCGGATTGGTCAATCCGTTCGCGAGATATGGCAGTTTGGAGGTAAGAAACGCTTGAGAAACTCAAAATTTTCGCAGTTCTGATGCTCGAAACGAATAACTAGGACGGCCTAGGGGAAAACTACACCTACCGTTGTAATCGGGCCAGTTTCTACTTTCTGATGCAACAGAAATTTTGCGGATTGATCAATCCGTTCGCGAGATATGGCACTTTGGAGATAAGAAACGCTTGAGAAACTCAAAATTTTCGCAGTTCTGATGCTCGAAACGAGTAACTAGAACGGCCTAGGGGAAAAGTACGCATACCGTTGTAATCGGGTGAGTTTCTACTTTTAGATGCAACAGAAATTTTGCGGATTGGTCAATCCGTTCGCGAGATATGGCAGTTTGGAGATAAGAAACGCTTGAGAAACTCAAAATTTTCGCAGTTCTGATGCTCGAAACGAATAACTAGAACCGCCTAGGGGAAAAGTGCGCACACCGTTGTAATCGGGCGAGTTTCTACTTTCAGATGCAACAGAAATTTTGCGGATTGGTCAATCCGTTCGCGAGATATGGCCGTTTGGATTTAAGAAACGCTTGAGGACCTCAAAATTTTCGCATTTCTGATGCTCGAAACGAATAACTAGAACGGCCTAGGGGAAAAGTGCGCATACCGTTGTAATCGGGCGAGTTTCTACATTCAGATGCAACAGAAATTTTGCGGATTGGTCAATCCGTTCGGGAGATATGGCAGTTTGGAGGTAAGAAACGCTTGAGAAACTCAAAATTTTCGCAGTTCTGATGCTCCACATGAATAACTAGAACGGCCTAGTGGCAAAGTGCGCATACCGTTGTAATCGGGCGAGTTTCTACTTTCAGAAGCAACAGAAATTTTGCGGATTAGTCAATCCGTTCGCGAGATATGGCAGTTTGGAGGTAAGAAACGATTGAGAAACTCAAAATTTTCGCAGTTCTGATGCTCGAAACGAATAACAAGAACGGCCTAGGGGAAAAGTGCGCATACCTTTGTAATCGGGCGAGTTTCTACTTTCAGATGCAACAGAAATTTTGCGGATTGGTCAATCCGTTCCCGAGATATGGCAGTTTGGAGGTAAGAAACGCTTGAGAAACTCAAAATTTACGCATTTCTGATGCTCGAAACGAATAACTAGAACCGCCTAGGGGAAAAGTGCGCATACCGTTGTAATCGGGCGAGTTTCTACTTTCAGATGTAACAGACATTTTGCGGATTGGTCAATCCGTTCGCGAGATATGGCAGTTTGGAGGTAAGAAACGCTTGAGAAACTCAAAATTTTCGCAGTTCTGATGCTCGAAACGAATAACTAGAACGGCCTAGGGGAAAACTACACCTACCGTTGTAATCGGGCGAGTTTCTACTTTCAGATGCAACAGAAATTTTGCGGATTGGTCAATCCGTTCGCGAGATATGGCAGTTTGGAGGTAAGAAACGCTTGAGAAACTCAAAATTTTCGCAGTTCTGATGCTCGACACGAATAACTAGAACGGCCTAGGGGAAAAGTGCGCATACCGTTGTAATCGGGCGAGTTTCTACTTTCAGATGCAACAGAAATTTTGCGGATTGGTCAATCCGTTCGCGAGATATGGCCGTTTGGATTTAAGAAACGCTTGAGGACCTCAAAATTTTCGCATTTCTGATGCTCGAAACGAATAACAAGAACGGCCTAGGGGAAAAGTGCGCATAACGTTGTAATCGGGCGAGTTTCTACTTTCAGAAGCAACAGAAATTTTGCGGATTGGTCAATCCGTTCTCGAGATATGGCAGTTTGGAGGTAAGAATCGCTTGAGAAACTCAAAATTTTCGCAGTTCTGATGCTCGACACGAATAACTAGAACGGCCTAGGGGAGAACTACACCTACCTTCGTAATCGGGCGAGTTTCTACTTTCAGATGCAACAGAAATTTTGCGGATTGGTCAATCCGTTCGGGAGATATGGCAGTTTGGAGGTAAGAAACGCTTGAGAAACTCAAAATTTTCGCAGTTCTGATGCTCCACATGAATAACTAGAACGGCCTAGTGGCAAAGTGCGCATACCGTTGTAATCGGGCGAGTTTCTACTTTCAGATGCAACAGAAATTTTGCGGATTGGTCAATCCGTTCCCGAGATATGGCAGTTTGGAGGTAAGAAACGCTTGAGAAACTCAAAATTTACGCATTTCTGATGCTCGAAACGTATAACTAGAACCGCCTAGGGGAAAAGTGCGCATACCGTTGTAATCGGGCGAGTTTCTACTTTCAGATGTAACAGACATTTTGCGGATTGGTCAATCCGTTCCCGAGATATGGCAGTTTGGATGTAAGAAACGCTTGAGAAACTCAAAATTTTCGCAGTTCTAATGCTCGAAACGAGTAACTAGAACGGCATAGGGGAAAAGTTCACATACCGTTGTAATCGGGCGAGTTTCTACTTTCAGATGCAACAGAAATTTTGCGGATTGGTCAATCCGTTCGCGAGATATGGCAGTATGGAGGTAAGAAACGCTTGAGAAACTCAAAATTTTCGCAGTTCTGATGCTCGAAACGAATAACTAGAACGGCCTAGGAGAAAACTACACCTACCTTTGTAATCGGGCGAGTTTCTACTTTCAGATGCAACAGAAATTTTGCGGATTGGTCAATCCGTTCGCGAGATATGGCAGTTTGGAGGTAAGAAACGCTTGAGAAACTCAAAATTTTCGCAGTTCTGATGCTCGAAACGAATAACAAGAACGGCCTAGGGGAAAAGTGCGCATACCGTTGTAATCGGGCGAGTTTCTACTTTCAGATGCAACAGAAATTTTGCGGATTGGTCAATCCGTTCCCGAGATATGGCAGTTTGGAGGTAAGAAACGCTTGAGAAACTCAAAATTTACGCACTTCTGATGCTCGAAACGAATAACTAGAACCGCCTAGGGGAAAAGTGCGCATACCGTTGTAATCGGGCGAGTTTCTACTTTCAGATGTAACAGACATTTTGCGGATTGGTCAATCCGTGCCCGAGATATGGCAGTTTGGATGTAAGAAACGCTTGAGAAACTCAAAATTTTCGCAGTTCTAATGCTCGAAACGTGTAACTAGAACGGCATAGGGGAATAGTTCACATACCGTTGTAATCGGGCGAGTTTCTACTTTCAGATGCAACAGAAATTTTACGGATTGATCAATCCGTTCGCGAGATATGGCACTTTGGAGATAAGAAACGCTTGAGAAACACAAAATTTTCGCAGTTCTGATGCTCGAGACGAGTAACTAGAACGGCCTAGGGGAAAAGTGCGCATACCGTTGTAATCGGGCGAGTTTCTACTTTCAGATGCAACAGAAATTTTGCGGATTGGTCAATCCGTTCGCGAGATATGGCAGTTTCGAGGTAAGAAACGCTTGAGAAACTCAAAATTTTCGCAGTTCTGATGCTCGAAACGAGTAACTAGAACGGCCTAGGGGAAAAGTACGCATACCGTTGTAATCGGGCGAGTTTCTACTTTTAGATGCAACAGAAATTTTGCGGATTGGTCAATCCGTTCGCGAGATATGGCAGTTTGGAGGTAAGAAACGCTTGAGAAACTCAAAATTTTCGCAGTTCTGATGCTCGACACGAATAACTAGAACGGCCTAGGGGAAAAGTGCGCATACCGTTGTAATCGGGCGAGTTTCTACTTTCAGATGCAACAGAAATTTTGCGGATTGGTCAATCCGTTCGCGAGATATGGCCGTTTGGATTTAAGAAACGCTTGAGGACCTCAAAATTTTCGCATTTCTGATGCTCGAAACGAATAACTAGAACGGCCTAGGGGAAAAGTGCGCATAACGTTGTAATCGGGCGAGTTTCTACTTTCAGATGCAACAGAAATTTTGCGGATTGGTCAATCCGTTCGCGAGATATGGCGGTTTGGAGGTAAGAAACGCTTGAGAAACTCAAAATTTTCGCAGTTCTGATGCTCGAAACGAATAACTAGGACGGCCTAGGGGAAAACTACACCTACCGTTGTAATCGGGCGAGTTTCTACTTTCAGATGCAACAGAAATTTTGCGGATTGATCAATCCGTTCGCGAGATATGGCACTTTGGAGATAAGAAACGCTTGAGAAACTCAAAATTTTCGCAGTTCTGATGCTCGAAACGAGTAACTAGAACGGCCTAGGGGAAAAGTACACCTACCTTTGTAATCGGGCGAGTTTCTACTTTCAGATGCAACAGAAATTTTGCGGATTGGTCAATCCGTTCGCGAGATATGGCAGTTTGGAGGTAAGAAACGCTTGAGAAACTCAAAATTTTCGCAGTTCTGATGCTTGAAACGAATAACAAGAACGGCCTAGGGGAAAAGTGCGCATACCGTTGTAATCGGGCGAGTTTCTACTTTCAGATGCAACAGAAATTTTGCTGATTGGTCAATCCGTTCCCGAGATATGGCAGTTTGGACGTAAGAAACGCTTGAGAATCTCAAAATTTTCGCATTTCTGATACTCGAAACGAATAACTAGAACCGCCTAGGGGAAAAGTGCGCATACCGTTGTAATCGGGCGAGTTTCTACTTTGAGAAGCAACAGAAATTTTGCGGATTGGTCAATCCGTTCTCGAGATATGGCAGTTTGGAGGTAAGAATCGCTTGAGAAACTCAAAATTTTCGCAGTTCTGATGCTCGACACGAATAACTAGAACGGCCTAGGGGAAAACTACACCTACCTTCGTAATCGGGCGAGTTTCTACTTTCAGATGCAACAGAAATTTTGCGGATTGGTCAATCCGTTCGGGAGATATGGCAGTTTGGAGGTAAGAAACGCTTGAGAAACTCAAAATTTTCGCAGTTCTGATGCTCCACATGAATAACTAGAACGGCCTAGTGGCAAAGTGCGCATACCGTTGTAATCGGGCGAGTTTCTACTTTCAGAAGCAACAGAAATTTTGCGGATTAGTCAATCCGTTCGCGAGATATGGCAGTTTGGAGGTAAGAAACGATCGAGAAACTCAAAATTTTCGCAGTTCTGATGCTCGAAACGAATAACAAGAACGGCCTAGGGGAAAAGTGCGCATACCGTTGTAATCGGGCGAGTTTCTACTTTCAGATGCAACAGAAATTTTGCGGATTGGTCAATCCGTTCCCGAGATATGGCAGTTTGGAGGTAAGGAACGCTTGAGAAACTCAAAATTTACGCATTTCTGATGCTCGAAACGAATAACTAGAACCGCCTAGGGGAAAAGTGCGCATACCGTTGTAATCGGGCGAGTTTCTACTTTCAGATGTAACAGACATTTTGCGGATTGGTCAATCCGTTCCCGAGATATGGCAGTTTGGATGTAAGAAACGCTTGAGAAACTCAAAATTTTCGCAGTTCTAATGCTCGAAACGAGTCACTAGAACGGCATAGGGGAAAAGTTCACATACCGTTGTAATCGGGCGAGTTTCTACTTTCAGATGCAACAGAAATTTTACGGATTGATCAATCCGTTCGCGAGATATGGCACTTTGGAGATAAGAAACGCTTGAGAAACACAAAATTTTCGCAGTTCTGATGCTCGAGACGAGTAACTAGAACGGCCTAGGGGAAAAGTGCGCATACCGTTGTAATCGGGCGAGTTTCTACTTTCAGATGCAACAGAAATTTTGCGGATTGGTCAATCCGTTCGCGAGATATGGCAGTTTGGAGGTAAGAAACGCTTGAGAAACTCAAAATTTTCGCAGTTCTGATGCTCGACACGAATAACTAGAACGGCCTAGGGGAAAAGTGCGCATACCGTTGTAATCGGGCGAGTTTCTACTTTCAGATGCAACAGAAATTTGGCGGATTGGTCAATCCGTTCGCGAGATATGGCAGTTTGGATGTAAGAAACGCTTGAGAAACTCAAAATTTTCGCAGTTCTGATGCTCGAAACGAATAACTAGAACGGCCTAGGGGAAAACTACACCTACCGTTGTAATCGGGCGAGTTTCTACTTTCAGATGCAACAGAAATTTTGCGGATTGGTCAATCCGTTCGCGAGATATGGCAGTTTGGAGGTAAGAAACGCTTGAGAAACTCAAAATTTTCGCAGTTCTGATGCTCGACACGAATAACTAGAACGGCCTAGGGGAAAAGTGCGCATACCGTTGTAATCGGGCGAGTTTCTACTTTCAGATGCAACAGAAATTTTGCGGATTGGTCAATCCGTTCGCGAGATATGGCCGTTTGGATTTAAGAAACGCTTGAGGACCTCAAAATTTTCGCATTTCTGATGCTCGAAACGAATAACTAGAACGGCCTAGGGGAAAAGTGCGCATACCGTTGTAATCGGGCGAGTTTCTACTTTCAGATGCAACAGAAATTTTGCGGATTGGTCAATCCGTTCGCGAGATATGGCAGTTTGGAGGTAAGAAACGCTTGAGAAACTCAAAATTTTCGCAGTTCTGATGCTCGAAACGAATAACTAGGACGGCCTAGGGGAAAACTACACCTACCGTTGTAATCGGGCGAGTTTCTACTTTCAGATGCAACAGAAATTTTGCGGATTGATCAATCCGTTCGCGAGATATGGCACTTTGGAGATAAGAAACGCTTGAGAAACTCAAAATTTTCGCAGTTCTGATGCTCGAAACGAGTAACTAGAACGGCCTAGGGGAAAAGTACGCATACCGTTGTAATCGGGTGAGTTTCTACTTTTAGATGCAACAGAAATTTTGCGGATTGGACTATCCGTTCGCGAGATATGGCAGTTTCGAGGTAAGAAACGCTTGAGAAACTCAAAATTTTCGCAGTTCTGATGCTCGAAACGAATAACTAGGACGGCCTAGGGGAAAACTACACCTACCGTTGTAATCGGGCGAGTTTCTACTTTCAGATGCAACAGAAATTTTGCGGATTGGTCAATCCGTTCGCGAGATATGGCAGTTTGGAGGTAAGAAACGCTTGAGAAACTCAAAATTTTCGCAGTTCTGATGCTCGACACGAACAACTAGAACGGCCTAGGGGAAAAGTGCGCATACCGTTGTAATCGGGTGAGCTTCTACTTTTAGATGCAACAGAAATTTTGCGGATTGGTCGATCCGTTCGCGAGATATGGCAGTTTGGAGGTAAGAAACGCTAGAGAAACTCAAAATTTTCGCAGTTCTGATGCTCGACACGAATAACTAGAACGGCCTAGGGGAAAAGTGCGCATACCGTTGTAATCGGGCGAGTTTCTACTTTCAGATGCAACAGAAATTTGGCGGATTGGTCAATCCGTTCGCGAGATATGGCAGTTTGGAGGTAAGAAACGCTTGAGAAACTCAAAATTTTCGCAGTTCTGATGCTCGAAACGAATAACTAGAACGGCCTAGGGGAAAACTACACCTACCGTTGTAATCGGGCGAGTTTCTACTTTCAGATGCAACAGAAATTTTGCGGATTGGTCAATCCGTTCGCGAGATATGGCAGTTTGGAGGTAAGAAACGCTTGAGAAACTCAAAATTTTCGCAGTTCTGATGCTCGACACGAATAACTAGAACGGCCTAGGGGAAAAGTGCGCATACCGTTGTAATCGGGCGAGTTTCTACTTTCAGATGCAACAGAAATTTTGCGGATTGGTCAATCCGTTCGCGAGATATGGCCGTTTGGATTTAAGAAACGCTTGAGGACCTCAAAATTTTCGCATTTCTGATGCTCGAAACGAATAACTAGAACGGCCTAGGGGAAAAGTGCGCATACCGTTGTAATCGGGCGAGTTTCTACTTTCAGATGCAACAGAAATTTTGCGGATTGGTCAATCCGTTCGCGAGATATGGCAGTTTGGAGGTAAGAAACGCTTGAGAAACTCAAAATTTTCGCAGTTCTGATGCTCGAAACGAATAACTAGGACGGCCTAGGGGAAAACTACACCTACCGTTGTAATCGGGCGAGTTTCTACTTTCAGATGCAACAGAAATTTTGCGGATTGATCAATCCGTTCGCGAGATATGGCACTTTGGAGATAAGAAACGCTTGAGAAACTCAAAATTTTCGCAGTTCTGATGCTCGAAACGAGTAACTAGAACGGCCTAGGGGAAAAGTACGCATACCGTTGTAATCGGGTGAGTTTCTACTTTTAGATGCAACAGAAATTTTGCGGATTGGACTATCCGTTCGCGAGATATGGCAGTTTCGAGGTAAGAAACGCTTGAGAAACTCAAAATTTTCGCAGTTCTGATGCTCGAAACGAATAACTAGGACGGCCTAGGGGAAAACTACACCTACCGTTGTAATCGGGCGAGTTTCTACTTTCAGATGCAACAGAAATTTTGCGGATTGGTCAATCCGTTCGCGAGATATGGCAGTTTGGAGGTAAGAAACGCTTGAGAAACTCAAAATTTTCGCAGTTCTGATGCTCGACACGAACAACTAGAACGGCCTAGGGGAAAAGTGCGCATACCGTTGTAATCGGGTGAGCTTCTACTTTTAGATGCAACAGAAATTTTGCGGATTGGTCGATCCGTTCGCGAGATATGGCAGTTTGGAGGTAAGAAACGCTAGAGAAACTCAAAATTTTCGCAGTTCTGATGCTCGACACGAATAACTAGAACGGCCTAGGGGAAAAGTGCGCATACCGTTGTAATCGGGCGAGTTTCTACTTTCAGATGCAACAGAAATTTGGCGGATTGGTCAATCCGTTCGCGAGATATGGCAGTTTGGAGGTAAGAAACGCTTGAGAAACTCAAAATTTTCGCAGTTCTGATGCTCGAAACGAATAACTAGAACGGCCTAGGGGAAAACTACACCTACCGTTGTAATCGGGCGAGTTTCTACTTTCAGATGCAACAGAAATTTTGCGGATTGGTCAATCCGTTCGCGAGATATGGCAGTTTGGAGGTAAGAAACGCTTGAGAAACTCAAAATTTTCGCAGTTCTGATGCTCGACACGAATAACTAGAACGGCCTAGGGGAAAAGTGCGCATACCGTTGTAATCGGGCGAGTTTCTACTTTCAGATGCAACAGAAATTTTGCGGATTGGTCAATCCGTTCGCGAGATATGGCCGTTTGGATTTAAGAAACGCTTGAGGACCTCAAAATTTTCGCATTTCTGATGCTCGAAACGAATAACTAGAACGGCCTAGGGGAAAAGTGCGCATAACGTTGTAATCGGGCGAGTTTCTACTTTCAGATGCAACAGAAATTTTGCGAATTGGTCAATCCGTTCGCGAGATATGGCACTTTGGAGATAAGAAACGCTTGAGAAACTCAAAATTTTCGCAGTTCTGATGCTCGAAACGAGTAACTAGAACGGCCTAGGGGAAAAGTACACCTACCTTTGTAATCGGGCGAGTTTCTACTTTCAGATGCAACAGAAATTTTGCGGATTGGTCCATCCGTTCGCGAGATATGGCAGTTTGGAGGTAAGAAACGCTTGAGAAACTCAAAATTTTCGCAGTTCTGATGCTTGAAACGAATAACAAGAACGGCCTAGGGGAAAAGTGCGCATACCGTTGTAATCGGGCGAGTTTCTACTTTCAGATGCAACAGAAATTTTGCTGATTGGTCAATCCGTTCCCGAGATATGGCAGTTTGGACGTAAGAAACGCTTGAGAATCTCAAAATTTTCGCATTTCTGATACTCGAAACGAATAACTAGAACCGCCTAGGGGAAAAGTGCGCATACCGTTGTAATCGGGCGAGTTTCTACTTTCAGAAGCAACAGAAATTTTGCGGATTGGTCAATCCGTTCTCGAGATATGGCAGTTTGGAGGTAAGAATCGCTTGAGAAACTCAAAATTTTCGCAGTTCTGATGCTCGACACGAATAACTAGAACGGCCTAGGGGAAAACTACACCTACCTTCGTAATCGGGCGAGTTTCTACTTTCAGATGCAACAGAAATTTTGCGGATTGGTCAATCCGTTCGGGAGATATGGCAGTTTGGAGGTAAGAAACGCTTGAGAAACTCAAAATTTTCGCAGTTCTGATGCTCCACATGAATAACTAGAACGGCCTAGTGGCAAAGTGCGCATACCGTTGTAATCGGGCGAGTTTCTACTTTCAGAAGCAACAGAAATTTTGCGGATTAGTCAATCCGTTCGCGAGATATGGCAGTTTGGAGGTAAGAAACGATTGAGAAACTCAAAATTTTCGCAGTTCTGATGCTCGAAACGAATAACAAGAACGGCCTAGGGGAAAAGTGCGCATACCGTTGTAATCGGGCGAGTTTCTACTTTCAGATGCAACAGAAATTTTGCGGATTGGTCAATCCGTTCCCGAGATATGGCAGTTTGGAGGGAAGGAACGCTTGAGAAACTCAAAATTTACGCATTTCTGATGCTCGAAACGAATAACTAGAACCGCCTAGGGGAAAAGTGCGCATACCGTTGTAATCGGGCGAGTTTCTACTTTCAGATGTAACAGACATTTTGCGGATTGGTCAATCCGTTCCCGAGATATGGCAGTTTGGATGTAAGAAACGCTTGAGAAACTCAAAATTTTCGCAGTTCTAATGCTCGAAACGAGTCACTAGAACGGCATAGGGGAAAAGTTCACATACCGTTGTAATCGGGCGAGTTTCTACTTTCAGATGCAACAGAAATTTTACGGATTGATCAATCCGTTCGCGAGATATGGCACTTTGGAGATAAGAAACGCTTGAGAAACACAAAATTTTCGCAGTTCTGATGCTCGAGACGAGTAACTAGAACGGCCTAGGGGAAAAGTGCGCATACCGTTGTAATCGGGCGAGTTTCTACTTTCAGATGCAACAGAAATTTTGCGGATTGGTCAATCCGTTCGCGAGATATGGCAGTTTGGAGGTAAGAAACGCTTGAGAAACTCAAAATTTTCGCAGTTCTGATGCTCGACACGAATAACTAGAACGGCCTAGGGGAAAAGTGCGCATACCGTTGTAATCGGGCGAGTTTCTACTTTCAGATGCAACAGAAATTTGGCGGATTGGTCAATCCGTTCGCGAGATATGGCAGTTTGGATGTAAGAAACGCTTGAGAAACTCAAAATTTTCGCAGTTCTGATGCTCGAAACGAATAACTAGAACGGCCTAGGGGAAAACTACACCTACCGTTGTAATCGGGCGAGATTCTACTTTCAGATGCAACAGAAATTTTGCGGATTGGTCAATCCGTTCGCGAGATATGGCAGTTTGGAGGTAAGAAACGCTTGAGAAACTCAAAATTTTCGCAGTTCTGATGCTCGACACGAATAACTAGAACGGCCTAGGGGAAAAGTGCGCATACCGTTGTAATCGGGCGAGTTTCTACTTTCAGATGCAACAGAAATTTTGCGGATTGGTCAATCCGTTCGCGAGATATGGCAGTTTGGATTTAAGAAACGCTTGAGGACCTCAAAATTTTCGCATTTCTGATGCTCGAAACGAATAACTAGAACGGCCTAGGGGAAAAGTGCGCATACCGTTGTAATGGGGCGAGTTTCTACTTTCAGATGCAACAGAAATTTTGCGGATTGGTCAATCCGTTCGCGAGATATGGCAGTTTGGAGGTAAGAAACGCTTGAGAAACTCAAAATTTTCGCAGTTCTGATGCTCGAAACGAATAACTAGGACGGCCTAGGGGAAAACTACACCTACCGTTGTAATCGGGCGAGTTTCTACTTTCAGATGCAACAGAAATTTTGCGGATTGATCAATCCGTTCGCGAGATATGGCACTTTGGAGATAAGAAACGCTTGAGAAACTCAAAATTTTCGCAGTTCTGATGCTCGAAACGAGTAACTAGAACGGCCTAGGGGAAAAGTACGCATACCGTTGTAATCGGGTGAGTTTCTACTTTTAGATGCAACAGAAATTTTGCGGATTGGACTATCCGTTCGCGAGATATGGCAGTTTCGAGGTAAGAAACGCTTGAGAAACTCAAAATTTTCGCAGTTCTGATGCTCGAAACGAATAACTAGGACGGCCTAGGGGAAAACTACACCTACCGTTGTAATCGGGCGAGTTTCTACTTTCAGATGCAACAGAAATTTTGCGGATTGGTCAATCCGTTCGCGAGATATGGCAGTTTGGAGGTAAGAAACGCTTGAGAAACTCAAAATTTTCGCAGTTCTGATGCTCGACACGAACAACTAGAACGGCCTAGGGGAAAAGTGCGCATACCGTTGTAATCGGGTGAGCTTCTACTTTTAGATGCAACAGAAATTTTGCGGATTGGTCGATCCGTTCGCGAGATATGGCAGTTTGGAGGTAAGAAACGCTAGAGAAACTCAAAATTTTCGCAGTTCTGATGCTCGACACGAATAACTAGAACGGCCTAGGGGAAAAGCGCGCATACCGTTGTAATCGGGCGAGTTTCTACTTTCAGATGCAACAGAAATTTTGCGGATTGGTCAATCCGTTCGCGAGATATGGCAGTTTGGAGGTAAGGAACACTTGAGAAACTCAAAATTTTCGCAGTTCTGATGCTCGAAACGAATAACTAGGACGGCCTAGGGGAAAACTACACCTACCGTTGTAATCGGGCGAGTTTCTACTTTCAGATGCAACAGAAATTTTGCGGATTGGTCAATCCGTTCGCGAGATATGGCAGTTTGGAGGTAAGAAACGCTTGTGAAACTCAAAATTTTCGCAGTTCTGATGCTCGACACGAACAACTAGAACGGCCTAGGGGAAAAGTGCGCATACCGTTGTAATCGGGCGAGTTTCCACTTTCAGATGCAACAGAAATTTTGCGGATTGGTCAATCCGTTCGCGAGATATGGCAGTTTGGATGTAAGAAACGCTTGAGAAACTCAAAATTTTCGCAGTTCTGATGCTCGACACGAATAACTAGAACGGCCTAGGGGAAAAGTGCGCATACCGTTGTAATCGGGCGAGTTTCTACTTTCAGATGCAACAGAAATTTTGCGGATTGGTCAATCCGTTCGCGAGATATGGCCGTTTGGATTTAAGAAACGCTTGAGGACCTCAAAATTTTCGCATGTCTGATGCTCGAAACGAATAACTAGAATGGCCTAGGGGAAAAGTGCGCATACCGTTGTAATCGGGCGAGTTTCTACTTTCAGATGCAACAGAAATTTTGCGGATTGATCAATCCGTTCGCGAGATATGGCAGTTTGGAGATAAGAAACGCTTGAGAAACTCAAAATTTTCGCAGTTCTGATGCTCGAAACGAATGACTAGAACGGCCTAGGGGAGAAGTACGCATACCGTTGTAATCGGGCGAGTTTCTACTTTCAGATAGCACAGAAATTTTGCGGATTGATCAATCCGTTCGCGAGATATGGCAGTTTGGAGATAAGAAACGCTTGAGAAACTCAAAATTTTCGCAGTTCTGATGCTCGAAACGAATAACTAGAACCGCCTAGGGGAAAAGTGCGCATACCGTTGTAATCGGGCGAGTTTCTACTTTCAGATGCAACAGAAATTTTGCGGATTGGTCAATCCGTTCGCGAGATATGGCAGTTTGGAGGTAAGAAACGCTTGAGAAACTCAAAATTTTCGCAGTTCTGGTGCTCGAAACGAATAACTAGAACGGCCTAGGGGAAAACTACACCTACCGTTGTAATCGGGCGAGTTTCTACTTTCAGATGCAACAGAAATTTTGCGGATTGGTCAATCCGTTCGCGAGATATGGCAGTTTGGAGGTAAGAAACGCTTGAGAAACTCAAAATTTTCGCAGTTCTGATGCTCGACACGAATAACTAGAACGGCCTAGAGGAAAAGTGCGCATACCGTTGTAATCGGGCGAGTTTCTACTTTCAGATGCAACAGAAATTTTGCGGATTGGTCAATCCGTTCGCGAGATATGGCCGTTTGGATTTAAGAAACGCTTGAGGACCTCAAAATTTTCGCATTTCTGATGCTCGAAACGAATAACTAGAACGGCCTAGGGGAAAAGTGCGCATACCGTTGTAATCGGGCGAGTTTCTACTTTCAGATGCAACAGAAATTTTGCGGATTGGTCAATCCGTTCGCGAGATATGGCAGTTTGGAGGTAAGAAACGCTTGAGAAACTCAAAATTTTCGCAGTTCTGATGCTCGAAACGAATAACTAGGACGGCCTAGGGGAAAACTACACCTACCGTTGTAATCGGGCGAGTTTCTACTTTCAGATGCAACAGAAATTTTGCGGATTGGTCGATCCGTTCGCGAGATATGGCAGTTTGGAGGTAAGAAACGCTAGAGAAACTCAAAATTTTCGCAGTTCTGATGCTCGACACGAATAACTAGAACGGCCTAGGGGAAAAGCGCGCATACCGTTGTAATCGGGCGAGTTTCTACTTTCAGATGCAACAGAAATTTTGCGGATTGGTCAATCCGTTCGCGAGATATGGCAGTTTGGAGGTAAGGAACACTTGAGAAACTCAAAATTTTCGCAGTTCTGATGCTCGAAACGAATAACTAGGACGGCCTAGGGGAAAACTACACCTACCGTTGTAATCGGGCGAGTTTCTACTTTCAGATGCAACAGAAATTTTGCGGATTGGTCAATCCGTTCGCGAGATATGGCAGTTTGGAGGTAAGAAACGCTTGTGAAACTCAAAATTTTCGCAGTTCTGATGCTCGACACGAACAACTAGAACGGCCTAGGGGAAAAGTGCGCATACCGTTGTAATCGGGCGAGTTTCCACTTTCAGATGCAACAGAAATTTTGCGGATTGGTCAATCCGTTCGCGAGATATGGCAGTTTGGATGTAAGAAACGCTTGAGAAACTCAAAATTTTCGCAGTTCTGATGCTCGACACGAATAACTAGAACGGCCTAGGGGAAAAGTGCGCATACCGTTGTAATCGGGCGAGTTTCTACTTTCAGATGCAACAGAAATTTTGCGGATTGGTCAATCCGTTCGCGAGATATGGCCGTTTGGATTTAAGAAACGCTTGAGGACCTCAAAATTTTCGCATGTCTGATGCTCGAAACGAATAACTAGAATGGCCTAGGGGAAAAGTGCGCATACCGTTGTAATCGGGCGAGTTTCTACTTTCAGATGCAACAGAAATTTTGCGGATTGATCAATCCGTTCGCGAGATATGGCAGTTTGGAGGTAAGAAACGCTTGAGAAACTCAAAATTTTCGCAGTTCTGATGCTCGACACGAATAACTAGAACGGCCTAGAGGAAAAGTGCGCATACCGTTGTAATCGGGCGAGTTTCTACTTTCAGATGCAACAGAAATTTTGCGGATTGGTCAATCCGTTCGCGAGATATGGCCGTTTGGATTTAAGAAACGCTTGAGGACCTCAAAATTTTCGCATTTCTGATGCTCGAAACGAATAACTAGAACGGCCTAGGGGAAAAGTGCGCATACCGTTGTAATCGGGCGAGTTTCTACTTTCAGATGCAACAGAAATTTTGCGGATTGGTCAATCCGTTCGCGAGATATGGCAGTTTGGAGGTAAGAAACGCTTGAGAAACTCAAAATTTTCGCAGTTCTGATGCTCGAAACGAATAACTAGGACGGCCTAGGGGAAAACTACACCTACCGTTGTAATCGGGCGAGTTTCTACTTTCAGATGCAACAGAAATTTTGCGGATTGGTCGATCCGTTCGCGAGATATGGCAGTTTGGAGGTAAGAAACGCTAGAGAAACTCAAAATTTTCGCAGTTCTGATGCTCGACACGAATAACTAGAACGGCCTAGGGGAAAAGCGCGCATACCGTTGTAATCGGGCGAGTTTCTACTTTCAGATGCAACAGAAATTTTGCGGATTGGTCAATCCGTTCGCGAGATATGGCCGTTTGGATTTAAGGAACGCTTGAGGACCTCAAAATTTTCGCATGTCTGATGCTCGAAACGAATAACTAGAATGGCCTAGGGGAAAAGTGCGCATACCGTTGTAATCGGGCGAGTTTCTACTTTCAGATGCAACAGAAATTTTGCGGATTGATCAATCCGTTCGCGAGATATGGCAGTTTGGAGATAAGAAACGCTTGAGAAACTCAAAATTTTCGCAGTTCTGATGCTCGAAACGAATGACTAGAACGGCCTAGGGGAGAAGTACGCATACCGTTGTAATCGGGCGAGTTTCTACTTTCAGATAGCACAGAAATTTTGCGGATTGATCAATCCGTTCGCGAGATATGGCAGTTTGGAGATAAGAAACGCTTGAGAAACTCAAAATTTTCGCAGTTCTGATGCTCGAAACGAATAACTAGAACCGCCTAGGGGAAAAGTGCGCATACCGTTGTAATCGGGCGAGTTTCTACTTTCAGATGCAACAGAAATTTTGCGGATTGGTCAATCCGTTCGCGAGATATGGCAGTTTGGAGGTAAGAAACGCTTGAGAAACTCAAAATTTTCGCAGTTCTGGTGCTCGAAACGAATAACTAGAACGGCCTAGGGGAAAACTACACCTACCGTTGTAATCGGGCGAGTTTCTACTTTCAGATGCAACAGAAATTTTGCGGATTGGTCAATCCGTTCGCGAGATATGGCAGTTTGGAGGTAAGAAACGCTTGAGAAACTCAAAATTTTCGCAGTTCTGATGCTCGAAACGAATAACTAGAACCGCCTAGGGGAAAAGTGCGCATACGGTTGTAATCGGGCGAGTTTCTACTTTCAGATGCAACAGAAATTTTGCGGATTGATCAATCCGTTCGCGAGATATGGCAGATTGGAGATAAGAAACGCTTGAGAAACTCAAAATTTTCGCAGTTCTGATGCTCGACACGAACAACTAGAACGGCCTAGGGGAAAAGTGCGCATACCGTTGTAATCGGGCGAGTTTCTACATTCAGATGCAACAGAAATTTTGCGGATTGGTCAATCCGTTCGCGAGATATGGCAGTTTGGAGGTAAGAAACGCTTGAGAAACTCAAAATTTTCGCAGTTCTGATGCTTGAAACGAATAACAAGAACGGCCTAGGGGAAAAGTGCGCATACCGTTGTAATCGGGCGAGTTTCTACTTTCAGATGCAACAGAAATTTTGCTGATTGGTCAATCCGTTCCCGAGATATGGCAGTTTGGACGTAAGAAACGCTTGAGAATCTCAAAATTTTCGCATTTCTGATACTCGAAACGAATAACTAGAACCGCCTAGGGGAAAAGTGCGCATACCGTTGTAATCGGGCGAGTTTCTACTTTCAGAAGCAACAGAAATTTTGCGGATTGGTCAATCCGTTCTCGAGATATGGCAGTTTGGAGGTAAGAATCGCTTGAGAAACTCAAAATTTTCGCAGTTCTGATGCACGACACGAATAACTAGAACGGCCTAGGGGAAAACTACACCTACCTTCGTAATCGGGCGAGTTTCTACTTTCAGATGCAACAGAAATTTTGCGGATTGGTCAATCCGTTCGGGAGATATGGCAGTTTGGAGGTAAGAAACGCTTGAGAAACTCAAAATTTTCGCAGTTCTGATGCTCCACATGAATAACTAGAACGGCCTAGTGGCAAAGTGCGCATACCGTTGTAATCGGGCGAGTTTCTACTTTCAGAAGCAACAGAAATTTTGCGGATTAGTCAATCCGTTCGCGAGATATGGCAGTTTGGAGGTAAGAAACGATTGAGAAACTCAAAATTTTCGCAGTTCTGATGCTCGAAACGAATAACAAGAACGGCCTAGGGGAAAAGTGCGCATACCGTTGTAATCGGGCGAGTTTCTACTTTCAGATGCAACAGAAATTTTGCGGATTGGTCAATCCGTTCCCGAGATATGGCAGTTTGGAGGTAAGGAACGCTTGAGAAACTCAAAATTTACGCATTTCTGATGCTCGAAACGAATAACTAGAACCGCCTAGGGGAAAAGTGCGCATACCGTTGTAATCGGGCGAGTTTCTACTTTCAGATGTAACAGACATTTTGCGGATTGGTCAATCCGTTCCCGAGATATGGCAGTTTGGATGTAAGAAACGCTTGAGAAACTCAAAATTTTCGCAGTTCTAATGCTCGAAACGAGTCACTAGAACGGCATAGGGGAAAAGTTCACATACCGTTGTAATCGGGCGAGTTTCTACTTTCAGATGCAACAGAAATTTTACGGATTGATCAATCCGTTCGCGAGATATGGCACTTTGGAGATAAGAAACGCTTGAGAAACACAAAATTTTCGCAGTTCTGATGCTCGAGACGAGTAACTAGAACGGCCTAGGGGAAAAGTGCGCATACCGTTGTAATCGGGCGAGTTTCTACTTTCAGATGCAACAGAAATTTTGCGGATTGGTCAATCCGTTCGCGAGATATGGCAGTTTGGAGGTAAGAAACGCTTGAGAAACTCAAAATTTTCGCAGTTCTGATGCTCGACACGAATAACTAGAACGGCCTAGGGGAAAAGTGCGCATACCGTTGTAATCGGGCGAGTTTCTACTTTCAGATGCAACAGAAATTTGGCGGATTGGTCAATCCGTTCGCGAGATATGGCAGTTTGGATGTAAGAAACGCTTGAGAAACTCAAAATTTTCGCAGTTCTGATGCTCGAAACGAATAACTAGAACGGCCTAGGGGAAAACTACACCTACCGTTGTAATCGGGCGAGTTTCTACTTTCAGATGCAACAGAAATTTTGCGGATTGGTCAATCCGTTCGCGAGATATGGCAGTTTGGAGGTAAGAAACGCTTGAGAAACTCAAAATTTTCGCAGTTCTGATGCTCGACACGAATAACTAGAACGGCCTAGGGGAAAAGTGCGCATACCGTTGTAATCGGGCGAGTTTCTACTTTCAGATGCAACAGAAATTTTGCGGATTGGTCAATCCGTTCGCGAGATATGGCCGTTTGGATATAAGAAACGCTTGAGGACCTCAAAATTTTCGCATTTCTGATGCTCGAAACGAATAACTAGAACGGCCTAGGGGAAAAGTGCGCATACCGTTGTAATCGGGCGAGTTTCTACTTTCAGATGCAACAGAAATTTTGCGGATTGGTCAATCCGTTCGCGAGATATGGCAGTTTGGAGGTAAGAAACGCTTGAGAAACTCAAAATTTTCGCAGTTCTGATGCTCGAAACGAATAACTAGGACGGCCTAGGGGAAAACTACACCTACCGTTGTAATCGGGCGAGTTTCTACTTTCAGATGCAACAGAAATTTTGCGGATTGATCAATCCGTTCGCGAGATATGGCACTTTGGAGATAAGAAACGCTTGAGAAACTCAAATTTTCGCAGTTCTGATGCTCGAAACGAGTAACTAGAACGGCCTAGGGGAAAAGTACGCATACCGTTGTAATCGGGTGAGTTTCTACTTTTAGATGCAACAGAAATTTTGCGGATTGGACTATCCGTTCGCGAGATATGGCAGTTTCGAGGTAAGAAACGCTTGAGAAACTCAAAATTTTCGCAGTTCTGATGCTCGAAACGAATAACTAGGACGGCCTAGGGGAAAACTACACCTACCGTTGTAATCGGGCGAGTTTCTACTTTCAGATGCAACAGAAATTTTGCGGATTGGTCAATCCGTTCGCGAGATATGGCAGTTTGGAGGTAAGAAACGCTTGAGAAACTCAAAATTTTCGCAGTTCTGATGCTCGACACGAACAACTAGAACGGCCTAGGGGAAAAGTGCGCATACCGTTGTAATCGGGTGAGCTTCTACTTTTAGATGCAACAGAAATTTTGCGGATTGGTCGATCCGTTCGCGAGATATGGCAGTTTGGAGGTAAGAAACGCTAGAGAAACTCAAAATTTTCGCAGTTCTGATGCTCGACACGAATAACTAGAACGGCCTAGGGGAAAAGTGCGCATACCGTTGTAATCGGGCGAGTTTCTACTTTCAGATGCAACAGAAATTTGGCGGATTGGTCAATCCGTTCGCGAGATATGGCAGTTTGGAGGTAAGAAACGCTTGAGAAACTCAAAATTTTCGCAGTTCTGATGCTCGAAACGAATAACTAGAACGGCCTAGGGGAAAACTACACCTACCGTTGTAATCGGGCGAGTTTCTACTTTCAGATGCAACAGAAATTTTGCGGATTGGTCAATCCGTTCGCGAGATATGGCAGTTTGGAGGTAAGAAACGCTTGAGAAACTCAAAATTTTCGCAGTTCTGATGCTCGACACGAATAACTAGAACGGCCTAGGGGAAAAGTGCGCATACCGTTGTAATCGGGCGAGTTTCTACTTTCAGATGCAACAGAAATTTTGCGGATTGGTCAATCCGTTCGCGAGATATGGCCGTTTGGATTTAAGAAACGCTTGAGGACCTCAAAATTTTCGCATTTCTGATGCTCGAAACGAATAACTAGAACGGCCTAGGGGAAAAGTGCGCATAACGTTGTAATCGGGCGAGTTTCTACTTTCAGATGCAACAGAAATTTTGCGAATTGGTCAATCCGTTCGCGAGATATGGCAGTTTGGAGGTAAGAAACGCTTGAGAAACTCAAAATTTTCGCAGTTCTGATGCTCGAAACGAATAACTAGGACGGCCTAGGGGAAAACTACACCTACCGTTGTAATCGGGCGAGTTTCTACTTTCAGATGCAACAGAAATTTTGCGGATTGATCAATCCGTTCGCGAGATATGGCACTTTGGAGATAAGAAACGCTTGAGAAACTCAAAATTTTCGCAGTTCTGATGCTCGAAACGAGTAACTAGAACGGCCTAGGGGAAAAGTACACCTACCTCTGTAATCGGGCGAGTTTCTACTTTCAGATGCAACAGAAATTTTGCGGATTGGTCAATCCGTTCGCGAGATATGGCAGTTTGGAGGTAAGAAACGCTTGAGAAACTCAAAATTTTCGCAGTTCTGATGCTTGAAACGAATAACAAGAACGGCCTAGGGGAAAAGTGCGCATACCGTTGTAATCGGGCGAGTTTCTACTTTCAGATGCAACAGAAATTTTGCTGATTGGTCAATCCGTTCCCGAGATATGGCAGTTTGGACGTAAGAAACGCTTGAGAATCTCAAAATTTTCGCATTTCTGATACTCGAAACGAATAACTAGAACCGCCTAGGGGAAAAGTGCGCATACCGTTGTAATCGGGCGAGTTTCTACTTTCAGAAGCAACAGAAATTTTGCGGATTGGTCAATCCGTTCTCGAGATATGGCAGTTTGGAGGTAAGAATCGCTTGAGAAACTCAAAATTTTCGCAGTTCTGATGCTCGACACGAATAACTAGAACGGCCTAGGGGAAAACTACACCTACCTTCGTAATCGGGCGAGTTTCTACTTTCAGATGCAACAGAAATTTTGCGGATTGGTCAATCCGTTCGGGAGATATGGCAGTTTGGAGGTAAGAAACGCTTGAGAAACTCAAAATTTTCGCAGTTCTGATGCTCCACATGAATAACTAGAACGGCCTAGTGGCAAAGTGCGCATACCGTTGTAATCGGGCGAGTTTCTACTTTCAGAAGCAACAGAAATTTTGCGGATTAGTCAATCCGTTCGCGAGATATGGCAGTTTGGAGGTAAGAAACGATTGAGAAACTCAAAATTTTCGCAGTTCTGATGCTCGAAACGAATAACAAGAACGGCCTAGGGGAAAAGTGCGCATACCGTTGTAATCGGGCGAGTTTCTACTTTCAGATGCAACAGAAATTTTGCGGATTGGTCAATCCGTTCCCGAGATATGGCAGTTTGGAGGGAAGGAACGCTTGAGAAACTCAAAATTTACGCATTTCTGATGCTCGAAACGAATAACTAGAACCGCCTAGGGGAAAAGTGCGCATACCGTTGTAATCGGGCGAGTTTCTACTTTCAGATGTAACAGACATTTTGCGGATTGGTCAATCCGTTCCCGAGATATGGCAGTTTGGATGTAAGAAACGCTTGAGAAACTCAAAATTTTCGCAGTTCTAATGCTCGAAACGAGTCACTAGAACGGCATAGGGGAAAAGTTCACATACCGTTGTAATCGGGCGAGTTTCTACTTTCAGATGCAACAGAAATTTTACGGATTGATCAATCCGTTCGCGAGATATGGCACTTTGGAGATAAGAAACGCTTGAGAAACACAAAATTTTCGCAGTTCTGATGCTCGAGACGAGTAACTAGAACGGCCTAGGGGAAAAGTGCGCATACCGTTGTAATCGGGCGAGTTTCTACTTTCAGATGCAACAGAAATTTTGCGGATTGGTCAATCCGTTCGCGAGATATGGCAGTTTGGAGGTAAGAAACGCTTGAGAAACTCAAAATTTTCGCAGTTCTGATGCTCGACACGAATAACTAGAACGGCCTAGGGGAAAAGTGCGCATACCGTTGTAATCGGGCGAGTTTCTACTTTCAGATGCAACAGAAATTTGGCGGATTGGTCAATCCGTTCGCGAGATATGGCAGTTTGGATGTAAGAAACGCTTGAGAAACTCAAAATTTTCGCAGTTCTGATGCTCGAAACGAATAACTAGAACGGCCTAGGGGAAAACTACACCTACCGTTGTAATCGGGCGAGTTTCTACTTTCAGATGCAACAGAAATTTTGCGGATTCGTCAATCCGTTCGCGAGATATGGCACTTTGGAGGTAAGAAACGCTTGAGAAACTCAAAATTTTCGCAGTTCTGATGCTCGACACGAATAACTAGAACGGCCTAGGGGAAAAGTGCGCATACCGTTGTAATCGGGCGAGTTTCTACTTTCAGATGCAACAGAAATTTTGCGGATTGGTCAATCCGTTCGCGAGATATGGCCGTTTGGATTTAAGAAACGCTTGAGGACCTCAAAATTTTCGCATTTCTGATGCTCGAAACGAATAACTAGAACGGCCTAGGGGAAAAGTGCGCATACCGTTGTAATCGGGCGAGTTTCTACTTTCAGATGCAACAGAAATTTTGCGGATTGGTCAATCCGTTCGCGAGATATGGCAGTTTGGAGGTAAGAAACGCTTGAGAAACTCAAAATTTTCGCAGTTCTGATGCTCGAAACGAATAACTAGGACGGCCTAGGGGAAAACTACACCTACCGTTGTAATCGGGCGAGTTTCTACTTTCAGATGCAACAGAAATTTTGCGGATTGATCAATCCGTTCGCGAGATATGGCACTTTGGAGATAAGAAACGCTTGAGAAACTCAAAATTTTCGCAGTTCTGATGCTCGAAACGAGTAACTAGAACGGCCTAGGGGAAAAGTACGCATACCGTTGTAATCGGGTGAGTTTCTACTTTTAGATGCAACAGAAATTTTGCGGATTGGACTATCCGTTCGCGAGATATGGCAGTTTCGAGGTAAGAAACGCTTGAGAAACTCAAAATTTTCGCAGTTCTGATGCTCGAAACGAATAACTAGGACGGCCTAGGGGAAAACTACACCTACCGTTGTAATCGGGCGAGTTTCTACTTTCAGATGCAACAGAAATTTTGCGGATTGGTCAATCCGTTCGCGAGATATGGCAGTTTGGAGGTAAGAAACGCTTGAGAAACTCAAAATTTTCGCAGTTCTGATGCTCGACACGAACAACTAGAACGGCCTAGGGGAAAAGTGCGCATACCGTTGTAATCGGGTGAGCTTCTACTTTTAGATGCAACAGAAATTTTGCGGATTGGCCGATCCGTTCGCGAGATATGGCAGTTTGGAGGTAAGAAACGCTAGAGAAACTCAAAATTTTCGCAGTTCTGATGCTCGACACGAATAACTAGAACGGCCTAGGGGAAAAGCGCGCATACCGTTGTAATCGGGCGAGTTTCTACTTTCAGATGCAACAGAAATTTTGCGGATTGGTCAATCCGTTCGCGAGATATGGCAGTTTGGAGGTAAGGAACACTTGAGAAACTCAAAATTTTCGCAGTTCTGATGCTCGAAACGAATAACTAGGACGGCCTAGGGGAAAACTACACCTACCGTTGTAATCGGGCGAGTTTCTACTTTCAGATGCAACAGAAATTTTGCGGATTGGTCAATCCGTTCGCGAGATATGGCAGTTTGGAGGTAAGAAACGCTTGTGAAACTCAAAATTTTCGCAGTTCTGATGCTCGACACGAACAACTAGAACGGCCTAGGGGAAAAGTGCGCATACCGTTGTAATCGGGCGAGTTTCCACTTTCAGATGCAACAGAAATTTTGCGGATTGGTCAATCCGTTCGCGAGATATGGCAGTTTGGATGTAAGAAACGCTTGAGAAACTCAAAATTTTCGCAGTTCTGATGCTCGACACGAATAACTAGAACGGCCTAGGGGAAAAGTGCGCATACCGTTGTAATCGGGCGAGTTTCTACTTTCAGATGCAACAGAAATTTTGCGGATTGGTCAATCCGTTCGCGCGATATGGCCGTTTGGATTTAAGAAACGCTTGAGGACCTCAAAATTTTCGCATGTCTGATGCTCGAAACGAATAACTAGAATGGCCTAGGGGAAAAGTGCGCATACCGTTGTAATCGGGCGAGTTTCTACTTTCAGATGCAACAGAAATTTTGCGGATTGATCAATCCGTTCGCGAGATATGGCAGTTTGGAGATAAGAAACGCTTGAGAAACTCAAAATTTTCGCAGTTCTGATGCTCGAAACGAATGACTAGAACGGCCTAGGGGAGAAGTACGCATACCGTTGTAATCGGGCGAGTTTCTACTTTCAGATAGCACAGAAATTTTGCGGATTGATCAATCCGTTCGCGAGATATGGCAGTTTGGAGATAAGAAACGCTTGAGAAACTCAAAATTTTCGCAGTTCTGATGCTCGAAACGAATAACTAGAACCGCCTAGGGGAAAAGTGCGCATACCGTTGTAATCGGGCGAGTTTCTACTTTCAGATGCAACAGAAATTTTGCGGATTGGTCAATCCGTTCGCGAGATATGGCAGTTTGGAGGTAAGAAACGCTTGAGAAACTCAAAATTTTCGCAGTTCTGGTGCTCGAAACGAATAACTAGAACGGCCTAGGGGAAAACTACACCTACCGTTGTAATCGGGCGATTTTCTACTTTCAGATGCAACAGAAATTTTGCGGATTGGTCAATCCGTTCGCGAGATATGGCAGTTTGGAGGTAAGAAACGCTTGAGAAACTCAAAATTTTCGCAGTTCTGATGCTCGACACGAATAACTAGAACGGCCTAGAGGAAAAGTGCGCATACCGTTGTAATCGGGCGAGTTTCTACTTTCAGATGCAACAGAAATTTTGCGGATTGGTCAATCCGTTCGCGAGATATGGCCGTTTGGATTTAAGAAACGCTTGAGGACCTCAAAATTTTCGCATTTCTGATGCTCGAAACGAATAACTAGAACGGCCTAGGGGAAAAGTGCGCATACCGTTGTAATCGGGCGAGTTTCTACTTTCAGATGCAACAGAAATTTTGCGGATTGGTCAATCCGTTCGCGAGATATGGCAGTTTGGAGGTAAGAAACGCTTGAGAAACTCAAAATTTTCGCAGTTCTGATGCTCGACACGAATAACTAGAACGGCCTAGAGGAAAAGTGCGCATACCGTTGTAATCGGGCGAGTTTCTACTTTCAGATGCAACAGAAATTTTGCGGATTGGTCAATCCGTTCGCGAGATATGGCCGTTTGGATTTAAGAAACGCTTGAGGACCTCAAAATTTTCGCATTTCTGATGCTCGAAACGAATAACTAGAACGGCCTAGGGGAAAAGTGCGCATACCGTTGTAATCGGGCGAGTTTCTACTTTCAGATGCAACAGAAATTTTGCGGATTGGTCAATCCGTTCGCGAGATATGGCAGTTTGGAGGTAAGAAACGCTTGAGAAACTCAAAATTTTCGCAGTTCTGATGCTCGAAACGAATAACTAGGACGGCCTAGGGGAAAACTACATCTACCGTTGTAATCGGGCGAGTTTCTACTTTCAGATGCAACAGAAATTTTGCGGATTGGTCGATCCGTTCGCGAGATATGGCAGTTTGGAGGTAAGAAACGCTAGAGAAACTCAAAATTTTCGCAGTTCTGATGCTCGACACCAATAACTAGAACGGCCTAGGGGAAAAGCGCGCATACCGTTGTAATCGGGCGAGTTTCTACTTTCAGATGCAACAGAAATTTTGCGGATTGGTCAATCCGTTCGCGAGATATGGCAGTTTGGATGTAAGAAACGCTTGAGAAACTCAAAATTTTCGCAGTTCTGATGCTCGACACGAATAACTAGAACGGCCTAGGGGAAAAGTGCGCATACCGTTGTAATCGGGCGAGTTTCTACTTTCAGATGCAACAGAAATTTTGCGGATTGGTCAATCCGTTCGCGAGATATGGCCGTTTGGATTTAAGAAACGCTTGAGGACCTCAAAATTTTCGCATGTCTGATGCTCGAAACGAATAACTAGAATGGCCTAGGGGAAAAGTGCGCATACCGTTGTAATCGGGCGAGTTTCTACTTTCAGATGCAACAGAAATTTTGCGGATTGATCAATCCGTTCGCGAGATATGGCAGTTTGGAGGTAAGAAACGCTTGAGAAACTCAAAATTTTCGCAGTTCTGATGCTCGACACGAATAACTAGAACGGCCTAGAGGAAAAGTGCGCATACCGTTGTAATCGGGCGAGTTTCTACTTTCAGATGCAACAGAAATTTTGCGGATTGGTCAATCCGTTCGCGAGATATGGCCGTTTGGATTTAAGAAACGCTTGAGGACCTCAAAATTTTCGCATTTCTGATGCTCGAAACGAATAACTAGAACGGCCTAGGGGAAAAGTGCGCATACCGTTGTAATCGGGCGAGTTTCTACTTTCAGATGCAACAGAAATTTTGCGGATTGGTCAATCCGTTCGCGAGATATGGCAGTTTGGAGGTAAGAAACGCTTGAGAAACTCAAAATTTTCGCAGTTCTGATGCTCGAAACGAATAACTAGGACGGCCTAGGGGAAAACTACATCTACCGTTGTAATCGGGCGAGTTTCTACTTTCAGATGCAACAGAAATTTTGCGGATTGGTCGATCCGTTCGCGAGATATGGCAGTTTGGAGGTAAGAAACGCTAGAGAAACTCAAAATTTTCGCAGTTCTGATGCTCGACACCAATAACTAGAACGGCCTAGGGGAAAAGCGCGCATACCGTTGTAATCGGGCGAGTTTCTACTTTCAGATGCAACAGAAATTTTGCGGATTGGTCAATCCGTTCGCGAGATATGGCAGTTTGGAGGTAAGGAACACTTGAGAAACTCAAAATTTTCGCAGTTCTGATGCTCGAAACGAATAACTAGGACGGCCTAGGGGAAAACTACACCTACCGTTGTAATCGGGCGAGTTTCTACTTTCAGATGCAACAGAAATTTTGCGGATTGGTCAATCCGTTCGCGAGATATGGCAGTTTGGAGGTAAGAAACGCTTGTGAAACTCAAAATTTTCGCAGTTCTGATGCTCGACACGAACAACTAGAACGGCCTAGGGGAAAAGTGCGCATACCGTTGTAATCGGGCGAGTTTCCACTTTCAGATGCAACAGAAATTTTGCGGATTGGTCAATCCGTTCGCGAGATATGGCAGTTTGGATGTAAGAAACGCTTGAGAAACTCAAAATTTTCGCAGTTCTGATGCTCGACACGAATAACTAGAACGGCCTAGGGGAAAAGTGCGCATACCGTTGTAATCGGGCGAGTTTCTACTTTCAGATGCAACAGAAATTTTGCGGATTGGTCAATCCGTTCGCGAGATATGGCCGTTTGGATTTAAGAAACGCTTGAGGACCTCAAAATTTTCGCATGTCTGATGCTCGAAACGAATAACTAGAATGGCCTAGGGGAAAAGTGCGCATACCGTTGTAATCGGGCGAGTTTCTACTTTCAGATGCAACAGAAATTTTGCGGATTGATCAATCCGTTCGCGAGATATGGCAGTTTGGAGATAAGAAACGCTTGAGAAACTCAAAATTTTCGCAGTTCTGATGCTCGAAACGAATGACTAGAACGGCCTAGGGGAGAAGTACGCATACCGTTGTAATCGGGCGAGTTTCTACTTTCAGATAGCACAGAAATTTTGCGGATTGATCAATCCGTTCGCGAGATATGGCAGTTTGGAGATAAGAAACGCTTGAGAAACTCAAAATTTTCGCAGTTCTGATGCTCGAAACGAATAACTAGAACCGCCTAGGGGAAAAGTGCGCATACCGTTGTAATCGGGCGAGTTTCTACTTTCAGATGCAACAGAAATTTTGCGGATTGGTCAATCCGTTCGCGAGATATGGCAGTTTGGAGGTAAGAAACGCTTGAGAAACTCAAAATTTTCGCAGTTCTGGTGCTCGAAACGAATAACTAGAACGGCCTAGGGGAAAACTACACCTACCGTTGTAATCGGGCGAGTTTCTACTTTCAGATGCAACAGAAATTTTGCGGATTGGTCAATCCGTTCGCGAGATATGGCAGTTTGGAGGTAAGAAACGCTTGAGAAACTCAAAATTTTCGCAGTTCTGATGCTCGAAACGAATAACTAGAACCGCCTAGGGGAAAAGTGCGCATACGGTTGTAATCGGGCGAGTTTCTACTTTCAGATGCAACAGAAATTTTGCGGATTGATCAATCCGTTCGCGAGATATGGCAGATTGGAGATAAGAAACGCTTGAGAAACTCAAAATTTTCGCAGTTCTGATGCTCGACACGAACAACTAGAAAGGCCTAGGGGAAAAGTGCGCATACCGTTGTAATCGGGCGAGTTTCTACATTCAGATGCAACAGAAATTTTGCGGATTGGTCAATCCGTTCGCGAGATATGGCAGTTTGGAGGTAAGAAACGCTTGAGAAACTCAAAATTTTCGCAGTTCTGATGCTTGAAACGAATAACAAGAACGGCCTAGGGGAAAAGTGCGCATACCGTTGTAATCGGGCGAGTTTCTACTTTCAGATGCAACAGAAATTTTGCTGATTGGTCAATCCGTTCCCGAGATATGGCAGTTTGGACGTAAGAAACGCTTGAGAATCTCAAAATTTTCGCATTTCTGATACTCGAAACGAATAACTAGAACCGCCTAGGGGAAAAGTGCGCATACCGTTGTAATCGGGCGAGTTTCTACTTTCAGAAGCAACAGAAATTTTGCGGATTGGTCAATCCGTTCTCGAGATATGGCAGTTTGGAGGTAAGAATCGCTTGAGAAACTCAAAATTTTCGCAGTTCTGATGCACGACACGAATAACTAGAACGGCCTAGGGGAAAACTACACCTACCTTCGTAATCGGGCGAGTTTCTACTTTCAGATGCAACAGAAATTTTGCGGATTGGTCAATCCGTTCGGGAGATATGGCAGTTTGGAGGTAAGAAACGCTTGAGAAACTCAAAATTTTCGCAGTTCTGATGCTCCACATGAATTACTAGAACGGCCTAGTGGCAAAGTGCGCATACCGTTGTAATCGGGCGAGTTTCTACTTTCAGAAGCAACAGAAATTTTGCGGATTAGTCAATCCGTTCGCGAGATATGGCAGTTTGGAGGTAAGAAACGATTGAGAAACTCAAAATTTTCGCAGTTCTGATGCTCGAAACGAATAACAAGAACGGCCTAGGGGAAAAGTGCGCATACCGTTGTAATCGGGCGAGTTTCTACTTTCAGATGCAACAGAAATTTTGCGGATTGGTCAATCCGTTCCCGAGATATGGCAGTTTGGAGGTAAGGAACGCTTGAGAAACTCAAAATTTACGCATTTCTGATGCTCGAAACGAATAACTAGAACCGCCTAGGGGAAAAGTGCGCATACCGTTGTAATCGGGCGAGTTTCTACTTTCAGATGCAACAGAAATTTTACGGATTGATCAATCCGTTCGCGAGATATGGCACTTTGGAGATAAGGAACGCTTGAGAAACACAAAATTTTCGCAGTTCTGATGCTCGAGACGAGTAACTAGAACGGCCTAGGGGAAAAGTGCGCATACCGTTGTAATCGGGCGAGTTTCTACTTTCAGATGCAACAGAAATTTTGCGGATTGGTCAATCCGTTCGCGAGATATGGCAGTTTGGAGGTAAGAAACGCTTGAGAAACTCAAAATTTTCGCAGTTCTGATGCTCGACACGAATAACTAGAACGGCCTAGGGGAAAAGTGCGCATACCGTTGTAATCGGGCGAGTTTCTACTTTCAGATGCAACAGAAATTTGGCGGATTGGTCAATCCGTTCGCGAGATATGGCAGTTTGGATGTAAGAAACGCTTGAGAAACTCAAAATTTTCGCAGTTCTGATGCTCGAAACGAATAACTAGAACGGCCTAGGGGAAAACTACACCTACCGTTGTAATCGGGCGAGTTTCTACTTTCAGATGCAACAGAAATTTTGCGGATTGGTCAATCCGTTCGCGAGATATGGCAGTTTGGAGGTAAGAAACGCTTGAGAAACTCAAAATTTTCGCAGTTCTGATGCTCGACACGAATAACTAGAACGGCCTAGGGGAAAAGTGCGCATACCGTTGTAATCGGGCGAGTTTCTACTTTCAGATGCAACAGAAATTTTGCGGATTGGTCAATCCGTTCGCGAGATATGGCCGTTTGGATATAAGAAACGCTTGAGGACCTCAAAATTTTCGCATTTCTGATGCTCGAAACGAATAACTAGAACGGCCTAGGGGAAAAGTGCGCATACCGTTGTAATCGGGCGAGTTTCTACTTTCAGATGCAACAGAAATTTTGCGGATTGGTCAATCCGTTCGCGAGATATGGCAGTTTGGAGGTAAGAAACGCTTGAGAAACTCAAAATTTTCGCAGTTCTGATGCTCGAAACGAATAACTAGGACGGCCTAGGGGAAAACTACACCTACCGTTGTAATCGGGCGAGTTTCTACTTTCAGATGCAACAGAAATTTTGCGGATTGATCAATGCGTTCGCGAGATATGGCACTTTGGAGATAAGAAACGCTTGAGAAACTCAAAATTTTCGCAGTTCTGATGCTCGAAACGAGTAACTAGAACGGCCTAGGGGAAAAGTACGCATACCGTTGTAATCGGGTGAGTTTCTACTTTTAGATGCAACAGAAATTTTGCGGATTGGACTATCCGTTCGCGAGATATGGCAGTTTCGAGGTAAGAAACGCTTGAGAAACTCAAAATTTTCGCAGTTCTGATGCTCGAAACGAATAACTAGGACGGCCTAGGGGAAAACTACACCTACCGTTGTAATCGGGCGAGTTTCTACTTTCAGATGCAACAGAAATTTTGCGGATTGGTCAATCCGTTCGCGAGATATGGCAGTTTGGAGGTAAGAAACGCTTGAGAAACTCAAAATTTTCGCAGTTCTGATGCTCGACACGAACAACTAGAACGGCCTAGGGGAAAAGTGCGCATACCGTTGTAATCGGGTGAGCTTCTACTTTTAGATGCAACAGAAATTTTGCGGATTGGTCGATCCGTTCGCGAGATATGGCAGTTTGGAGGTAAGAAACGCTAGAGAAACTCAAAATTTTCGCAGTTCTGATGCTCGACACGAATAACTAGAACGGCCTAGGGGAAAAGCGCGCATACCGTTGTAATCGGGCGAGTTTCTACTTTCAGATGCAACAGAAATTTTGCGGATTGGTCAATCCGTTCGCGAGATATGGCAGTTTGGAGGTAAGGAACGCTTGAGAAACTCAAAATTTTCGCAGTTCTGATGCTCGAAACGAATAACTAGGACGGCCTAGGGGAAAACTACACCTACCGTTGTAATCGGGCGAGTTTCTACTTTCAGATGCAACAGAAATTTTGCGGATTGGTCAATCCGTTCGCGAGATATGGCAGTTTGGAGGTAAGAAACGCTTGTGAAACTCAAAATTTTCGCAGTTCTGATGCTCGACACGAACAACTAGAACGGCCTAGGGGAAAAGTGCGCATACCGTTGTAATCGGGCGAGTTTCCACTTTCAGATGCAACAGAAATTTTGCGGATTGGTCAATCCGTTCGCGAGATATGGCAGTTTGGATGTAAGAAACGCTTGAGAAACTCAAAATTTTCGCAGTTCTGATGCTCGACACGAATAACTAGAACGGCCTAGGGGAAAAGTGCGCATACCGTTGTAATCGGGCGAGTTTCTACTTTCAGATGCAACAGAAATTTTGCGGATTGGTCAATCCGTTCGCGAGATATGGCCGTTTGGATTTAAGAAACGCTTGAGGACCTCAAAATTTTCGCATGTCTGATGCTCGAAACGAATAACTAGAATGGCCTAGGGGAAAAGTGCGCATACCGTTGTAATCGGGCGAGTTTCTACTTTCAGATGCAACAGAAATTTTGCGGATTGATCAATCCGTTCGCGAGATATGGCAGTTTGGAGATAAGAAACGCTTGAGAAACTCAAAATTTTCGCAGTTCTGATGCTCGAAACGAATGACTAGAACGGCCTAGGGGAGAAGTACGCATACCGTTGTAATCGGGCGAGTTTCTACTTTCAGATAGCACAGAAATTTTGCGGATTGATCAATCCGTTCGCGAGATATGGCAGTTTGGAGATAAGAAACGCTTGAGAAACTCAAAATTTTCGCAGTTCTGATGCTCGAAACGAATAACTAGAACCGCCTAGGGGAAAAGTGCGCATACCGTTGTAATCGGGCGAGTTTCTACTTTCAGATGCAACAGAAATTTTGCGGATTGGTCAATCCGTTCGCGAGATATGGCAGTTTGGAGGTAAGAAACGCTTGAGAAACTCAAAATTTTCGCAGTTCTGGTGCTCGAAACGAATAACTAGAACGGCCTAGGGGAAAACTACACCTACCGTTGTAATCGGGCGAGTTTCTACTTTCAGATGCAACAGAAATTTTGCGGATTGGTCAATCCGTTCGCGAGATATGGCAGTTTGGAGGTAAGAAACGCTTGAGAAACTCAAAATTTTCGCAGTTCTGATGCTCGAAACGAATAACTAGAACCGCCTAGGGGAAAAGTGCGCATACGGTTGTAATCGGGCGAGTTTCTACTTTCAGATGCAACAGAAATTTTGCGGATTGATCAATCCGTTCGCGAGATATGGCAGATTGGAGATAAGAAACGCTTGAGAAACTCAAAATTTTCGCAGTTCTGATGCTCGACACGAACAACTAGAACGGCCTAGGGGAAAAGTGCGCATACCGTTGTAATCGGGCGAGTTTCTACTTTCAGATGCAACAGAAATTTTGCGGATTGATCAATCCGTTCGCGAGATATGGCAGATTGGAGATAAGAAACGCTTGAGAAACTCAAAATTTTCGCAGTTCTGATGCTCGACACGAACAACTAGAACGGCCTAGGGGAAAAGTGCGCATACCGTTGTAATCGGGCGAGTTTCTACTTTCAGATAGCACAGAAATTTTGCGGATTGATCAATCCGTTCGCGAGATATGGCAGTTTGGAGATAAGAAACGCTTGAGAAACTCAAAATTTTCGCAGTTCTGATGCTCGGAACGAATAACTAGAACCGCCTAGGGGAAAAGTGCGCATACCGTTGTAATCGGGCGAGTTTCTACTTTCAGATGCAACAGAAATTTTGCGGATTGGTCAATCCGTTCGCGAGATATGGCCGTTTGGATTTAAGAAACGCTTGAGGACCTCAAAATTTTCGCATTTCTGATGCTCGAAACGAATAACTAGAACGGCCTAGGGGAAAAGTGCGCATACCTTTGTAATCGGGCGAGTTTCTACATTCAGATGCAACAGAAATTTTGCGGATTGATCAATCCGTTCGCGAGATATGGCAGTTTGGAGGTAAGAAACGCTTGAGAAACTCAAAATTTTCGCAGTTCTGGTGCTCGAAACGAATAACTAGAACGGCCTAGGGGAAAACTACACCTACCGTTGTAATCGGGCGAGTTTCTACTTTCAGATGCAACAGAAATTTTGCGGATTGGTCAATCCGTTCGCGAGATATGGCAGTTTGGAGGTAAGAAACGCTTGAGAAACTCAAAATTTTCGCAGTTCTGATGCTCGAAACGAATAACTAGAACCGCCTAGGGGAAAAGTGCGCATACGGTTGTAATCGGGCGAGTTTCTACTTTCAGATGCAACAGAAATTTTGCGGATTGATCAATCCGTTCGCGAGATATGGCAGATTGGAGATAAGAAACGCTTGAGAAACTCAAAATTTTCGCAGTTCTGATGCTCGACACGAACAACTAGAACGGCCTAGGGGAAAAGTGCGCATACCGTTGTAATCGGGCGAGTTTCTACTTTCAGATGCAACAGAAATTTTGCGGATTGATCAATCCGTTCGCGAGATATGGCAGATTGGAGATAAGAAACGCTTGAGAAACTCAAAATTTTCGCAGTTCTGATGCTCGACACGAACAACTAGAACGGCCTAGGGGAAAAGTGCGCATACCGTTGTAATCGGGCGAGTTTCTACTTTCAGATAGCACAGAAATTTTGCGGATTGATCAATCCGTTCGCGAGATATGGCAGTTTGGAGATAAGAAACGCTTGAGAAACTCAAAATTTTCGCAGTTCTGATGCTCGGAACGAATAACTAGAACCGCCTAGGGGAAAAGTGCGCATACCGTTGTAATCGGGCGAGTTTCTACTTTCAGATGCAACAGAAATTTTGCGGATTGGTCAATCCGTTCGCGAGATATGGCCGTTTGGATTTAAGAAACGCTTGAGGACCTCAAAATTTTCGCATTTCTGATGCTCGAAACGAATAACTAGAACGGCCTAGGGGAAAAGTGCGCATACCTTTGTAATCGGGCGAGTTTCTACATTCAGATGCAACAGAAATTTTGCGGATTGATCAATCCGTTCGCGAGATATGGCAGTTTGGAGATAAGAAACGCTTGAGAAACTCAAAATTTTCGCAGTTCTGATGCTCGACACGAATAACTAGAACGGCCTAGGGGAAAAGTGCGCATACCGTTGTAATCGGGCGAGTTTCTACTTTCAGATGCAACAGAAATTTTGCGGATTGGTCAATCCGTTCGCGAGATATGGCCGTTTGGATTTAAGAAACGCTTGAGGACCTCAAAATTTTCGCATTTCTGATGCTCGAAACGAATAACTAGAATGGCCTAGGGGAAAAGTGCGCATACCGTTGTAATCGGGCGAGTGTCTACTTTCAGATGCAACAGAAATTTTGCGGATTGGTCAATCCGTTCGCGAGATATGGCCGTTTGGATTTAAGAAACGCTTGAGGACCTCAAAATTTTCGCATTTCTGATGCTCGAAACGAATAACTAGAACGGCCTAGGGGAAAAGTGCGCATACCGTTGTAATCGGGCGAGTTTCTACTTTCAGATGCAACAGAAATTTTGCGGATTGGTCAATCCGTTCGCGAGATATGGCCGTTTGGATTTAAGAAACGCTTGAGGACCTCAAAATTTTCGCATTTCTGATGCTCGAAACGAATAACTAGAATGGCCTAGGGGAAAAGTGCGCATACCGTTGTAATCGGGCGAGTTTCTACTTTCAGATGCAACAGAAATTTTGCGGATTGATCAATCCGTTCGCGAGATATGGCAGTTTGGAGATAAGAAACGCTTGAGAAACTCAAAATTTTCGCAGTTCTGATGCTCGAAACGAATGACTAGAACGGCCTAGGGGAGAAGTACGCATACCGTTGTAATCGGGCGAGTTTCTACTTTCAGATGCAACAGAAATTTTGCGGATTGGTCAATCCGTTCGCGAGATATGGCCGTTTGGATTTAAGAAACGCTTGAGGACCTCAAAATTTTCGCATTTCTGATGCTCGAAACGAATAACTAGAATGGCCTAGGGGAAAAGTGCGCATACCGTTGTAATCGGGCGAGTTTCTACTTTCAGATGCAACAGAAATTTTGCGGATTGATCAATCCGTTCGCGAGATATGGCAGTTTGGAGATAAGAAACGCTTGAGAAACTCAAAATTTTCGCAGTTCTGATGCTCGAAACGAATGACTAGAACGGCCTAGGGGAGAAGTACGCATACCGTTGTAATCGGGCGAGTTTCTACTTTCAGATGCAACAGAAATTTTGCGGATTGATCAATCCGTTCGCGAGATATGGCAGTTTGGAGATAAGAAACGCTTGAGAAACTCAAAATTTTCGCAGTTCTGATGCTCGAAACGAATGACTAGAACGGCCTAGGGGAGAAGTACGCATACCGTTGTAATCGGGCGAGTTTCTACTTTCAGATAGCACAGAAATTTTGCGGATTGATCAATCCGTTCGCGAGATATGGCAGTTTGGAGATAAGAAACGCTTGAGAAACTCAAAATTTTCGCAGTTCTGATGCTCGAAACGAATAACTAGAACCGCCTAGGGGAAAAGTGCGCATACCGTTGTAATCGGGCGAGTTTCTACTTTCAGATGCAACAGAAATTTTGCGGATTGGTCAATCCGTTCGCGAGATATGGCCGTTTGGATTTAAGAAACGCTTGAGGACCTCAAAATTTTCGCATTTCTGATGCTCGAAACGAATAACTAGAACGGCCTAGGGGAAAAGTGCGCATACCGTTGTAATCGGGCGAGTTTCTACATTCAGATGCAACAGAAATTTTGCGGATTGATCAATCCGTTCGCGAGATATGGCAGTTTGGAGATAAGAAACGCTTGAGAAACTCAAAATTTTCGCAGTTCTGATGCTCGAAACGAATGACTAGAACGGCCTAGGGGAGAAGTACGCATACCGTTGTAATCGGGCGAGTTTCTACTTTCAGATGCAACAGAAATTTTGCGGATTGGTCAATCCGTTCGCGAGATATGGCCGTTTGGATTTAAGAAACGCTTGAGGACCTCAAAATTTTCGCATTTCTGATGCTCGAAACGAATAACTAGAATGGCCTAGGGGAAAAGTGCGCATACCGTTGTAATCGGGCGAGTTTCTACTTTCAGATGCAACAGAAATTTTGCGGATTGATCAATCCGTTCGCGAGATATGGCAGTTTGGAGATAAGAAACGCTTGAGAAACTCAAAATTTTCGCAGTTCTGATGCTCGAAACGAATGACTAGAACGGCCTAGGGGAGAAGTACGCATACCGTTGTAATCGGGCGAGTTTCTACTTTCAGATGCAACAGAAATTTTGCGGATTGATCAATCCGTTCGCGAGATATGGCAGTTTGGAGATAAGAAACGCTTGAGAAACTCAAAATTTTCGCAGTTCTGATGCTCGAAACGAATGACTAGAACGGCCTAGGGGAGAAGTACGCATACCGTTGTAATCGGGCGAGTTTCTACTTTCAGATGCAACAGAAATTTTGCGGATTGGTCAATCCGTTCGCGAGATATGGCCGTTTGGATTTAAGAAACGCTTGAGGACCTCAAAATTTTCGCATTTCTGATGCTCGAAACGAATAACTAGAATGGCCTAGGGGAAAAGTGCGCATACCGTTGTAATCGGGCGAGTTTCTACTTTCAGATGCAACAGAAATTTTGCGGATTGATCAATCCGTTCGCGAGATATGGCAGTTTGGAGATAAGAAACGCTTGAGAAACTCAAAATTTTCGCAGTTCTGATGCTCGAAACGAATGACTAGAACGGCCTAGGGGAGAAGTACGCATACCGTTGTAATCGGGCGAGTTTCTACTTTCAGATGCAACAGAAATTTTGCGGATTGATCAATCCGTTCGCGAGATATGGCAGTTTGGAGATAAGAAACGCTTGAGAAACTCAAAATTTTCGCAGTTCTGATGCTCGAAACGAATGACTAGAACGGCCTAGGGGAGAAGTACGCATACCGTTGTAATCGGGCGAGTTTCTACTTTCAGATAGCACAGAAATTTTGCGGATTGATCAATCCGTTCGCGAGATATGGCAGTTTGGAGATAAGAAACGCTTGAGAAACTCAAAATTTTCGCAGTTCTGATGCTCGAAACGAATAACTAGAACCGCCTAGGGGAAAAGTGCGCATACCGTTGTAATCGGGCGAGTTTCTACTTTCAGATGCAACAGAAATTTTGCGGATTGATCAATCCGTTCGCGAGATATGGCAGATTGGAGATAAGAAACGCTTGAGAAACTCAAAATTTTCGCAGTTCTGATGCTCGACACGAACAACTAGAACGGCCTAGGGGAAAAGTGCGCATACCGTTGTAATCGGGCGAGTTTCTACTTTCAGATAGCACAGAAATTTTGCGGATTGATCAATCCGTTCGCGAGATATGGCAGTTTGGAGATAAGAAACGCTTGAGAAACTCAAAATTTTCGCAGTTCTGATGCTCGGAACGAATAACTAGAACCGCCTAGGGGAAAAGTGCGCATACCGTTGTAATCGGGCGAGTTTCTACTTTCAGATGCAACAGAAATTTTGCGGATTGGTCAATCCGTTCGCGAGATATGGCCGTTTGGATTTAAGAAACGCTTGAGGACCTCAAAATTTTCGCATTTCTGATGCTCGAAACGAATAACTAGAACGGCCTAGGGGAAAAGTGCGCATACCTTTGTAATCGGGCGAGTTTCTACATTCAGATGCAACAGAAATTTTGCGGATTGATCAATCCGTTCGCGAGATATGGCAGTTTGGAGATAAGAAACGCTTGAGAAACTCAAAATTTTCGCAGTTCTGATGCTCGACACGAATAACTAGAACGGCCTAGGGGAAAAGTGCGCATACCGTTGTAATCGGGCGAGTTTCTACTTTCAGATGCAACAGAAATTTTGCGGATTGGTCAATCCGTTCGCGAGATATGGCCGTTTGGATTTAAGAAACGCTTGAGGACCTCAAAATTTTCGCATTTCTGATGCTCGAAACGAATAACTAGAATGGCCTAGGGGAAAAGTGCGCATACCGTTGTAATCGGGCGAGTGTCTACTTTCAGATGCAACAGAAATTTTGCGGATTGGTCAATCCGTTCGCGAGATATGGCCGTTTGGATTTAAGAAACGCTTGAGGACCTCAAAATTTTCGCATTTCTGATGCTCGAAACGAATAACTAGAACGGCCTAGGGGAAAAGTGCGCATACCGTTGTAATCGGGCGAGTTTCTACTTTCAGATGCAACAGAAATTTTGCGGATTGGTCAATCCGTTCGCGAGATATGGCCGTTTGGATTTAAGAAACGCTTGAGGACCTCAAAATTTTCGCATTTCTGATGCTCGAAACGAATAACTAGAATGGCCTAGGGGAAAAGTGCGCATACCGTTGTAATCGGGCGAGTTTCTACTTTCAGATGCAACAGAAATTTTGCGGATTGATCAATCCGTTCGCGAGATATGGCAGTTTGGAGATAAGAAACGCTTGAGAAACTCAAAATTTTCGCAGTTCTGATGCTCGAAACGAATGACTAGAACGGCCTAGGGGAGAAGTACGCATACCGTTGTAATCGGGCGAGTTTCTACTTTCAGATGCAACAGAAATTTTGCGGATTGGTCAATCCGTTCGCGAGATATGGCCGTTTGGATTTAAGAAACGCTTGAGGACCTCAAAATTTTCGCATTTCTGATGCTCGAAACGAATAACTAGAATGGCCTAGGGGAAAAGTGCGCATACCGTTGTAATCGGGCGAGTTTCTACTTTCAGATGCAACAGAAATTTTGCGGATTGATCAATCCGTTCGCGAGATATGGCAGTTTGGAGATAAGAAACGCTTGAGAAACTCAAAATTTTCGCAGTTCTGATGCTCGAAACGAATGACTAGAACGGCCTAGGGGAGAAGTACGCATACCGTTGTAATCGGGCGAGTTTCTACTTTCAGATGCAACAGAAATTTTGCGGATTGATCAATCCGTTCGCGAGATATGGCAGTTTGGAGATAAGAAACGCTTGAGAAACTCAAAATTTTCGCAGTTCTGATGCTCGAAACGAATGACTAGAACGGCCTAGGGGAGAAGTACGCATACCGTTGTAATCGGGCGAGTTTCTACTTTCAGATAGCACAGAAATTTTGCGGATTGATCAATCCGTTCGCGAGATATGGCAGTTTGGAGATAAGAAACGCTTGAGAAACTCAAAATTTTCGCAGTTCTGATGCTCGAAACGAATAACTAGAACCGCCTAGGGGAAAAGTGCGCATACCGTTGTAATCGGGCGAGTTTCTACTTTCAGATGCAACAGAAATTTTGCGGATTGGTCAATCCGTTCGCGAGATATGGCCGTTTGGATTTAAGAAACGCTTGAGGACCTCAAAATTTTCGCATTTCTGATGCTCGAAACGAATAACTAGAACGGCCTAGGGGAAAAGTGCGCATACCGTTGTAATCGGGCGAGTTTCTACATTCAGATGCAACAGAAATTTTGCGGATTGATCAATCCGTTCGCGAGATATGGCAGTTTGGAGATAAGAAACGCTTGAGAAACTCAAAATTTTCGCAGTTCTGATGCTCGAAACGAATGACTAGAACGGCCTAGGGGAGAAGTACGCATACCGTTGTAATCGGGCGAGTTTCTACTTTCAGATGCAACAGAAATTTTGCGGATTGGTCAATCCGTTCGCGAGATATGGCCGTTTGGATTTAAGAAACGCTTGAGGACCTCAAAATTTTCGCATTTCTGATGCTCGAAACGAATAACTAGAATGGCCTAGGGGAAAAGTGCGCATACCGTTGTAATCGGGCGAGTTTCTACTTTCAGATGCAACAGAAATTTTGCGGATTGATCAATCCGTTCGCGAGATATGGCAGTTTGGAGATAAGAAACGCTTGAGAAACTCAAAATTTTCGCAGTTCTGATGCTCGAAACGAATGACTAGAACGGCCTAGGGGAGAAGTACGCATACCGTTGTAATCGGGCGAGTTTCTACTTTCAGATGCAACAGAAATTTTGCGGATTGATCAATCCGTTCGCGAGATATGGCAGTTTGGAGATAAGAAACGCTTGAGAAACTCAAAATTTTCGCAGTTCTGATGCTCGAAACGAATGACTAGAACGGCCTAGGGGAGAAGTACGCATACCGTTGTAATCGGGCGAGTTTCTACTTTCAGATGCAACAGAAATTTTGCGGATTGGTCAATCCGTTCGCGAGATATGGCCGTTTGGATTTAAGAAACGCTTGAGGACCTCAAAATTTTCGCATTTCTGATGCTCGAAACGAATAACTAGAATGGCCTAGGGGAAAAGTGCGCATACCGTTGTTATCGGGCGAGTTTCTACTTTCAGATGCAACAGAAATTTTGCGGATTGATCAATCCGTTCGCGAGATATGGCAGTTTGGAGATAAGAAACGCTTGAGAAACTCAAAATTTTCGCAGTTCTGATGCTCGAAACGAATGACTAGAACGGCCTAGGGGAGAAGTACGCATACCGTTGTAATCGGGCGAGTTTCTACTTTCAGATGCAACAGAAATTTTGCGGATTGATCAATCCGTTCGCGAGATATGGCAGTTTGGAGATAAGAAACGCTTGAGAAACTCAAAATTTTCGCAGTTCTGATGCTCGAAACGAATGACTAGAACGGCCTAGGGGAGAAGTACGCATACCGTTGTAATCGGGCGAGTTTCTACTTTCAGATAGCACAGAAATTTTGCGGATTGATCAATCCGTTCGCGAGATATGGCAGTTTGGAGATAAGAAACGCTTGAGAAACTCAAATTTTCGCAGTTCTGATGCTCGAAACGAATAACTAGAACCGCCTAGGGGAAAAGTGCGCATACCGTTGTAATCGGGCGAGTTTCTACTTTCAGATGCAACAGAAATTTTGCGGATTGGTCAATCCGTTCGCGAGATATGGCCGTTTGGATTTAAGAAACGCTTGAGGACCTCAAAATTTTCGCATTTCTGATGCTCGAAACGAATAACTAGAACGGCCTAGGGGAAAAGTGCGCATACCGTTGTAATCGGGCGAGTTTCTACATTCAGATGCAACAGAAATTTTGCGGATTGATCAATCCGTTCGCGAGATATGGCAGTTTGGAGATAAGAAACGCTTGAGAAACTCAAAATTTTCGCAGTTCTGATGCTCGAAACGAATGACTAGAACGGCCTAGGGGAGAAGTACGCATACCGTTGTAATCGGGCGAGTTTCTACTTTCAGATGCAACAGAAATTTTGCGGATTAGTCAATCCGTTCGCGAGATATGGCCGTTTGGATTTAAGAAACGCTTGAGGACCTCAAAATTTTCGCATTTCTGATGCTCGAAACGAATAACTAGAATGGCCTAGGGGAAAAGTGCGCATACCGTTGTAATCGGGCGAGTTTCTACTTTCAGATGCAACAGAAATTTTGCGGATTGATCAATCCGTTCGCGAGATATGGCAGTTTGGAGATAAGAAACGCTTGAGAAACTCAAAATTTTCGCAGTTCTGATGCTCGAAACGAATGACTAGAACGGCCTAGGGGAGAAGTACGCATACCGTTGTAATCGGGCGAGTTTCTACTTTCAGATGCAACAGAAATTTTGCGGATTGATCAATCCGTTCGCGAGATATGGCAGTTTGGAGATAAGAAACGCTTGAGAAACTCAAAATTTTCGCAGTTCTGATGCTCGAAACGAATGACTAGAACGGCCTAGGGGAGAAGTACGCATACCGTTGTAATCGGGCGAGTTTCTACTTTCAGATAGCACAGAAATTTTGCGGATTGATCAATCCGTTCGCGAGATATGGCAGTTTGGAGATAAGAAACGCTTGAGAAACTCAAAATTTTCGCAGTTCTGATGCTCGAAACGAATAACTAGAACCGCCTAGGGGAAAAGTGCGCATACCGTTGTAATCGGGCGAGTTTCTACTTTCAGATGCAACAGAAATTTTGCGGATTGGTCAATCCGTTCGCGAGATATGGCCGTTTGGATTTAAGAAACGCTTGAGGACCTCAAAATTTTCGCATTTCTGATGCTCGAAACGAATAACTAGAACGGCCTAGGGGAAAAGTGCGCATACCGTTGTAATCGGGCGAGTTTCTACATTCAGATGCAACAGAAATTTTGCGGATTGATCAATCCGTTCGCGAGATATGGCAGTTTGGAGATAAGAAACGCTTGAGGAACTCAAAATTTTCGCAGTTCTGATGCTCAACACGAATAACTAGAACGGCCTAGGGGAAAAGTGCGCATACCGTTGTAATCGGGCGAGTTTCTACTTTCAGATGCAACAGAAATTTTGCGGATTGGTCAATCCGTTCGCGAGATATGGCCGTTTGGATTTAAGAAACGCTTGAGGACCTCAAAATTTTCGCATTTCTGATGCTCGAAACGAATAACTAGAATGGCCTAGGGGAAAAGTGCGCATACCGTTGTAATCGGGCGAGTGTCTACTTTCAGATGCAACAGAAATTTTGCGGATTGGTCAATCCGTTCGCGAGATATGGCCGTTTGGATTTAAGAAACGCTTGAGGACCTCAAAATTTTCGCATTTCTGATGCTCGAAACGAATAACTAGAATGGCCTAGGGGAAAAGTGCGCATACCGTTGTAATCGGGCGAGTTTCTACTTTCAGATGCAACAGAAATTTTGCGGATTGATCAATCCGTTCGCGAGATATGGCAGTTTGGAGATAAGAAACGCTTGAGAAACTCAAAATTTTCGCAGTTCTGATGCTCGAAACGAATGACTAGAACCGCCTAGGGGAAAAGTGCGCATACCGTTGTAATCGGGCGAGTTTCTACTTTCAGATGCAACAGAAATTTTGCGGATTGGTCAATCCGTTCGCGAGATATGGCCGTTTGGATTTAAGAAACGCTTGAGGACCTCAAAATTTTCGCATTTCTGATGCTCGAAACGAATAACTAGAACGGCCTAGGGGAAAAGTGCGCATACCGTTGTAATCGGGCGAGTTTCTACATTCAGATGCAACAGAAATTTTGCGGATTGATCAATCCGTTCGCGAGATATGGCAGTTTGGAGATAAGAAACGCTTGAGGAACTCAAAATTTTCGCAGTTCTGATGCTCAACACGAATAACTAGAACGGCCTAGGGGAAAAGTGCGCATACCGTTGTAATCGGGCGAGTTTCTACTTTCAGATGCAACAGAAATTTTGCGGATTGGTCAATCCGTTCGCGAGATATGGCCGTTTGGATTTAAGAAACGCTTGAGGACCTCAAAATTTTCGCATTTCTGATGCTCGAAACGAATAACTAGAATGGCCTAGGGGAAAAGTGCGCATACCGTTGTAATCGGGCGAGTGTCTACTTTCAGATGCAACAGAAATTTTGCGGATTGGTCAATCCGTTCGCGAGATATGGCCGTTTGGATTTAAGAAACGCTTGAGGACCTCAAAATTTTCGCATTTCTGATGCTCGAAACGAATAACTAGAACGGCCTAGGGGAAAAGTGCGCATACCGTTGTAATCGGGCGAGTTTCTACTTTCAGATGCAACAGAAATTTTGCGGATTGATCAATCCGTTCGCGAGATATGGCAGTTTGGAGATAAGAAACGCTTGAGAAACTCAAAATTTTCGCAGTTCTGATGCTCGACACGAATAACTAGAACGGCCTAGGGGAAAAGTGCGCATACCGTTGTAATCGGGCGAGTTTCTACTTTCAGATGTAACAGACATTTTGCGGATTGGTCAATCCGTTCCCGAGATATGGCAGTTTGGATGTAAGAAACGCTTGAGAAACTCAAAATTTTCGCAGTTCTAGTGCTCGAAACGAGTAACTAGAACGGCATAGGGGAAA
This sequence comes from Ptiloglossa arizonensis, assembly GCF_051014685.1. Classification (NCBI taxonomy): domain Eukaryota; kingdom Metazoa; phylum Arthropoda; class Insecta; order Hymenoptera; family Colletidae; genus Ptiloglossa; species Ptiloglossa arizonensis. The sequence goes on from NW_027478586.1 coordinate 200,450, forward strand.
AGTTCACACAGCGTTGTAATCGGGCGAGTTTCTACTTTCAGATGCAACAGAAATTTTACGGATTGATCAATCCGTTCGCGAGATATGGCACTTTGGAGATAAGAAACGCTTGAGAAACACAAAATTTTCGCAGTTCTGATGCTCGAGACGAGTAACTAGAACGGCCTAGGGGAAAAGTGCGCATACCGTTGTAATCGGGCGAGTGTCTACTTTCAGATGCAACAGAAATTTTGCGGATTGGTCAATCCGTTCGCGAGATATGGCAGTTTGGAGGTAAGAAACGCTTGAGAAACTCAAAATTTTCGCAGTTCTGATGCTCGACACGAATAACTAGAACGGCCTAGGGGAAAACTACACCTACCTTTGTAATCGGGCGAGTTTCTACTTTCAGATGCAACAGAAATTTTGCGGATTGGTCAATCCGTTCGCGAGATATGGCAGTTTGGAGGTAAGAAACGCTTGAGAAACTCAAAATTTTCGCAGTTCTGATGCTCGACACGAATAACTAGAACGGCCTAGGGGAAAACTACACCTACCTTCGTAATCGGGCGAGTTTCTACTTTCAGATGCAACAGAAATTTTGCGGATTGGTCAATCCGTTCGGGAGATATGGCAGTTTGGAGGTAAGAAACGCTTGAGAAACTCAAAATTTTCGCAGTTCTGATGCTCCACATGAATAACTAGAACGGCCTAGGGGCAAAGTGCGCATACCGTTGTAATCGGGCGAGTTTCTACTTTCAGAAGCAACAGAAATTTTGCGGACTAGTCAATCCGTTCGCGAGATATGGCAGTTTGGAGGTAAGAAACGATTGAGAAACTCAAAATTTTCGCAGTTCTGATGCTCGAAACGAATAACAAGAACGGCCTAGGGGAAAAGTGCGCATACCGTTGTAATCGGGCGAGTTTCTACTTTCAGATGCAACAGAAATTTTGCGGATTGGTCAATCCGTTCCCGAGATATGGCAGTTTGGAGGTAAGAAACGCTTGAGAAACTCAAAATTTACGCATTTCTGATGCTCGAAACGTATAACTTGAACCGCCTAGGGGAAAAGTGCGCATACCGTTGTAATCGGGCGAGTTTCTACTTTCAGATGTAACAGACATTTTGCGGATTGGTCAATCCGTTCCCGAGATATGGCAGTTTGGATGTAAGAAACGCTTGAGAAACTCAAAATTTTCGCAGTTCTAATGCTCGAAACGAGTAACTAGAACGGCATAGGGGAAAAGTTCACATACCGTTGTAATCGGGCGAGTTTCTACTTTCAGATGCAACAGAAATTTTACGGATTGATCAATCCGTTCGCGAGATATGGCACTTTGGAGATAAGAAACGCTTGAGAAACACAAAATTTTCGCAGTTCTGATGCTCGAGACGAGTAACTAGAACGGCCTAGGGGAAAAGTGCGCATACCGTTGTAATCGGGCGAGTTTCTACTTTCAGATGCAACAGAAATTTTGCGGATTGGTCAATCCGTTCGCGAGATATGGCAGTTTGGAGGTAAGAAACGCTTGAGAAACTCAAAATTTTCGCAGTTCTGATGCTCGAAACGAGTAACTAGAACGGCCTAGGGGAAAAGTACGCATACCGTTGTAATCGGGCGAGTTTCTACTTTTAGATGCAACAGAAATTTTGCGGACTGGTCAATCCGTTCGCGAGATATGGCAGGTTGGAGGTAAGAAACGCTTGAGAAACTCAAAATTTTCGCAGTTCTGATGCTCGACACGAATTTCTAGAACGGCCTAGGGGAAAAGTGCGCATACCGTTGTAATCGGGCGAGTTTCTACTTTCAGATGCAACAGAAATTCGGCGGATTGGTCAATCCGTTCGCGAGATATGGCAGTTTGGAGGTAAGAAACGCTTGAGAAACTCAAAATTTTCGCTGTTCTGATGCTCGAAACGAATAACTAGAACGGCCTAGGGGAAAACTACACCTACCGTTGTAATCGGGCGAGTTTCTACTTTCAGATGCAACAGAAATTTTGCGGATTGGTCAATCCGTTCGCGAGATATGGCAGTTTGGAGGTAAGAAACGCTTGAGAAACTCAAAATTTTCGCAGTTCTGATGCTCGACACGAATAACTAGAACGGCCTAGGGGAAAAGTGCGCATACCGTTGTAATCGGGCGAGTTTCTACTTTCAGATGCAACAGAAATTTTGCGGATTGATCAATCCGTTCGCGAGATATGGCCGTATGGATTTAAGAAACGCTTGAGGACCTCAAAATTTTCGCATTTCTGATGCTCGAAACGAATAACTAGAATGGCCTAGGGGAAAAGTGCGCATACCGTTGTAATCGGGCGAGTTTCCACTTTCAGATGCAACAGAAATTTTGCGGATTGGTCAATCCGTTCGCGAGATATGGCAGTTTGGAGGTAAGAAACGCTTGAGAAACTCAAAATTTTCGCAGTTCTGATGCTCGACACGAATAACTAGACCGGCCTAGGGGAAAAGTGCGCATACCGTTGTAATCGGGCGAGTTTCTACTTTCAGATGCAACAGAAATTTTGCGGATTGGTCAATCCGTTCGCGAGATATGGCCGTTTGGATTTAAGAAACGCTTGAGGACCTCAAAATTTTCGCATTTCTGATGCACGAAACGAATAACTAGAATGGCCTAGGGGAAAAGTGCGCATACCGTTGTAATCGGGCGAGTTTCTACTTTCAGATGCAACAGAAATTTTGCGGATTGATCAATCCGTTCGCGAGATATGGCAGTTTGGAGATAAGAAACGCTTGAGAAACTCAAAATTTTCGCAGTTCTGATGCTCGAAACGAATGACTAGAACGGCCTAGGGGAAAACTACACCTACCTTCGTAATCGGGCGAGTTTCCACTTTCAGATGCAACAGAAATTTTGCGGATTGGTCAATCCGTTCGGGAGATATGGCAGTTTGGAGGTAAGAAACGCTTGAGAAACTCAAAATTTTCGCAGTTCTCATGCTCCACATGAATAACTAGAACGGCCTAGGGGCAAAGTGCGCATACCGTTGTAATCGGGCGAGTTTCTACTTTCAGAAGCAACAGAAATTCGGCGGATTGGTCAATCCGTTCGCGAGATATGGCAGTTTGGAGGTAAGAAACGCTTGAGAAACTCAAAATTTTCGCTGTTCTGATGCTCGAAACGAATAACTAGAACGGCCTAGGGGAAAACTACACCTACCGTTGTAATCGGGCGAGTTTCTACTTTCAGATGCAACAGAAATTTTGCGGATTGGTCAATCCGTTCGCGAGATATGGCAGTTTGGAGGTAAGAAACGCTTGAGAAACTCAAAATTTTCGCAGTTCTGATGCTCGACACGAATAACTAGAACGGCCTAGGGGAAAAGTGCGCATACCGTTGTAATCGGGCGAGTTTCTACTTTCAGATGCAACAGAAATTTTGCGGATTGATCAATCCGTTCGCGAGATATGGCCGTATGGATTTAAGAAACGCTTGAGGACCTCAAAATTTTCGCATTTCTGATGCTCGAAACGAATAACTAGAATGGCCTAGGGGAAAAGTGCGCATACCGTTGTAATCGGGCGAGTTTCCACTTTCAGATGCAACAGAAATTTTGCGGATTGGTCAATCCGTTCGCGAGATATGGCAGTTTGGAGGTAAGAAACGCTTGAGAAACTCAAAATTTTCGCAGTTCTGATGCTCGACACGAATAACTAGACCGGCCTAGGGGAAAAGTGCGCATACCGTTGTAATCGGGCGAGTTTCTACTTTCAGATGCAACAGAAATTTTGCGGATTGGTCAATCCGTTCGCGAGATATGGCCGTTTGGATTTAAGAAACGCTTGAGGACCTCAAAATTTTCGCATTTCTGATGCACGAAACGAATAACTAGAATGGCCTAGGGGAAAAGTGCGCATACCGTTGTAATCGGGCGAGTTTCTACTTTCAGATGCAACAGAAATTTTGCGGATTGATCAATCCGTTCGCGAGATATGGCAGTTTGGAGATAAGAAACGCTTGAGAAACTCAAAATTTTCGCAGTTCTGATGCTCGAAACGAATGACTAGAACGGCCTAGGGGAAAACTACACCTACCTTCGTAATCGGGCGAGTTTCCACTTTCAGATGCAACAGAAATTTTGCGGATTGGTCAATCCGTTCGGGAGATATGGCAGTTTGGAGGTAAGAAACGCTTGAGAAACTCAAAATTTTCGCAGTTCTCATGCTCCACATGAATAACTAGAACGGCCTAGGGGCAAAGTGCGCATACCGTTGTAATCGGGCGAGTTTCTACTTTCAGAAGCAACAGAAATTTTGCGGATTAGTCAATCCGTTCGCGAGATATGGCAGTTTGGAGGTAAGAAACGATTGAGAAACTCAAAATTTTCGCAGTTCTGATGCTCGAAACGAATAACAAGAACGGCCTAGGGGAAAAGTGCGCATACCGTTGTAATCGGGCGAGTTTCTACTTTCAGATGCAACAGAAATTTTGCGGATTGGTCAATCCGTTCCCGAGATATGGCAGTTTGGAGGTAAGAAACGCTTGAGAAACTCAAAATTTACGCATTTCTGATGCTCGAAACGTATAACTAGAACCGCCTAGGGGAAAAGTGCGCATACCGTTGTAATCGGGCGAGTTTCTACTTTCAGATGTAACAGACATTTTGCGGATTGGTCAATCCGTTCCCGAGATATGGCAGTTTGGATGTAAGAAACGCTTGAGAAACTCAAAATTTTCGCAGTTCTAATGCTCGAAACGAGTAACTAGAACGGCATAGGGGAAAAGTTCACATACCGTTGTAATCGGGCGAGTTTCTACTTTCAGATGCAACAGAAATTTTACGGATTGATCAATCCGTTCGCGAGATATGGCACTTTGGAGATAAGAAACGCTTGAGAAACACAAAATTTTCGCAGTTCTGATGCTCGAGACGAGTAACTAGAACGGCCTAGGGGAAAAGTGCGCATACCGTTGTAATCGGGCGAGTTTCTACTTTCAGATGCAACAGAAATTTTGCGGATTGGTCAATCCGTTCGCGAGATATGGCAGTTTGGAGGTAAGAAACGCTTGAGAAACTCAAAATTTTCGCAGTTCTGATGCTCGAAACGAGTAACTAGAACGGCCTAGGGGAAAAGTGCGCATACCGTTGTAATCGGGCGAGTTTCTACTTTCAGAAGCAACAGAAATTTTGCGGATTAGTCAATCCGTTCGCGAGATATGGCAGTTTGGAGGTAAGAAACGATTGAGAAACTCAAAATTTTCGCAGTTCTGATGCTCGAAACGAATAACAAGAACGGCCTAGGGGAAAAGTGCGCATACCGTTGTAATCGGGCGAGTTTCTACTTTCAGATGCAACAGAAATTTTGAGGATTGGTCAATCCGTTCCCGAGATATGGCAGTTTGGAGGTAAGAAACGCTTGAGAAACTCAAAATTTACGCATTTCTGATGCTCGAAACGTATAACTAGAACCGCCTAGGGGAAAAGTGCGCATACCGTTGTAATCGGGCGAGTTTCTACTTTCAGATGTAACAGACATTTTGCGGATTGGTCAATCCGTTCCCGAGATATGGCAGTTTGGATGTAAGAAACGCTTGAGAAACTCAAAATTTTCGCAGTTCTAATGCTCGAAACGAGTAACTAGAACGGCATAGGGGAAAAGTTCACATACCGTTGTAATCGGGCGAGTTTCTACTTTCAGATGCAACAGAAATTTTACGGATTGATCAATCCGTTCGCGAGATATGGCACTTTGGAGATAAGAAACGCTTGAGAAACACAAAATTTTCGCAGTTCTGATGCTCGAGACGAGTAACTAGAACGGCCTAGGGGAAAAGTGCGCATACCGTTGTAATCGGGCGAGTGTCTACTTTCAGATGCAACAGAAATTTTGCGGATTGGTCAATCCGTTCGCGAGATATGGCAGTTTGGAGGTAAGAAACGCTTGAGAAACTCAAAATTTTCGCAGTTCTGATGCTCGACACGAATAACTAGAACGGCCTAGGGGAAAACTACACCTACCTTTGTAATCGGGCGAGTTTCTACTTTCAGATGCAACAGAAATTTTGCGGATTGGTCAATCCGTTCGCGAGATATGGCAGTTTGGAGGTAAGAAACGCTTGAGAAACTCAAAATTTTCGCAGTTCTGATGCTCGACACGAATAACTAGAACGGCCTAGGGGAAAACTACACCTACCTTCGTAATCGGGCGAGTTTCTACTTTCAGATGCAACAGAAATTTTGCGGATTGGTCAATCCGTTCGGGAGATATGGCAGTTTGGAGGTAAGAAACGCTTGAGAAACTCAAAATTTTCGCAGTTCTGATGCTCCACATGAATAACTAGAACGGCCTAGGGGCAAAGTGCGCATACCGTTGTAATCGGGCGAGTTTCTACTTTCAGAAGCAACAGAAATTTTGCGGACTAGTCAATCCGTTCGCGAGATATGGCAGTTTGGAGGTAAGAAACGATTGAGAAACTCAAAATTTTCGCAGTTCTGATGCTCGAAACGAATAACAAGAACGGCCTAGGGGAAAAGTGCGCATACCGTTGTAATCGGGCGAGTTTCTACTTTCAGATGCAACAGAAATTTTGCGGATTGGTCAATCCGTTCCCGAGATATGGCAGTTTGGAGGTAAGAAACGCTTGAGAAACTCAAAATTTACGCATTTCTGATGCTCGAAACGTATAACTTGAACCGCCTAGGGGAAAAGTGCGCATACCGTTGTAATCGGGCGAGTTTCTACTTTCAGATGTAACAGACATTTTGCGGATTGGTCAATCCGTTCCCGAGATATGGCAGTTTGGATGTAAGAAACGCTTGAGAAACTCAAAATTTTCGCAGTTCTAATGCTCGAAACGAGTAACTAGAACGGCATAGGGGAAAAGTTCACATACCGTTGTAATCGGGCGAGTTTCTACTTTCAGATGCAACAGAAATTTTACGGATTGATCAATCCGTTCGCGAGATATGGCACTTTGGAGATAAGAAACGCTTGAGAAACACAAAATTTTCGCAGTTCTGATGCTCGAGACGAGTAACTAGAACGGCCTAGGGGAAAAGTGCGCATACCGTTGTAATCGGGCGAGTTTCTACTTTCAGATGCAACAGAAATTTTGCGGATTGGTCAATCCGTTCGCGAGATATGGCAGTTTGGAGGTAAGAAACGCTTGAGAAACTCAAAATTTTCGCAGTTCTGATGCTCGAAACGAGTAACTAGAACGGCCTAGGGGAAAAGTACGCATACCGTTGTAATCGGGCGAGTTTCTACTTTTAGATGCAACAGAAATTTTGCGGACTGGTCAATCCGTTCGCGAGATATGGCAGGTTGGAGGTAAGAAACGCTTGAGAAACTCAAAATTTTCGCAGTTCTGATGCTCGACACGAATTTCTAGAACGGCCTAGGGGAAAAGTGCGCATACCGTTGTAATCGGGCGAGTTTCTACTTTCAGATGCAACAGAAATTCGGCGGATTGGTCAATCCGTTCGCGAGATATGGCAGTTTGGAGGTAAGAAACGCTTGAGAAACTCAAAATTTTCGCTGTTCTGATGCTCGAAACGAATAACTAGAACGGCCTAGGGGAAAACTACACCTACCGTTGTAATCGGGCGAGTTTCTACTTTCAGATGCAACAGAAATTTTGCGGATTGGTCAATCCGTTCGCGAGATATGGCAGTTTGGAGGTAAGAAACGCTTGAGAAACTCAAAATTTTCGCAGTTCTGATGCTCGACACGAATAACTAGAACGGCCTAGGGGAAAAGTGCGCATACCGTTGTAATCGGGCGAGTTTCTACTTTCAGATGCAACAGAAATTTTGCGGATTGATCAATCCGTTCGCGAGATATGGCCGTATGGATTTAAGAAACGCTTGAGGACCTCAAAATTTTCGCATTTCTGATGCTCGAAACGAATAACTAGAATGGCCTAGGGGAAAAGTGCGCATACCGTTGTAATCGGGCGAGTTTCCACTTTCAGATGCAACAGAAATTTTGCGGATTGGTCAATCCGTTCGCGAGATATGGCAGTTTGGAGGTAAGAAACGCTTGAGAAACTCAAAATTTTCGCAGTTCTGATGCTCGACACGAATAACTAGACCGGCCTAGGGGAAAAGTGCGCATACCGTTGTAATCGGGCGAGTTTCTACTTTCAGATGCAACAGAAATTTTGCGGATTGGTCAATCCGTTCGCGAGATATGGCCGTTTGGATTTAAGAAACGCTTGAGGACCTCAAAATTTTCGCATTTCTGATGCACGAAACGAATAACTAGAATGGCCTAGGGGAAAAGTGCGCATACCGTTGTAATCGGGCGAGTTTCTACTTTCAGATGCAACAGAAATTTTGCGGATTGATCAATCCGTTCGCGAGATATGGCAGTTTGGAGATAAGAAACGCTTGAGAAACTCAAAATTTTCGCAGTTCTGATGCTCGAAACGAATGACTAGAACGGCCTAGGGGAAAACTACACCTACCTTCGTAATCGGGCGAGTTTCCACTTTCAGATGCAACAGAAATTTTGCGGATTGGTCAATCCGTTCGGGAGATATGGCAGTTTGGAGGTAAGAAACGCTTGAGAAACTCAAAATTTTCGCAGTTCTCATGCTCCACATGAATAACTAGAACGGCCTAGGGGCAAAGTGCGCATACCGTTGTAATCGGGCGAGTTTCTACTTTCAGAAGCAACAGAAATTTTGCGGATTAGTCAATCCGTTCGCGAGATATGGCAGTTTGGAGGTAAGAAACGATTGAGAAACTCAAAATTTTCGCAGTTCTGATGCTCGAAACGAATAACAAGAACGGCCTAGGGGAAAAGTGCGCATACCGTTGTAATCGGGCGAGTTTCTACTTTCAGATGCAACAGAAATTTTGCGGATTGGTCAATCCGTTCCCGAGATATGGCAGTTTGGAGGTAAGAAACGCTTGAGAAACTCAAAATTTACGCATTTCTGATGCTCGAAACGTATAACTAGAACCGCCTAGGGGAAAAGTGCGCATACCGTTGTAATCGGGCGAGTTTCTACTTTCAGATGTAACAGACATTTTGCGGATTGGTCAATCCGTTCCCGAGATATGGCAGTTTGGATGTAAGAAACGCTTGAGAAACTCAAAATTTTCGCAGTTCTAATGCTCGAAACGAGTAACTAGAACGGCATAGGGGAAAAGTTCACATACCGTTGTAATCGGGCGAGTTTCTACTTTCAGATGCAACAGAAATTTTACGGATTGATCAATCCGTTCGCGAGATATGGCACTTTGGAGATAAGAAACGCTTGAGAAACACAAAATTTTCGCAGTTCTGATGCTCGAGACGAGTAACTAGAACGGCCTAGGGGAAAAGTGCGCATACCGTTGTAATCGGGCGAGTTTCTACTTTCAGATGCAACAGAAATTTTGCGGATTGGTCAATCCGTTCGCGAGATATGGCAGTTTGGAGGTAAGAAACGCTTGAGAAACTCAAAATTTTCGCAGTTCTGATGCTCGAAACGAGTAACTAGAACGGCCTAGGGGAAAAGTACGCATACCGTTGTAATCGGGCGAGTTTCTACTTTTAGATGCAACAGAAATTTTGCGGACTGGTCAATCCGTTCGCGAGATATGGCAGGTTGGAGGTAAGAAACGCTTGAGAAACTCAAAATTTTCGCAGTTCTGATGCTCGACACGAATTTCTAGAACGGCCTAGGGGAAAAGTGCGCATACCGTTGTAATCGGGCGAGTTTCTACTTTCAGATGCAACAGAAATTCGGCGGATTGGTCAATCCGTTCGCGAGATATGGCAGTTTGGAGGTAAGAAACGCTTGAGAAACTCAAAATTTTCGCTGTTCTGATGCTCGAAACGAATAACTAGAACGGCCTAGGGGAAAACTACACCTACCGTTGTAATCGGGCGAGTTTCTACTTTCAGATGCAACAGAAATTTTGCGGATTGGTCAATCCGTTCGCGAGATATGGCAGTTTGGAGGTAAGAAACGCTTGAGAAACTCAAAATTTTCGCAGTTCTGATGCTCGACACGAATAACTAGAACGGCCTAGGGGAAAAGTGCGCATACCGTTGTAATCGGGCGAGTTTCTACTTTCAGATGCAACAGAAATTTTGCGGATTGATCAATCCGTTCGCGAGATATGGCCGTATGGATTTAAGAAACGCTTGAGGACCTCAAAATTTTCGCATTTCTGATGCTCGAAACGAATAACTAGAATGGCCTAGGGGAAAAGTGCGCATACCGTTGTAATCGGGCGAGTTTCCACTTTCAGATGCAACAGAAATTTTGCGGATTGGTCAATCCGTTCGCGAGATATGGCAGTTTGGAGGTAAGAAACGCTTGAGAAACTCAAAATTTTCGCAGTTCTGATGCTCGACACGAATAACTAGACCGGCCTAGGGGAAAAGTGCGCATACCGTTGTAATCGGGCGAGTTTCTACTTTCAGATGCAACAGAAATTTTGCGGATTGGTCAATCCGTTCGCGAGATATGGCCGTTTGGATTTAAGAAACGCTTGAGGACCTCAAAATTTTCGCATTTCTGATGCACGAAACGAATAACTAGAATGGCCTAGGGGAAAAGTGCGCATACCGTTGTAATCGGGCGAGTTTCTACTTTCAGATGCAACAGAAATTTTGCGGATTGATCAATCCGTTCGCGAGATATGGCAGTTTGGAGATAAGAAACGCTTGAGAAACTCAAAATTTTCGCAGTTCTGATGCTCGAAACGAATGACTAGAACGGCCTAGGGGAAAACTACACCTACCTTCGTAATCGGGCGAGTTTCCACTTTCAGATGCAACAGAAATTTTGCGGATTGGTCAATCCGTTCGGGAGATATGGCAGTTTGGAGGTAAGAAACGCTTGAGAAACTCAAAATTTTCGCAGTTCTCATGCTCCACATGAATAACTAGAACGGCCTAGGGGCAAAGTGCGCATACCGTTGTAATCGGGCGAGTTTCTACTTTCAGAAGCAACAGAAATTTTGCGGATTAGTCAATCCGTTCGCGAGATATGGCAGTTTGGAGGTAAGAAACGATTGAGAAACTCAAAATTTTCGCAGTTCTGATGCTCGAAACGAATAACAAGAACGGCCTAGGGGAAAAGTGCGCATACCGTTGTAATCGGGCGAGTTTCTACTTTCAGATGCAACAGAAATTTTGCGGATTGGTCAATCCGTTCCCGAGATATGGCAGTTTGGAGGTAAGAAACGCTTGAGAAACTCAAAATTTACGCATTTCTGATGCTCGAAACGTATAACTAGAACCGCCTAGGGGAAAAGTGCGCATACCGTTGTAATCGGGCGAGTTTCTACTTTCAGATGTAACAGACATTTTGCGGATTGGTCAATCCGTTCCCGAGATATGGCAGTTTGGATGTAAGAAACGCTTGAGAAACTCAAAATTTTCGCAGTTCTAATGCTCGAAACGAGTAACTAGAACGGCATAGGGGAAAAGTTCACATACCGTTGTAATCGGGCGAGTTTCTACTTTCAGATGCAACAGAAATTTTACGGATTGATCAATCCGTTCGCGAGATATGGCACTTTGGAGATAAGAAACGCTTGAGAAACACAAAATTTTCGCAGTTCTGATGCTCGAGACGAGTAACTAGAACGGCCTAGGGGAAAAGTGCGCATACCGTTGTAATCGGGCGAGTTTCTACTTTCAGATGCAACAGAAATTTTGCGGATTGGTCAATCCGTTCGCGAGATATGGCAGTTTGGAGGTAAGAAACGCTTGAGAAACTCAAAATTTTCGCAGTTCTGATGCTCGAAACGAGTAACTAGAACGGCCTAGGGGAAAAGTGCGCATACCGTTGTAATCGGGCGAGTTTCTACTTTCAGAAGCAACAGAAATTTTGCGGATTAGTCAATCCGTTCGCGAGATATGGCAGTTTGGAGGTAAGAAACGATTGAGAAACTCAAAATTTTCGCAGTTCTGATGCTCGAAACGAATAACAAGAACGGCCTAGGGGAAAAGTGCGCATACCGTTGTAATCGGGCGAGTTTCTACTTTCAGATGCAACAGAAATTTTGCGGATTGGTCAATCCGTTCCCGAGATATGGCAGTTTGGAGGTAAGAAACGCTTGAGAAACTCAAAATTTACGCATTTCTGATGCTCGAAACGTATAACTAGAACCGCCTAGGGGAAAAGTGCGCATACCGTTGTAATCGGGCGAGTTTCTACTTTCAGATGTAACAGACATTTTGCGGATTGGTCAATCCGTTCCCGAGATATGGCAGTTTGGATGTAAGAAACGCTTGAGAAACTCAAAATTTTCGCAGTTCTAATGCTCGAAACGAGTAACTAGAACGGCATAGGGGAAAAGTTCACATACCGTTGTAATCGGGCGAGTTTCTACTTTCAGATGCAACAGAAATTTTACGGATTGATCAATCCGTTCGCGAGATATGGCACTTTGGAGATAAGAAACGCTTGAGAAACACAAAATTTTCGCAGTTCTGATGCTCGAGACGAGTAACTAGAACGGCCTAGGGGAAAAGTGCGCATACCGTTGTAATCGGGCGAGTTTCTACTTTCAGATGCAACAGAAATTTTGCGGATTGGTCAATCCGTTCGCGAGATATGGCAGTTTGGAGGTAAGAAACGCTTGAGAAACTCAAAATTTTCGCAGTTCTGATGCTCGAAACGAGTAACTAGAACGGCCTAGGGGAAAAGTACGCATACCGTTGTAATCGGGCGAGTTTCTACTTTTAGATGCAACAGAAATTTTGCGGATTGGTCAATCCGTTCGCGAGATATGGCAGTTTGGAGGTAAGAAACGCTTGAGAAACTCAAAATTTTCGCAGTTCTGATGCTCGACACGAATTTCTAGAACGGCCTAGGGGAAAAGTGCGCATACCGTTGTAATCGGGCGAGTTTCTACTTTCAGATGCAACAGAAATTTGGCGGATTGGTCAATCCGTTCGCGAGATATGGCAGTTTGGAGGTAAGAAACGCTTGAGAAACTCAAAATTTTCGCAGTTCTGATGCTCGAAACGAGTAACTAGAACGGCATAGGGGAAAAGTTCACATACCGTTGTAATCGGGCGAGTTTCTACTTTCAGATGCAACAGAAATTTTACGGATTGATCAATCCGTTCGCGAGATATGGCACTTTGGAGATAAGAAACGCTTGAGAAACACAAAATTTTCGCAGTTCTGATGCTCGAGACGAGTAACTAGAACGGCCTAGGGGAAAAGTGAGCATACCGTTGTAATCGGGCGAGTTTCTACTTTCAGATGCAACAGAAATTTTGCGGATTGGTCAATCCGTTCGCGAGATATGGCAGTTTGGAGGTAAGAAACGCTTGAGAAACTCAAAATTTTCGCAGTTCTGATGCTCGAAACGAGTAACTAGAACGGCCTAGGGGAAAAGTACGCATACCGTTGTAATCGGGCGAGTTTCTACTTTTAGATGCAACAGAAATTTGCGGATTGGTCAATCCGTTCGCGAGATATGGCAGTTTGGAGGTAAGAAACGCTTGAGAAACTCAAAATTTTCGCAGTTCTGATGCTCGACACGAATTTCTAGAACGGCCTAGGGGAAAAGTGCGCATACCGTTGTAATCGGGCGAGTTTCTACTTTCAGATGCAACAGAAATTTGGCGGATTGGTCAATCCGTTCGCGAGATATGGCAGTTTGGAGGTAAGAAACGCTTGAGAAACTCAAAATTTTCGCAGTTCTGATGCTCGAAACGAATAACTAGAACGGCCTAGGGGAAAACTACACCTACCGTTGTAATCGGGCGAGTTTCTACTTTCAGATGCAACAGAAATTTTGCGGATTGGTCAATCCGTTCGCGAGATATGGCAGTTTGGAGGTAAGAAACGCTTGAGAAACTCAAAATTTTCGCAGTTCTGATGCTCGACACGAATAACTAGAACGGCCTAGGGGAAAAGTGCGCATACCGTTGTAATCGGGCGAGTTTCTACTTTCAGATGCAACAGAAATTTTGCGGATTGGTCAATCCGTTCGCGAGATATGGCAGTTTGGAGGTAAGAAACGCTTGAGAAACTCAAAATTTTCGCAGTTCTGATGCTCGAAACGAGTAACTAGAACGGCCTAGGGGAAAAGTACGCATACCGTTGTAATCGGGCGAGTTTCTACTTTTAGATGCAACAGAAATTTTGCGGATTGGTCAATCCGTTCGCGAGATATGGCAGTTTGGAGGTAAGAAACGCTTGAGAAACTCAAAATTTTCGCAGTTCTGATGCTCGACACGAATTTCTAGAACGGCCTAGGGGAAAAGTGCGCATACCGTTGTAATCGGGCGAGTTGTCTACTTTCAGATGCAACAGAAATTTGGCGGATTGGTCAATCCGTTCGCGAGATATGGCAGTTTGGAGGTAAGAAACGCTTGAGAAACTCAAAATTTTCGCAGTTCTGATGCTCGAAACGAATAACTAGAACGGCCTAGGGGAAAACTACACCTACCGTTGTAATCGGGCGAGTTTCTACTTTCAGATGCAACAGAAATTTTGCGGATTGGTCAATCCGTTCGCGAGATATGGCAGTTTGGAGGTAAGAAACGCTTGAGAAACTCAAAATTTTCGCAGTTCTGATGCTCGACACGAATAACTAGAACGGCCTAGGGGAAAAGTGCGCATACCGTTGTAATCGGGCGAGTTTCTACTTTCAGATGCAACAGAAATTTTGCGGATTGATCAATCCGTTCGCGAGATATGGCCGTATGGATTTAAGAAACGCTTGAGGACCTCAAAATTTTCGCATTTCTGATGCTCGAAACGAATAACTAGAATGGCCTAGGGGAAAAGTGCGCATACCGTTGTAATCGGGCGAGTTTCCACTTTCAGATGCAACAGAAATTTTGCGGATTGGTCAATCCGTTCGCGAGATATGGCAGTTTGGAGGTAAGAAACGCTTGAGAAACTCAAAATTTTCGCAGTTCTGATGCTCGACACGAATAACTAGACCGGCCTAGGGGAAAAGTGCGCATACCGTTGTAATCGGGCGAGTTTCTACTTTCAGATGCGACAGAAATTTTGCGGATTGGTCAATCCGTTCGCGAGATATGGCCGTTTGGATTTAAGAAACGCTTGAGGACCTCAAAATTTTCGCATTTCTGATGCAAGAAACGAATAACTAGAATGGCCTAGGGGAAAAGTGCGCATACCGTTGTAATCGGGCGAGTTTCTACTTTCAGATGCAACAGAAATTTTGCGGATTGATCAATCCGTTCGCGAGATATGGCAGTTTGGAGATAAGAAACGCTTGAGAAACTCAAAATTTTCGCAGTTCTGATGCTCGAAACGAATGACTAGAACGGCCTAGGGGAAAACTACACCTACCTTCGTAATCGGGCGAGTTTCTACTTTCAGATGCAACAGAAATTTTGCGGATTGGTCAATCCGTTCGGGAGATATGGCAGTTTGGAGGTAAGAAACGCTTGAGAAACTCAAAATTTTCGCAGTTCTGATGCTCCACATGAATAACTAGAACGGCCTAGGGGCAAAGTGCGCATACCGTTGTAATCGGGCGAGTTTCTACTTTCAGAAGCAACAGAAATTTTGCGGATTAGTCAATCCGTTCGCGAGATATGGCAGTTTGGAGGTAAGAAACGATTGAGAAACTCAAAATTTTCGCAGTTCTGATGCTCGAAACGAATAACAAGAACGGCCTAGGGGAAAAGTGCGCATACCGTTGTAATCGGGCGAGTTTCTACTTTCAGATGCAACAGAAATTTTGCGGATTGGTCAATCCGTTCGGGAGATATGGCAGTTTGGAGGTAAGAAACGCTTGAGAAACTCAAAATTTACGCATTTCTGATGCTCGAAACGTATAACTAGAACCGCCTAGGGGAAAAGTGCGCATACCGTTGTAATCGGGCGAGTTTCTACTTTCAGATGTAACAGACATTTTGCGGATTGGTCAATCCGTTCCCGAGATATGGCAGTTTGGATGTAAGAAACGCTTGAGAAACTCAAAATTTTCGCAGTTCTAATGCTCGAAACGAGTAACTAGAACGGCATAGGGGAAAAGTTCACATACCGTTGTAATCGGGCGAGTTTCTACTTTCAGATGCAACAGAAATTTTACGGATTGATCAATCCGTTCGCGAGATATGGCACTTTGGAGATAAGAAACGCTTGAGAAACACAAAATTTTCGCAGTTCTGATGCTCGAGACGAGTAACTAGAACGGCCTAGGGGAAAAGTGCGCATACCGTTGTAATCGGGCGAGATTCTACTTTCAGATGCAACAGAAATTTTGCGGATTGGTCAATCCGTTCGCGAGATATGGCAGTTTGGAGGTAAGAAACGCTTGAGAAACTCAAAATTTTCGCAGTTCTGATGCTCGAAACGAGTAACTAGAACGGCCTAGGGGAAAAGTACGCATACCGTTGTAATCGGGCGAGTTTCTACTTTTAGATGCAACAGAAATTTTGCGGATTGGTCAATCCGTTCGCGAGATATGGCAGTTTGGAGATAAGAAACGCTTGAGAAACTCAAAATTTTCGCAGTTCTGATGCTCGACACGAATAACTAGAACGGCCTAGGGGAAAAGTGCGCATACCTTTCTAATCGGGCGAGTGTCTACTTTCAGATGCAACAGAAATTTTGCGGATTGGTCAATCCGTTCGCGAGATATGGCAGTTTGGAGGTAAGAAACGCTTGAGAAACTCAAAATTTTCGCAGTTCTGATGCTCGACACGAATAACTAGAACGGCCTAGGGGAAAACTACACCTACCTTTGTAATCGGGTGAGTTTCTACTTTCAGATGCAACAGAAATTTTGCGGATTGGTCAATCCGTTCGCGAGATATGGCAGTTTGGATGTAAGAAACGCTTGAGAAACTCAAAATTTTCGCAGTTCTGATGCTCGACACGAATAACTAGAACGGCCTAGGGGAAAACTACACCTACCTTCGTAATCGGGCGAGTTTCTACTTTCAGATGCAACAGAAATTTTGCGGATTGGTCAATCCGTTCGGGAGATATGGCAGTTTGGAGGTAAGAAACGCTTGAGAAACTCAAAATTTTCGCAGTTCTGATGCTCCACATGAATAACAAGAATGGCCTAGGGGAAAAGTGCGCATACCGTTGTAATCGGGCGAGTTTCTACTTTCAGATGCAACAGAAATTTTGCGGATTGGTCAATCCGTTCGCGAGATATGGCCGTTTGGATTTAAGAAACGCTTGAGGACCTCAAAATTTTCGCATTTCTGATGCTCGAAACGAATAACTAGAACGGCCTAGGGGAAAAGTGCGCATACCGTTGTAATCGGGCGAGTTTCTACTTTCAGATGCAACAGAAATTTTGCGGATTGATCAATCCGTTCGCGAGATATGGCAGTTTGGAGATAAGAAACGCTTGAGAAACTCAAAATTTTCGCAGTTCTGATGCTCGACACGAATAACTAGAACGGCCTAGGGGAAAAGTGCGCATACCGTTGTAATCGGGCGAGTGTCTACTTTCAGATGCAACAGAAATTTTGCGGATTGGTCAATCCGTTCGCGAGATATGGCAGTTTGGAGGTAAGAAACGCTTGAGAAACTCAAAATTTTCGCAGTTCTGATGCTCGACACGAATAACTAGAACGGCCTAGGGGAAAACTACACCAACCTTTGTAATCGGGCGAGTTTCTACTTTCAGATGCAACAGAAATTTTGCGGATTGGTCAATCCGTTCGCGAGATATGGCAGTTTGGAGGTAAGAAACGCTTGAGAAACTCAAAATTTTCGCAGTTCTGATGCTCGACACGAATAACTAGAACGGCCTAGGGGAAAACTACACCTACCTTCGTAATCGGGCGAGTTTCTACTTTCAGATGCAACAGAAATTTTGCGGATTGGTCAATCCGTTCGGGAGATATGGCAGTTTGGAGGTAAGAAACGCTTGAGAAACTCAAAATTTTCGCAGTTCTGATGCTCCACATGAATAACTAGAACGGCCTAGGGGCAAAGTGCGCATACCGTTGTAATCGGTCGAGTTTCTACTTTCAGAAGCAACAGAAATTTTGCGGATTAGTCAATCCGTTCGCGAGATATGGCAGTTTGGAGGTAAGAAACGATTGAGAAACTCAAAATTTTCGCAGTTCTGATGCTCGAAACGTATAACTAGAACCGCCTAGGGGAAAAGTGCGCATACCGTTGTAATCGGGCGAGTTTCTACTTTCAGATGTAACAGACATTTTGCGGATTGGTCAATCCGTTCCCGAGATATGGCAGTTTGGATGTAAGAAACGCTTGAGAAACTCAAAATTTTCGCAGTTCTAATGCTCGAAACGAGTAACTAGAACGGCATAGGGGAAAAGTTCACATACCGTTGTAATCGGGCGAGTTTCTACTTTCAGATGCAACAGAAATTTTACGGATTGATCAAACCGTTCGCGAGATATGGCACTTTGGAGATAAGAAACGCTTGAGAAACACAAAATTTTCGCAGTTCTGATGCTCGAGACGAGTAACTAGAACGGCCTAGGGGAAAAGTGCGCATGCCGTTGTAATCGGGCGAGTTTCCACTTTCAGATGCAACAGAAATTTGGCGGATTGGTCAATCCGTTCGCGAGATATGGCACTTTGGAGATAAGAAACGCTTGAGAAACACAAAATTTTCGCAGTTCTGATGCTCGAGACGAGTAACTAGAACGGCCTAGGGGAAAAGTGCGCATACCGTTGTAATCGGGCGAGTTTCTACTTTCAGATGCAACAGAAATTTTGCGGATTGGTCAATCCGTTCGCGAGATATGGCAGTTTGGAGGTAAGAAACGCTTGAGGAACTCAAAATTTTCGCAGTTCTGATGCTCGAAACGAATAACTAGAACGGCCTAGGGGAAAACTACACCTACCGTTGTAATCGGGCGAGTTTCTACTTTCAGATGCAACAGAAATTTTGCGGATTGGTCAATCCGTTCGCGAGATATGGCCGTTTGGATTTAAGAAACGCTTGAGGACCTCAAAATTTTCGCATTTCTGATGCTCGAAACGAATAACTAGAAAGGCATAGGGGAAAAGTTCACATACCGTTGTAATCGGGCGAGTTTCTACTTTCAGATGCAACAGAAATTTTACGGATTGATCAATCCGTTCGCGAGATATGGCACTTTGGAGATAAGAAACGCTTGAGAAACACAAAATTTTCGCAGTTCTGATGCTCGAGACGAGTAACTAGAACGGCCTAGGGGAAAAGTACGCATACCGTTGTAATCGGGCGAGTTTCTACTTTTAGATGCAACAGAAATTTTGCGGATTGGTCAATCCGTTCGCGAGATATGGCAGTTTGGAGGTAAGAAACGCTTGAGAAACTCAAAATTTTCGCAGTTCTGATGCTTGACACGAATAACTAGAACGGCCTAGGGGAAAAGTGCGCATACCGTTGTAATCGGGCGAGTTTCTACTTTCAGATGCAACAGAAATTTTGCGGATTGGTCAATCCGTTCGCGAGATATGGCAGTTTGGAGGTAAGAAACGCTTGAGAAACTCAAAATTTTCGCAGTCCTGATGCTCGACACGAATAACTAGAACGGCCTAGGGGAAAAGTGCGCATACCGTTGTAATCGGGCGAGTTTCTACTTTCAGATGCAACAGAAATTTTGCGGATTGGTCAATCCGTTCGCGAGATATGGCAGTTTGGAGGTAAGAAAGGCTTGAGAAACTCAAAATTTTCGCAGTTCTGATGCTCGAAACGAATAACAAGAACGGCCTAGGGGAAAAGTGCGCATACCGTTGTAATCGAGCGAGTTTCTACTTTCAGATGCAACAGAAATTTTGCGGATTGGTCAATCCGTTCCCGAGATATGGCAGTTTGCAGGTAAGAAACGCTTGAGAAACTCAAAATTTTCGCATTTCTGATGCTCGAAACGAATAACTAGAACCGCCGAGGGGAAAAGTGCGCATACCGTTGTAATCGGGCGAGTTTCTACTTTCAGATGCAACAGAAATTTTGCGGATTGGTCAATCCGTTCGCGAGATATGGCCGTTTGGATTTAAGAAACGCTTGAGGACCTCAAAATTTTCGCATTTCTGATGCTCGAAACGAATAACTAGAATGGCCTAGGGGAAAAGTGCGCATACCGTTGTAATCGGGCGAGTTTCTACTTTCAGATGCAACAGAAATTTTGCGGATTGATCAATCCGTTCGCGAGATACGGCAGTTTGGAGATAAGAAACGCTTGAGAAACTCAAAATTTTCGCAGTTCTGATGCTCGAAACGAATGACTAGAACGGCCTAGGGGAGAAGTACGCATACCGTTGTAATCGGGCGAGTTTCTACTTTCAGATAGCACAGAAATTTTGCGGATTGATCAATCCGTTCGCGAGATATGGCAGTTTGGAGATAAGAAACGCTTGAGAAACTCAAAATTTTCGCAGTTCTGATACTCGAAACGAATAACTAGAACCACCTAGGGGAAAAGTGCGCATACCGTTGTAATCGGGCGAGTTTCTACTTTTAGATGCAACAGAAATTTTGCGGATTGGTCAATCCGTTCGCGAGATATGGCAGTTTGGAGGTAAGAAACGTTTGAGAAACTCAAAATTTTCGCAGTTCTGATGCTTGACACGAATAACTAGAACGGCCTAGGGGAAAAGTGCGCATACCGTTGTAATCGGGCGAGTTTCTACTTTCAGATGCAACAAAAATTTTGCGGATTGGTCAATCCGTTCGCGAGATATGGCAGTTTGGAGGTAAGAAACGCTTGAGAAACTCAAAATTTTCGCAGTTCTGATGCTCGACACGAATAACTAGAACGGCCTAGGGGAAAACTACACCTACCTTCGTAATCGGGCGAGTTTCTACTTTCAGATGCAACAGAAATTTTGCGGATTGGTCAATCCGTTCGGGAGATATGGCAGTTTGGAGGTAAGAAACGCTTGAGAAACTCAAAATTTTCGCAGTTCTGATGCTCCGCATGAATAACTAGAACGGCCTAGGGGCAAAGTGCGCATACCGTTGTAATCGGGCGAGTTTCTACTTTCAGAAGCAACAGAAATTTTGCGGATTGGTCAATCCGTTCGCGAGATATGGCAGTTTGGAGGTAAGAAACGCTTGAGAAACTCAAAATTTTCGCAGTTCTGATGCTCGACATGAATAACTAGAACGGCATAGGGGAAAAGTTCACATACCGTTGTAATCGGGCGAGTTTCTACTTTCAGATGCAACAGAAATTTTACGGATTGATCAATCCGTTCGCGAGATATGGCACTTTGGAGATAAGAAACGCTTGAGAAACTCAAAATTTTCGCAGTTCTTATGCTCGACACGAATAACTAGAACGGCCTAGGGGAAAAGTGCGCATACCGTTGTAATCGGGCGAGTTTCTACTTTCAGATGCAACAGAAATTTTGCGGATTGGTCAATCCGTTCGCGAGATATGGCAGTTTGGAGGTAAGAAACGCTTGAGAAACTCAAAATTTTCGCAGTTCTGATGCTCGAAACGAGTAACTAGAACGGCCTAGGGGAAAAGTACGAATACCGTTGTAATCGGGCGAGTTTCTACTTTTAGATGCAACAGAAATTTTGCGGATTGGTAAATCCGTTCGCGAGATATGGCAGTTTGGAGGTAAGAAACGCTTGAGAAACTCAAAATTTTCGCAGTTCTGATGCTCGACACGAATAACTAGAACGGCCTAGGGGAAAAGTGCGCATACCGTTGTAATCGGGCGAGTTTCTACTTTCAGATGCAACAGAAATTTGGCGGATTGGTCAATCCGTTCGCGAGATATGGCAGTTTGGAGGTAAGAAACGCTTGAGAAACTCAAAATTTTCGCAGTTCTGATGCTCGAAACGAATAACTAGAACGGCCTAGGGGAAAACTACACCTACCTTCGTAATCGGGCGAGTTTCTACTTTCAGATGCAACAGAAATTTTGCGGATTGGTCAATCCGTTCGGGAGATATGGCAGTTTGGAGGTAAGAAACGCTTGAGAAACTCAAAATTTTCGCAGTTCTGATGCTCCGCATGAATAACTAGAACGGCCTAGGGGCAAAGTGCGCATACCGTTGTAATCGGGCGAGTTTCTACTTTCAGAAGCAACAGAAATTTTGCGGATTGGTCAATCCGTTCGCGAGATATGGCCGTTTGGATTTAAGAAACGCTTGAGGACCTCAAAATTTTCGCATTTCTGATGCTCGACATGAATAACTAGAACGGCATAGGGGAAAAGTTCACATACCGTTGTAATCGGGCGAGTTTCTACTTTCAGATGCAACAGAAATTTTACGGATTGATCAATCCGTTCGCGAGATATGGCAATTTGGAGATAAGAAACGCTTGAGAAACACAAAATTTTCTCAGTTCTGATGCTCGAGACGAGTAACTAGAACGGCCTAGGGGAAAAGTACGCATACCGTTGTAATCGGGCGAGTTTCTACTTTTAGATGCAACAGAAATTTTGCGGATTGGTCAATCCGTTCGGGAGATATGGCAGTTTGGAGGTAAGAAACGCTTGAGAAACTCAAAATTTTCGCAGTTCTGATGCTCCACATGAATAACTAGAACGGCCTAGGGGCAAAGTGCGCATACCGTTGTAATCGGGCGAGTTTCTACTTTCAGAAGCAACAGAAATTTTGCGGATTAGTCAATCCGTTCACGATATATGGCAGTTTGGAGGTAAGAAACGATTGAGAAACTCAAAACTTTCGCAGTTCTGATGCTCGAAACGAATAACAAGAACGGCCTAGGGGAAAAGTGCGCATACCGTTGTAATCGGGCGAGTTTCTACTTTCAGATGCAACAGAAATTTTGCGGATTGGTCAATCCGTTCCCGAGATATGGCAGTTTGGAGGTAAGAAACGCTTGAGAAACTCAAAATTTACGCATTTCTGATGCTCGAAACGAATAACTAGAAACGCCTAGGGGAAAAGTGCGCATACCGTTGTAATCGGGCGAGTTTCTACTTTCAGATGTAACAGACATTTTGCGGATTGGTCAATCCGTTCCCGAGATATGGCAGTTTGGATGTAAGAAACGCTTGAGAAACTCAAAATTTTCGCAGTTCTAATGCTCGAAACGAGTAACTAGAACGGCATAGGGGAAAAGTTCACATACCGTTGTAATCGGGCGAGTTTCTACTTTCAGATGCAACAGAAATTTTACGGATTGATCAATCCGTTCGCGAGATATGGCACTTTGGAGATAAGAAACGCTTGAGAAACACAAAATTTTCTTAGTTCTGATGCTCGAGACGAGTAACTAGAACGGCCTAGGGGAAAAGTGCGCATACCGTTGTAATCGGGCGAGTTTCTACTTTCAGATGCAACAGAAATTTTGCGGATTGGTCAATCCGTTCGCGAGATATGGCAGTTTGGAGGTAAGAAACGCTTGAGAAACTCAAAATTTTCGCAGTTCTGATGCTCGACACGAATAACTAGAACGGCCTAGGGGAAAACTACACCTACCTTCGTAATCGGGCGAGTTTCTACTTTCAGATGCAACAGAAATTTTGCGGATTGGTCATTCCGTTCGGGAGATATGGCAGTTTGGAGGTAAGAAACGCTTGAGAAACTCAAAATTTACGCATTTCTGATGCTCGAAACGAATAACTAGAACCGCCTAGGGGAAAAGTGCGCATACCGTTGTAATCGGGCGAGTTTCTACTTTCAGATGTAACAGACATTTTGCGGATTGGTCAATCCGTTCCCGAGATATGGCAGTTTGGAGATAAGAAACGCTTGAGAAACACAAAATTTTCGCAGTTCTGATGCTCCAGACGAGTAACTAGAACGGCCTAGGGGAAAAGTACGCATACCGTTGTAATCGGGCGAGTTTCTACTTTTAGATGCAACAGAAATTTTGCGGATTGGTCAATCAGTTCGGGAGATATGGCAGTTTGGAGGTAAGAAACGCTTGAGAAACTCAAAATTTTCGCAGTTCTGATGCTCCACATGAATAACTAGAACGGCCTAGGGGCAAAGTGCGCATACCGTTGTAATCGGGCGAGTTTCTACTTTCAGAAGCAACAGAAATTTTGCGGATTGGTCAATCCGTTCGCGATATATGGCAGTTTGGAGGTAAGAAACGCTTGAGAAACTCAAAATTTTCGCAGTTCTGATGCTCGACATGAATAACTAGAACGGCATAGGGGAAAAGTTCACATACCGTTGTAATCGGGCGAGTTTCTACTTTCAGATGCAACAGAAATTTTACGGATTGATCAATCCGTTCGCGAGATATGGCACTTTGGAGATAAGAAACGCTTGAGAAACACAAAATTTTCGCAGTTCTGATGCTCGAGACGAGTAACTAGAACGGCCTAGGGGAAAAGTACGCATACCGTTGTAATCGGGCGAGTTTCTACTTTTAGATGCAACAGAAATTTTGCGGATTGGTCAATCCGTTCGCGAGATATGGCAGTTTGGAGGTAAGAAACGCTTGAGAAACTCAAAATTTTCGCAGTTCTGATGCTCGACACGAATAACTAGAACGGCCTAGGGGCAAAGTGCGCATACCGTTGTAATCGGGCGAGTTTCTACTTTCAGAAGCAACAGAAATTTTGCGGATTAGTCAATCCGTTCGCGAGATATGGCAGTTTGGAGATAAGAAACGATTGAGAAACTCAAAATTTTCGCAGTTCTGATGCTCGAAACGAATAACAAGAACGGCCTAGGGGAAAAGTGCGCATACCGTTCTAATCGGGCGAGTTTCTACTTTCAGATGCAACAGAAATTTTGCGGATTGGTCAATCCGTTCCCGAGATATGGCAGTTTGGAGATAAGAAACGCTTGAGAAACAGAAAATTTTCGCAGTTCTGATGCTCGAGACGAGTAACTAGGACGGCCTAGGGGAAAAGTGCGCATACCGTTGTAATCGGGCGAGTTTCTACTTTCAGATGCAACAGAAATTTTGCGGATTGGTCAATCCGTTCGCGAGATATGGCAGTTTGGAGGTAAGAAACGCTTGAGAAACTCAAAATTTTCGCAGTTCTGATGCTCGAAACGAGTAACTAGAACGGCCTAGGGGAAAAGTACGCATACCGTTGTAATCGGGCGAGTTTCTACTTTTAGATGCAACAGAAATTTTGCGGATTGGTCAATCCGTTCGCAAGATATGGCAGTTTGGAGGTAAGAAACGCTTGAGAAACTCAAAATTTTCGCAGTTCTGATGCTCGACACGAATAACTAGAACGGCCTAGGGGAAAAGTGCGCATACCGTTGTAATCGGGCGAGTTTCTACTTTCAGATGCAACAGAAATTTGGCGGATTGGTCAATCCGTTCGCGAGATATGGCAGTTTGGAGGTAAGAAACGCTTGAGAAACTCAAAATTTTCGCAGTTCTGATGCTCGAAACGAATAACTAGAACGGCCTAGGGGAAAACTACACCTACCGTTGTAATGGGGCGAGTTTCTACTTTCAGATGCAACAGAAATTTTGCAGATTGGTCAATCCGTTCGCGAGATATGGCCGTTTGGATTTAAGAAACGCTTGAGGACCTCAAAATTTTCGCATTTCTGATGCTCGAAACGAATAACTAGAATGGCCTAGGGGAAAAGTGCGCATACCGTTGTAATCGGGCGAGTTTCTACTTTCAGATGCAACAGAAATTTTGCGGATTGATCAATCCGTTCGCGAGATATGGCAGTTTGGAGATAAGAAACGCTTGAGAAACTCAAAATTTTCGCAGTTCTTATGCTCGACACGAATAACTAGAACGGCCTAGGGGAAAAGTGCGCATACCGTTGTAATCGGGCGAGTGTCTACTTTCAGATGCAACAGAAATTTTGCGGATTGGTCAATCCGTTCGCGAGATATGGCAGTTTGGAGGTAAGGAACGCTTGAGAAACTCAAAATTTTCGCAGTTCTGATGCTCGACACGAATAACTAGAACGGCCTAGGGGAAAACTACACCTACCTTTGTAATCGGGCGAGTTTCTACTTTCAGATGCAACAGAAATTTTGCGGATTGGTCAATCCGTTCGCGAGATATGGCAGTTTGGAGGTAAGAAACGCTTGAGAAACTAAAAATTTTCGCAGTTCTGATGCTCGACACGAATAACTAAAACGGCCTAGGGGCAAAGTGCGCATACCGTTGTAATCGGGCGAGTTTCTACTTTCAGATGCAACAGAAATTTTGCGGATTGGTCAATCCGTTCGCGAGATATGGCAGTTTGGAGGTAAGAAACGCTTGAGAAACTCAAAATTTTCGCAGTTCTGATGCTCGACACGAATAACTAGAACGGCCTAGGGGAAAACTACACCTACCTTCGTAATCGGGCGAGTTTCTACTTTCAGATGCAACAGAAATTTTGCGGATTGGTCAATCCGTTCGGGAGATATGGCAGTTTGGAGGTAAGAAACGCTTGAGAAACTCAAAATTTTCGCAGTTCTGATGCTCCGCATGAATAACTAGAACGGCCTAGGGGCAAAGTGCGCATACCGTTGTAATCGGGCGAGTTTCTACTTTCAGAAGCAACAGAAATTTTGCGGATTGGTCAATCCGTTCGCGAGATATGGCAGTTTGGAGGTAAGAAACGCTTGAGAAACTCAAAATTTTCGCAGTTCTGATGCTCGACATGAATAACTAGAACGGCATAGGGGAAAAGTTCACATACCGTTGTAATCGGGCGAGTTTCTACTTTCAGATGCAACAGAAATTTTACGGATTGATCAATCCGTTCGCGAGATATGGCACTTTGGAGATAAGAAACGCTTGAGAAACACAAAATTTTCGCAGTTCTGATGCTCGAGACGAGTAACTAGAACGGCCTAGGGGCAAAGTGCGCATACCGTTGTAATCGGGCGAGCTTCTACTTTCAGATGCAACAGAAATTTTGCGGATTGGTCAATCCGTTCGCGAGATATGGCAGTTTGGAGGTAAGAAACGCTTGAGAAACTCAAAATTTTCGCAGTTCTGATGCTCGACACGAATAACTAGAACGGCCTAGGGGAAAACTACACCTACCTTCGTAATCGGGCGAGTTTCTACTTTCAGATGCAACAGAAATTTTGCGGATTGGTCAATCCGTTCGGGAGATATGGCAGTTTGGAGGTAAGAAACGCTTGAGAAACTCAAAATTTTCGCAGTTCTGATGCTCCGCATGAATAACTAGAACGGCCTAGGGGCAAAGTGCGCATACCGTTGTAATCGGGCGAGTTTCTACTTTCAGATGCAACAGAAATTTTGCGGATTGGTCAATCCGTTCGCGAGATATGGCAGTTTGGAGGTAAGAAACGCTTGAGAAACTCAAAATTTTCGCAGTTCTGATGCTCGACACGAATAACTAGAACGGCCTAGGGGAAAACTACACCTACCTTCGTAATCGGGCGAGTTTCTACTTTCAGATGCAACAGAAATTTTGCGGATTGGTCAATCCGTTCGGGAGATATGGCAGTTTGGAGGTAAGAAACGCTTGAGAAACTCAAAATTTTCGCAGTTCTGATGCTCCGCATGAATAACTAGAACGGCCTAGGGGCAAAGTGCGCATACCGTTGTAATCGGGCGAGTTTCTACTTTCAGAAGCAACAGAAATTTTGCGGATTGGTCAATCCGTTCGCGAGATATGGCAGTTTGGAGGTAAGAAACGCTTGAGAAACTCAAAATTTTCGCAGTTCTGATGCTCGACATGAATAACTAGAACGGCATAGGGGAAAAGTTCACATACCGTTGTAATCGGGCGAGTTTCTACTTTCAGATGCAACAGAAATTTTACGGATTGATCAATCCGTTCGCGAGATATGGCACTTTGGAGATAAGAAACGCTTGAGAAACACAAAATTTTCGCAGTTCTGATGCTCGAGACGAGTAACTAGAACGGCCTAGGGGCAAAGTGCGCATACCGTTGTAATCGGGCGAGCTTCTACTTTCAGATGCAACAGAAATTTTGCGGATTGGTCAATCCGTTCGCGAGATATGGCAGTTTGGAGGTAAGAAACGCTTGAGAAACTCAAAATTTTCGCAGTTCTGATGCTCGACACGAATAACTAGAACGGTCTAGGGGAAAACTACACCTACCTTCGTAATCGGGCGAGTTTCTACTTTCAGATGCAACAGAAATTTTGCGGATTGGTCAATCCGTTCGGGAGATATGGCAGTTTGGAGGTAAGAAACGCTTGAGAAACTCAAAATTTTCGCAGTTCTGATGCTCCGCATGAATAACTAGAACGGCCTAGGGGCAAAGTGCGCATACCGTTGTAATCGGGCGAGTTTCTACTTTCAGAAGCAACAGAAATTTTGCGGATTGGTCAATCCGTTCGCGAGATATGGCAGTTTGGAGGTAAGAAACGCTTGAGAAACTCAAAATTTTCGCAGTTCTGATGCTCGACATGAATAACTAGAACGGCATAGGGGAAAAGTTCACATACCGTTGTAATCGGGCGAGTTTCTACTTTCAGATGCAACAGAAATTTTACGGATTGATCAATCCGTTCGCGAGATATGGCACTTTGGAGATAAGAAACGCTTGAGAAACACAAAATTTTCGCAGTTCTGATGCTCGAGACGAGTAACTAGAACGGCCTAGGGGAAAAGTACGCATACCGTTGTAATCGTGCGAGTTTCTACTTTTAGATGCAACAGAAATTTTGCGGATTGGTCAATCCGTTCGGGAGATATGGCAGTTTGGAGGTAAGAAACGCTTGAGAAACTCAAAATTTTCGCAGTTCTGATGCTCCACATGAATAACTAGAACGGCCTAGGGGCAAAGTGCGCATACCGTTGTAATCGGGCGAGTTTCTACTTTCAGAAGCAACAGAAATTTTGCGGATTAGTCAATCCGTTCGCGATATATGGCAGTTTGGAGGTAAGAAACGATTGAGAAACTCAAAATTTTCGCAGTTCTGATGCTCGAAACGAATAACAAGAACGGCCTAGGGGAAAAGTGCGCATACCGTTGTAATCGGGCGAGTTTCTACTTTCAGATGCAACAGAAATTTTGCGGATTGGTCAATCCGTTCCCGAGATATGGCAGTTTGGAGGTAAGAAACGCTTGAGAAACTCAAAATTTACGCATTTCTGATGCTCGAAACGAATAACTAGAACCGCCTAGGGGAAAAGTGCGCATACCGTTGTAATCGGGCGAGTTTCTACTTTCAGATGTAACAGACATTTTGCGGATTGGTCAATCCGTTCCCGAGATATGGCAGTTTGGATGTAAGAAACGCTTGAGAAACTCAAAATTTTCGCAGTTCTAATGCTCGAAACGAGTAACTAGAACGGCATAAGGGAAAAGTTCACATACCGTTGTAATCGGGCGAGTTTCTACTTTCAGATGCAACAGAAATTTTATGGATTGATCAATCCGTTCGCGAGATATGGCACTTTGGAGATAAGAAACGCTTGAGAAACACAAAATTTTCTTAGTTCTGATGCTCGAGACGAGTAACTAGAACGGCCTAGGGGAAAAGTGCGCATACCGTTGTAATCGGGCGAGTTTCTACTTTCAGATGCAACAGAAATTTTACGGATTGATCAATCCGTTCGCGAGATATGGCACTTTGGAGATAAGAAACGCTTGAGAAACACAAAATTTTCGCAGTTCTGATGCTCGAGACGAGTAACTAGAACGGCCTAGGGGCAAAGTGCGCATACCGTTGTAATCGGGCGAGCTTCTACTTTCAGATGCAACAGAAATTTTGCGGATTGGTCAATCCGTTCGCGAGATATGGCAGTTTGGAGGTAAGAAACGCTTGAGAAACTCAAAATTTTCGCAGTTCTGATGCTCGACACGAATAACTAGAACGGCCTAGGGGAAAACTACACCTACCTTCGTAATCGGGCGAGTTTCTACTTTCAGATGCAACAGAAATTTTGCGGATTGGTCAATCCGTTCGGGAGATATGGCAGTTTGGAGGTAAGAAACGCTTGAGAAACTCAAAATTTTCGCAGTTCTGATGCTCCGCATGAATAACTAGAACGGC
Organism: Ptiloglossa arizonensis; assembly: GCF_051014685.1. Classification (NCBI taxonomy): domain Eukaryota; kingdom Metazoa; phylum Arthropoda; class Insecta; order Hymenoptera; family Colletidae; genus Ptiloglossa; species Ptiloglossa arizonensis. The sequence goes on from NW_027478586.1 coordinate 230,190, forward strand.
CTAGGGGCAAAGTGCGCATACCGTTGTAATCGGGCGAGTTTCTACTTTCAGAAGCAACAGAAATTTTGCGGATTGGTCAATCCGTTCGCGAGATATGGCAGTTTGGAGGTAAGAAACGCTTGAGAAACTCAAAATTTTCGCAGTTCTGATGCTCGACATGAATAACTAGAACGGCATAGGGGAAAAGTTCACATACCGTTGTAATCGGGCGAGTTTCTACTTTCAGATGCAACAGAAATTTTACGGATTGATCAATCCGTTCGCGAGATATGGCACTTTGGAGATAAGAAACGCTTGAGAAACTAAAAATTTTCGCAGTTCTGATGCTCGACACGAATAACTAAAACGGCCTAGGGGCAAAGTGCGCATACCGTTGTAATCGGGCGAGTTTCTACTTTCAGATGCAACAGAAATTTTGCGGATTGGTCAATCCGTTCGCGAGATATGGCAGTTTGGAGGTAAGAAACGCTTGAGAAACTCAAAATTTTCGCAGTTCTGATGCTCGACACGAATAACTAGAACGGCCTAGGGGAAAACTACACCTACCTTCGTAATCGGGCGAGTTTCTACTTTCAGATGCAACAGAAATTTTGCGGATTGGTCAATCCGTTCGGGAGATATGGCAGTTTGGAGGTAAGAAACGCTTGAGAAACTCAAAATTTTCGCAGTTCTGATGCTCCGCATGAATAACTAGAACGGCCTAGGGGCAAAGTGCGCATACCGTTGTAATCGGGCGAGTTTCTACTTTCAGAAGCAACAGAAATTTTGCGGATTGGTCAATCCGTTCGCGAGATATGGCAGTTTGGAGGTAAGAAACGCTTGAGAAACTCAAAATTTTCGCAGTTCTGATGCTCGACATGAATAACTAGAACGGCATAGGGGAAAAGTTCACATACCGTTGTAATCGGGCGAGTTTCTACTTTCAGATGCAACAGAAATTTTACGGATTGATCAATCCGTTCGCGAGATATGGCACTTTGGAGATAAGAAACGCTTGAGAAACACAAAATTTTCGCAGTTCTGATGCTCGAGACGAGTAACTAGAACGGCCTAGGGGCAAAGTGCGCATACCGTTGTAATCGGGCGAGCTTCTACTTTCAGATGCAACAGAAATTTTGCGGATTGGTCAATCCGTTCGCGAGATATGGCAGTTTGGAGGTAAGAAACGCTTGAGAAACTCAAAATTTTCGCAGTTCTGATGCTCGACACGAATAACTAGAACGGCCTAGGGGAAAACTACACCTACCTTCGTAATCGGGCGAGTTTCTACTTTCAGATGCAACAGAAATTTTGCGGATTGGTCAATCCGTTCGGGAGATATGGCAGTTTGGAGGTAAGAAACGCTTGAGAAACTCAAAATTTTCGCAGTTCTGATGCTCCGCATGAATAACTAGAACGGCCTAGGGGCAAAGTGCGCATACCGTTGTAATCGGGCGAGTTTCTACTTTCAGAAGCAACAGAAATTTTGCGGATTGGTCAATCCGTTCGCGAGATATGGCAGTTTGGAGGTAAGAAACGCTTGAGAAACTCAAAATTTTCGCAGTTCTGATGCTCGACATGAATAACTAGAACGGCATAGGGGAAAAGTTCACATACCGTTGTAATCGGGCGAGTTTCTACTTTCAGATGCAACAGAAATTTTACGGATTGATCAATCCGTTCGCGAGATATGGCACTTTGGAGATAAGAAACGCTTGAGAAACACAAAATTTTCGCAGTTCTGATGCTCGAGACGAGTAACTAGAACGGCCTAGGGGAAAAGTACGCATACCGTTGTAATCGTGCGAGTTTCTACTTTTAGATGCAACAGAAATTTTGCGGATTGGTCAATCCGTTCGGGAGATATGGCAGTTTGGAGGTAAGAAACGCTTGAGAAACTCAAAATTTTCGCAGTTCTGATGCTCCACATGAATAACTAGAACGGCCTAGGGGCAAAGTGCGCATACCGTTGTAATCGGGCGAGTTTCTACTTTCAGAAGCAACAGAAATTTTGCGGATTAGTCAATCCGTTCGCGATATATGGCAGTTTGGAGGTAAGAAACGATTGAGAAACTCAAAATTTTCGCAGTTCTGATGCTCGAAACGAATAACAAGAACGGCCTAGGGGAAAAGTGCGCATACCGTTGTAATCGGGCGAGTTTCTACTTTCAGATGCAACAGAAATTTTGCGGATTGGTCAATCCGTTCCCGAGATATGGCAGTTTGGAGGTAAGAAACGCTTGAGAAACTCAAAATTTACGCATTTCTGATGCTCGAAACGAATAACTAGAACCGCCTAGGGGAAAAGTGCGCATACCGTTGTAATCGGGCGAGTTTCTACTTTCAGATGTAACAGACATTTTGCGGATTGGTCAATCCGTTCCCGAGATATGGCAGTTTGGATGTAAGAAACGCTTGAGAAACTCAAAATTTTCGCAGTTCTAATGCTCGAAACGAGTAACTAGAACGGCATAAGGGAAAAGTTCACATACCGTTGTAATCGGGCGAGTTTCTACTTTCAGATGCAACAGAAATTTTATGGATTGATCAATCCGTTCGCGAGATATGGCACTTTGGAGATAAGAAACGCTTGAGAAACACAAAATTTTCTTAGTTCTGATGCTCTAGACGAGTAACTAGAACGGCCTAGGGGAAAAGTGCGCATACCGTTGTAATCGGGCGAGTTTCTACTTTCAGATGCAACAGAAATTTTGCGGATTGGTCAATCCGTTCGCGAGATATGGCAGTTTGGAGGTAAGAAACGCTTGAGAAACTCAAAATTTTCGCAGTTCTGATGCTCGACATGAATAACTAGAACGGCATAGGGGAAAAGTTCACATACCGTTGTAATCGGGCGAGTTTCTACTTTCAGATGCAACAGAAATTTTACGGATTGATCAATCCGTTCGCGAGATATGGCACTTTGGAGATAAGAAACGCTTGAGAAACACAAAATTTTCGCAGTTCTGATGCTCGAGACGAGTAACTAGAACGGCCTAGGGGAAAAGTACGCATACCGTTGTAATCGTGCGAGTTTCTACTTTTAGATGCAACAGAAATTTTGCGGATTGGTCAATCCGTTCGGGAGATATGGCAGTTTGGAGGTAAGAAACGCTTGAGAAACTCAAAATTTTCGCAGTTCTGATGCTCCACATGAATAACTAGAACGGCCTAGGGGCAAAGTGCGCATACCGTTGTAATCGGGCGAGTTTCTACTTTCAGAAGCAACAGAAATTTTGCGGATTAGTCAATCCGTTCGCGATATATGGCAGTTTGGAGGTAAGAAACGATTGAGAAACTCAAAATTTTCGCAGTTCTGATGCTCGAAACGAATAACAAGAACGGCCTAGGGGAAAAGTGCGCATACCGTTGTAATCGGGCGAGTTTCTACTTTCAGATGCAACAGAAATTTTGCGGATTGGTCAATCCGTTCCCGAGATATGGCAGTTTGGAGGTAAGAAACGCTTGAGAAACTCAAAATTTACGCATTTCTGATGCTCGAAACGAATAACTAGAACCGCCTAGGGGAAAAGTGCGCATACCGTTGTAATCGGGCGAGTTTCTACTTTCAGATGTAACAGACATTTTGCGGATTGGTCAATCCGTTCCCGAGATATGGCAGTTTGGATGTAAGAAACGCTTGAGAAACTCAAAATTTTCGCAGTTCTAATGCTCGAAACGAGTAACTAGAACGGCATAAGGGAAAAGTTCACATACCGTTGTAATCGGGCGAGTTTCTACTTTCAGATGCAACAGAAATTTTATGGATTGATCAATCCGTTCGCGAGATATGGCACTTTGGAGATAAGAAACGCTTGAGAAACACAAAATTTTCTTATTTCTGATGCTCGAGACGAGTAACTAGAACGGCCTAGGGGAAAAGTGCGCATACCGTTGTAATCGGGCGAGTTTCTACTTTCAGATGCAACAGAAATTTTGCGGATTGGTCAATCCGTTCGCGAGATATGGCAGTTTGGAGGTAAGAAACGCTTGAGAAACTCAAAATTTTCGCAGTTCTGATGCTCGACATGAATAACTAGAACGGCATAGGGGAAAAGTTCACATACCGTTGTAATCGGGCGAGTTTCTACTTTCAGATGCAACAGAAATTTTACGGATTGATCAATCCGTTCGCGAGATATGGCACTTTGGAGATAAGAAACGCTTGAGAAACACAAAATTTTCGCAGTTCTGATGCTCGAGACGAGTAACTAGAACGGCCTAGGGGAAAAGTACGCATACCGTTGTAATCGGGCGAGTTTCTACTTTTAGATGCAACAGAAATTTTGCGGATTGGTCAATCCGTTCGGGAGATATGGCAGTTTGGAGGTAAGAAACGCTTGAGAAACTCAAAATTTTCGCAGTTCTGATGCTCCACATGAATAACTAGAACGGCCTAGGGGCAAAGTGCGCATACCGTTGTAATCGGGCGAGTTTCTACTTTCAGAAGCAACAGAAATTTTGCGGATTAGTCAATCCGTTCGCGATATATGGCAGTTTGGAGGTAAGAAACGATTGAGAAACTCAAAATTTTCGCAGTTCTGATGCTCGAAACGAATAACAAGAACGGCCTAGGGGAAAAGTGCGCATACCGTTGTAATCGGGCGAGTTTCTACTTTCAGATGCAACAGAAATTTTGCGGATTGGTCAATCCGTTCCCGAGATATGACAGTTTGGAGGTAAGAAACGCTTGAGAAACTCAAAATTTACGCATTTCTGATGCTCGAAACGAATAACTAGAACCGCCTAGGGGAAAAGTGCGCATACCGTTGTAATCGGGCGAGTTTCTACTTTCAGATGTAACAGACATTTTGCGGATTGGTCAATCCGTTCCCGAGATATGGCAGTTTGGATGTAAGAAACGCTTGAGAAACTCAAAATTTTCGCAGTTCTAATGCTCGAAACGAGTAACTAGAACGGCATAGGGGAAAAGTTCACATACCGTTGTAATCGGGCGAGTTTCTACTTTCAGATGCAACAGAAATTTTACGGATTGATCAATCCTTTCGCGAGATATGGCACTTTGGAGATAAGAAACGCTTGAGAAACACAAAATTTTCTTAGTTCTGATGCTCGAGACGAGTAACTAGAACGGCCTAGGGGAAAAGTGCGCACACCGTTGTAAGCGGGCGAGTTTCTACTTTCAGATGCAACAGAAATTTTGCGGATTGGTCAATCCGTTCGCGAGATATGGCAGTTTGGAGGTAAGAAACGCTTGAGAAACTCAAAATTTTCGCAGTTCTGATGCTCGAAACGAGTAACTAGAACGGCCTAGGGGAAAAGTACGCATACCGTTGTAATCGGGCGAGTTTCTACTTTTAGATGCAACAGAAATTTTGCGGATTGGTCAATCCGTTCGCGAGATATGGCAGTTTGGAGGTAAGAAACGCTTGAGAAACTCAAAATTTTCGCAGTTCTGATGCTCGACACGAATAACTAGAACGGCCTAGGGGAAAAGTGCGCATACCGTTGTAATCGGGCGAGTTTCTACTTTCAGATGCAACAGAAATTTGGCGGATTGGTCAATCCGTTCGCGAGATATGGCAGTTTGGAGGTAAGAAACGCTTGAGAAACTCAAAATTTTCGCAGTTCTGATGCTCGAAACGAATAACTAGAACGGCCTAGGGGAAAACTACACCTACCGTTGTAATCGGGCGAGTTTCTACTTTCAGATGCAACAGAAATTTTGCGGATTGGTCAATCCGTTCGCGAGATATGGCAGTTTGGAGGTAAGAAACGCTTGAGAAACTCAAAATTTTCGCAGTTCTGATGCTCAACACGAATAACTAGAACGGCCTAGGGGAAAAGTGCGCATACCGTTGTAATCGGGCGAGTTTCTACTTTCAGATGCAACAGAAATTTTGCGGATTGGTCAATCCGTTCGCGAGATATGGCCGTTTGGATTTAAGAAACGCTTGAGGACCTCAAAATTTTCGCATTTCTGATGCTCGAAACGAATAACTAGAATGGCCTAGGGGAAAAGTGCGCATACCGTTGTAATCGGGCGAGTTTCCACTTTCAGATGCAACAGAAATTTTGCGAATTGGTCAATCCGTTCGCGAGATATGGCAGTTTGGAGGTAAGAAACGCTTGAGAAACTCAAAATTTTCGCAGTTCTGATGCTCGACACGAATAACTAGAACGGCCTAGGGGAAAAGTGCGCATACCGTTGTAATCGGGCGAGTTTCTACTTTCAGATGCAACAGAAATTTTGCGGATTGGTCAATCCGTTCGCGAGATATGGCCGTTTGGATTTAAGAAACGCTTGAGGACCTCAAAATTTTCGCATTTCTGATGCTCGAAACGAATAACTAGAATGGCCTAGGGGAAAAGTGCGCATACCGTTGTAATCGGGCGAGTTTCTACTTTCAGACGCAACAGAAATTTTGCGGATTGATCAATCCGTTCGCGAGATATGGCAGTTTTGAGATAAGAAACGCTTGAGAAACTCAAAATTTTCGCAGTTCTGATGCTCGAAACGAATGACTAGAACGGCCTAGGGGAGAAGTACGCGTACCGTTGTAATCGGGCGAGTTTCTACTTTCAGATGCAACAGAAATTTTGCGGATTGATCAATCCGTTCGCGAGATATGGCAGTTTGGAGATAAGAAACGCTTGAGAAACTCAAAATTTTCGCAGTTCTGATGCTCGAAACGAATGACTAGAACGGCCTAGGGGAGAAGTACGCATACCGTTGTAATCGGGCGAGTTTCTACTTTCAGATAGCACAGAAATTTTGCGGATTGATCAATCCGTTCGCGAGATATGGCAGTTTGGAGGTAAGAAACGCTTGAGAAACTCAAAATTTTCGCAGTCCTGATGCTCGACACGAATAACTAGAACGGCCTAGGGGAAAAGTGCGCATACCGTTGTAATCGGGCGAGTTTCTACTTTCAGATGCAACAGAAATTTTGCGGATTGGTCAATCCGTTCGCGAGATATGGCCGTTTGGATTTAAGAAACGCTTGAGGACCTCAAAATTTTCGCATTTCTGATGCTCGAAACGAATAACTAGAATGGCCTAGGGGAAAAGTGCGCATACCGTTGTAATCGGGCGAGTTTCTACTTTCAGATGCAACAGAAATTTTGCGGATTGATCAATCCGTTCGCGAGATATGGCAGTTTGGAGATAAGAAACGCTTGAGAATCTCAAAATTTTCGCAGTTCTGATGCTCGACACGAATAACTAGAACGGCCTAGGGGAAAACTACACCTACCTTTGTAATCGGGCGAGTTTCTACTTTCAGATGCAACAGAAATTTTGCGGATTGGTCAATCCGTTCGCGAGATATGGCAGTTTGGAGGTAAGAAACGCTTGAGAAACTAAAAATTTTCGCAGTTCTGATGCTCGACACGAATAACTAAAACGGCCTAGGGGCAAAGTGCGCATACCGTTGTAATCGGGCGAGTTTCTACTTTCAGATGCAACAGAAATTTTGCGGATTGGTCAATCCGTTCGCGAGATATGGCAGTTTGGAGGTAAGAAACGCTTGAGAAACTCAAAATTTTCGCAGTTCTGATGCTCGACACGAATAACTAGAACGGCCTAGGGGAAAACTACACCTACCTTCGTAATCGGGCGAGTTTCTACTTTCAGATGCAACAGAAATTTTGCGGATTGGTCAATCCGTTCGGGAGATATGGCAGTTTGGAGGTAAGAAACGCTTGAGAAACTCAAATTTTCGCAGTTCTGATGCTCGACATGAATAACTAGAACCGCCTAGGAGAAAAGTACGCATACCGTTGTAATCGGGCGAGTTTCTACTTTCAGATGCAACAGAAATTTTGCGGATTGATCAATCCGTTCGCGAGATATGGCAGTTTGGAGATAAGTAACGCTTGAGAAACTCAAAATTTTCGCAGTTCTGATGCTCGAAACGAGTAACTAGAACGGCCTAGGGGAAAAGTACGCATACCGTTGTAATCGGGCGAGTTTCTACTTTCAGATGCAACAGAAATTTTGCGGATTGGTCAATCCGTTCGGGAGATATGGCAGTTTGGATGTAAGAAACGCTTGAGAAACTCAAAATTTTCGCAGTTCTGATGCTCGACAAGAATAACTAGAACGGCCTAGGGGAAAAGTGCGCATACCGTTGTAATCGGGCGAGTTTCTACTTTTAGATGCAACAGAAATTTTGCGGATTGGTCAATCCGTTCGCGAGATATGGCAGTTTGGAGGTAAGAAACGCTTGAGAAACTCAAAATTTTCGCAGTTCTGATGCTCGACACGAATAACTAGAACGGCCTAGGGGAAAAGTGCGCATACCGTTGTAATCGGGCGAGTTTCTACTTTCAGATGCAACAGAAATTTTGCGGATTGGTCAATCCGTTCGGGAGATATGGCAGTTTGGAGGTAAGAAACGCTTGAGAAACTCAAAATTTTCGCAGTTCTGATGCTCGACATGAATAACTAGAACCGCCTAGGAGAAAAGTACGCATACCGTTGTAATCGGGCGAGTTTCTACTTTCAGATGCAACAGAAATTTTGCGGATTGATCAATCCGTTCGCGAGATATGGCAGTTTGGAGATAAGAAACGCTTGAGAAACTCAAAATTTTCGCAGTTCTGATGCTCGACACGAATAACTAGAACGGCCTAGGGGAAAACTACACCTACCTTTGTAATCGGGCGAGTTTCTACTTTCAGATGCAACAGAAATTTTGCGGATTGGTCAATCCGTTCGCGAGATATGGCAGTTTGGAGGTAAGAAACGCTTGAGAAACTAAAAATTTTCGCAGTTCTGATGCTCGACACGAATAACTAAAACGGCCTAGGGGCAAAGTGCGCATACCGTTGTAATCGGGCGAGTTTCTACTTTCAGATGCAACAGAAATTTTGCGGATTGGTCAATCCGTTCGCGAGATATGGCAGTTTGGAGGTAAGAAACGCTTGAGAAACTCAAAATTTTCGCAGTTCTGATGCTCGACACGAATAACTAGAACGGCCTAGGGGAAAACTACACCTACCTTCGTAATCGGGCGAGTTTCTACTTTCAGATGCAACAGAAATTTTGCGGATTGGTCAATCCGTTCGGGAGATATGGCAGTTTGGAGGTAAGAAACGCTTGAGAAACTCAAATTTTCGCAGTTCTGATGCTCGACATGAATAACTAGAACCGCCTAGGAGAAAAGTACGCATACCGTTGTAATCGGGCGAGTTTCTACTTTCAGATGCAACAGAAATTTTGCGGATTGATCAATCCGTTCGCGAGATATGGCAGTTTGGAGATAAGTAACGCTTGAGAAACTCAAAATTTTCGCAGTTCTGATGCTCGAAACGAGTAACTAGAACGGCCTAGGGGAAAAGTACGCATACCGTTGTAATCGGGCGAGTTTCTACTTTCAGATGCAACAGAAATTTTGCGGATTGGTCAATCCGTTCGGGAGATATGGCAGTTTGGATGTAAGAAACGCTTGAGAAACTCAAAATTTTCGCAGTTCTGATGCTCGACAAGAATAACTAGAACGGCCTAGGGGAAAAGTGCGCATACCGTTGTAATCGGGCGAGTTTCTACTTTTAGATGCAACAGAAATTTTGCGGATTGGTCAATCCGTTCGCGAGATATGGCAGTTTGGAGGTAAGAAACGCTTGAGAAACTCAAAATTTTCGCAGTTCTGATGCTCGACACGAATAACTAGAACGGCCTAGGGGAAAAGTGCGCATACCGTTGTAATCGGGCGAGTTTCTACTTTCAGATGCAACAGAAATTTTGCGGATTGGTCAATCCGTTCGGGAGATATGGCAGTTTGGAGGTAAGAAACGCTTGAGAAACTCAAAATTTTCGCAGTTCTGATGCTCGACATGAATAACTAGAACCGCCTAGGAGAAAAGTACGCATACCGTTGTAATCGGGCGAGTTTCTACTTTCAGATGCAACAGAAATTTTGCGGATTGATCAATCCGTTCGCGAGATATGGCAGTTTGGAGATAAGAAACGCTTGAGAAACTCAAAATTTTCGCAGTTCTGATGCTCGACACGAATAACTAGAACGGCCTAGGGGAAAACTACACCTACCTTTGTAATCGGGCGAGTTTCTACTTTCAGATGCAACAGAAATTTTGCGGATTGGTCAATCCGTTCGCGAGATATGGCAGTTTGGAGGTAAGAAACGCTTGAGAAACTAAAAATTTTCGCAGTTCTGATGCTCGACACGAATAACTAAAACGGCCTAGGGGCAAAGTGCGCATACCGTTGTAATCGGGCGAGTTTCTACTTTCAGATGCAACAGAAATTTTGCGGATTGGTCAATCCGTTCGCGAGATATGGCAGTTTGGAGGTAAGAAACGCTTGAGAAACTCAAAATTTTCGCAGTTCTGATGCTCGACACGAATAACTAGAACGGCCTAGGGGAAAACTACACCTACCTTCGTAATCGGGCGAGTTTCTACTTTCAGATGCAACAGAAATTTTGCGGATTGGTCAATCCGTTCGGGAGATATGGCAGTTTGGAGGTAAGAAACGCTTGAGAAACTCAAATTTTCGCAGTTCTGATGCTCGACATGAATAACTAGAACCGCCTAGGAGAAAAGTACGCATACCGTTGTAATCGGGCGAGTTTCTACTTTCAGATGCAACAGAAATTTTGCGGATTGATCAATCCGTTCGCGAGATATGGCAGTTTGGAGATAAGTAACGCTTGAGAAACTCAAAATTTTCGCAGTTCTGATGCTCGAAACGAGTAACTAGAACGGCCTAGGGGAAAAGTACGCATACCGTTGTAATCGGGCGAGTTTCTACTTTCAGATGCAACAGAAATTTTGCGGATTGGTCAATCCGTTCGGGAGATATGGCAGTTTGGATGTAAGAAACGCTTGAGAAACTCAAAATTTTCGCAGTTCTGATGCTCGACAAGAATAACTAGAACGGCCTAGGGGAAAAGTGCGCATACCGTTGTAATCGGGCGAGTTTCTACTTTTAGATGCAACAGAAATTTTGCGGATTGGTCAATCCGTTCGCGAGATATGGCAGTTTGGAGGTAAGAAACGCTTGAGAAGCTCAAAATTTTCGCAGTTCTGATGCTCGACACGAATAACTAGAACGGCCTAGGGGAAAAGTGCGCATACCGTTGTAATCGGGCGAGTTTCTACTTTCAGATGCAACAGAAATTTTGCGGATTGGTCAATCCGTTCGGGAGATATGGCAGTTTGGAGGTAAGAAACGCTTGAGAAACTCAAAATTTTCGCAGTTCTGATGCTCGACATGAATAACTAGAACCGCCTAGGAGAAAAGTACGCATACCGTTGTAATCGGGCGAGTTTCTACTTTCAGATGCAACAGAAATTTTGCGGATTGATCAATCCGTTCGCGAGATATCGTAGTTTGGAGATAAGTAACGCTTGAGAAACTCAAAATTTTCGCAGTTCTGATGCTCGAAACGAGTAACTAGAACGGCCTAGGGGAAAAGTACGCATACCGTTGTAATCGGGCGAGTTTCTACTTTCAGATGCAACAGAAATTTTGCGGATTGGTCAATCCGTTCGGGAGATATGGCAGTTTGGATGTAAGAAACGCTTGAGAAACTCAAAATTTTCGCAGTTCTGATGCTCGACAAGAATAACTAGAACCGCCTAGGGGAAAAGTGCGCATACCGTTGTAATCGGGCGAGTTTCTACTTTTAGATGCAACAGAAATTTTGCGGATTGGTCAATCCGTTCGCGAGATATGGCAGTTTGGAGGTAAGAAACGCTTGAGAAACTCAAAATTTTCGCAGTTCTGATGCTCGACACGAATAACTAGAACGGCCTAGGGGAAAAGTGCGCATACCGTTGTAATCGGGCGAGTTTCTACTTTCAGATGCAACAGAAATTTTGCGGATTGGTCAATCCGTTTGGGAGATATGGCAGTTTGGAGGTAAGAAACGCTTGAGAAACTCAAAATTTTCGCAGTTCTGATGCTCGACATGAATAACTAGAACCGCCTAGGAGAAAAGTACGCATACCGTTGTAATCGGGCGAGTTTCTACTTTCAGATGCAACAGAAATTTTGCGGATTGATCAATCCGTTCGCGAGATATCGCAGTTTGGAGATAAGTAACGCTTGAGAAACTCAAAATTTTCGCAGTTCTGATGCTCGAAACGAGTAACTAGAACGGCCTAGGGGAAAAGTACGCATACCGTTGTAATCGGGCGAGTTTCTACTTTCAGATGCAACAGATATTTTGCGGATTGGTCAATCCGTTCGCGAGATATGGCAGTTTGGAGGTAAGAAACGCTTGAGAAACTCAAAATTTTCGCAGTTCTGATGCTCAACACGAATAACTAGAACGGCCTAGGGGAAAAGTGCGCATACCGTTGTAATCGGGCGAGTTTCTACTTTCAGATGCAACAGAAATTTTGCGGATTGGTCAATCCGTTCGCGAGATATGGCCGTTTGGATTTAAGAAACGCTTGAGGACCTCAAAATTTTCGCATTTCTGATGCTCGAAACGAATAACTAGAATGGCCTAGGGGAAAAGTGCGCATACCGTTGTAATCGGGCGAGTTTCCACTTTCAGATGCAACAGAAATTTTGCGAATTGGTCAATCCGTTCGCGAGATATGGCAGTTTGGAGGTAAGAAACGCTTGAGAAACTCAAAATTTTCGCAGTTCTGATGCTCGACACGAATAACTAGAACGGCCTAGGGGAAAAGTGCGCATACCGTTGTAATCGGGCGAGTTTCTACTTTCAGATGCAACAGAAATTTTGCGGATTGGTCAATCCGTTCGCGAGATATGGCCGTTTGGATTTAAGAAACGCTTGAGGACCTCAAAATTTTCGCATTTCTGATGCTCGAAACGAATAACTAGAATGGCCTAGGGGAAAAGTGCGCATACCGTTGTAATCGGGCGAGTTTCCACTTTCAGATGCAACAGAAATTTTGCGAATTGGTCAATCCGTTCGCGAGATATGGCAGTTTGGAGGTAAGAAACGCTTGAGAAACTCAAAATTTTCGCAGTTCTGATGCTCGACACGAATAACTAGAACGGCCTAGGGGAAAAGTGCGCATACCGTTGTAATCGGGCGAGTTTCTACTTTCAGATGCAACAGAAATTTTGCGGATTGGTCAATCCGTTCGCGAGATATGGCCGTTTGGATTTAAGAAACGCTTGAGGACCTCAAAATTTTCGCATTTCTGATGCTCGAAACGAATAACTAGAATGGCCTAGGGGAAAAGTGCGCATACCGTTGTAATCGGGCGAGTTTCTACTTTCAGACGCAACAGAAATTTTGCGGATTGATCAATCCGTTCGCGAGATATGGCAGTTTGGAGATAAGAAACGCTTGAGAAACTCAAAATTTTCGCAGTTCTGATGCTCGAAACTAATGACTAGAACGGCCTAGGGGAGAAGTACGCGTACCGTTGTAATCGGGCGAGTTTCTACTTTCAGATGCAACAGAAATTTTGCGGATTGATCAATCCGTTCGCGAGATATGGCAGTTTGGAGATAAGAAACGCTTGAGAAACTCAAAATTTTCGCAGTTCTGATGCTCGAAACGAATGACTAGAACGGCCTAGGGGAGAAGTACGCATACCGTTGTAATCGGGCGAGTTTCTACTTTCAGATAGCACAGAAATTTTGCGGATTGATCAATCCGTTCGCGAGATATGGCAGTTTGGAGGTAAGAAACGCTTGAGAAACTCAAAATTTTCGCAGTCCTGATGCTCGACACGAATAACTAGAACGGCCTAGGGGAAAAGTGCGCATACCGTTGTAATCGGGCGAGTTTCTACTTTCAGATGCAACAGAAATTTTGCGGATTGGTCAATCGGTTCGCGAGATATGGCCGTTTGGATTTAAGAAACGCTTGAGGACCTCAAAATTTTCGCATTTCTGATGCTCGAAACGAATAACTAGAATGGCCTAGGGGAAAAGTGCGCATACCGTTGTAATCGGGCGAGTTTCTACTTTCAGATGCAACAGAAATTTTGCGGATTGATCAATCCGTTCGCGAGATATGGCAGTTTGGAGATAAGAAACGCTTGAGAAACTCAAAATTTTCGCAGTTCTGATGCTCGACACGAATAACTAGAACGGCCTAGGGGAAAACTACACCTACCTTTGTAATCGGGCGAGTTTCTACTTTCAGATGCAACAGAAATTTTGCGGATTGGTCAATCCGTTCGCGAGATATGGCAGTTTGGAGGTAAGAAACGCTTGAGAAACTAAAAATTTTCGCAGTTCTGATGCTCGACACGAATAACTAAAACGGCCTAGGGGCAAAGTGCGCATACCGTTGTAATCGGGCGAGTTTCTACTTTCAGATGCAACAGAAATTTTGCGGATTGGTCAATCCGTTCGCGAGATATGGCAGTTTGGAGGTAAGAAACGCTTGAGAAACTCAAAATTTTCGCAGTTCTGATGCTCGACACGAATAACTAGAACGGCCTAGGGGAAAACTACACCTACCTTCGTAATCGGGCGAGTTTCTACTTTCAGATGCAACAGAAATTTTGCGGATTGGTCAATCCGTTCGGGAGATATGGCAGTTTGGAGGTAAGAAACGCTTGAGAAACTCAAAATTTTCGCAGTTCTGATGCTCGACATGAATAACTAGAACCGCCTAGGAGAAAAGTACGCATACCGTTGTAATCGGGCGAGTTTCTACTTTCAGATGCAACAGAAATTTTGCGGATTGATCAATCCGTTCGCGAGATATGGCAGTTTGGAGATAAGTAACGCTTGAGAAACTCAAAATTTTCGCAGTTCTGATGCTCGAAACGAGTAACTAGAACGGCCTAGGGGAAAAGTACGCATACCGTTGTAATCGGGCGAGTTTCTACTTTCAGATGCAAAAGAAATTTTGCGGATTGGTCAATCCGTTCGGGAGATATGGCAGTTTGGATGTAAGAAACGCTTGAGAAACTCAAAATTTTCGCAGTTCTGATGCTCGACAAGAATAACTAGAACGGCCTAGGGGAAAAGTGCGCATACAGTTGTAATCGGGCGAGTTTCTACTTTTAGATGCAACAGAAATTTTGCGGATTGGTCAATCCGTTCGCGAGATATGGCAGTTTGGAGGTAAGAAACGCTTGAGAAACTCAAAATTTTCGCAGTTCTGATGCTCGACACGAATAACTAGAACGGCCTAGGGGAAAAGTGCGCATACCGTTGTAATCGGGCGAGTTTCTACTTTCAGATGCAACAGAAATTTTGCGGATTGGTCAATCCGTTCGGGAGATATGGCAGTTTGGAGGTAAGAAACGCTTGAGAAACTCAAAATTTTCGCAGTTCTGATGCTCGACATGAATAACTAGAACCGCCTAGAAGAAAAGTACGCATACCGTTGTAATCGGGCGAGTTTCTACTTTCAGATGCAACAGAAATTTTGCGGATTGATCAATCCGTTCGCGAGATATCGTAGTTTGGAGATAAGTAACGCTTGAGAAACTCAAAATTTTCGCAGTTCTGATGCTCGAAACGAGTAACTAGAACGGCCTAGGGGAAAAGTACGCATACCGTTGTAATCGGGCGAGTTTCTACTTTCAGATGCAACAGAAATTTTGCGGATTGGTCAATCCGTTCGGGAGATATGGCAGTTTGGATGTAAGAAACGCTTGAGAAACTCAAAATTTTCGCAGTTCTGATGCTCGACAAGAATAACTAGAACCGCCTAGGGGAAAAGTGCGCATACCGTTGTAATCGGGCGAGTTTCTACTTTTAGATGCAACAGAAATTTTGCGGATTGGTCAATCCGTTCGCGAGATATGGCAGTTTGGAGGTAAGAAACGCTTGAGAAACTCAAAATTTTCGCAGTTCTGATGCTCGACACGAATAACTAGAACGGCCTAGGGGAAAAGTGCGCATACCGTTGTAATCGGGCGAGTTTCTACTTTCAGATGCAACAGAAATTTTGCGGATTGGTCAATCCGTTTGGGAGATATGGCAGTTTGGAGGTAAGAAACGCTTGAGAAACTCAAAATTTTCGCAGTTCTGATGCTCGACATGAATAACTAGAACCGCCTAGGAGAAAAGTACGCATACCGTTGTAATCGGGCGAGTTTCTACTTTCAGATGCAACAGAAATTTTGCGGATTGATCAATCCGTTCGCGAGATATCGCAGTTTGGAGATAAGTAACGCTTGAGAAACTCAAAATTTTCGCAGTTCTGATGCTCGAAACGAGTAACTAGAACGGCCTAGGGGAAAAGTACGCATACCGTTGTAATCGGGCGAGTTTCTACTTTCAGATGCAACAGATATTTTGCGGATTGGTCAATCCGTTCGGGAGATATGGCAGTTTGGATGTAAGAAACGCTTGAGAAACTCAAAATTTTCGCAGTTCTGATGCTCGACAAGAATGACTAGAACGGCCTAGGGGAAAAGTGCGCATACCGTTGTAATCGGGCGAGTTTCTACTTTCAGATGCAACAGAAATTTTGCGGATTGGTCAATCCGTTCGCGAGATATGGCAGTTTGGAGGTAAGAAACGCTTGAGAAACTCAAAATTTTCGCAGTTCTGATGCTCGACACGAATAACTAGAACGGCCTAGGGGAAAAGTGCGCATACCGTTGTAATCGGGCGAGTTTCTACTTTCAGATGCAACAGAAATTTTGCGGATTGGTCAATCCGTTCGGGAGATATGGCAGTTTGGAGGTAAGAAACGCTTGAGAAACTCAAAATTTTCGCAGTTCTGATGCTCGACATGAATAACTAGAACCGCCTAGGAGAAAAGTACGCATACCGTTGTAATCGGGCGAGTTTCTACTTTCAGATGCAACAGAAATTTTGCGGATTGATCAATCCGTTCGCGAGATATCGCAGTTTGGAGATAAGTAACGCTTGAGAAACTCAAAATTTTCGCAGTTCTGATGCTCGAAACGAGTAACTAGAACGGCCTAGGGGAAAAGTACGCATACTGTTGTAATCGGGCGAGTTTCTACTTTCAGATGCAACAGAAATTTTGCGGATTGGTCAATCCGTTCGGGAGATATGGCAGTTTGGAGGTAAGAAACGCTTGAGAAACTCAAAATTTTCGCAGTTCTGATGCTCGACAAGAATAACTAGAACGGCCTAGGGGAAAAGTGCGCATACCGTTGTAATCGGGCGAGTTTCTACTTTCAGATGCAACAGAAATTTTGCGGATTGATCAATCCGTTCGCGAGATATGGCAGTTTGGAGATAAGTAACGCTTGAGAAACTCAAAATTTTCGCAGTTCTGATGCTCGACACGAATACCTAGAACGGCCTAGGGGAAAAGTGCGCATACCGTTGTAATCGGGCGAGTTTCTACTTTCAGATGCAACAGAAATTTTGCGGATTGGTCAATCCGTTCGGGAGATATGGCAGTTTGGAGGTAAGAAACGCTTGAGAAACTCAAAATTTTCGCAGTTCTGATGCTCGACATGAATAACTAGAACCGCCTAGGAGAAAAGTACGCATACCGTTGTAATCGGGCGAGTTTCTACTTTCAGATGCAACAGAAATTTTGCGGATTGATCAATCCGTTCGCGAGATATCGCAGTTTGGAGATAAGTAACGCTTGAGAAACTCAAAATTTTCGCAGTTCTGATGCTCGAAACGAGTAACTAGAACGGCCTAGGGGAAAAGTACGCATACCGTTGTAATCGCGCGAGTTTCTACTTTCAGATGCAACAGAAATTTTGCGGATTGGTCAATCCGTTCGGGAGATATGGCAGTTTGGAGGTAAGAAACGCTTGAGAAACTCAAAATTTTCGCAGTTCTGATGCTCGACAAGAATAACTAGAACGGCCTAGGGGAAAAGTGCGCATACCGTTGTAATCGGGCGAGTTTCTACTTTTAGATGCAACAGAAATTTTGCGGATTGGTCAATCCGTTCGCGAGATATGGCAGTTTGGAGGTAAGAAACGCTTGAGAAACTCAAAATTTTCGCAGTTCTGATGCTCGACACGAATAACTAGAACGGCCTAGGGGAAAAGTGCGCATACCGTTGTAATCGGGCGAGTTTCTACTTTCAGATGCAACAGAAATTTTGCGGATTGATCAATCCGTTCGCGAGATATGGCAGTTTGGAGATAAGTAACGCTTGAGAAACTCAAAATTTTCGCAGTTCTGATGCTCGAAACGAGTAACTAGAACGGCCTAGGGGAAAAGTACGCATACCGTTGTAATCGGGCGAGTTTCTACTTTCAGATGCAACAGAAATTTTGCGGCTTGATCAATCCGTTCGCGAGATATGGCGGTTTGGAGATAAGAGACGCTTGAGAAACTCAAAATTTTCGCAGTTCTGATGCTCGACACGAATAACTAGAACGGCCTAGGGGAAAAGTGCGCATACCGTTGTAATCGGCCGAGTTTCTACTTTCAGATGCAACAGAAATTTTGCGGATTGATCAATCCGTTCGCGAGATATGGCAGTTTGGAGATAAGTAACGCTTGAGAAACTCAAAATTTTCGCAGTTCTGATGCTCGAAACGAGTAACTAGAACGGCCTAGGGGAAAAGTACGCATACCCTTGTAATCGGGCGAGTTTCTACTTTCAGATGCAACAGAAATTTTGCGGATTGGTCAATCCGTTCGGGAGATATGGCAGTTTGGAGGTAAGAAACGCTTGGGAAACTCAAAATTTTCGCAGTTCTGATGCTCGACACGAATAACTAGAACGGCCTAGGGGAAAACTACACCTACCTTTGTAATCGGGCGAGTTTCTACTTTCAGATGCAACAGAAATTTTGCGGATTGGTCAATCCGTTCGCGGAGATATGGCAGTTTGGAGGTAAGAAACGCTTGAGAAACTAAAAATTTTCGCAGTTCTGATGCTCGACACGAATAACTAAAACGGCCTAGGGGCAAAGTGCGCATACCGTTGTAATCGGGCGAGTTTCTACTTTCAGATGCAACAGAAATTTTGCGGATTGGTCAATCCGTTCGCGAGATATGGCAGTTTGGAGGTAAGAAACGCTTGAGAAACTCAAAATTTTCGCAGTTCTGATGCTCGACACGAATAACTAGAACGGCCTAGGGGAAAACTACACCTACCTTCGTAATCGGGCGAGTTTCTACTTTCAGATGCAACAGAAATTTTGCGGATTGGTCAATCCGTTCGGGAGATATGGCAGTTTGGAGGTAAGAAACGCTTGAGAAACTCAAAATTTTCGCAGTTCTGATGCTCGACATGAATAACTAGAACCGCCTAGGAGAAAAGTACGCATACCGTTGTAATCGGGCGAGTTTCTACTTTCAGATGCAACAGAAATTTTGCGGATTGATCAATCCGTTCGCGAGATATGGCAGTTTGGAGATAAGTAACGCTTGAGAAACTCAAAATTTTCGCAGTTCTGATGCTCGACAAGAATAACTAGAACGGCCTAGGGGAAAAGTGCGCATACCGTTGTAATCGGGCGAGTTTCTACTTTTAGATGCAACAGAAATTTTGCGGATTGGTCAATCCGTTCGCGAGATATGGCAGTTTGGAGGTAAGAAACGCTTGAGAAACTCAAAATTTTCGCAGTTCTGATGCTCGACACGAATAACTAGAACAGCCTAGGGGAAAAGTGCGCATACCGTTGTAATCGGGCGAGTTTCTACTTTCAGATGCAACAGAAATTTTGCGGATTGGTCAATCCGTTCGCGAGATATGGCAGTTTGGAGGTAAGAAACGCTTGAGAAACTCAAAATTTTCGCAGTTCTGATGCTCGAAACGAATAACTAGAACCGCCTTAGGGAAAAGTGCGCATACCGTCGTAATCGGGCGAGTTTCTACTTTCAGATGCAACAGAAATTTTGCGGCTTGATCAATCCGTTCGCGAGATATGGCGGTTTGGAGATAAGAGACGCTTGAGAAACTCAAAATTTTGGCAGTTCTGATGCTCGACACGAATAACTAGAACGGCCTAGGGGAAAAGTGCGCATACCGTTGTAATCGGCCGAGTTTCTGCTTTCAGATGCAACAGAAATTTTGCGGATTGGTCAATCCGTTCGCGAGATATGGCAGTTTGGAGGTAAGAAACGCTTGAGAAACTCAAAATTTTCGCAGTTCTGATGCTCGACAAGAATAACTAGAACGGCCTAGGGGAAAAGTGCGCATACCGTTGTAATCGGGCGAGTTTGTACTTTTAGATGCAACAGAAATTTTGCGGATTGGTCAATCCGTTCGCGAGATATGGCCGTTTGGATTTAAGAAACGCTTGAGGACCTCAAAATTTTCGCATTTCTGATGCTCGAAACGAATAACTAGAATGGCCTAGGGGAAAAGTGCGCATACCGTTGTAATCGGGCGAGTTTCTACTTTCAGATGCAACAGAAATTTTGCGGATTGATCAATCCGTTCGCGAGATATGGCAGTTTGGAGATAAGAAACGCTTGAGAAACTCAAAATTTTCGCAGTTCTGATGCTCGACACGAATAACTAGAACGGCCTAGGGGAAAACTACACCTACCTTTGTAATCGGGCGAGTTTCTACTTTCAGATGCAACAGAAATTTTGCGGATTGGTCAATCCGTTCGCGAGATATGGCAGTTTGGAGGTAAGAAACGCTTGAGAAACTAAAAATTTTCGCAGTTCTGATGCTCGACACGAATAACTAAAACGGCCTAGGGGCAAAGTGCGCATACCGTTGTAATCGGGCGAGTTTCTACTTTCAGATGCAACAGAAATTTTGCGGATTGGTCAATCCGTTCGCGAGATATGGCAGTTTGGAGGTAAGAAACGCTTGAGAAACTCAAAATTTTCGCAGTTCTGATGCTCGACACGAATAACTAGAACGGCCTAGGGGAAAACTACACCTACCTTCGTAATCGGGCGAGTTTCTACTTTCAGATGCAACAGAAATTTTGCGGATTGGTCAATCCGTTCGGGAGATATGGCAGTTTGGAGGTAAGAAACGCTTGAGAAACTCAAAATTTTCGCAGTTCTGATGCTCGACATGAATAACTAGAACCGCCTAGGAGAAAAGTACGCATACCGTTGTAATCGGGCGAGTTTCTACTTTCAGATGCAACAGAAATTTTGCGGATTGATCAATCCGTTCGCGAGATATGGCAGTTTGGAGATAAGTAACGCTTGAGAAACTCAAAATTTTCGCAGTTCTGATGCTCGACAAGAATAACTAGAACGGCCTAGGGGAAAAGTGCGCATACCGTTGTAATCGGGCGAGTTTCTACTTTTAGATGCAACAGAAATTTTGCGGATTGGTCAATCCGTTCGCGAGATATGGCAGTTTGGAGGTAAGAAACGCTTGAGAAACTCAAAATTTTCGCAGTTCTGATGCTCGACACGAATAACTAGAACAGCCTAGGGGAAAAGTGCGCATACCGTTGTAATCGGGCGAGTTTCTACTTTCAGATGCAACAGAAATTTTGCGGATTGGTCAATCCGTTCGCGAGATATGGCAGTTTGGAGGTAAGAAACGCTTGAGAAACTCAAAATTTTCGCAGTTCTGATGCTCGAAACGAATAACTAGAACCGCCTTAGGGAAAAGTGCGCATACCGTCGTAATCGGGCGAGTTTCTACTTTCAGATGCAACAGAAATTTTGCGGCTTGATCAATCCGTTCGCGAGATATGGCGGTTTGGAGATAAGAGACGCTTGAGAAACTCAAAATTTTGGCAGTTCTGATGCTCGACACGAATAACTAGAACGGCCTAGGGGAAAAGTGCGCATACCGTTGTAATCGGCCGAGTTTCTGCTTTCAGATGCAACAGAAATTTTGCGGATTGGTCAATCCGTTCGCGAGATATGGCAGTTTGGAGGTAAGAAACGCTTGAGAAACTCAAAATTTTCGCAGTTCTGATGCTCGACAAGAATAACTAGAACGGCCTAGGGGAAAAGTGCGCATACCGTTGTAATCGGGCGAGTTTGTACTTTTAGATGCAACAGAAATTTTGCGGATTGGTCAATCCGTTCGCGAGATATGGCCGTTTGGATTTAAGAAACGCTTGAGGACCTCAAAATTTTCGCATTTCTGATGCTCGAAACGAATAACTAGAATGGCCTAGGGGAAAAGTGCGCATACCGTTGTAATCGGGCGAGTTTCTACTTTCAGATGCAACAGAAATTTTGCGGATTGATCAATCCGTTCGCGAGATATGGCAGTTTGGAGATAAGAAACGCTTGAGAAACTCAAAATTTTCGCAGTTCTGATGCTCGACACGAATAACTAGAACGGCCTAGGGGAAAACTACACCTACCTTTGTAATCGGGCGAGTTTCTACTTTCAGATGCAACAGAAATTTTGCGGATTGGTCAATCCGTTCGCGAGATATGGCAGTTTGGAGGTAAGAAACGCTTGAGAAACTAAAAATTTTCGCAGTTCTGATGCTCGACACGAATAACTAAAACGGCCTAGGGGCAAAGTGCGCATACCGTTGTAATCGGGCGAGTTTCTACTTTCAGATGCAACAGAAATTTTGCGGATTGGTCAATCCGTTCGCGAGATATGTTTGGAGGTAAGAAACGCTTGAGAAACTCAAAATTTTCGCAGTTCTGATGCTCGACACGAATAACTAGAACGGCCTAGGGGAAAACTACACCTACCTTCGTAATCGGGCGAGTTTCTACTTTCAGATGCAACAGAAATTTTGCGGATTGGTCAATCCGTTCGGGAGATATGGCAGTTTGGAGGTAAGAAACGCTTGAGAAACTCAAAATTTTCGCAGTTCTGATGCTCGACATGAATAACTAGAACCGCCTAGGAGAAAAGTACGCATACCGTTGTAATCGGGCGAGTTTTCTTTTACTTTCAGATGCAACAGAAATTTTGCGGATTGATCAATCCGTTCGCGAGATATGGCAGTTTGGAGATAAGTAACGCTTGAGAAACTCAAAATTTTCGCAGTTCTGATGCTCGAAACGAGTAACTAGAACGGCCTAGGGGAAAAGTACGCATACCGTTGTAATCGGGCGAGTTTCTACTTTCAGATGCAAAAGAAATTTTGCGGATTGGTCAATCCGTTCGGGAGATATGGCAGTTTGGATGTAAGAAACGCTTGAGAAACTCAAAATTTTCGCAGTTCTGATGCTCGACAAGAATAACTAGAACGGCCTAGGGGAAAAGTGCGCATACCGTTGTAATCGGGCGAGTTTCTACTTTTAGATGCAACAGAAATTTTGCGGATTGGTCAATCCGTTCGCGAGATATGGCAGTTTGGAGGTAAGAAACGCTTGAGAAACTCAAAATTTTCGCAGTTCTGATGCTCGACACGAATAACTAGAACAGCCTAGGGGAAAAGTGCGCATACCGTTGTAATCGGGCGAGTTTCTACTTTCAGATGCAACAGAAATTTTGCGGATTGGTCAATCCGTTCGCGAGATATGGCAGTTTGGAGGTAAGAAACGCTTGAGAAACTCAAAATTTTCGCAGTTCTGATGCTCGAAACGAATAACTAGAACCGCCTTAGGGAAAAGTGCGCATACCGTCGTAATCGGGCGAGTTTCTACTTTCAGATGCAACAGAAATTTTGCGGCTTGATCAATCCGTTCGCGAGATATGGCGGTTTGGAGATAAGAGACGCTTGAGAAACTCAAAATTTTGGCAGTTCTGATGCTCGACACGAATAACTAGAACGGCCTAGGGGAAAAGTGCGCATACCGTTGTAATCGGCCGAGTTTCTGCTTTCAGATGCAACAGAAATTTTGCGGATTGGTCAATCCGTTCGCGAGATATGGCAGTTTGGAGGTAAGAAACGCTTGAGAAACTCAAAATTTTCGCAGTTCTGATGCTCGACAAGAATAACTAGAACGGCCTAGGGGAAAAGTGCGCATACCGTTGTAATCGGGCGAGTTTGTACTTTTAGATGCAACAGAAATTTTGCGGATTGGTCAATCCGTTCGCGAGATATGGCCGTTTGGATTTAAGAAACGCTTGAGGACCTCAAAATTTTCGCATTTCTGATGCTCGAAACGAATAACTAGAATGGCCTAGGGGAAAAGTGCGCATACCGTTGTAATCGGGCGAGTTTCTACTTTCAGATGCAACAGAAATTTTGCGGATTGATCAATCCGTTCGCGAGATATGGCAGTTTGGAGATAAGAAACGCTTGAGAAACTCAAAATTTTCGCAGTTCTGATGCTCGACACGAATAACTAGAACGGCCTAGGGGAAAACTACACCTACCTTTGTAATCGGGCGAGTTTCTACTTTCAGATGCAACAGAAATTTTGCGGATTGGTCAATCCGTTCGCGAGATATGGCAGTTTGGAGGTAAGAAACGCTTGAGAAACTAAAAATTTTCGCAGTTCTGATGCTCGACACGAATAACTAAAACGGCCTAGGGGCAAAGTGCGCATACCGTTGTAATCGGGCGAGTTTCTACTTTCAGATGCAACAGAAATTTTGCGGATTGGTCAATCCGTTCGCGAGATATGGCAGTTTGGAGGTAAGAAACGCTTGAGAAACTCAAAATTTTCGCAGTTCTGATGCTCGACACGAATAACTAGAACGGCCTAGGGGAAAACTACACCTACCTTCGTAATCGGGCGAGTTTCTACTTTCAGATGCAACAGAAATTTTGCGGATTGGTCAATCCGTTCGGGAGATATGGCAGTTTGGAGGTAAGAAACGCTTGAGAAACTCAAAATTTTCGCAGTTCTGATGCTCGACATGAATAACTAGAACCGCCTAGGAGAAAAGTACGCATACCGTTGTAATCGGGCGAGTTTCTACTTTCAGATGCAACAGAAATTTTGCGGATTGATCAATCCGTTCGCGAGATATGGCAGTTTGGAGATAAGTAACGCTTGAGAAACTCAAAATTTTCGCAGTTCTGATGCTCGAAACGAGTAACTAGAACGGCCTAGGGGAAAAGTACGCATACCGTTGTAATCGGGCGAGTTTCTACTTTCAGATGCAAAAGAAATTTTGCGGATTGGTCAATCCGTTCGGGAGATATGGCAGTTTGGATGTAAGAAACGCTTGAGAAACTCAAAATTTTCGCAGTTCTGATGCTCGACAAGAATAACTAGAACGGCCTAGGGGAAAAGTGCGCATACCGTTGTAATCGGGCGAGTTTCTACTTTTAGATGCAACAGAAATTTTGCGGATTGGTCAATCCGTTCGCGAGATATGGCAGTTTGGAGGTAAGAAACGCTTGAGAAACTCAAAATTTTCGCAGTTCTGATGCTCGACATGAATAACTAGAACCGCCTAGGAGAAAAGTACGCATACCGTTGTAATCGGGCGAGTTTCTACTTTCAGATGCAACAGAAATTTTGCGGATTGATCAATCCGTTCGCGAGATATCGCAGTTTGGAGATAAGTAACGCTTGAGAAACTCAAAATTTTCGCAGTTCTGATGCTCGAAACGAGTAACTAGAACGGCCTAGGGGAAAAGTACGCATACCGTTGTAATCGGGCGAGTTTCTACTTTCAGATGCAACAGATATTTTGCGGATTGGTCAATCCGTTCGGGAGATATGGCAGTTTGGATGTAAGAAACGCTTGAGAAACTCAAAATTTTCGCAGTTCTGATGCTCGACAAGAATGACTAGAACGGCCTAGGGGAAAAGTGCGCATACCGTTGTAATCGGGCGAGTTTCTACTTTCAGATGCAACAGAAATTTTGCGGATTGGTCAATCCGTTCGCGAGATATGGCAGTTTGGAGGTAAGAAACGCTTGAGAAACTCAAAATTTTCGCAGTTCTGATGCTCGACACGAATAACTAGAACGGCCTAGGGGAAAAGTGCGCATACCGTTGTAATCGGGCGAGTTTCTACTTTCAGATGCAACAGAAATTTTGCGGATTGGTCAATCCGTTCGGGAGATATGGCAGTTTGGAGGTAAGAAACGCTTGAGAAACTCAAAATTTTCGCAGTTCTGATGCTCGACATGAATAACTAGAACCGCCTAGGAGAAAAGTACGCATACCGTTGTAATCGGGCGAGTTTCTACTTTCAGATGCAACAGAAATTTTGCGGATTGATCAATCCGTTCGCGAGATATCGCAGTTTGGAGATAAGTAACGCTTGAGAAACTCAAAATTTTCGCAGTTCTGATGCTCGAAACGAGTAACTAGAACGGCCTAGGGTAAAGTACGCATACTGTTGTAATCGGGCGAGTTTCTACTTTCAGATGCAACAGAAATTTTGCGGATTGGTCAATCCGTTCGGGAGATATGGCAGTTTGGAGGTAAGAAACGCTTGAGCAACTCAAAATTTTCGCAGTTCTGATGCTCGACAAGAATAACTAGAACGGCCTAGGGGAAAAGTGCGCATACCGTTGTAATCGGGCGAGTTTCTACTTTCAGATGCAACAGAAATTTTGCGGATTGATCAATCCGTTCGCGAGATATGGCAGTTTGGAGATAAGTAACGCTTGAGAAACTCAAAATTTTCGCAGTTCTGATGCTCGACACGAATACCTAGAACGGCCTAGGGGAAAAGTGCGCATACCGTTGTAATCGGGCGAGTTTCTACTTTCAGATGCAACAGAAATTTTGCGGATTGGTCAATCCGTTCGGGAGATATGGCAGTTTGGAGGTAAGAAACGCTTGAGAAACTCAAAATTTTCGCAGTTCTGATGCTCGACATGAATAACTAGAACCGCCTAGGAGAAAAGTACGCATACCGTTGTAATCGGGCGAGTTTCTACTTTCAGATGCAACAGAAATTTTGCGGATTGATCAATCCGTTCGCGAGATATCGCAGTTTGGAGATAAGTAACGCTTGAGAAACTCAAAATTTTCGCAGTTCTGATGCTCGAAACGAGTAACTAGAACGGCCTAGGGGAAAAGTACGCATACCGTTGTAATCGCGCGAGTTTCTACTTTCAGATGCAACAGAAATTTTGCGGATTGGTCAATCCGTTCGGGAGATATGGCAGTTTGGAGGTAAGAAACGCTTGAGAAACTCAAAATTTTCGCAGTTCTGATGCTCGACAAGAATAACTAGAACGGCCTAGGGGAAAAGTGCGCATACCGTTGTAATCGGGCGAGTTTCTACTTTTAGATGCAACAGAAATTTTGCGGATTGGTCAATCCGTTCGCGAGATATGGCAGTTTGGAGGTAAGAAACGCTTGAGAAACTCAAAATTTTCGCAGTTCTGATGCTCGACACGAATAACTAGAACGGCCTAGGGGAAAAGTGCGCATACCGTTGTAATCGGGCGAGTTTCTACTTTCAGATGCAACAGAAATTTTGCGGATTGATCAATCCGTTCGCGAGATATGGCAGTTTGGAGATAAGTAACGCTTGAGAAACTCAAAATTTTCGCAGTTCTGATGCTCGAAACGAGTAACTAGAACGGCCTAGGGGAAAAGTACGCATACCGTTGTAATCGGGCGAGTTTCTACTTTCAGATGCAACAGAAATTTTGCGGCTTGATCAATCCGTTCGCGAGATATGGCGGTTTGGAGATAAGAGACGCTTGAGAAACTCAAAATTTTCGCAGTTCTGATGCTCGACACGAATAACTAGAACGGCCTAGGGGAAAAGTGCGCATACCGTTGTAATCGGCCGAGTTTCTACTTTCAGATGCAACAGAAATTTTGCGGATTGATCAATCCGTTCGCGAGATATGGCAGTTTGGAGATAAGTAACGCTTGAGAAACTCAAAATTTTCGCAGTTCTGATGCTCGAAACGAGTAACTAGAACGGCCTAGGGGAAAAGTACGCATACCCTTGTAATCGGGCGAGTTTCTACTTTCAGATGCAACAGAAATTTTGCGGATTGGTCAATCCGTTCGGGAGATATGGCAGTTTGGAGGTAAGAAACGCTTGGGAAACTCAAAATTTTCGCAGTTCTGATGCTCGACAAGAATAACTAGAACGGCCTAGGGGAAAAGTGCGCATACCGTTGTAATCGGGCGAGTTTCCACTTTTAGATGCAACAGAAATTTTGCGGATTGGTCAATCCGTTCGCGAGATATGGCAGTTTGGAGGTAAGAAACGCTTGAGAAACTCAAAATTTTCGCAGTTCTGATGCTCGACACGAATAACTAGAACGGCCTAGGGGAAAAGTGCGCATACCGTTGTAATCGGGCGAGTTTCTACTTTCAGATGCAACAGAAATTTTGCGGATTGGTCAATCCGTTCGCGAGATATGGCAGTTTGGAGGTAAGAAACGCTTGAGAAACTCAAAATTTTCGCAGTTCTGATGCTCGAAACGAATAACTAGAACCGCCTTAGGGAAAAGTGCGCATACCGTCGTAATCGGGCGAGTTTCTACTTTCAGATGCAACAGAAATTTTGCGGCTTGATCAATCCGTTCGCGAGATATGGCGGTTTGGAGATAAGAGACGCTTGAGAAACTCAAAATTTTGGCAGTTCTGATGCTCGACACGAATAACTAGAACGGCCTAGGGGAAAAGTGCGCATACCGTTGTAATCGGCCGAGTTTCTGCTTTCAGATGCAACAGAAATTTTGCGGATTGGTCAATCCGTTCGCGAGATATGGCAGTTTGGAGGTAAGAAACGCTTGAGAAACTCAAAATTTTCGCAGTTCTGATGCTCGACAAGAATAACTAGAACGGCCTAGGGGAAAAGTGCGCATACCGTTGTAATCGGGCGAGTTTGTACTTTTAGATGCAACAGAAATTTTGCGGATTGGTCAATCCGTTCGCGAGATATGGCAGTTTGGAGGTAAGAAACGCTTGAGAAACTCAAAATTTTCGCAGTTCTGATGCTCGAAACGAGTAACTAGAACGGCCTAGGGGAAAAGTACGCATACCGTTGTAATCGGGCGAGTTTCTACTTTCAGATGCAACAGAAATTTTGCGGATTGGTCAATCCGTTCGGGAGATATGGCAGTTTGGAGGTAAGAAACGCTTGGGAAACTCAAAATTTTCGCAGTTCTGATGCTCGACAAGAATAACTAGAACGGCCTAGGGGAAAAGTGCGCATACCGTTGTAATCGGGCGAGTTTCTACTTTTAGATGCAACAGAAATTTTGCGGATTGGTCAATCCGTTCGCGAGATATGGCAGTTTGGAGGTAAGAAACGCTTGAGAAACTCAAAATTTTCGCAGTTCTGATGCTCGACACGAATAACTAGAACGGCCTAGGGGAAAAGTGCGCATACCGTTGTAATCGGGCGAGTTTCTACTTTCAGATGCAACAGAAATTTTGCAGATTGGTCAATCCGTTCGCGAGATATGGCAGTTTGGAGGTAAGAAACGCTTGAGAAACTCAAAATTTTCGCAGTTCTGATGCTCGAAACGAATAACTAGAACCGCCTTAGGGAAAAGTGCGCATACCGTCGTAATCGGGCGAGTTTCTACTTTCAGATGCAACAGAAATTTTGCGGCTTGATCAATCCGTTCGCGAGATATGGCGGTTTGGAGATAAGAGACGCTTGAGAAACTCAAAATTTTCGCAGTTCTGATGCTCGACACGAATAACTAGAACGGCCTAGGGGAAAAGTGCGCATACCGTTGTAATCGGGCGAGTTTCTACTTTCAGATGCAACAGAAATTTTGCGGATTGGTCAATCCGTTCGCGAGATATGGCAGTTTGGAGGTAAGAAACGCTTGAGAAACTCAAAATTTTCGCAGTTCTGATGCTCGAAACGAATAACTAGAACCGCCTAGGGGAAAAGTGCGCATACCGTTGTAATCGGGCGAGTTTCTACTTTCAGATGCAACAGAAATTTTGCGGATTGATCAATCCGTTCGCGAGATATGGCAGTTTGGAGATAAGTAACGCTTGAGAAACTCAAAATTTTCGCAGTTCTGATGCTCGAAACGAGTAACTAGAATGGCCTAGGGGAAAAGTACGCATACCGTTGTAATCGGGCGAGTTTCTACTTTCAGATGCAACAGAAATTTTGCGGATTGGTCAATCCGTTCGGGAGATATGGCAGTTTGGAGGTAAGAAACGCTTGAGAAACTCAAAATTTTCGCAGTTCTGATGCTCGACAAGAATAACTAGAACGGCCTAGGGGAAAAGTGCGCATACCGTTGTAATCGGGCGAGTTTCTACTTTTATATGCAACAGAAATTTTGCGGATTTGTCAATCCCTTCGCGAGATATGGCAGTTTGGAGGTAAGAAACGCTTGAGAAACTCAAAATTTTCGCAGTTCTGATGCTCGACACGAATAACTAGAACGGCCTGGGGGAAAAGTGCGCATACCGTTGTAATCGGGCGAGTTTCTACTTTCAGATGCAACAGAAATTTTGCGGATTGGTCAATCCGTTCGCGAGATATGGCAGTTTGGAGGTAAGAAACGCTTGAGAAACTCAAAATTTTCGCAGTTCTGATGCTCGAAACGAATAACTAGAACCGCCTTAGGGAAAAGTGCGCATACCGTCGTAATCGGGCGAGTTTCTACTTTCAGATGCAACAGAAATTTTGCGGCTTGATCAATCCGTTCGCGAGATATGGCGGCTTGGAGATAAGAGACGCTTGAGAAACTCAAAATTTTCGCAGTTCTGATGCTCGACACGAATAACTAGAACGGCCTAGGGGAAAAGTGCGCATACCGTTGTAATCGGCCGAGTTTCTGCTTTCAGATGCAACAGAAATTTTGCGGATTGGTCAATCCGTTCGCGAGATATGGCAGTTTGGAGGTAAGAAACGCTTGAGAAACTCAAAATTTTCGCAGTTCTGATGCTCGAAACGAATAACTAGAACGGCCTAGGGGAAAAGTGCGCATACCGTTGTAATCGGGCGAGTTTCTACTTTCAGATGCAACAGAAATTTTGCGGATTGGTCAATCCGTTCGCGAGATATGGCAGTTTGGAGGTAAGAAACGCTTGAGAAACTCAAAATTTTCGCAGTTCTGATGCTCGAAACGAATAACTAGAACCGCCTAGGGGAAAAGTGCGCATCCCGTTGTAAACGGCCGAGTTTCTACTTTCAGATGCAACGGAAATTTTGCGGATTGGTCAATCCGTTCGCGAGATATGGCAGTTTGGAGGTAAGAAACGCTTGAGAAACTCAAAATTTTCGCAGTTCTGATGCTCGACAAGAATAACTAGAACGGCCTAGGGGAAAAGTGCGCATACCGTTGTAATCGGGCGAGTTTCTACTTTTAGATGCAACAGAAATTTTGCGGATTGGTCAATCCGTTCGCGAGATATGGCAGTTTGGAGGTAAGAAACGCTTGAGAAATTCAAAATTTTCGCAGTTCTGATGCTCGACACGAATAACTAGAACGGCCTAGGGGAAAAGTGCGCATCCCGTTGTAATCGGCCGAGTTTCTACTTTCAGATGCAACGGAAATTTTGCGGATTGGTCAATCCGTTCGCGAGATATGGCAGTTTGGAGGTAAGAAACGCTTGAGAAACTCAAAATTTTCGCAGTTCTGATGCTCGAAACGAATAACAAGAACGGCCTAGGGGAAAAGTGCGCATACCATTGTAATCGGGCGAGTTTCTACTTTCAGATGCAACAGAAATTTTGCGGATTGGTCAATCCGTTCCCGAGATATGGCAGTTTGGAGGTAAGAAACGCTTGAGAAACTCAAAATTTTCGCATTTCTGATGCTCGAAACGAATAACTAGAACCGCCTAGGGGAAAAGTGCGCATACCGTTGTAATCGGGCGAGTTTCTACTTTCAGAAGCAACAGAAATTTTGCGGATTGGTCAATCCGTTCGCGAGATATGGCAGTTTGGATGTAAGAATCGCTTGAGAAACTCAAAATTTTCGCAGTTCTGATGCTCGACATGAATAACTAGAACGGCCTAGGGGCAAAGTGCGCATACCGTTGTAATGGGGCGAGTTTCTACTTTCAGATGCAACAGAAATTTTGCGGATTGGTCAATCCGTTCGCGAGATATGGCAGTTTGGAGGTAAGAAACGCTTGAGAAACTCAAAATTTTCGCAGTTCTGATGCTCGAAACGTATAACTAGAACGGCCTAGGGGAAAACTACACCTACCGTTGTTATCGGGCGAGTTTCTACTTTCAGATGCAACAGAAATTTTGCGGATTGGTCAATCCGTTCGGGAGATATGGCAGTTTGGAGGTAAGAAACGCTTGAGAAACTCAAAATTTTCGCAGTTCTGATGCTCGACAAGAATAACTAGAACGGCCTAGGGGAAAAGTGCGCATACCGTTGTAATCGGGCGAGTTTCTACTTTTAGATGCAACAGAAATTTTGCGGATTGGTCAATCCGTTCGCGAGATATGGCAGTTTGGAGGTAAGAAACGCTTGAGAAACTCAAAATTTTCGCAGTTCTGATGCTCGACACGAATAACTAGAACGGCCTAGGGGAAAAGTGCGCATCCCGTTGTAATCGGCCGAGTTTCTACTTTCAGATGCAACGGAAATTTTGCGGATTGGTCAATCCGTTCGCGAGATATGGCAGTTTGGAGGTAAGAAACGCTTGAGAAACTCAAAATTTTCGCAGTTCTGATGCTCGAAACGAATAACAAGAACGGCCAAGGGGAAAAGTGCGCATACCATTGTAATCGGGCGAGTTTCTACTTTCAGAAGCAACAGAAATTTTGCGGATTGGTCAATCCGTTCGCGAGATATGGCAATTTGGAGGTAAGAAACGCTTGAGAAACTCAAAATTTTCGCAGTTCTGATGCTCGAAATGTATAACTGGAACGGCCTAGGGGAAAACTACACATACTGTTGTAATCGGGCGAGTTTCTACTTTCAGATGCAACAGAAATTTTGCGGATTGATCAATCCGTTCGCGAGATATGGCACTTTGGAGATAAGAAACGCTTGAGAAACTCAACATTTTCGCAGTTCTGATGCTCGAAACGAGTAACTAGAACGGCCTAGGGGAAAAGTACGCATACCGTTGTAATCGGGTGAGTTTCTACTTTTAGATGCCACAGAAATTTTGCGGATTGGTCAATCCGTTCGCGCGATATGGCAGTTTGGTGGTAAGAAACGCTTGAGAAACTCAAAATTTTCGCAGTTCTGATGCTCGAAACGAATAACAAGAACGGCCTAGGGGAAAAGTGCGCATACCGTTGTAATCGGGCGAGTTTCTACTTTCAGAAGCAACAGAAATTTTGCGGATTGGTCAATCCGTTCGCGAGATATGGCAGTTTGGAGGTAAGAAACGCTTGAGAAACTCAAAATTTTCGCAGTTCTGATGCTCGAAATGAATAACTGGAACGGCCTAGGGGAAAACTACACCTACCGTTAAAATCGGGCGAGTTTCTACTTTCAGATGCAACAGAAATTTTGCGGATTGATCAATCCGTTCGCGAGATATGGCACTTTGGAGATAAGAAACGCTTGAGAAACTCAAAATTTTCGCAGTTCTGATGCTCGAAACGAGTAACTAGAACGGCCTAGGGGAAAAGTACGCATACCGTTGTAATCGGGTGAGTTTCTACTTTCAGATGCAACAGAAATTTTGCGGATTGATCAATCCGTTCGCGAGATATGGCACTTTGGAGATAAGAAACGCTTGAGAAACTCAAAATTTTCGCAGTTCTGATGCTCGAAACGAATAACTAGAACGGCCTAGGGGAAAACTACACCTACCGTTGTAATCGGGCGTGTTTCTACTTTCAGATGCAACAGAAATTTTGCGGATTGGTCAA
Organism: Ptiloglossa arizonensis; assembly: GCF_051014685.1. Lineage (NCBI taxonomy): Eukaryota > Metazoa > Arthropoda > Insecta > Hymenoptera > Colletidae > Ptiloglossa > Ptiloglossa arizonensis. Next base: position 263,517 of record NW_027478586.1, read on the forward strand.
TCCGTTCGCGAGATATGGCAGTTTGGAGGTAAGAAACGCTTGAGAAACTCAAAATTTTCGCAGTTCTGATGCTCGACACGAATAACTAGAACGGCCTAGGGGAAAAGTGCGCATACCGTTGTAATCGGGCGAGTTTCTACTTTCAGATGCAACAGAAATTTTGCGGATTGGTCAATCCGTTCGCGAGATATGGCAGTTTGGAGGTAAGAAACGCTTGAGAAACTCAAAATTTTCGCAGTTCTGATGCTCGAAATGAATAACTGGAACGGCCTAGGGGAAAACTACACCTACCGTTGTAATCGGGCGAGTTTCTACTTTCAGATGCAACAGAAATTTTGCGGATTGATCAATCCGTTCGCGAGATATGGCACTTTGGAGATAAGAAACGCTTGAGAAACTCAAAATTTTCGCAGTTCTGATGCTCGAAACGAGTAACTAGAACGGCCTAGGGGAAAAGTACGCATACCGTTGTAATCGGGTGAGTTTCTACTTTCAGATGCAACAGAAATTTTGCGGATTGATCAATCCGTTCGCGAGATATGGCACTTTGGAGATAAGAAACGCTTGAGAAACTCAAAATTTTCGCACTTCTGATGCTCGAAACGAATAACTAGAACCGCGTAGGGGAAAAGTGCGCATACCGTTGTAATCGGGCGAGTTTCTACTTTCAGAAGCAACAGAAATTTTGCGGATTGGTCAATCCGTTCGCGAGATATGGCAGTTTGGAGGTAAGAAACGCTTGAGAAACTCAAAATTTTCGCAGTTCTGATGCTCGAAATGAATAACTGGAACGGCCTAGGGGAAAACTACACCTACCGTTAAAATCGGGCGAGTTTCTACTTTCAGATGCAACAGAAATTTTGCGGATTGGTCAATCCGTTCGGGAGATATGGCAGTTTGGAGGTAAGAAACGCTTGAGAAACTCAAAATTTTCGCAGTTCTGATGCTCGACATGAATAACTAGAACGGCCTAGGGGCAAAGTGCGCATACCGTTGTAATGGGGCGAGTTTCTACTTTCAGATGCAACAGAAATTTTGCGGATTGGTCAATCCGTTCGCGAGATATGGCAGTTTGGAGGTAAGAAACGCTTGAGAAACTCAAAATTTTCGCAGTTCTGATGCTCGAAACGAATAACTAGAACGGCCTAGGGGAAAACTACACCTACCGTTGTAATCGGGCGAGTTTCTACTTTCAGATGCAACAGAAATTTTGCGGATTGGTCAATCCGTTCGGGAGATATGGCAGTTTGGAGGTAAGAAACGCTTGAGAAACTCAAAATTTTCGCAGTTCTGATGCTCGACAAGAATAACTAGAACGGCCTAGGGGAAAAGTGCGCATACCGTTGTAATCGGGCGAGTTTCTACTTTTAGATGCAACAGAAATTTTGCGGATTGGTCAATCCGTTCGCGAGATATGGCAGTTTGGAGGTAAGAAACGCTTGAGAAACTCAAAATTTTCGCAGTTCTGATGCTCGACACGAATAACTAGAACGGCCTAGGGGAAAAGTGCGCATCCCGTTGTAATCGGCCGAGTTTCTACTTTCAGATGCAACAGAAATTTTGCGGATTGGTCAATCCGTTCCCGAGATATGGCAGTTTGGAGGTAAGAAACGCTTGAGAAACTCAAAATTTTCGCAGTTCTGATGCTCGAAATGTATAACTGGAACGGCCTAGGGGAAAACTACACATACTGTTGTAATCGGGCGAGTTTCTACTTTCAGATGCAACAGAAATTTTGCGGATTGATCAATCCGTTCGCGAGATATGGCACTTTGGAGATAAGAAACGCTTGAGAAACTCAAAATTTTCGCAGTTCTGATGCTCGAAACGAGTAACTAGAACGGCCTAGGGGAAAAGTACGCATACCGTTGTAATCGGGTGAGTTTCTACTTTTAGATGCCACAGAAATTTTGCGGATTGGTCAATCCGTTCGCGCGATATGGCAGTTTGGTGGTAAGAAACGCTTGAGAAACTCAAAATTTTCGCAGTTCTGATGCTCGAAACGAATAACAAGAACGGCCTAGGGGAAAAGTACGCATACCGTTGTAATCGGGCGTGTTTCTACTTTCAGATGCAACAGAAATTTTGCGGATTGGTCAATCCGTTCGCGAGATATGGCAGTTTGGAGGTAAGAAACGCTTGAGAAACTCAAAATTTTCGCAGTTCTGATGCTCGACACGAATAACTAGAACGGCCTAGGGGAAAAGTGCGCATACCGTTGTAATCGGGCGAGTTTCTACTTTCAGAAGCAACAGAAATTTTGCGGATTGGTCAATCCGTTCGCGAGATATGGCAGTTTGGAGGTAAGAAACGCTTGAGAAACTCAAAATTTTCGCAGTTCTGATGCTCGAAATGAATAACTGGAACGGCCTAGGGGAAAACTACACCTACCGTTGTAATCGGGCGAGTTTCTACTTTCAGATGCAACAGAAATTTTGCGGATTGATCAATCCGTTCGCGAGATATGGCACTTTGGAGATAAGAAACGCTTGAGAAACTCAAAATTTTCGCAGTTCTGATGCTCGAAACGAGTAACTAGAACGGCCTAGGGGAAAAGTACGCATACCGTTGTAATCGGGTGAGTTTCTACTTTCAGATGCAACAGAAATTTTGCGGATTGATCAATCCGTTCGCGAGATATGGCACTTTGGAGATAAGAAACGCTTGAGAAACTCAAAATTTTCGCAGTTCTGATGCTCGAAACGAATAACTAGAACGGCCTAGGGGAAAACTACACCTACCGTTGTAATCGGGCGAGTTTCTACTTTCAGATGCAGCAGAAATTTTGCGGATTGGTCAATCCGTTCGCGAGATATGGCAGTTTGGAGGTAAGAAACGCTTGAGAAACTCAAAATTTTCGCAGTTCTGATGCTCGACACGAATAACTAGAACGGCCTAGGGGAAAAGTGCGCATACCGTTGTAATCGGACGAGTTTCTACTTTCAGATGCAACAGAAATTTTACGGATTGGTTAATCCGTTCGGGAGATATGGCAGTTTGGAGGTAAGAAACGCTTGAGAAACTCAAAATTTTCCCAGTTCTGATGCTCGACACGAATAACTAGAACGGCCTAGGGGAAAAGTGCGCATACCGTTGTAATCGGGCGAGTTTCTACTTTCAGATGCAACAGAAATTTTGCGGATTGATCAATCCGTTCGCGAGATATGGCAGTTTGGAGATAAGTAACGCTTGAGATACTCAAAATTTTCGCAGTTCTGATGCTCGGCACGAATAACTAGAACGGCCTAGGGGAAAAGTGCGCATACCGTTGTAATCGGCCGAGTTTCTGCTTTCAGATGCAACAGAAATTTTGCGGATTGGTCAATCCGTTCGCGAGATATGGCAGTTTGGAGGTAAGAAACGCTTGAGAAACTCAAAATTTTCGCAGTTCTGATGCTCGAAACGAATAACTAGAACGGCCTAGGGGAAAAGTGCGCATACCGTTGTAATCGGGCGAGTCTCTACTTTCAGATGCAACAGAAATTTTGCGGAATGGTCAATCCGTTCGCGAGATGTGGCAGTTTGGAGGTAAGAAACGCTTGAGAAACTCAAAATTTTCGCAGTTCTGATGCTCGAAACGAATAACTAGAACCGCCTAGGGGAAAAGTGCGCATACCGTTGTAATCGGGCGAGTTTCTACTTTCAGATGCAACAGAAATTTTGCGGATTGATCAATCCGTTCGCGAGATATGGCAGTTTGGAGATAAGTAACGCTTGAGAAACTCAAAATTTTCGCAGTTCTGATGCTCGAAACGAGTAACTAGAACGGCCTAGGGGAAAAGTACGCATACCGTTGTAATCGGGCGAGTTTCTACTTTCAGATGCAACAGAAATTTTGCGGATTGGTCAATCCGTTCGGGAGATATGGCAGTTTGGAGGTAAGAAACGCTTGAGAAACTCAAAATTTTCGCAGTTCTGATGCTCGACAAGAATAACTAGAACGGCCTAGGGGAAAAGTGCGCATACCGTTGTAATCGGGCGAGTTTCTACTTTTAGATGCAACAGAAATTTTGCGGATTGGTCAATCCGTTCGCGAGATATGGCAGTTTGGAGGTAAGAAACGCTTGAGAAACTCAAAATTTTCGCAGTTCTGATGCTCGACACGAATAACTAGAACGGCCTAGGGGAAAAGTGCGCATACCGTTGTAATCGGGCGAGTTTCTACTTTCAGATGCAACAGAAATTTTGCGGATTGGTCAATCCGTTCGGGAGATATGGCAGTTTGGAGGTAAGAAACGCTTGAGAAACTCAAAATTTTCGCAGTTCTGATGCTCGACATGAATAACTAGAACCGCCTAGGAGAAAAGTACGCATACCGTTGTAATCGGGCGAGTTTCTACTTTCAGATGCAACAGAAATTTTGCGGCTTGATCAATCGGTTCGCGAGATATGGCAGTTTGGAGATAAGAGACGCTTGAGAAACTCAAAATTTTCGCAGTTCTGATGCTCGACACGAATAACTAGAATGGCCTAGGGGAAAAGTGCGCATACCGTTGTAATCGGGCGAGTTTCTACTTTCAGATGCAACAGAAATTTTACGGATTGGTTAATCCGTTCGGGAGATATGGCAGTTTGGAGGTAAGAAACGCTTGAGAAACTCAAAATTTTCGCAGTTCTGATGCTCGACATGAATAACTAGAACCGCCTAGGAGAAAAGTACGCATACCGTTGTAATCGGGCGAGTTTCTACTTTCCGATGCAACAGAAATTTTGCGGATTGATCAATCCGTTCGCGAGATATGGCAGTTTGGAGGTAAGAAACGCTTGAGAAACTCAAAATTTTCGCAGTTCTGATGCTCGACACGAATAACTAGAACGGCCTAGGGGAAAAGTGCGCATACCGTTGTAATCGGGCGAGTTTCTACTTTCAGATGCAACAGAAATTTTGCGGATTGATCAATCCGTTCGCGAGATATGGCAGTTTGGAGATAAGTAACGCTTGAGAAACTCAAAATTTTCGCAGTTCTGATGCTCGACACGAATAACTAGAACGGCCTAGGGGAAAAGTGCGCATACCGTTGTAATCGGCCGAGTTTCTGCTTTCAGATGCAACAGAAATTTTGCGGATTGGTCAATCCGTTCGCGAGATATGGCAGTTTGGAGGTAAGAAACGCTTGAGAAACTCAAAATTTTCGCAGTTCTGATGCTCGAAACGAATAACTAGAACGGCGTAGGGGAAAAGTGCGCATACCGTTGTAATCGGGCGAGTTTCTACTTTCAGATGCAACAGAAATTTTGCGGAATGGTCAATCCGTTCGCGAGATATGGCAGTTTGGAGGTAAGAAACGCTTGAGAAACTCAAAATTTTCGCAGTTCTGATGCTCGAAACGAATAACTAGAACCGCCTAGGGGAAAAGTGCGCATACCGTTGTAATCGGGCGAGTTTCTACTTTCAGATGCAACAGAAATTTTGCGGATTGATCAATCCGTTCGCGAGATATGGCAGTTTGGAGATAAGTAACGCTTGAGAAACTCAAAATTTTCGCAGTTCTGATGCTCGACAAGAATAACTAGAACGGCCTAGGGGAAAAGTGCGCATACCGTTGTAATCGGGCGAGTTTCTACTTTTAGATGCAACAGAAATTTTGCGGATTGGTCAATCCGTTCGCGAGATATGGCAGTTTGGAGGTAAGAAACGCTTGAGAAACTCAAAATTTTCGCAGTTCTGATGCTCGACACGAATAACTAGAACGGCCTGGGGGAAAAGTGCGCATACCGTTGTAACCGGGCGAGTTTCTACTTTCAGATGCAACAGAAATTTTGCGGATTGGTCAATCCGTTCGCGAGATATGGCAGTTTGGAGGTAAGAAACGCTTGAGAAACTCAAAATTTTCGCAGTTCTGATGCTCGAAACGAATAACTAGAACCGCCTAGGGGAAAAGTGCGCATACCGTCGTAATCGGGCGAGTTTCTACTTTCAGATGCAACAGAAATTTTGCGGCTTGATCAATCCGTTCGCGAGATATGGCAGTTTGGAGATAAGAGACGCTTGAGAAACTCAAAATTTTCGCAGTTCTGATGCTCGACACGAATAACTAGAATGGCCTAGGGGAAAAGTGCGCATACCGTTGTAATCGGGCGAGTTTCTACTTTCAGAAGCAACAGAAATTTTGCGGATTGGTCAATCCGTTCGCGAGATATGGCAGTTTGGAGGTAAGAAACGCTTGAGAAACTCAAAATTTTCGCAGTTCTGATGCTCGAAATGTATAACTGGAACGGCGTAGGGGAAAACTACACATACTGTTGTAATCGGGCGAGTTTCTACTTTCAGATGCAACAGCAATTTTGCGGATTGATCAATCCGTTCGCGAGATATGGCACTTTGGAGATAAGAAACGGTTGAGAAACTCAAAATTTTCGCAGTTCTGATGCTCGAAACGAGTAACTAGAACGGCCTAGGGGAAAAGTACGCATACCGTTGTAATCGGGCGAGTTTCTACTTTCAGAAGCAACAGAAATTTTGCGGATTGGTCAATCCGTTCGCGAGATATGGCAGTTTGGAGGTAAGAAACGCTTGAGAAACTCAAAATTTTCGCAGTTCTGATGCTCGAAATGAATAACTGGAACGGCCTAGGGGAAAACTACACCTACCGTTAAAATCGGGCGAGTTTCTACTTTTAGATGCAACAGAAATTTTGCGGATTGGTCAATCCGTTCGCGAGATATGGCAGTTTGGAGGTAAGAAACGGTTGAGAAACTCAAAATTTTCGCAGTTCTGATGCTCGAAATGAATAACTGGAACGGCCTAGGGGAAAACTACACCTACCGTTAAAATCGGGCGAGTTTCTACTTTCAGATGCAATAGAAATTTTGCGGATTGATCAATCCGTTCGCGAGATATGGCACTTTGGAGATAAGAAACGCTTGAGAAACTCAAAATTTTCGCAGTTCTGATGCTCGACATGAATAACTAGAACCGCCTAGGAGAAAAGTACGCATACCGTTGTAATCGGGCGAGTTTCTACTTTCAGATGCAACAGAAATTTTGCGGATTGATCAATCCGTTCGCGAGATATGGCACTTTGGAGATAAGAAACGGTTGAGAAACTCAAAATTTTCGCAGTTCTGATGCTCGAAACGAGTAACTAGAACGGCCTAGGGGAAAAGTACGCATACCGTTGTAATCGGGTGAGTTTCTACTTTTAGATGCAACAGAAATTTTGCGGATTGGTCAATCCGTTCGCGAGATATGGCACTTTGGAGATAAGAAACGGTTGAGAAACTCAAAATTTTCGCAGTTCTGATGCTCGAAACGAGTAACTAGAACGGCCTAGGGGAAAAGTACGCATACCGTTGTAATCGGGCGAGTTTCTACTTTCAGAAGCAACAGAAATTTTGCGGATTGGTCAATCCGTTCGCGAGATATGGCAGTTTGGAGGTAAGAAACGCTTGAGAAACTCAAAATTTTCGCAGTTCTGATGCTCGAAATGAATAACTGGAACGGCCTAGGGGAAAACTACACCTACCGTTAAAATCGGGCGAGTTTCTACTTTCAGATGCAACAGAAATTTTGCGGATTGATCAATCCGTTCGCGAGATATGGCACTTTGGAGATAAGAAACGCTTGAGAAACTCAAAATTTTCGCAGTTCTGATGCTCGAAACGAATAACTAGAACGGCCTAGGGGAAAACTACACCTACCGTTGTAATCGGGCGAGTTTCTACTTTCAGATGCAGCAGAAATTTTGCGGATTGGTCAATCCGTTCGCGAGATATGGCAGTTTGGAGGTAAGAAACGCTTGAGAAACTCAAAATTTTCGCAGTTCTGATGCTCGACACGAATAACTAGAACGGCCTAGGGGAAAAGTGCGCATACCGTTGTAATCGGACGAGTTTCTACTTTCAGATGCAACAGAAATTTTACGGATTGGTTAATCCGTTCGGGAGATATGGCAGTTTGGAGGTAAGAAACGCTTGAGAAACTCAAAATTTTCCCAGTTCTGATGCTCGACACGAATAACTAGAACGGCCTAGGGGAAAAGTGCGCATACCGTTGTAATCGGGCGAGTTTCTACTTTCAGATGCAACAGAAATTTTGCGGATTGATCAATCCGTTCGCGAGATATGGCAGTTTGGAGATAAGTAACGCTTGAGATACTCAAAATTTTCGCAGTTCTGATGCTCGGCACGAATAACTAGAACGGCCTAGGGGAAAAGTGCGCATACCGTTGTAATCGGCCGAGTTTCTGCTTTCAGATGCAACAGAAATTTTGCGGATTGGTCAATCCGTTCGCGAGATATGGCAGTTTGGAGGTAAGAAACGCTTGAGAAACTCAAAATTTTCGCAGTTCTGATGCTCGAAACGAATAACTAGAACGGCCTAGGGGAAAAGTGCGCATACCGTTGTAATCGGGCGAGTCTCTACTTTCAGATGCAACAGAAATTTTGCGGAATGGTCAATCCGTTCGCGAGATGTGGCAGTTTGGAGGTAAGAAACGCTTGAGAAACTCAAAATTTTCGCAGTTCTGATGCTCGAAACGAATAACTAGAACCGCCTAGGGGAAAAGTGCGCATACCGTTGTAATCGGGCGAGTTTCTACTTTCAGATGCAACAGAAATTTTGCGGATTGATCAATCCGTTCGCGAGATATGGCAGTTTGGAGATAAGTAACGCTTGAGAAACTCAAAATTTTCGCAGTTCTGATGCTCGAAACGAGTAACTAGAACGGCCTAGGGGAAAAGTACGCATACCGTTGTAATCGGGCGAGTTTCTACTTTCAGATGCAACAGAAATTTTGCGGATTGGTCAATCCGTTCGGGAGATATGGCAGTTTGGAGGTAAGAAACGCTTGAGAAACTCAAAATTTTCGCAGTTCTGATGCTCGACAAGAATAACTAGAACGGCCTAGGGGAAAAGTGCGCATACCGTTGTAATCGGGCGAGTTTCTACTTTTAGATGCAACAGAAATTTTGCGGATTGGTCAATCCGTTCGCGAGATATGGCAGTTTGGAGGTAAGAAACGCTTGAGAAACTCAAAATTTTCGCAGTTCTGATGCTCGACACGAATAACTAGAACGGCCTAGGGGAAAAGTGCGCATACCGTTGTAATCGGGCGAGTTTCTACTTTCAGATGCAACAGAAATTTTGCGGATTGGTCAATCCGTTCGGGAGATATGGCAGTTTGGAGGTAAGAAACGCTTGAGAAACTCAAAATTTTCGCAGTTCTGATGCTCGACATGAATAACTAGAACCGCCTAGGAGAAAAGTACGCATACCGTTGTAATCGGGCGAGTTTCTACTTTCAGATGCAACAGAAATTTTGCGGCTTGATCAATCGGTTCGCGAGATATGGCAGTTTGGAGATAAGAGACGCTTGAGAAACTCAAAATTTTCGCAGTTCTGATGCTCGACACGAATAACTAGAATGGCCTAGGGGAAAAGTGCGCATACCGTTGTAATCGGGCGAGTTTCTACTTTCAGATGCAACAGAAATTTTACGGATTGGTTAATCCGTTCGGGAGATATGGCAGTTTGGAGGTAAGAAACGCTTGAGAAACTCAAAATTTTCGCAGTTCTGATGCTCGACATGAATAACTAGAACCGCCTAGGAGAAAAGTACGCATACCGTTGTAATCGGGCGAGTTTCTACTTTCCGATGCAACAGAAATTTTGCGGATTGATCAATCCGTTCGCGAGATATGGCAGTTTGGAGGTAAGAAACGCTTGAGAAACTCAAAATTTTCGCAGTTCTGATGCTCGACACGAATAACTAGAACGGCCTAGGGGAAAAGTGCGCATACCGTTGTAATCGGGCGAGTTTCTACTTTCAGATGCAACAGAAATTTTGCGGATTGATCAATCCGTTCGCGAGATATGGCAGTTTGGAGATAAGTAACGCTTGAGAAACTCAAAATTTTCGCAGTTCTGATGCTCGACACGAATAACTAGAACGGCCTAGGGGAAAAGTGCGCATACCGTTGTAATCGGCCGAGTTTCTGCTTTCAGATGCAACAGAAATTTTGCGGATTGGTCAATCCGTTCGCGAGATATGGCAGTTTGGAGGTAAGAAACGCTTGAGAAACTCAAAATTTTCGCAGTTCTGATGCTCGAAACGAATAACTAGAACGGCGTAGGGGAAAAGTGCGCATACCGTTGTAATCGGGCGAGTTTCTACTTTCAGATGCAACAGAAATTTTGCGGAATGGTCAATCCGTTCGCGAGATATGGCAGTTTGGAGGTAAGAAACGCTTGAGAAACTCAAAATTTTCGCAGTTCTGATGCTCGAAACGAATAACTAGAACCGCCTAGGGGAAAAGTGCGCATACCGTTGTAATCGGGCGAGTTTCTACTTTCAGATGCAACAGAAATTTTGCGGATTGATCAATCCGTTCGCGAGATATGGCAGTTTGGAGATAAGTAACGCTTGAGAAACTCAAAATTTTCGCAGTTCTGATGCTCGAAACGAGTAACTAGAACGGCCTAGGGGAAAAGTACGCATACCGTTGTAATCGGGCGAGTTTCTACTTTCAGATGCAACAGAAATTTTGCGGATTGGTCAATCCGTTCGGGAGATATGGCAGTTTGGAGGTAAGAAACGCTTGAGAAACTCAAAATTTTCGCAGTTCTGATGCTCGACAAGAATAACTAGAACGGCCTAGGGGAAAAGTGCGCATACCGTTGTAATCGGGCGAGTTTCTACTTTTAGATGCAACAGAAATTTTGCGGATTGGTCAATCCGTTCGCGAGATATGGCAGTTTGGAGGTAAGAAACGCTTGAGAAACTCAAAATTTTCGCAGTTCTGATGCTCGACACGAATAACTAGAACGGCCTAGGGGAAAAGTGCGCATACCGTTGTAATCGGGCGAGTTTCTACTTTCAGATGCAACAGAAATTTTGCGGATTGGTCAATCCGTTCGGGAGATATGGCAGTTTGGAGGTAAGAAACGCTTGAGAAACTCAAAATTTTCGCAGTTCTGATGCTCGACATGAATAACTAGAACCGCCTAGGAGAAAAGTACGCATACCGTTGTAATCGGGCGAGTTTCTACTTTCAGATGCAACAGAAATTTTGCGGATTGATCAATCCGTTCGCGAGATATGGCAGTTTGGAGATAAGTAACGCTTGAGAAACTCAAAATTTTCGCAGTTCTGATGCTCGACAAGAATAACTAGAACGGCCTAGGGGAAAAGTGCGCATACCGTTGTAATCGGGCGAGTTTCTACTTTTAGATGCAACAGAAATTTTGCGGATTGGTCAATCCGTTCGCGAGATATGGCAGTTTGGAGGTAAGAAACGCTTGAGAAACTCAAAATTTTCGCAGTTCTGATGCTCGACACGAATAACTAGAACGGCCTGGGGGAAAAGTGCGCATACCGTTGTAACCGGGCGAGTTTCTACTTTCAGATGCAACAGAAATTTTGCGGATTGGTCAATCCGTTCGCGAGATATGGCAGTTTGGAGGTAAGAAACGCTTGAGAAACTCAAAATTTTCGCAGTTCTGATGCTCGAAACGAATAACTAGAACCGCCTAGGGGAAAAGTGCGCATACCGTCGTAATCGGGCGAGTTTCTACTTTCAGATGCCTCAGAAATTTTGCGGCTTGATCAATCCGTTCGCGAGATATGGCAGTTTGGAGATAAGAGACGCTTGAGAAACTCAAAATTTTCGCAGTTCTGATGCTCGACACGAATAACTAGAATGGCCTAGGGGAAAAGTGCGCATACCGTTGTAATCGGGCGAGTTTCTACTTTCAGAAGCAACAGAAATTTTGCGGATTGGTCAATCCGTTCGCGAGATATGGCAGTTTGGAGGTAAGAAACGCTTGAGAAACTCAAAATTTTCGCAGTTCTGATGCTCGAAATGTATAACTGGAACGGCGTAGGGGAAAACTACACATACTGTTGTAATCGGGCGAGTTTCTACTTTCAGATGCAACAGCAATTTTGCGGATTGATCAATCCGTTCGCGAGATATGGCACTTTGGAGATAAGAAACGGTTGAGAAACTCAAAATTTTCGCAGTTCTGATGCTCGAAACGAGTAACTAGAACGGCCTAGGGGAAAAGTACGCATACCGTTGTAATCGGGCGAGTTTCTACTTTCAGAAGCAACAGAAATTTTGCGGATTGGTCAATCCGTTCGCGAGATATGGCAGTTTGGAGGTAAGAAACGCTTGAGAAACTCAAAATTTTCGCAGTTCTGATGCTCGAAATGAATAACTGGAACGGCCTAGGGGAAAACTACACCTACCGTTAAAATCGGGCGAGTTTCTACTTTTAGATGCAACAGAAATTTTGCGGATTGGTCAATCCGTTCGCGAGATATGGCAGTTTGGAGGTAAGAAACGGTTGAGAAACTCAAAATTTTCGCAGTTCTGATGCTCGAAATGAATAACTGGAACGGCCTAGGGGAAAACTACACCTACCGTTAAAATCGGGCGAGTTTCTACTTTCAGATGCAATAGAAATTTTGCGGATTGATCAATCCGTTCGCGAGATATGGCACTTTGGAGATAAGAAACGCTTGAGAAACTCAAAATTTTCGCAGTTGTGATGCTCGACATGAATAACTAGAACCGCCTAGGAGAAAAGTACGCATACCGTTGTAATCGGGCGAGTTTCTACTTTCAGATGCAACAGAAATTTTGCGGATTGATCAATCCGTTCGCGAGATATGGCACTTTGGAGATAAGAAACGGTTGAGAAACTCAAAATTTTCGCAGTTCTGATGCTCGAAACGAGTAACTAGAACGGCCTAGGGGAAAAGTACGCATACCGTTGTAATCGGGTGAGTTTCTACTTTTAGATGCAACAGAAATTTTGCGGATTGGTCAATCCGTTCGCGAGATATGGCACTTTGGAGATAAGAAACGGTTGAGAAACTCAAAATTTTCGCAGTTCTGATGCTCGAAACGAGTAACTAGAACGGCCTAGGGGAAAAGTACGCATACCGTTGTAATCGGGCGAGTTTCTACTTTCAGAAGCAACAGAAATTTTGCGGATTGGTCAATCCGTTCGCGAGATATGGCAGTTTGGAGGTAAGAAACGCTTGAGAAACTCAAAATTTTCGCAGTTCTGATGCTCGAAATGAATAACTGGAACGGCCTAGGGGAAAACTACACCTACCGTTAAAATCGGGCGAGTTTCTACTTTCAGATGCAACAGAAATTTTGCGGATTGATCAATCCGTTCGCGAGATATGGCACTTTGGAGATAAGAAACGCTTGAGAAACTCAAAATTTTCGCAGTTCTGATGCTCGAAACGAGTAACTAGAACGGCCTAGGGGAAAAGTACGCATACCGTTGTAATCGGGTGAGTTTCTACTTTCAGATGCAACAGAAATTTTGCGGATTGATCAATCCGTTCGCGAGATATGGCACTTTGGAGATAAGAAACGCTTGAGAAACTCAAAATTTTCGCAGTTCTGATGCTCGAAACGAATAACTAGAACGGCCTAGGGGAAAACTACACCTACCGTTGTAATCGGGCGAGTTTCTACTTTCAGATGCAACAGAAATTTTGCGGATTGGTTAATCCGTTCGGGAGATATGGCAGTTTGGAGGTAAGAAACGCTTGAGAAACTCAAAATTTTCGCAGTTCTGATGCTCGACATGAATAACTAGAACCGCCTAGGAGAAAAGTACGCATACCGTTGTAATCGGGCGAGTTTCTACTTTCAGATGCAACAGAAATTTTGCGGATTGATCAATCCGTTCGCGAGATATGGCACTTTGGAGATAAGAAACGGTTGAGAAACTCAAAATTTTCGCAGTTCTGATGCTCGAAACGAGTAACTAGAACGGCCTAGGGGAAAAGTACGCATACCGTTGTAATCGGGTGAGTTTCTACTTTTAGATGCAACAGAAATTTTGCGGATTGGTCAATCCGTTCGCGAGATATGGCAGTTTGGAGGTAAGAAACGCTTGAGAAACTCAAAATTTTCGCAGTTCTGATGCTCGAAACGAATAACAAGAACGGCCTAGGGGAAAAGTGCGCATACCGTTGTAATCGGGCGAGTTTCTACTTTCAGATGCAACAGAAATTTTGCGGATTGGTCAATCCGTTCCCGAGATATGGCAGTTTGGAGGTAAGAAACGCTGGAGAAACTCAAAATTTTCGCACTTCTGATGCTCGAAACGAATAACTAGAACCGCGTAGGGGAAAAGTGCGCATACCGTTGTAATCGGGCGAGTTTCTACTTTCAGAAGCAACAGAAATTTTGCGGATTGGTCAATCCGTTCGCGAGATATGGCAGTTTGGAGGTAAGAAACGCTTGAGAAACTCAAAATTTTCGCAGTTCTGATGCTCGAAATGAATAACTGGAACGGCCTAGGGGAAAACTACACCTACCGTTGTAATCGGGCGAGTTTCTACTTTCAGATGCAGCAGAAATTTTGCGGATTGGTCAATCCGTTCGCGAGATATGGCAGTTTGGAGGTAAGAAACGCTTGAGAAACTCAAAATTTTCGCAGTTCTGATGCTCGACACGAATAACTAGAACGGCCTAGGGGAAAAGTGCGCATACCGTTGTAATCGGGCGAGTTTCTACTTTCAGATGCAACAGAAATTTTGCGGATTGATCAATCCGTTCGCGAGATATGGCAGTTTGGATATAAGTAACGCTTGAGAAACTCAAAATTTTCGCAGTTCTGATGCTCGACACGAATAACTAGAACGGCCTAGGGGAAAAGTGCGCATACCGTTGTAATCGGCCGAGTTTCTGCTTTCAGATGCAACAGAAATTTTGCGGATTGGTCAATCCGTTCGCGAGATATGGCAGTTTGGAGGTAAGAAACGCTTGAGAAACTCAAAATTTTCGCAGTTCTGATGCTCGAAACGAATAACTAGAACGGCCTAGGGGAAAAGTGCGCATACCGTTGTAATCGGGCGAGTTTCTACTTTCAGATGCAACAGAAATTTTGCGGAATGGTCAATCCGTTCGCGAGATATGGCAGTTTGGAGGTAAGAAACGCTTGAGAAACTCAAAATTTTCGCAGTTCTGATGCTCGAAACGAATAACTAGAACGGCCTAGGGGAAAACTACACCTACCGTTGTAATCGGGCGAGTTTCTACTTTCAGATGCAGCAGAAATTTTGCGGATTGGTCAATCCGTTCGCGAGATATGGCAGTTTGGAGGTAAGAAACGCTTGAGAAACTCAAAATTTTCGCAGTTCTGATGCTCGACACGAATAACTAGAACGGCCTAGGGGAAAAGTGCGCATACCGTTGTAATCGGGCGAGTTTCTACTTTCAGATGCAACAGAAATTTTGCGGATTGATCAATCCGTTCGCGAGATATGGCAGCTTGGATATAAGTAACGCTTGAGAAACTCAAAATTTTCGCAGTTCTGATGCTCGACACGAATAACTAGAACGGCCTAGGGGAAAAGTGCGCATACCGTTGTAATCGGCCGAGTTTCTGCTTTCAGATGCAACAGAAATTTTGCGGATTGGTCAATCCGTTCGCGAGATATGGCAGTTTGGAGGTAAGAAACGCTTGAGAAACTCAAAATTTTCGCAGTTCTGATGCTCGAAACGAATAACTAGAACGGCCTAGGGGAAAAGTGCGCATACCGTTGTAATCGGGCGAGTTTCTACTTTCAGATGCAACAGAAATTTTGCGGAATGGTCAATCCGTTCGCGAGATATGGCAGTTTGGAGGTAAGAAACGCTTGAGAAACTCAAAATTTTCGCAGTTCTGATGCTCGAAACGAATAACTAGAACCGCCTAGGGGAAAAGTGCGCATACCGTTGTAATCGGGCGAGTTTCTACTTTCAGATGCAACAGAAATTTTGCGGATTGATCAATCCGTTCGCGAGATATGGCAGTTTGGAGATAAGTAACGCTTGAGAAACTCAAAATTTTCGCAGTTCTGATGCTCGAAACGAGTAACTAGAACGGCCTAGGGGAAAAGTACGCATACCGTTGTAATCGGGCGAGTTTCTACTTTCAGATGCAACAGAAATTTTGCGGATTGGTCAATCCGTTCGGGAGATATGGCAGTTTGGAGGTAAGAAACGCTTGAGAAACTCAAAATTTTCGCAGTTCTGATGCTCGACAAGAATAACTAGAACGGCCTAGGGGAAAAGTGCGCATACCGTTGTAATCGGGCGAGTTTCTACTTTTAGATGCAACAGAAATTTTGCGGATTGGTCAATCCGTTCGCGAGATATGGCAGTTTGGAGGTAAGAAACGCTTGAGAAACTCAAAATTTTCGCAGTTCTGATGCTCGACACGAATAACTAGAACGGCCTAGGGGAAAAGTGCGCATACCGTTGTAATCGGGCGAGTTTCTACTTTCAGATGCAACAGAAATTTTGCGGATTGGTCAATCCGTTCGGGAGATATGGCAGTTTGGAGGTAAGTAACGCTTGAGAAACTCAAAATTTTCGCAGTTCTGATGCTCGACATGAATAACTAGAACCGCCTAGGAGAAAAGTACGCATACCGTTGTAATCGGGCGAGTTTCTACTTTCAGATGCAACAGAAATTTTGCGGATTGATCAATCCGTTCGCGAGATATGGCACTTTGGAGATAAGAAACGGTTGAGAAACTCAAAATTTTCGCAGTTCTGATGCTCGAAACGAGTAACTAGAACGGCCTAGGGGAAAAGTACGCATACCGTTGTAATCGGGTGAGTTTCTACTTTTAGATGCAACAGAAATTTTGCGGATTGGTCAATCCGTTCGCGAGATATGGCAGTTTGGAGGTAAGAAACGCTTGAGAAACTCAAAATTTTCGCAGTTCTGATGCTCGAAACGAATAACAAGAACGGCCTAGGGGAAAAGTGCGCATACCGTTGTAATCGGGCGAGTTTCTACTTTCAGATGCAACAGAAATTTTGCGGATTGGTCAATCCGTTCCCGAGATATGGCAGTTTGGAGGTAAGAAACGCTGGAGAAACTCAAAATTTTCGCACTTCTGATGCTCGAAACGAATAACTAGAACCGCGTAGGGGAAAAGTGCGCATACCGTTGTAATCGGGCGAGTTTCTACTTTCAGAAGCAACAGAAATTTTGCGGATTGGTCAATCCGTTCGCGAGATATGGCAGTTTGGAGGTAAGAAACGCTTGAGAAACTCAAAATTTTCGCAGTTCTGATGCTCGAAATGAATAACTGGAACGGCCTAGGGGAAAACTACACCTACCGTTGTAATCGGGCGAGTTTCTACTTTCAGATGCAACAGAAATTTTGCGGATTGATCAATCCGTTCGCGAGATATGGCACTTTGGAGATAAGAAACGCTTGAGAAACTCAAAATTTTCGCAGTTCTGATGCTCGAAACGAGTAACTAGAACGGCCTAGGGGAAAAGTACGCATACCGTTGTAATCGGGTGAGTTTCTACTTTCAGATGCAACAGAAATTTTGCGGATTGATCAATCCGTTCGCGAGATATGGCACTTTGGAGATAAGAAACGCTTGAGAAACTCAAAATTTTCGCAGTTCTGATGCTCGAAACGAATAACTAGAACGGCCTAGGGGAAAACTACACCTACCGTTGTAATCGGGCGAGTTTCTACTTTCAGATGCAGCAGAAATTTTGCGGATTGGTCAATCCGTTCGCGAGATATGGCAGTTTGGAGGTAAGAAACGCTTGAGAAACTCAAAATTTTCGCAGTTCTGATGCTCGACACGAATAACTAGAACGGCCTAGGGGAAAAGTGCGCATACCGTTGTAATCGGGCGAGTTTCTACTTTCAGATGCAACAGAAATTTTGCGGATTGATCAATCCGTTCGCGAGATATGGCAGTTTGGATATAAGTAACGCTTGAGAAACTCAAAATTTTCGCAGTTCTGATGCTCGACACGAATAACTAGAACGGCCTAGGGGAAAAGTGCGCATACCGTTGTAATCGGCCGAGTTTCTGCTTTCAGATGCAACAGAAATTTTGCGGATTGGTCAATCCGTTCGCGAGATATGGCAGTTTGGAGGTAAGAAACGCTTGAGAAACTCAAAATTTTCGCAGTTCTGATGCTCGAAACGAATAACTAGAACGGCCTAGGGGAAAAGTGCGCATACCGTTGTAATCGGGCGAGTTTCTACTTTCAGATGCAACAGAAATTTTGCGGAATGGTCAATCCGTTCGCGAGATATGGCAGTTTGGAGGTAAGAAACGCTTGAGAAACTCAAAATTTTCGCAGTTCTGATGCTCGAAACGAATAACTAGAACCGCCTAGGGGAAAAGTGCGCATATCGTTGTAATCGGGCGAGTTTCTACTTTCAGATGCAACAGAAATTTTGCGGATTGATCAATCCGTTCGCGAGATATGGCAGTTTGGAGATAAGTAACGCTTGAGAAACTCAAAATTTTCGCAGTTCTGATGCTCGAAACGAGTAACTAGAACGGCCTAGGGGAAAAGTACGCATACCGTTGTAATCGGGCGAGTTTCTACTTTCAGATGCAACAGAAATTTTGCGGATTGGTCAATCCGTTCGGGAGATATGGCAGTTTGGAGGTAAGAAACGCTTGAGAAACTCAAAATTTTCGCAGTTCTGATGCTCGACAAGAATAACTAGAACGGCCTAGGGGAAAAGTGCGCATACCGTTGTAATCGGGCGAGTTTCTACTTTTGGATGCAACAGAAATTTTGCGGATTGGTCAATCCGTTCGCGAGATATGGCAGTTTGGAGGTAAGAAACGCTTGAGAAACTCAAAATTTTCGCAGTTCTGATGCTCGACACGAATAACTAGAACGGCCTAGGGGAAAAGTGCGCATACCGTTGTAATCGGGCGAGTTTCTACTTTCAGATGCAACAGAAATTTTGCGGATTGGTCAATCCGTTCGGGAGATATGGCAGTTTGGAGGTAAGAAACGCTTGAGAAACTCAAAATTTTCGCAGTTCTGATGCTCGACATGAATAACTAGAACCGCCTAGGAGAAAAGTACGCATACCGTTGTAATCGGGCGAGTTTCTACTTTCAGATGCAACAGAAATTTTGCGGCTTGATCAATCGGTTCGCGAGATATGGCAGTTTGGAGATAAGAGACGCTTGAGAAACTCAAAATTTTCGCAGTTCTGATGCTCGACACGAATAACTAGAATGGCCTAGGGGAAAAGTGCGCATACCGTTGTAATCGGGCGAGTTTCTACTTTCAGATGCAGCAGAAATTTTGCGGATTGGTCAATCCGTTCGCGAGATATGGCAGTTTGGAGGTAAGAAACGCTTGAGAAACTCAAAATTTTCGCAGTTCTGATGCTCGACACGAATAACTAGAACGGCCTAGGGGAAAAGTGCGCATACCGTTGTAATCGGGCGAGTTTCTACTTTCAGATGCAACAGAAATTTTGCGGATTGATCAATCCGTTCGCGAGATATGGCAGCTTGGATATAAGTAACGCTTGAGAAACTCAAAATTTTCGCAGTTCTGATGCTCGACACGAATAACTAGAACGGCCTAGGGGAAAAGTGCGCATACCGTTGTAATCGGCCGAGTTTCTGCTTTCAGATGCAACAGAAATTTTGCGGATTGGTCAATCCGTTCGCGAGATATGGCAGTTTGGAGGTAAGAAACGCTTGAGAAACTCAAAATTTTCGCAGTTCTGATGCTCGAAACGAATAACTAGAACGGCCTAGGGGAAAAGTGCGCATACCGTTGTAATCGGGCGAGTTTCTACTTTCAGATGCAACAGAAATTTTGCGGAATGGTCAATCCGTTCGCGAGATATGGCAGTTTGGAGGTAAGAAACGCTTGAGAAACTCAAAATTTTCGCAGTTCTGATGCTCGAAACGAATAACTAGAACCGCCTAGGGGAAAAGTGCGCATACCGTTGTAATCGGGCGAGTTTCTACTTTCAGATGCAACAGAAATTTTGCGGATTGATCAATCCGTTCGCGAGATATGGCAGTTTGGAGATAAGTAACGCTTGAGAAACTCAAAATTTTCGCAGTTCTGATGCTCGAAACGAGTAACTAGAACGGCCTAGGGGAAAAGTACGCATACCGTTGTAATCGGGCGAGTTTCTACTTTCAGATGCAACAGAAATTTTGCGGATTGGTCAATCCGTTCGGGAGATATGGCAGTTTGGAGGTAAGAAACGCTTGAGAAACTCAAAATTTTCGCAGTTCTGATGCTCGACAAGAATAACTAGAACGGCCTAGGGGAAAAGTGCGCATACCGTTGTAATCGGGCGAGTTTCTACTTTTAGATGCAACAGAAATTTTGCGGATTGGTCAATCCGTTCGCGAGATATGGCAGTTTGGAGGTAAGAAACGCTTGAGAAACTCAAAATTTTCGCAGTTCTGATGCTCGACACGAATAACTAGAACGGCCTAGGGGAAAAGTGCGCATACCGTTGTAATCGGGCGAGTTTCTACTTTCAGATGCAACAGAAATTTTGCGGATTGGTCAATCCGTTCGGGAGATATGGCAGTTTGGAGGTAAGAAACGCTTGAGAAACTCAAAATTTTCGCAGTTCTGATGCTCGACATGAATAACTAGAACCGCCTAGGAGAAAAGTACGCATACCGTTGTAATCGGGCGAGTTTCTACTTTCAGATGCAACAGAAATTTTGCGGCTTGATCAATCGGTTCGCGAGATATGGCAGTTTGGAGATAAGAGACGCTTGAGAAACTCAAAATTTTCGCAGTTCTGATGCTCGACACGAATAACTAGAATGGCCTAGGGGAAAAGTGCGCATACCGTTGTAATCGGGCGTGTTTCTACTTTCAGATGCAACAGAAATTTTGCGGATTGGTCAATCCGTTCGCGAGATATGGCAGTTTGGAGGTAAGAAACGCTTGAGAAACTCAAAATTTTCGCAGTTCTGATGCTCGACACGAATAACTAGAACGGCCTAGGGGAAAAGTGCGCATACCGTTGTAATCGGGCGAGTTTCTACTTTCAGATGCAACAGAAATTTTGCGGATTGGTTAATCCGTTCGGGAGATATGGCAGTTTGGAGGTAAGAAACGCTTGAGAAGCTCAAAATTTTCGCAGTTCTGATGCTCGACATGAATAACTAGAACCGCCTAGGAGAAAAGTACGCATACCGTTGTAATCGGGCGAGTTTCTACTTTCAGATGCAACAGAAATTTTGCGGATTGATCAATCCGTTCGCGAGATATGGCACTTTGGAGATAAGAAACGGTTGAGAAACTCAAAATTTTCGCAGTTCTGATGCTCGAAACGAGTAACTAGAACGGCCTAGGGGAAAAGTACGCATACCGTTGTAATCGGGTGAGTTTCTACTTTTAGATGCAACAGAAATTTTGCGGATTGGTCAATCCGTTCGCGAGATATGGCAGTTTGGAGGTAAGAAACGCTTGAGAAACTCAAAATTTTCGCAGTTCTGATGCTCGAAACGAATAACAAGAACGGCCTAGGGGAAAAGTGCGCATACCGTTGTAATCGGGCGAGTTTCTACTTTCAGATGCAACAGAAATTTTGCGGATTGGTCAATCCGTTCCCGAGATATGGCAGTTTGGAGGTAAGAAACGCTGGAGAAACTCAAAATTTTCGCACTTCTGATGCTCGAAACGAATAACTAGAACCGCGTAGGGGAAAAGTGCGCATACCGTTGTAATCGGGCGAGTTTCTACTTTCAGAAGCAACAGAAATTTTGCGGATTGGTCAATCCGTTCGCGAGATATGGCAGTTTGGAGGTAAGAAACGCTTGAGAAACTCAAAATTTTCGCAGTTCTGATGCTCGAAATGAATAACTGGAACGGCCTAGGGGAAAACTACACCTACCGTTGTAATCGGGCGAGTTTCTACTTTCAGATGCAACAGAAATTTTGAGGATTGATCAATCCGTTCGCGAGATATGGCACTTTGGAGATAAGAAACGCTTGAGAAACTCAAAATTTTCGCAGTTCTGATGCTCGAAACGAGTAACTAGAACGGCCTAGGGGAAAAGTACGCATACCGTTGTAATCGGGTGAGTTTCTACTTTCAGATGCAACAGAAATTTTGCGGATTGATCAATCCGTTCGCGAGATATGGCACTTTGGAGATAAGAAACGCTTGAGAAACTCAAAATTTTCGCAGTTCTGATGCTCGAAACGAATAACTAGAACGGCCTAGGGGAAAACTACACCTACCGTTGTAATCGGGCGAGTTTCTACTTTCAGATGCAGCAGAAATTTTGCGGATTGGTCAATCCGTTCGCGAGATATGGCAGTTTGGAGGTAAGAAACGCTTGAGAAACTCAAAATTTTCGCAGTTCTGATGCTCGACACGAATAACTAGAACGGCCTAGGGGAAAAGTGCGCATACCGTTGTAATCGGGCGAGTTTCTACTTTCAGATGCAACAGAAATTTTGCGGATTGATCAATCCGTTCGCGAGATATGGCAGTTTGGATATAAGTAACGCTTGAGAAACTCAAAATTTTCGCAGTTCTGATGCTCGACACGAATAACTAGAACGGCCTAGGGGAAAAGTGCGCATACCGTTGTAATCGGCCGAGTTTCTGCTTTCAGATGCAACAGAAATTTTGCGGATTGGTCAATCCGTTCGCGAGATATGGCAGTTTGGAGGTAAGAAACGCTTGAGAAACTCAAAATTTTCGCAGTTCTGATGCTCGAAACGAATAACTAGAACGGCCTAGGGGAAAAGTGCGCATACCGTTGTAATCGGGCGAGTTTCTACTTTCAGATGCAACAGAAATTTTGCGGAATGGTCAATCCGTTCGCGAGATATGGCAGTTTGGAGGTAAGAAACGCTTGAGAAACTCAAAATTTTCGCAGTTCTGATGCTCGAAACGAATAACTAGAACCGCCTAGGGGAAAAGTGCGCATATCGTTGTAATCGGGCGAGTTTCTACTTTCAGATGCAACAGAAATTTTGCGGATTGATCAATCCGTTCGCGAGATATGGCAGTTTGGAGATAAGTAACGCTTGAGAAACTCAAAATTTTCGCAGTTCTGATGCTCGAAACGAGTAACTAGAACGGCCTAGGGGAAAAGTACGCATACCGTTGTAATCGGGCGAGTTTCTACTTTCAGATGCAACAGAAATTTTGCGGATTGGTCAATCCGTTCGGGAGATATGGCAGTTTGGAGGTAAGAAACGCTTGAGAAACTCAAAATTTTCGCAGTTCTGATGCTCGACAAGAATAACTAGAACGGCCTAGGGGAAAAGTGCGCATACCGTTGTAATCGGGCGAGTTTCTACTTTTAGATGCAACAGAAATTTTGCGGATTGGTCAATCCGTTCGCGAGATATGGCAGTTTGGAGGTAAGAAACGCTTGAGAAACTCAAAATTTTCGCAGTTCTGATGCTCGACACGAATAACTAGAACGGCCTAGGGGAAAAGTGCGCATACCGTTGTAATCGGGCGAGTTTCTACTTTCAGATGCAACAGAAATTTTGCGGATTGGTCAATCCGTTCGGGAGATATGGCAGTTTGGAGGTAAGAAACGCTTGAGAAACTCAAAATTTTCGCAGTTCTGATGCTCGACATGAATAACTAGAACCGCCTAGGAGAAAAGTACGCATACCGTTGTAATCGGGCGAGTTTCTACTTTCAGATGCAACAGAAATTTTGCGGCTTGATCAATCGGTTCGCGAGATATGGCAGTTTGGAGATAAGAGACGCTTGAGAAACTCAAAATTTTCGCAGTTCTGATGCTCGACACGAATAACTAGAATGGCCTAGGGGAAAAGTGCGCATACCGTTGTAATCGGGCGAGTTTCTACTTTCAGATGCAACAGAAATTTTACGGATTGGTTAATCCGTTCGGGAGATATGGCAGTTTGGAGGTAAGAAACGCTTGGGAAACTCAAAATTTTCGCAGTTCTGATGCTCGACATGAATAACTAGAACCGCCTAGGAGAAAAGTACGCATACCGTTGTAATCGGGCGAGTTTCTACTTTCCGATGCATCAGAAATTTTGCGGATTGATCAATCCGTTCGCGAGATATGGCAGTTTGGAGGTAAGAAACGCTTGAGAAACTCAAAATTTTCGCAGTTCTGATGCTCGACACGAATAACTAGAACGGCCTAGGGGAAAAGTGCGCATACCGTTGTAATCGGGCGAGTTTCTACTTTCAGATGCAACAGAAATTTTGCGGATTGATCAATCCGTTCACGAGATATGGGAGTTTGGAGATAAGTAACGCTTGAGAAACTCAAAATTTTCGCAGTTCTGATGCTCGACACGAATAACTAGAACGGCCTAGGGGAAAAGTGCGCATACCGTTGTAATCGGCCGAGTTTCTGCTTTCAGATGCAACAGAAATTTTGCGGATTGGTCAATCCGTTCGCGAGATATGGCAGTTTGGAGGTAAGAAACGCTTGAGAAACTCAAAATTTTCGCAGTTCTGATGCTCGAAACGAATAACTAGAACGGCCTAGGGGAAAAGTGCGCATACCGTTGTAATCGGGCGAGTTTCTACTTTCAGATGCAACAGAAATTTTGCGGAATGGTCAATCCGTTCGCGAGATATGGCAGTTTGGAGGTAAGAAACGCTTGAGAAACTCAAAATTTTCGCAGTTCTGATGCTCGAAACGAATAACTAGAACCGCCTAGGGGAAAAGTGCGCATACCGTTGTAATCGGGCGAGTTTCTACTTTCAGATGCAACAGAAATTTTGCGGATTGATCAATCCGTTCGCGAGATATGGCAGTTTGGAGATAAGTAACGCTTGAGAAACTCAAAATTTTCGCAGTTCTGATGCTCGAAACGAGTAACTAGAACGGCCTAGGGGAAAAGTACGCATACCGTTGTAATCGGGCGAGTTTCTACTTTCAGATGCAACAGAAATTTTGCGGATTGGTCAATCCGTTCGGGAGATATGGCAGTTTGGAGGTAAGAAACGCTTGAGAAACTCAAAATTTTCGCAGTTCTGATGCTCGACAAGAATAACTAGAACGGCCTAGGGGAAAAGTGCGCATACCGTTGTAATCGGGCGAGTTTCTACTTTTAGATGCAACAGAAATTTTGCGGATTGGTCAATCCGTTCGCGAGATATGGCAGTTTGGAGGTAAGAAACGCTTGAGAAACTCAAAATTTTCGCAGTTCTGATGCTCGACACGAAGAACTAGAACGGCCTAGGGGAAAAGTGCGCATACCGTTGTAATCGGGCGAGTTTCTACTTTCAGATGCAACAGAAATTTTGCGGATTGGTCAATCCGTTCGGGAGATATGGCAGTTTGGAGGTAAGAAACGCTTGAGAAACTCAAAATTTTCGCAGTTCTGATGCTCGACATGAATAACTAGAACCGCCTAGGAGAAAAGTACGCATACCGTTGTAATCGGGCGAGTTTCTACTTTCAGATGCAACAGAAATTTTGCGGATTGGTCAATCCGTTCGCGAGATATGGCAGTTTGGAGGTAAGAAACGCTTGAGAAACTCAAAATTTTCGCAGTTCTGATGCTCGACACGAAGAACTAGAACGGCCTAGGGGAAAAGTGCGCATACCGTTGTAATCGGGCGAGTTTCTACTTTCAGATGCAACAGAAATTTTGCGGATTGGTCAATCCGTTCGGGAGATATGGCAGTTTGGAGGTAAGAAACGCTTGAGAAACTCAAAATTTTCGCAGTTCTGATGCTCGACAAGAATAACTAGAACGGCCTAGGGGAAAAGTGCGCATACCGTTGTAATCGGGCGAGTTTCTACTTTTAGATGCAACAGAAATTTTGCGGATTGGTCAATCCGTTCGCGAGATATGGCAGTTTGGAGGTAAGAAACGCTTGAGAAACTCAAAATTTTCGCAGTTCTGATGCTCGACACGAAGAACTAGAACGGCCTAGGGGAAAAGTGCGCATACCGTTGTAATCGGGCGAGTTTCTACTTTCAGATGCAACAGAAATTTTGCGGATTGGTCAATCCGTTCGGGAGATATGGCAGTTTGGAGGTAAGAAACGCTTGAGAAACTCAAAATTTTCGCAGTTCTGATGCTCGACATGAATAACTAGAACCGCCTAGGAGAAAAGTACGCATACCGTTGTAATCGGGCGAGTTTCTACTTTCAGATGCAACAGAAATTTTGCGGATTGATCAATCCGTTCGCGAGATATGGCAGTTTGGAGATAAGTAACGCTTGAGAAACTCAAAATTTTCGCAGTTCTGATGCTCGACAAGAATAACTAGAACGGCCTAGGGGAAAAGTGCGCATACCGTTGTAATCGGGCGAGTTTCTACTTTTAGATGCAACAGAAATTTTGCGGATTGGTCAATCCGTTCGCGAGTTATGGCAGTTTGGAGGTAAGAAACGCTTGAGAAACTCAAAATTTTCGCAGTTCTGATGCTCGACACGAATAACTAGAACGGCCTGGGGGAAAAGTGCGCATACCGTTGTAATCGGGCGAGTTTCTACTTTCAGATGCAACAGAAATTTTGCGGATTGGTCAATCCGTTCGCGAGATATGGCAGTTTGGAGGTAAGAAACGCTTGAGAAACTCAAAATTTTCGCAGTTCTGATGCTCGAAACGAATAACTAGAACCGCCTAGGGGAAAAGTGCGCATACCGTCGTAATCGGGCGAGTTTCTACTTTCAGATGCAACAGAAATTTTGCGGCTTGATCAATCCGTTCGCGAGATATGGCAGTTTGGAGATAAGAGACGCTTGAGAAACTCAAAATTTTCGCAGTTCTGATGCTCGACACGAATAACTAGAATGGCCTAGGGAAAAGTGCGCATACCGTTGTAATCGGGCGAGTTTCTACTTTCAGGTGCAACAGAAATTTTGCGGATTGGTCAATCCGTTCGCGAGATATGGCAGTGTGGAGGTAAGAAGCGCTTGAGAAACTCAAAATTTTCGCAGTCCTGATGCTCGACACGAATAACTAGAACGGCCTAGGGGAAAAGTGCGCATACCGTTCTAATCGGGCGAGTTTCTACTTTCAGATGCAACAGAAATTTTGCGGATTAGTCAATCCGTTCGCGAGATATGGCAGTTTGGAGGTAAGAAACGCTTGAGAAACTCAAAATTTTCGCAGTTCTGATGCTCGAAACGAATAACAAGAACGGCCTAGGGGAAAAGTGCGCATACCGTTGTAATCGGGCGAGTTTCTACTTTCAGATGCAACAGAAATTTTGCGGATTGGTCAATCCGTTCCCGAGATATGGCAGTTTGGAAGTAAGAAACGCTTGAGAAACACAAAATTTTCGCAGTTCTGATGCTCGACACGAATAACTAGAACGGCCTAGGGGAAAAGTGCGCATACCGTTGTAATCGGGCGAGTTTCTACTTTCAGATGCAACAGAAATTTTGCGGATTGGTCAATCCGTTCGCGAGATATGGCAGTTTGGAGGTAAGAAAGGCTTGAGAAACTCAAAATTTTCGCAGTTCTGATGCTTGACACGAATAACTAGAACGGCCTAGGGGAAAAGTGCGCATACCGTTGTAATCGGGCGAGTTTCTACTTTCAGATGCAACAGAAATTTTGCGGATTGGTCAATCCGTTCGCGAGATATGGCAGTTTGGAGGTAAGAAACGCTTGAGAAACTCAAAATTTTCGCAGTCCTGATGCTCGACACGAATAACTAGAACGGCCTATGGGAAAAGTGCGCATACCGTTGTAATCGGGCGAGTTTCCACTTTCAGATGCAACAGAAATTTTGCGGATTGGTCAATCCGTTCCCGAGATATGGCTGTTTGGAGGTAAGAAACGCTTGAGAAACTCAAAATTTTAGCACTTCTGATGCTCGAAACGAATAACTAGAACCGCCTAGGGGAAAAGTGCGCATACCGTTGTAATCGGGCGAGTTTCTACTTTCAGATGCAACAGAAATTTTGCGGATTGGTCAATCCGTTCGCGAGATGTGGCCGTTTGGATTTAAGACACGCTTGAGGACCTCAAAATTTTCGCATTTCTGATGCTCGAAACGAATAACTAGAATGGCCTAGGGGAAAAGTGCGCATACCGTTGTAATCGGGCGAGTTTCTACTTTCAGATAGCACAGAAATTTTGCGGATTGATCAATCCGTTCGCGAGATATGGCAGTTTGGAGATAAGAAACGCTTGAGAAACTCAAAATTTTCGCAGTTCTGATGCTCGAAACGA
This sequence comes from Ptiloglossa arizonensis, assembly GCF_051014685.1. Taxonomy (NCBI): domain Eukaryota; kingdom Metazoa; phylum Arthropoda; class Insecta; order Hymenoptera; family Colletidae; genus Ptiloglossa; species Ptiloglossa arizonensis. The sequence continues at coordinate 291,422 of NW_027478586.1, forward strand.
ATAACTAGAACCGCCTAGGGGAAAAGTGCGCATACCGTTGTAATCAGGCGAGTTTCTACTTTCAGATGCAACAGAAATTTTGCGGATTGGTCAATCCGTTCGCGAGATATGGCCGTTTGGATTTAAGAAACGCTTGAGGACCTCAAAATTTTCGCATTTCTGATGCTCGAAACGAATAACTAGAATGGCCTAGGGGAAAAGTGCGCATACCGTTGTAATCGGGCGAGTTTCTACTTTCAGATGCAACAGAAATTTTGCGGATTGATCAATCCGTTCGCGAGATATGGCAGTTTGGAGATAAGTAACGCTTGAGAAACTCAAAATTTTCGCAGTTCTGATGCTCGACAAGAATAACTAGAACGGCCTAGGGGAAAAGTGCGCATACCGTTGTAATCGGGCGAGTTTCTACTTTTAGATGCAACAGAAATTTTGCGGATTGGTCAATCCGTTCGCGAGTTATGGCAGTTTGGAGGTAAGAAACGCTTGAGAAACTCAAAATTTTCGCAGTTCTGATGCTCGACACGAATAACTAGAACGGCCTGGGGGAAAAGTGCGCATACCGTTGTAATCGGGCGAGTTTCTACTTTCAGATGCAACAGAAATTTTGCGGATTGGTCAATCCGTTCGCGAGATATGGCAGTTTGGAGGTAAGAAACGCTTGAGAAACTCAAAATTTTCGCAGTTCTGATGCTCGAAACGAATAACTAGAACCGCCTAGGGGAAAAGTGCGCATACCGTCGTAATCGGGCGAGTTTCTACTTTCAGATGCAACAGAAATTTTGCGGCTTGATCAATCCGTTCGCGAGATATGGCAGTTTGGAGATAAGAGACGCTTGAGAAACTCAAAATTTTCGCAGTTCTGATGCTCGACACGAATAACTAGAATGGCCTAGGGGAAAAGTGCGCATACCGTTGTAATCGGGCGAGTTTCTACTTTCAGGTGCAACAGAAATTTTGCGGATTGGTCAATCCGTTCGCGAGATATGGCAGTGTGGAGGTAAGAAGCGCTTGAGAAACTCAAAATTTTCGCAGTCCTGATGCTCGACACGAATAACTAGAACGGCCTAGGGGAAAAGTGCGCATACCGTTCTAATCGGGCGAGTTTCTACTTTCAGATGCAACAGAAATTTTGCGGATTAGTCAATCCGTTCGCGAGATATGGCAGTTTGGAGGTAAGAAACGCTTGAGAAACTCAAAATTTTCGCAGTTCTGATGCTCGAAACGAATAACAAGAACGGCCTAGGGGAAAAGTGCGCATACCGTTGTAATCGGGCGAGTTTCTACTTTCAGATGCAACAGAAATTTTGCGGATTGGTCAATCCGTTCCCGAGATATGGCAGTTTGGAAGTAAGAAACGCTTGAGAAACACAAAATTTTCGCAGTTCTGATGCTCGACACGAATAACTAGAACGGCCTAGGGGAAAAGTGCGCATACCGTTGTAATCGGGCGAGTTTCTACTTTCAGATGCAACAGAAATTTTGCGGATTGATCAATCCGTTCGCGAGATATGGCAGTTTGGAGATAAGAAACGCTTGAGAAACTCAAAATTTTCGCAGTTCTGATGCTCGAAACGAATAACTAGAACCGCCTAGGGGAAAAGTGCGCATACCGTTGTAATCAGGCGAGTTTCTACTTTCAGATGCAACAGAAATTTTGCGGATTGGTCAATCCGTTCGCGAGATATGGCCGTTTGGATTTAAGAAACGCTTGAGGACCTCAAAATTTTCGCATTTCTGATGCTCGAAACGAATAACTAGAATGGCCTAGGGGAAAAGTGCGCATACCGTTGTAATCGGGCGAGTTTCTACTTTCAGATGCAACAGAAATTTTGCGGATTGATCAATCCGTTCGCGAGATATGGCAGTTTGGAGATAAGTAACGCTTGAGAAACTCAAAATTTTCGCAGTTCTGATGCTCGACAAGAATAACTAGAACGGCCTAGGGGAAAAGTGCGCATACCGTTGTAATCGGGCGAGTTTCTACTTTTAGATGCAACAGAAATTTTGCGGATTGGTCAATCCGTTCGCGAGTTATGGCAGTTTGGAGGTAAGAAACGCTTGAGAAACTCAAAATTTTCGCAGTTCTGATGCTCGACACGAATAACTAGAACGGCCTGGGGGAAAAGTGCGCATACCGTTGTAATCGGGCGAGTTTCTACTTTCAGATGCAACAGAAATTTTGCGGATTGGTCAATCCGTTCGCGAGATATGGCAGTTTGGAGGTAAGAAACGCTTGAGAAACTCAAAATTTTCGCAGTTCTGATGCTCGAAACGAATAACTAGAACCGCCTAGGGGAAAAGTGCGCATACCGTCGTAATCGGGCGAGTTTCTACTTTCAGATGCAACAGAAATTTTGCGGCTTGATCAATCCGTTCGCGAGATATGGCAGTTTGGAGATAAGAGACGCTTGAGAAACTCAAAATTTTCGCAGTTCTGATGCTCGACACGAATAACTAGAATGGCCTAGGGGAAAAGTGCGCATACCGTTGTAATCGGGCGAGTTTCTACTTTCAGGTGCAACAGAAATTTTGCGGATTGGTCAATCCGTTCGCGAGATATGGCAGTGTGGAGGTAAGAAGCGCTTGAGAAACTCAAAATTTTCGCAGTCCTGATGCTCGACACGAATAACTAGAACGGCCTAGGGGAAAAGTGCGCATACCGTTCTAATCGGGCGAGTTTCTACTTTCAGATGCAACAGAAATTTTGCGGATTAGTCAATCCGTTCGCGAGATATGGCAGTTTGGAGGTAAGAAACGCTTGAGAAACTCAAAATTTTCGCAGTTCTGATGCTCGAAACGAATAACAAGAACGGCCTAGGGGAAAAGTGCGCATACCGTTGTAATCGGGCGAGTTTCTACTTTCAGATGCAACAGAAATTTTGCGGATTGGTCAATCCGTTCCCGAGATATGGCAGTTTGGAAGTAAGAAACGCTTGAGAAACACAAAATTTTCGCAGTTCTGATGCTCGACACGAATAACTAGAACGGCCTAGGGGAAAAGTGCGCATACCGTTGTAATCGGGCGAGTTTCTACTTTCAGATGCAACAGAAATTTTGCGGATTGGTCAATCCGTTCGCGAGATATGGCAGTTTGGAGGTAAGAAAGGCTTGAGAAACTCAAAATTTTCGCAGTTCTGATGCTTGACACGAATAACTAGAACGGCCTAGGGGAAAAGTGCGCATACCGTTGTAATCGGGCGAGTTTCTACTTTCAGATGCAACAGAAATTTTGCGGATTGGTCAATCCGTTCGCGAGATATGGCAGTTTGGAGGTAAGAAACGCTTGAGAAACTCAAAATTTTCGCAGTCCTGATGCTCGACACGAATAACTAGAACGGCCTATGGGAAAAGTGCGCATACCGTTGTAATCGGGCGAGTTTCCACTTTCAGATGCAACAGAAATTTTGCGGATTGGTCAATCCGTTCCCGAGATATGGCTGTTTGGAGGTAAGAAACGCTTGAGAAACTCAAAATTTTAGCACTTCTGATGCTCGAAACGAATAACTAGAACCGCCTAGGGGAAAAGTGCGCATACCGTTGTAATCGGGCGAGTTTCTACTTTCAGATGCAACAGAAATTTTGCGGATTGGTCAATCCGTTCGCGAGATGTGGCCGTTTGGATTTAAGACACGCTTGAGGACCTCAAAATTTTCGCATTTCTGATGCTCGAAACGAATAACTAGAATGGCCTAGGGGAAAAGTGCGCATACCGTTGTAATCGGGCGAGTTTCTACTTTCAGATAGCACAGAAATTTTGCGGATTGATCAATCCGTTCGCGAGATATGGCAGTTTGGAGATAAGAAACGCTTGAGAAACTCAAAATTTTCGCAGTTCTGATGCTCGAAACGAATAACTAGAACCGCCTAGGGGAAAAGTGCGCATACCGTTGTAATCAGGCGAGTTTCTACTTTCAGATGCAACAGAAATTTTGCGGATTGGTCAATCCGTTCGCGAGATATGGCCGTTTGGATTTAAGAAACGCTTGAGGACCTCAAAATTTTCGCATTTCTGATGCTCGAAACGAATAACTAGAATGGCCTAGGGGAAAAGTGCGCATACCGTTGTAATCGGGCGAGTTTCTACTTTCAGATGCAACAGAAATTTTGCGGATTGATCAATCCGTTCGCGAGATATGGCAGTTTGGAGATAAGAAACGCTTGAGAAACTCAAAATTTTCGCAGTTCTTATGCTCGACACGAATAACTAGAACGGCCTAGGGGAAAAGAGCGCATACCGTTGTAATCGGGCGAGTCTCTACTTTCAGATGCAACAGAAATTTTGCGGATTGGTCAATCCGTTCGCGAGATATGGCAGTTTGGAGGTAAGAAACGCTTGAGAAACTCAAAATTTTCGCAGTTCTGATGCTCGACACGAATAACTAGAACGGCCTAGGGGAAAACTACACCTACCTTCGTAATCGGGCGAGTTTCTACTTTCAGATGCAACAGAAATTTTGCGGATTGGTCAATCCGTTCGGGAGATATGGCAGTTTGGAGGTAAGAAACGCTTGAGAAACTCAAAATTTTCGCAGTTCTGATGCTCCACATGAATAACTAGAACGGCCTAGGGGCAAAGTGCGCATACCGTTGTAATCGGGCGAGTTTCTACTTTCAGAAGCAACAGACATTTTGCGGATTGGTCAATCCGTTCGCGAGATATGGCAGTTTGGAGGTAAGAATCGCTTGAGAAACTCAAAATTTTCGCAGTTCTGATGCTCGACATGAATAACTAGAACGGCCTAGGGGCAAAGTGCGCATACCGTTGTAATGGGGCGAGTTTCTACTTTCAGATGCAACAGAAATTTTGCGGATTGGTCAATCCGTTCGCGAGATATGGCAGTTTGGAGGTAAGAAACGCTTGAGAAACTCAAAATTTTCGCAGTTCTGATGCTCGAAACGAATAACTAGAACGGCCTAGGGGAAAACTACACCTACCGTTGTAATCGGGCGAGTTTCTACTTTCAGATGCAACAGAAATTTTGCGGATTGGTCAATCCGTTCGGGAGATATGGCAGTTTGGAGGTAAGAAACGCTTGAGAAACTCAAAATTTTCGCAGTTCTGATGCTCGACAAGAATAACCAGAACGGCCTAGGGGAAAAGTGCGCATACCGTTGTAATCGGGCGAGTTTCTACTTTTAGATGCAACAGAAATTTTGCGGATTGGTCAATCCGTTCGCGAGATATGGCAGTTTGGAGGTAAGAAACGCTTGAGAAACTCAAAATTTTCGCAGTTCTGATGCACGACACGAATAACTAGAACGGCCTAGGGGAAAAGTGCGCATCCCGTTGTAATCGGGCGAGTTTCTACTTTCAGATGCAACAGAAATTTTGCGGATTGGTCAATCCGTTCGCGAGATATGGCAGTTTGGAGGTAAGAAACGCTTGAGAAACTCAAAATTTTCGCAGTTCTGATGCTCGAAACGAATAACTAGAACGGCCTAGGGGAAAACTACGCCTACCGTTGTAATCGGGCGAGTTTCTACTTTCAGATGCAACAGAAATTTTGCGGATTGGTCAATCCGTTCGGGAGATATGGCAGTTTGGAGGTAAGAAACGCTTGAGAAACTCAAAATTTTCGCAGTTCTGATGCACGACACGAATAACTAGAACGGCCTAGGGGAAAAGTGCGCATCCCGTTGTAATCGGGCGAGTTTCTACTTTCAGATGCAACAGAAATTTTGCGGATTGATCAATCCGTTCGCGAGATATGGGAGTTTGGAGATAAGTAACGCTTGAGAAACTCAAAATTTTCGCAGTTCTGATGCTCGACACGAATAACTAGAACGGCCTAGGGGAAAAGTGCGCATACCGTTGTAATCGGCCGAGTTTCTGCTTTCAGATGCAACAGAAATTTTGCGGATTGGTCAATCCGTTCGCGAGATATGGCAGTTTGGAGGTAAGAAACGCTTGAGAAACTCAAAATTTTCGCAGTTCTGATGCTCGAAACGAATAACTAGAACGGCCTAGGGGAAAAGTGCGCATACCGTTGTAATCGGGCGAGTTTCTACTTTCAGATGCAACAGAAATTTTGCGGAATGGTCAATCCGTTCGCGAGATATGGCAGTTTGGAGGTAAGAAACGCTTGAGAAACTCAAAATTTTCGCAGTTCTGATGCTCGAAACGAATAACTAGAACCGCCTAGGGGAAAAGTGCGCATACCGTTGTAATCGGGCGAGTTTCTACTTTCAGATGCAACAGAAATTTTGCGGATTGGTCAATCCGTTCGCGAGATATGGCAGTTTGGAGGTAAGAAACGCTTGAGAAACTCAAAATTTTCGCAGTTCTGATGCTCGAAACGAATAACTAGAACCGCCTAGGGGAAAAGTGCGCATACCGTCGTAATCGGGCGAGTTTCTACTTTCAGATGCAACAGAAATTTTGCGGCTTGATCAATCCGTTCGCGAGATATGGCAGTTTGGAGATAAGAGACGCTTGAGAAACTCAAAATTTTCGCAGTTCTGATGCTCGACACGAATAACTAGAATGGCCTAGGGGAAAAGTGCGCATACCGTTGTAATCGGGCGAGTTTCTACTTTCAGGTGCAACAGAAATTTTGCGGATTGGTCAATCCGTTCGCGAGATATGGCAGTGTGGAGGTAAGAAGCGCTTGAGAAACTCAAAATTTTCGCAGTCCTGATGCTCGACACGAATAACTAGAACGGCCTAGGGGAAAAGTGCGCATACCGTTCTAATCGGGCGAGTTTCTACTTTCAGATGCAACAGAAATTTTGCGGATTAGTCAATCCGTTCGCGAGATATGGCAGTTTGGAGGTAAGAAACGCTTGAGAAACTCAAAATTTTCGCAGTTCTGATGCTCGAAACGAATAACAAGAACGGCCTAGGGGAAAAGTGCGCATACCGTTGTAATCGGGCGAGTTTCTACTTTCAGATGCAACAGAAATTTTGCGGATTGGTCAATCCGTTCCCGAGATATGGCAGTTTGGAAGTAAGAAACGCTTGAGAAACACAAAATTTTCGCAGTTCTGATGCTCGACACGAATAACTAGAACGGCCTAGGGGAAAAGTGCGCATACCGTTGTAATCGGGCGAGTTTCTACTTTCAGATGCAACAGAAATTTTGCGGATTGGTCAATCCGTTCGCGAGATATGGCAGTTTGGAGGTAAGAAAGGCTTGAGAAACTCAAAATTTTCGCAGTTCTGATGCTTGACACGAATAACTAGAACGGCCTAGGGGAAAAGTGCGCATACCGTTGTAATCGGGCGAGTTTCTACTTTCAGATGCAACAGAAATTTTGCGGATTGTTCAATCCGTTCGCGAGATATGGCAGTTTGGAGGTAAGAAACGCTTGAGAAACTCAAAATTTTCGCAGTCCTGATGCTCGACACGAATAACTAGAACGGCCTATGGGAAAAGTGCGCATACCGTTGTAATCGGGCGAGTTTCCACTTTCAGATGCAACAGAAATTTTGCGGATTGGTCAATCCGTTCCCGAGATATGGCTGTTTGGAGGTAAGAAACGCTTGAGAAACTCAAAATTTTCGCACTTCTGATGCTCGAAACGAATAACTAGAACCGCCTAGGGGAAAAGTGCGCATACCGTTGTAATCAGGCGCGTTTCTACTTTCAGATGCAACAGAAATTTTGCGGATTGGTCAATCCGTTCGCGAGATATGGCCGTTTGGATTTAAGAAACGCTTGAGGACCTCAAAATTTTCGCATTTCTGATGCTCGAAACGAATAACTAGAATGGCCTAGGGGAAAAGTGCGCATACCGTTGTAATCGGGCGAGTTTCTACTTTCAGATGCAACAGAAATTTTGCGGATTGATCAATCCGTTCGCGAGATATGGCAGTTTGGAGATAAGAAACGCTTGAGAAACTCAAAATTTTCGCAGTTCTTATGCTCGACACGAATAACTAGAACGGCCTAGGGGAAAAGAGCGCATACCGTTGTAATCGGGCGAGTCTCTACTTTCAGATGCAACAGAAATTTTGCGGATTGGTCAATCCGTTCGCGAGATATGGCAGTTTGGAGGTAAGAAACGCTTGAGAAACTCAAAATTTTCGCAGTTCTGATGCTCGACACGAATAACTAGAACGGCCTAGGGGAAAACTACACCTACCTTCGTAATCGGGCGAGTTTCTACTTTCAGATGCAACAGAAATTTTGCGGATTGGTCAATCCGTTCGGGAGATATGGCAGTTTGGAGGTAAGAAACGCTTGAGAAACTCAAAATTTTCGCAGTTCTGATGCTCCACATGAATAACTAGAACGGCCTAGGGGCAAAGTGCGCATACCGTTGTAATCGGGCGAGTTTCTACTTTCAGAAGCAACAGACATTTTGCGGATTGGTCAATCCGTTCGCGAGATATGGCAGTTTGGAGGTAAGAATCGCTTGAGAAACTCAAAATTTTCGCAGTTCTGATGCTCGACATGAATAACTAGAACGGCCTAGGGGCAAAGTGCGCATACCGTTGTAATCGGGCGAGTTTCTACTTTCAGATGCAACAGAAATTTTGCGGATTGGTCAATCCGTTCGCGAGATGTGGCCGTTTGGATTTAAGAAACGCTTGAGGACCTCAAAATTTTCGCATTTCTGATGCTCGAAACGAATAACTAGAATGGCCTAGGGGAAAAGTGCGCATACCGTTGTAATCGGGCGAGTTTCTACTTTCAGATAGCACAGAAATTTTGCGGATTGATCAATCCGTTCGCGAGATATGGCAGTTTGGAGATAAGAAACGCTTGAGAAACTCAAAATTTTCGCAGTTCTGATGCTCGAAACGAATAACTAGAACCGCCTAGGGGAAAAGTGCGCATACCGTTGTAATCAGGCGCGTTTCTACTTTCAGATGCAACAGAAATTTTGCGGATTGGTCAATCCGTTCGCGAGATATGGCCGTTTGGATTTAAGAAACGCTTGAGGACCTCAAAATTTTCGCATTTCTGATGCTCGAAACGAATAACTAGAATGGCCTAGGGGAAAAGTGCGCATACCGTTGTAATCGGGCGAGTTTCTACTTTCAGATGCAACAGAAATTTTGCGGATTGATCAATCCGTTCGCGAGATATGGCAGTTTGGAGATAAGAAACGCTTGAGAAACTCAAAATTTTCGCAGTTCTTATGCTCGACACGAATAACTAGAACGGCCTAGGGGAAAAGAGCGCATACCGTTGTAATCGGGCGAGTCTCTACTTTCAGATGCAACAGAAATTTTGCGGATTGGTCAATCCGTTCGCGAGATATGGCAGTTTGGAGGTAAGAAACGCTTGAGAAACTCAAAATTTTCGCAGTTCTGATGCTCGACACGAATAACTAGAACGGCCTAGGGGAAAACTACACCTACCTTCGTAATCGGGCGAGTTTCTACTTTCAGATGCAACAGAAATTTTGCGGATTGGTCAATCCGTTCGGGAGATATGGCAGTTTGGAGGTAAGAAACGCTTGAGAAACTCAAAATTTTCGCAGTTCTGATGCTCCACATGAATAACTAGAACGGCCTAGGGGCAAAGTGCGCATACCGTTGTAATCGGGCGAGTTTCTACTTTCAGAAGCAACAGACATTTTGCGGATTGGTCAATCCGTTCGCGAGATATGGCAGTTTGGAGGTAAGAATCGCTTGAGAAACTCAAAATTTTCGCAGTTCTGATGCTCGACATGAATAACTAGAACGGCCTAGGGCAAAGTGCGCATACCGTTGTAATGGGGCGAGTTTCTACTTTCAGATGCAACAGAAATTTTGCGGATTGGTCAATCCGTTCGCGAGATATGGCAGTTTGGAGGTAAGAAACGCTTGAGAAACTCAAAATTTTCGCAGTTCTGATGCTCGAAACGAATAACTAGAACGGCCTAGGGGAAAACTACACCTACCGTTGTAATCGGGCGAGTTTCTACTTTCAGATGCAACAGAAATTTTGCGGATTGGTCAATCCGTTCGGGAGGTATGGCAGTTTGGAGGTAAGAAACGCTTGAGAAACTCAAAATTTTCGCAGTTCTGATGCTCGACAAGAATAACCAGAACGGCCTAGGGGAAAAGTGCGCATACCGTTGTAATCGGGCGAGTTTCTACTTTTAGATGCAACAGAAATTTTGCGGATTGGTCAATCCGTTCGCGAGATATGGCAGTTTGGAGGTAAGAAACGCTTGAGAAACTCAAAATTTTCGCAGTTCTGATGCACGACACGAATAACTAGAACGGCCTAGGGGAAAAGTGCGCATCCCGTTGTAATCGGGCGAGTTTCTACTTTCAGATGCAACAGAAACTTTGCGGATTGGTCAATCCGTTCGCGAGATATGGCAGTTTGGAGGTAAGAAACGCTTGAGAAACTCAAAATTTTCGCAGTTCTGATGCTCGAAACGAATAACTAGAACGGCCTAGGGGAAAACTACGCCTACCGTTGTAATCGGGCGAGTTTCTACTTTCAGATGCAACAGAAATTTTGCGGATTGGTCAATCCGTTCGGGAGATATGGCAGTTTGGAGGTAAGAAACGCTTGAGAAACTCAAAATTTTCGCAGTTCTGATGCACGACACGAATAACTAGAACGGCCTAGGGGAAAAGTGCGCTTCCCGTTGTAATCGGGCGAGTTTCTACTTTCAGATGCAACAGAAATTTTGCGGATTGATCAATCCGTTCGCGAGATATGGGAGTTTGGAGATAAGTAACGCTTGAGAAACTCAAAATTTTCGCAGTTCTGATGCTCGACACGAATAACTAGAACGGCCTAGGGGAAAAGTGCGCATACCGTTGTAATCGGCCGAGTTTCTGCTTTCAGATGCAACAGAAATTTTGCGGATTGGTCAATCCGTTCGCGAGATATGGCAGTTTGGAGGTAAGAAACGCTTGAGAAACTCAAAATTTTCGCAGTTCTGATGCTCGAAACGAATAACTAGAACGGCCTAGGGGAAAAGTGCGCATACCGTTGTAATCGGGCGAGTTTCTACTTTCAGATGCAACAGAAATTTTGCGGAATGGTCAATCCGTTCGCGAGATATGGCAGTTTGGAGGTAAGAAACGCTTGAGAAACTCAAAATTTTCGCAGTTCTGATGCTCGAAACGAATAACTAGAACCGCCTAGGGGAAAAGTGCGCATACCGTTGTAATCGGGCGAGTTTCTACTTTCAGATGCAACAGAAATTTTGCGGATTGATCAATCCGTTCGCGAGATATGGCAGTTTGGAGATAAGTAACGCTTGAGAAACTCAAAATTTTCGCAGTTCTGATGCTCGAAACGAGTAACTAGAACGGCCTAGGGGAAAAGTACGCATACCGTTGTAATCGGGCGAGTTTCTACTTTCAGATGCAACAGAAATTTTGCGGATTGGTCAATCCGTTCGGGAGATATGGCAGTTTGGAGGTAAGAAACGCTTGAGAAACTCAAAATTTTCGCAGTTCTGATGCTCGACAAGAATAACTAGAACGGCCTAGGGGAAAAGTGCGCATACCGTTGTAATCGGGCGAGTTTCTACTTTTAGATGCAACAGAAATTTTGCGGATTGGTCAATCCGTTCGCGAGATATGGCAGTTTGGAGGTAAGAAACGCTTGAGAAACTCAAAATTTTCGCAGTTCTGATGCTCGACACGAAGAACTAGAACGGCCTAGGGGAAAAGTGCGCATACCGTTGTAATCGGGCGAGTTTCTACTTTCAGATGCAACAGAAATTTTGCGGATTGGTCAATCCGTTCGGGAGATATGGCAGTTTGGAGGTAAGAAACGCTTGAGAAACTCAAAATTTTCGCAGTTCTGATGCTCGACATGAATAACTAGAACCGCCTAGGAGAAAAGTACGCATACCGTTGTAATCGGGCGAGTTTCTACTTTCAGATGCAACAGAAATTTTGCGGATTGATCAATCCGTTCGCGAGATATGGCAGTTTGGAGATAAGTAACGCTTGAGAAACTCAAAATTTTCGCAGTTCTGATGCTCGACAAGAATAACTAGAACGGCCTAGGGGAAAAGTGCGCATACCGTTGTAATCGGGCGAGTTTCTACTTTTAGATGCAACAGAAATTTTGCGGATTGGTCAATCCGTTCGCGAGTTATGGCAGTTTGGAGGTAAGAAACGCTTGAGAAACTCAAAATTTTCGCAGTTCTGATGCTCGACACGAATAACTAGAACGGCCTGGGGGAAAAGTGCGCATACCGTTGTAATCGGGCGAGTTTCTACTTTCAGATGCAACAGAAATTTTGCGGATTGGTCAATCCGTTCGCGAGATATGGCAGTTTGGAGGTAAGAAACGCTTGAGAAACTCAAAATTTTCGCAGTTCTGATGCTCGAAACGAATAACTAGAACCGCCTAGGGGAAAAGTGCGCATACCGTCGTAATCGGGCGAGTTTCTACTTTCAGATGCAACAGAAATTTTGCGGCTTGATCAATCCGTTCGCGAGATATGGCAGTTTGGAGATAAGAGACGCTTGAGAAACTCAAAATTTTCGCAGTTCTGATGCTCGACACGAATAACTAGAATGGCCTAGGGGAAAAGTGCGCATACCGTTGTAATCGGGCGAGTTTCTACTTTCAGGTGCAACAGAAATTTTGCGGATTGGTCAATCCGTTCGCGAGATATGGCAGTGTGGAGGTAAGAAGCGCTTGAGAAACTCAAAATTTTCGCAGTCCTGATGCTCGACACGAATAACTAGAACGGCCTAGGGGAAAAGTGCGCATACCGTTCTAATCGGGCGAGTTTCTACTTTCAGATGCAACAGAAATTTTGCGGATTAGTCAATCCGTTCGCGAGATATGGCAGTTTGGAGGTAAGAAACGCTTGAGAAACTCAAAATTTTCGCAGTTCTGATGCTCGAAACGAATAACAAGAACGGCCTAGGGGAAAAGTGCGCATACCGTTGTAATCGGGCGAGTTTCTACTTTCAGATGCAACAGAAATTTTGCGGATTGGTCAATCCGTTCCCGAGATATGGCAGTTTGGAAGTAAGAAACGCTTGAGAAACACAAAATTTTCGCAGTTCTGATGCTCGACACGAATAACTAGAACGGCCTAGGGGAAAAGTGCGCATACCGTTGTAATCGGGCGAGTTTCTACTTTCAGATGCAACAGAAATTTTGCGGATTGGTCAATCCGTTCGCGAGATATGGCAGTTTGGAGGTAAGAAAGGCTTGAGAAACTCAAAATTTTCGCAGTTCTGATGCTTGACACGAATAACTAGAACGGCCTAGGGGAAAAGTGCGCATACCGTTGTAATCGGGCGAGTTTCTACTTTCAGATGCAACAGAAATTTTGCGGATTGGTCAATCCGTTCGCGAGATATGGCAGTTTGGAGGTAAGAAACGCTTGAGAAACTCAAAATTTTCGCAGTCCTGATGCTCGACACGAATAACTAGAACGGCCTATGGGAAAAGTGCGCATACCGTTGTAATCGGGCGAGTTTCCACTTTCAGATGCAACAGAAATTTTGCGGATTGGTCAATCCGTTCCCGAGATATGGCTGTTTGGAGGTAAGAAACGCTTGAGAAACTCAAAATTTTCGCACTTCTGATGCACGAAACGAATAACTAGAACCGCCTAGGGGAAAAGTGCGCATACCGTTGTAATCGGGCGAGTTTCTACTTTCAGATGCAACAGAAATTTTGCGGATTGGTCAATCCGTTCGCGAGATGTGGCCGTTTGGATTTAAGAAACGCTTGAGGACCTCAAAATTTTCGCACTTCTGATGCTCGAAACGAATAACTAGAATGGCCTAGGGGAAAAGTGCGCATACCGTTGTAATCGGGCGAGTTTCTACTTTCAGATAGCACAGAAATTTTGCGGATTGATCAATCCGTTCGCGAGATATGGCAGTTTGGAGATAAGAAACGCTTGAGAAACTCAAAATTTTCGCAGTTCTGATGCTCGAAACGAATAACTAGAACCGCCTAGGGGAAAAGTGCGCATACCGTTGTAATCAGGCGAGTTTCTACTTTCAGATGCAACAGAAATTTTGCGGATTGGTCAATCCGTTCGCGAGATATGGCCGTTTGGATTTAAGAAACGCTTGAGGACCTCAAAATTTTCGCATTTCTGATGCTCGAAACGAATAACTAGAATGGCCTAGGGGAAAAGTGCGCATACCGTTGTAATCGGGCGAGTTTCTACTTTCAGATGCAACAGAAATTTTGCGGATTGATCAATCCGTTCGCGAGATATGGCAGTTTGCAGATAAGAAACGCTTGAGAAACTCAAAATTTTCGCAGTTCTTATGCTCGACACGAATAACTAGAACGGCCTAGGGGAAAAGAGCGCATACCGTTGTAATCGGGCGAGTCTCTACTTTCAGATGCAACAGAAATTTTGCGGATTGGTCAATCCGTTCGCGAGATATGGCAGTTTGGAGGTAAGAAACGCTTGAGAAACTCAAAATTTTCGCAGTTCTGATGCTCGACACGAATAACTAGAACGGCCTAGGGGAAAACTACACCTACCTTCGTAATCGGGCGAGTTTCTACTTTCAGATGCAACAGAAATTTTGCGGATTGGTCAATCCGTTCGGGAGATATGGCAGTTTGGAGGTAAGAAACGCTTGAGAAACTCAAAATTTTCGCAGTTCTGATGCTCCACATGAATAACTAGAACGGCCTAGGGGCAAAGTGCGCATACCGTTGTAATCGGGCGAGTTTCTACTTTCAGAAGCAACAGACATTTTGCGGATTGGTCAATCCGTTCGCGAGATATGGCAGTTTGGAGGTAAGAATCGCTTGAGAAACTCAAAATTTTCGCAGTTCTGATGCTCGACATGAATAACTAGAACGGCCTAGGGGCAAAGTGCGCATACCGTTGTAATGGGGCGAGTTTCTACTTTCAGATGCAACAGAAATTTTGCGGATTGGTCAATCCGTTCGCGAGATATGGCAGTTTGGAGGTAAGAAACGCTTGAGAAACTCAAAATTTTCGCAGTTCTGATGCTCGAAACGAATAACTAGAACGGCCTAGGGGAAAACTACACCTACCGTTGTAATCGGGCGAGTTTCTACTTTCAGATGCAACAGAAATTTTGCGGATTGGTCAATCCGTTCGGGAGATATGGCAGTTTGGAGGTAAGAAACGCTTGAGAAACTCAAAATTTTCGCAGTTCTGATGCTCGAAACGAATAACTAGAACGGCCTAGGGGAAAACTACGCCTACCGTTGTAATCGGGCGAGTTTCTACTTTCAGATGCAACAGAAATTTTGCGGATTGGTCAATCCGTTCGGGAGATATGGCAGTTTGGAGGTAAGAAACGCTTGAGAAACTCAAAATTTTCGCAGTTCTGATGCTCGACAAGAATAACTAGAACGGCCTAGGGGAAAAGTGCGCATACCGTTGTAATCGGGCGAGTTTCTACTTTTAGATGCAACAGAAATTTTGCGGATTGGTCAATCCGTTCGCGAGATATGGCAGTTTGGAGGTAAGAAACGCTTGAGAAACTCAAAATTTTCGCAGTTCTGATGCACGACACGAATAACTAGAACGGCCTAGGGGAAAAGTGCGCATCCCGTTGTAATCGGGCGAGTTTCTACTTTCAGATGCAACAGAAATTTTGCGGATTGGTCAATACGTTCGCGAGATATGGCAGTTTGGAGGTAAGAAACGCTTGAGAAACTCAAAATTTTCGCAGTTCTGATGCTCGAAACGAATAACAAGAACGGCCTAGGGGAAAAGTGCGCATACCGTTGTAATCGGGCGAGTTTCTACTTTCAGATGCAACAGAAATTTTGCGGATTGGTCAATCCGTTCCCGAGATATGGCAGTTTGGAGGTAAGAAACGCTTGAGAAACTCAAAATTTTCGCATTTCTGATGCTCGAAACGAATAACTAGAACCGCCTAGGGGAAAAGTGCGCATACCGTTGTAATTGGGCGAGTTTCTACTTTCAGAAGCAACAGAAATTTTGCGGATTGGTCAATCCGTTCGCGAGATATGGCAGTTTGGAGGTAAGAAACGCTTGAGAAACTCAAAATTTTCGCAGTTCTGATGCTCGAAATGTATAACTGGAACGGCCTAGGGGAAAACTACACATACTGTTGTAATCGGGCGAGTTTCTACTTTCAGATGCAACAGAAATTTTGCGGATTGATCAATCCGTTCGCGAGATATGGCACTTTGGAGATAAGAAACGCTTGAGAAACTCAAAATTTTCGCAGTTCTGATGCTCGAAACGAGTAACTAGAACGGCCTAGGGGAAAAGTACGCATACCGTTGTAATCGGGTGAGTTTCTACTTTTAGATGCAACAGAAATTTTGCGGACTGGTCAATCCGTTCGCGAGATATGGCAGTTTGGAGGTAAGAAACGCTTGAGAAACTCAAAATTTTCGCAGTTCTGATGCTCGAAATGAAAAACTGGAACGGCCTAGGGGAAAACTACACCTACCTTCGTAATCGGGCGAGTTTCTACTTTCAGATGCAACAGAAATTTTGCGGATTGGTCAATCCGTTCGGGAGATATGGCAGTTTGGAGGTAAGAAACGCTTGAGAAACTCAAAATTTTCGCAGTTCTGATGCTCCACATGAATAACTAGAACGGCCTAGGGGCAAAGTGCGCATACCGTTGTAATCGGGCGAGTTTCTACTTTCAGAAGCAACAGACATTTTGCGGATTGGTCAATCCGTTCGCGAGATATGGCAGTTTGGAGGTAAGAATCGCTTGAGAAACTCAAAATTTTCGCAGTTCTGATGCTCGACATGAATAACTAGAACGGCCTAGGGGCAAACTGCGCATACCGTTGTAATGGGGCGAGTTTCTACTTTCAGATGCAACAGAAATTTTGCGGATTGGTCAATCCGTTCGCGAGATATGGCAGTTTGGAGGTAAGAAACGCTTGAGAAACTCAAAATTTTCGCAGTTCTGATGCTCGAAACGAATAACTAGAACGGCCTAGGGGAAAACTACACCTACCGTTGTAATCGGGCGAGTTTCTACTTTCAGATGCAACAGAAATTTTGCGGATTGGTCAATCCGTTCGGGAGATATGGCAGTTTGGAGGTAAGAAACGCTTGAGAAACTCAAAATTTTCGCAGTTCTGATGCTCGAAACGAATAACTAGAACGGCCTAGGGGAAAACTACGCCTACCGTTGTAATCGGGCGAGTTTCTACTTTCAGATGCAACAGAAATTTTGCGGATTGGTCAATCCGTTCGGGAGATATGGCAGTTTGGAGGTAAGAAACGCTTGAGAAACTCAAAATTTTCGCAGTTCTGATGCTCGACAAGAATAACTAGAACGGCCTAGGGGAAAAGTGCGCATACCGTTGTAATCGGGCGAGTTTCTACTTTTAGATGCAACAGAAATTTTGCGGATTGGTCAATCCGTTCGCGAGATATGGCAGTTTGGAGGTAAGAAACGCTTGAGAAACTCAAAATTTTCGCAGTTCTGATGCACGACACGAATAACTAGAACGGCCTAGGGGAAAAGTGCGCATCCCGTTGTAATCGGGCGAGTTTCTACTTTCAGATGCAACAGAAATTTTGCGGATTGGTCAATCCGTTCGCGAGATATGGCAGTTTGGAGGTAAGAAACGCTTGAGAAACTCAAAATTTTCGCAGTTCTGATGCTCGAAACGAATAACAAGAACGGCCTAGGGGAAAAGTGCGCATACCGTTGTAATCGGGCGAGTTTCTACTTTCAGATGCAACAGAAATTTTGCGGATTGGTCAATCCGTTCCCGAGATATGGCAGTTTGGAGGTAAGAAACGCTTGAGAAACTCAAAATTTTCGCATTTCTGATGCTCGAAACGAATAACTAGAACCGCCTAGGGGAAAAGTGCGCATACCGTTGTAATTGGGCGAGTTTCTACTTTCAGAAGCAACAGAAATTTTGCGGATTGGTCAATCCGTTCGCGAGATATGGCAGTTTGGAGGTAAGAAACGCTTGAGAAACTCAAAATTTTCGCAGTTCTGATGCTCGAAATGTATAACTGGAACGGCCTAGGGGAAAACTACACATACTGTTGTAATCGGGCGAGTTTCTACTTTCAGATGCAACAGAAATTTTGCGGATTGATCAATCCGTTCGCGAGATATGGCACTTTGGAGATAAGAAACGCTTGAGAAACTCAAAATTTTCGCAGTTCTGATGCTCGAAACGAGTAACTAGAACGGCCTAGGGGAAAAGTACGCATACCGTTGTAATCGGGTGAGTTTCTACTTTTAGATGCAACAGAAATTTTGCGGATTGGTCAATCCGTTCGCGAGATATGGCAGTTTGGAGGTAAGAAACGCTTGAGAAACTCAAAATTTTCGCAGTTCTGATGCTCGAAATGAAAAACTGGAACGGCCTAGGGGAAAACTACACCTACCTTCGTAATCGGGCGAGTTTCTACTTTCAGATGCAACAGAAATTTTGCGGATTGGTCAATCCGTTCGGGAGATATGGCAGTTTGGAGGTAAGAAACGCTTGAGAAACTCAAAATTTTCGCAGTTCTGATGCTCCACATGAATAACTAGAACGGCCTAGGGGCAAAGTGCGCATACCGTTGTAATCGGGCGAGTTTCTACTTTCAGAAGCAACAGACATTTTGCGGATTGGTCAATCCGTTCGCGAGATATGGCAGTTTGGAGGTAAGAATCGCTTGAGAAACTCAAAATTTTCGCAGTTCTGATGCTCGACATGAATAACTAGAACGGCCTAGGGGCAAACTGCGCATACCGTTGTAATGGGGCGAGTTTCTACTTTCAGATGCAACAGAAATTTTGCGGATTGGTCAATCCGTTCGCGAGATATGGCAGTTTGGAGGTAAGAAACGCTTGAGAAACTCAAAATTTTCGCAGTTCTGATGCTCGAAACGAATAACTAGAACGGCCTAGGGGAAAACTACACCTACCGTTGTAATCGGGCGAGTTTCTACTTTCAGATGCAACAGAAATTTTGCGGATTGGTCAATCCGTTCGGGAGATATGGCAGTTTGGAGGTAAGAAACGCTTGAGAAACTCAAAATTTTCGCAGTTCTGATGCTCGAAACGAATAACTAGAACGGCCTAGGGGAAAACTACGCCTACCGTTGTAATCGGGCGAGTTTCTACTTTCAGATGCAACAGAAATTTTGCGGATTGGTCAATCCGTTCGGGAGATATGGCAGTTTGGAGGTAAGAAACGCTTGAGAAACTCAAAATTTTCGCAGTTCTGATGCTCGACAAGAATAACTAGAACGGCCTAGGGGAAAAGTGCGCATACCGTTGTAATCGGGCGAGTTTCTACTTTTAGATGCAACAGAAATTTTGCGGATTGGTCAATCCGTTCGCGAGATATGGCAGTTTGGAGGTAAGAAACGCTTGAGAAACTCAAAATTTTCGCAGTTCTGATGCACGACACGAATAACTAGAACGGCCTAGGGGAAAAGTGCGCATCCCGTTGTAATCGGGCGAGTTTCTACTTTCAGATGCAACAGAAATTTTGCGGATTGGTCAATCCGTTCGCGAGATATGGCAGTTTGGAGGTAAGAAACGCTTGAGAAACTCAAAATTTTCGCAGTTCTGATGCTCGAAACGAATAACAAGAACGGCCTAGGGGAAAAGTGCGCATACCGTTGTAATCGGGCGAGTTTCTACTTTCAGATGCAACAGAAATTTTGCGGATTGGTCAATCCGTTCCCGAGATATGGCAGTTTGGAGGTAAGAAACGCTTGAGAAACTCAAAATTTTCGCATTTCTGATGCTCGAAACGAATAACTAGAACCGCCTAGGGGAAAAGTGCGCATACCGTTGTAATTGGGCGAGTTTCTACTTTCAGAAGCAACAGAAATTTTGCGGATTGGTCAATCCGTTCGCGAGATATGGCAGTTTGGAGGTAAGAAACGCTTGAGAAACTCAAAATTTTCGCAGTTCTGATGCTCGAAATGTATAACTGGAACGGCCTAGGGGAAAACTACACATACTGTTGTAATCGGGCGAGTTTCTACTTTCAGATGCAACAGAAATTTTGCGGATTGATCAATCCGTTCGCGAGATATGGCACTTTGGAGATAAGAAACGCTTGAGAAACTCAAAATTTTCGCAGTTCTGATGCTCGAAACGAGTAACTAGAACGGCCTAGGGGAAAAGTACGCATACCGTTGTAATCGGGTGAGTTTCTACTTTTAGATGCAACAGAAATTTTGCGGATTGGTCAATCCGTTCGCGAGATATGGCAGTTTGGAGGTAAGAAACGCTTGAGAAACTCAAAATTTTCGCAGTTCTGATGCTCGAAATGAAAAACTGGAACGGCCTAGGGGAAAACTACACCTACCGTTGTAATCGGCCGAGTTTCTACTTTCAGATGCAACAGAAATTTTGCGGATTGATCAATCCGTTCGCGAGATATGGCAGTTTGGAGGTAAGAAACGCTTGAGAAACTCAAAATTTTCGCAGTTCTGATGCTCGACACGAATAACTAGAACGGCCTAGGGGAAAAGTGCGCATACCGTTGTAATCGGGCGAGTTTCTACTATCAGATGCAACAGAAATTTTGCGGATTGGTCAATCCGTTCCCGAGATATGGCAGTTTGGAGGTAAGAAACGCTTGAGAAACTCAAAATTTTCGCAGTTCTGATGCTCGACACGAATAACTAGAACGGCCTAGGGGAAAAGTGCGCATACCGTTGTAATCGGGCGAGTTTCTACTTTCAGATGCAACAGAAATTTTGCGGATTGGTCAATCCGTTCCCGAGATATGGCAGTTTGGAGGTAAGAATCGCTGGAGAAACTCAAAATTTTCGCACTTCTGATGCTCGAAACGAATAACTAGAACCGCGTAGGGGAAAAGTGCGCATACCGTTGTAATCGGGCGAGTTTCTACTTTCAGAAGCAACAGAAATTTTGCGGATTGGTCAATCCGTTCGCGAGATATGGCAGTTTGGAGGTAAGAAACGCTTGAGAAACTCAAAATTTTCGCAGTTCTGATGCTCGAAATGAATAACTGGAACGGCCTAGGGGAAAACTACACCTACCGTTGTAATCGGGCGAGTTTCTACTTTCAGATGCAACAGAAATTTTGCGGATTGATCAATCCGTTCGCGAGATATGGCACTTTGGAGATAAGAAACTCTTGAGAAACTCAAAATTTTCGCAGTTCTGATGCTCGAAACGAGTAACTAGAACGGCCTAGGGGAAAAGTACGCATACCGTTGTAATCGGGTGAGTTTCTACTTTCAGATGCAACAGAAATTTTGCGGATTGATCAATCCGTTCGCGAGATATGGCACTTTGGAGATAAGAAACGCTTGAGAAACTCAAAATTTTCGCAGTTCTGATGCTCGAAACGAATAACTAGAACGGCCTAGGGGAAAACTACACCTACCGTTGTAATCGGGCGAGTTTCTACTTTCAGATGCAACAGAAATTTTGCGGATTGGTCAATCCGTTCGCGAGATATGGCAGTTTGGAGGTAAGAAACGCTTGAGAAACTCAAAATTTTCGCAGTTCTGATGCTCGACACGAATAACTAGAACGGCCTAGGGGAAAAGTGCGCATACCGTTGTAATCGGGCGAGTTTCTACTTTCAGATGCAACAGAAATTTTGCGGATTGGTCAATCCGTTCCCGAGATATGGCAGTTTGGAGGTAAGAAACGCTTGAGAAACTCAAAATTTTCGCAGTTCTGATGCTCGAAACGAATAACTAGAACCGCCTAGGGGAAAAGTGCGCATACCGTTGTAATCGGGCGAGTTTCTACTTTTAGATGCAACAGAAATTTTGCGGATTGGTCAATCCGTTCGCGAGATATGGCAGTTTGGATGTAAGAAACGCTTGAGAAACTCAAAATTTTCGCAGTTCTGATGCTCGACACGAATAACTAGAACGGCCTACGGGAAAAGTGCGCATACCGTTGTAATCGGGCGAGTTTCTACTTTCAGATGCAACAGAAATTTTGCGGATTGGTCAATCCGTTCGCGAGATATGGCAGTTTGGAGGTAAGAAACGCTTCAGAAACTCAAAATTTTCGCATTTCTGATGCTCGAAACGAATAACTAGAACGGCCTAGGGGAAAACTACACCTACCGTTGTAATCGGGCGAGTTTCTACTTTCAGATGCAACAGAAATTTTGCGGATTGATCAATCCGTTCGCGAGATATGGCACTTTGGAGATAAGAAACGCTTGAGAAACTCAAAATTTTCGCAGTTCTGATGCTCGAGACGAGTAACTAGAACGGCCTAGGGGAAACGTACGCATACCGTTGTAATCGGGTGAGTTTCTGCTTTTAGATGCAACAGAAATTTTGCGGATTGGCCAATCCGTTCGCGAGATATGGCAGTTTGGAGGTAAGAAGCGCTTGAGAAACTCAAAATTTTCGCAGTTCTGATGCTCGAAATGAATAACTGGAACGGCCTAGGGGAAAACTACACATACTGTTGTAATCGGGCGAGTTTCTACTTTCAGATGCAACAGAAATTTTGCGGATTGATCAATCCGTTCGCGAGATATGGCACTTTGGAGATAAGAAACGCTTGAGAAACTCAAAATTTTCGCAGTTCTGATGCTCGAAATGTATAACTGGAACGGCCTAGGGGAAAACTACACATACTGTTGTAATCGGGCGAGTTTCTACTTTCAGATGCAACAGAAATTTTGCGGATTGATCAATCCGTTCGCGAGATATGGCACTTTGGAGATAAGAAACGCTTGAGAAACTCAAAATTTTCGCAGTTCTGATGCTCGAAACGAGTAACTAGAACGGCCTAGGGGAAAAGTACGCATACCGTTGTAATCGGGTGAGTTTCTACTTTTAGATGCAACAGAAATTTTGCGGATTGGTCAATCCGTTCGCGAGATATGGCAGTTTGGAGGTAAGAAACGCTTGAGAAACTCAAAATTTTCGCAGTTCTGATGCTCGAAATGAATAACTGGAACGGCCTAGGGGAAAACTACACCTACCGTTGTAATCGGCCGAGTTTGTACTTTCAGATGCAACAGAAATTTTGCGGATTGATCAATCCGTTCGCGAGATATGGCAGTTTGGAGGTAAGAAACGCTTGAGAAACTCAAAATTTTCGCAGTTCTGATGCTCGACACGAATAACTAGAACGGCCTAGGGGAAAAGTGCGCATACCGTTGTAATCGGGCGAGTTTCTACTTTCAGATGCAACAGAAATTTTGCGGATTGGTCAATCCGTTCGGGAGATATGGCAGTTTGGAGGTAAGAAACGCTTGAGAAACTCAAAATTTTCGCAGTTCTGATGCTCCACATGAATAACTAGAACGGCCTAGGGGCAAAGTGCGCATACCGTTGTAATCGGGCGAGTTTCTACTTTCAGAAGCAACAGACATTTTGCGGATTGGTCAATCCGTTCGCGAGATATGGCAGTTTGGAGGTAAGAATCGCTTGAGAAACTCAAAATTTTCGCAGTTCTGATGCTCGACATGAATAACTAGAACGGCCTAGGGGCAAACTGCGCATACCGTTGTAATGGGGCGAGTTTCTACTTTCAGATGCAACAGAAATTTTGCGGATTGGTCAATCCGTTCGCGAGATATGGCAGTTTGGAGGTAAGAAACGCTTGAGAAACTCAAAATTTTCGCAGTTCTGATGCTCGAAACGAATAACTAGAACGGCCTAGGGGAAAACTACACCTACCGTTGTAATCGGGCGAGTTTCTACTTTCAGATGCAACAGAAATTTTGCGGATTGGTCAATCCGTTCGGGAGATATGGCAGTTTGGAGGTAAGAAACGCTTGAGAAACTCAAAATTTTCGCAGTTCTGATGCTCGAAACGAATAACTAGAACGGCCTAGGGGAAAACTACGCCTACCGTTGTAATCGGGCGAGTTTCTACTTTCAGATGCAACAGAAATTTTGCGGATTGGTCAATCCGTTCGGGAGATATGGCAGTTTGGAGGTAAGAAACGCTTGAGAAACTCAAAATTTTCGCAGTTCTGATGCTCGACAAGAATAACTAGAACGGCCTAGGGGAAAAGTGCGCATACCGTTGTAATCGGGCGAGTTTCTACTTTTAGATGCAACAGAAATTTTGCGGATTGGTCAATCCGTTCGCGAGATATGGCAGTTTGGAGGTAAGAAACGCTTGAGAAACTCAAAATTTTCGCAGTTCTGATGCACGACACGAATAACTAGAACGGCCTAGGGGAAAAGTGCGCATCCCGTTGTAATCGGGCGAGTTTCTACTTTCAGATGCAACAGAAATTTTGCGGATTGGTCAATCCGTTCGCGAGATATGGCAGTTTGGAGGTAAGAAACGCTTGAGAAACTCAAAATTTTCGCAGTTCTGATGCTCGAAACGAATAACAAGAACGGCCTAGGGGAAAAGTGCGCATACCGTTGTAATCGGGCGAGTTTCTACTTTCAGATGCAACAGAAATTTTGCGGATTGGTCAATCCGTTCCCGAGATATGGCAGTTTGGAGGTAAGAAACGCTTGAGAAACTCAAAATTTTCGCATTTCTGATGCTCGAAACGAATAACTAGAACCGCCTAGGGGAAAAGTGCGCATACCGTTGTAATTGGGCGAGTTTCTACTTTCAGAAGCAACAGAAATTTTGCGGATTGGTCAATCCGTTCGCGAGATATGGCAGTTTGGAGGTAAGAAACGCTTGAGAAACTCAAAATTTTCGCAGTTCTGATGCTCGAAATGTATAACTGGAACGGCCTAGGGGAAAACTACACATACTGTTGTAATCGGGCGAGTTTCTACTTTCAGATGCAACAGAAATTTTGCGGATTGATCAATCCGTTCGCGAGATATGGCACTTTGGAGATAAGAAACGCTTGAGAAACTCAAAATTTTCGCAGTTCTGATGCTCGAAACGAGTAACTAGAACGGCCTAGGGGAAAAGTACGCATACCGTTGTAATCGGGTGAGTTTCTACTTTTAGATGCAACAGAAATTTTGCGGATTGGTCAATCCGTTCGCGAGATATGGCAGTTTGGAGGTAAGAAACGCTTGAGAAACTCAAAATTTTCGCAGTTCTGATGCTCGAAATGAAAAACTGGAACGGCCTAGGGGAAAACTACACCTACCGTTGTAATCGGCCGAGTTTCTACTTTCAGATGCAACAGAAATTTTGCGGATTGATCAATCCGTTCGCGAGATATGGCAGTTTGGAGGTAAGAAACGCTTGAGAAACTCAAAATTTTCGCAGTTCTGATGCTCGACACGAATAACTAGAACGGCCTAGGGGAAAAGTGCGCATACCGTTGTAATCGGGCGAGTTTCTACTATCAGATGCAACAGAAATTTTGCGGATTGGTCAATCCGTTCCCGAGATATGGCAGTTTGGAGGTAAGAAACGCTTGAGAAACTCAAAATTTTCGCAGTTCTGATGCTCGACACGAATAACTAGAACGGCCTAGGGGAAAAGTGCGCATACCGTTGTAATCGGGCGAGTTTCTACTTTCAGATGCAACAGAAATTTTGCGGATTGGTCAATCCGTTCCCGAGATATGGCAGTTTGGAGGTAAGAATCGCTGGAGAAACTCAAAATTTTCGCACTTCTGATGCTCGAAACGAATAACTAGAACCGCGTAGGGGAAAAGTGCGCATACCGTTGTAATCGGGCGAGTTTCTACTTTCAGAAGCAACAGAAATTTTGCGGATTGGTCAATCCGTTCGCGAGATATGGCAGTTTGGAGGTAAGAAACGCTTGAGAAACTCAAAATTTTCGCAGTTCTGATGCTCGAAATGAATAACTGGAACGGCCTAGGGGAAAACTACACCTACCGTTGTAATCGGGCGAGTTTCTACTTTCAGATGCAACAGAAATTTTGCGGATTGATCAATCCGTTCGCGAGATATGGCACTTTGGAGATAAGAAACTCTTGAGAAACTCAAAATTTTCGCAGTTCTGATGCTCGAAACGAGTAACTAGAACGGCCTAGGGGAAAAGTACGCATACCGTTGTAATCGGGTGAGTTTCTACTTTCAGATGCAACAGAAATTTTGCGGATTGATCAATCCGTTCGCGAGATATGGCACTTTGGAGATAAGAAACGCTTGAGAAACTCAAAATTTTCGCAGTTCTGATGCTCGAAACGAATAACTAGAACGGCCTAGGGGAAAACTACACCTACCGTTGTAATCGGGCGAGTTTCTACTTTCAGATGCAACAGAAATTTTGCGGATTGGTCAATCCGTTCGCGAGATATGGCAGTTTGGAGGTAAGAAACGCTTGAGAAACTCAAAATTTTCGCAGTTCTGATGCTCGACACGAATAACTAGAACGGCCTAGGGGAAAAGTGCGCATACCGTTGTAATCGGGCGAGTTTCTACTTTCAGATGCAACAGAAATTTTGCGGATTGGTCAATCCGTTCCCGAGATATGGCAGTTTGGAGGTAAGAAACGCTTGAGAAACTCAAAATTTTCGCAGTTCTGATGCTCGAAACGAATAACTAGAACCGCCTAGGGGAAAAGTGCGCATACCGTTGTAATCGGGCGAGTTTCTACTTTTAGATGCAACAGAAATTTTGCGGATTGGTCAATCCGTTCGCGAGATATGGCAGTTTGGATGTAAGAAACGCTTGAGAAACTCAAAATTTTCGCAGTTCTGATGCTCGACACGAATAACTAGAACGGCCTACGGGAAAAGTGCGCATACCGTTGTAATCGGGCGAGTTTCTACTTTCAGATGCAACAGAAATTTTGCGGATTGGTCAATCCGTTCGCGAGATATGGCAGTTTGGAGGTAAGAAACGCTTCAGAAACTCAAAATTTTCGCATTTCTGATGCTCGAAACGAATAACTAGAACGGCCTAGGGGAAAACTACACCTACCGTTGTAATCGGGCGAGTTTCTACTTTCAGATGCAACAGAAATTTTGCGGATTGATCAATCCGTTCGCGAGATATGGCACTTTGGAGATAAGAAACGCTTGAGAAACTCAAAATTTTCGCAGTTCTGATGCTCGAGACGAGTAACTAGAACGGCCTAGGGGAAACGTACGCATACCGTTGTAATCGGGTGAGTTTCTGCTTTTAGATGCAACAGAAATTTTGCGGATTGGCCAATCCGTTCGCGAGATATGGCAGTTTGGAGGTAAGAAGCGCTTGAGAAACTCAAAATTTTCGCAGTTCTGATGCTCGAAATGAATAACTGGAACGGCCTAGGGGAAAACTACACATACTGTTGTAATCGGGCGAGTTTCTACTTTCAGATGCAACAGAAATTTTGCGGATTGATCAATCCGTTCGCGAGATATGGCACTTTGGAGATAAGAAACGCTTGAGAAACTCAAAATTTTCGCAGTTCTGATGCTCGAAATGTATAACTGGAACGGCCTAGGGGAAAACTACACATACTGTTGTAATCGGGCGAGTTTCTACTTTCAGATGCAACAGAAATTTTGCGGATTGATCAATCCGTTCGCGAGATATGGCACTTTGGAGATAAGAAACGCTTGAGAAACTCAAAATTTTCGCAGTTCTGATGCTCGAAACGAGTAACTAGAACGGCCTAGGGGAAAAGTACGCATACCGTTGTAATCGGGTGAGTTTCTACTTTTAGATGCAACAGAAATTTTGCGGATTGGTCAATCCGTTCGCGAGATATGGCAGTTTGGAGGTAAGAAACGCTTGAGAAACTCAAAATTTTCGCAGTTCTGATGCTCGAAATGAATAACTGGAACGGCCTAGGGGAAAACTACACCTACCGTTGTAATCGGCCGAGTTTGTACTTTCAGATGCAACAGAAATTTTGCGGATTGATCAATCCGTTCGCGAGATATGGCAGTTTGGAGGTAAGAAACGCTTGAGAAACTCAAAATTTTCGCAGTTCTGATGCTCGACACGAATAACTAGAACGGCCTAGGGGAAAAGTGCGCATACCGTTGTAATCGGGCGAGTTTCTACTATCAGATGCAACAGAAATTTTGCGGATTGGTCAATCCGTTCCCGAGATATGGCAGTTTGGAGGTAAGAAACGCTTGAGAAACTCAAAATTTTCGCAGTTCTGATGCTCGACACGAATAACTAGAACGGCCTAGGGGAAAAGTGCGCATACCGTTGTAATCGGGCGAGTTTCTACTTTCAGATGCAACAGAAATTTTGCGGATTGGTCAATCCGTTCCCGAGATATGGCAGTTTGGAGGTAAGAATCGCTGGAGAAACTCAAAATTTTCGCACTTCTGATGCTCGAAACGAATAACTAGAACCGCGTAGGGGAAAAGTGCGCATACCGTTGTAATCGGGCGAGTTTCTACTTTCAGAAGCAACAGAAATTTTGCGGATTGGTCAATCCGTTCGCGAGATATGGCAGTTTGGAGGTAAGAAACGCTTGAGAAACTCAAAATTTTCGCAGTTCTGATGCTCGAAATGAATAACTGGAACGGCCTAGGGGAAAACTACACCTACCGTTGTAATCGGGCGAGTTTCTACTTTCAGATGCAACAGAAATTTTGCGGATTGATCAATCCGTTCGCGAGATATGGCACTTTGGAGATAAGAAACTCTTGAGAAACTCAAAATTTTCGCAGTTCTGATGCTCGAAACGAGTAACTAGAACGGCCTAGGGGAAAAGTACGCATACCGTTGTAATCGGGTGAGTTTCTACTTTCAGATGCAACAGAAATTTTGCGGATTGATCAATCCGTTCGCGAGATATGGCACTTTGGAGATAAGAAACGCTTGAGAAACTCAAAATTTTCGCAGTTCTGATGCTCGAAATGTATAACTGGAACGGCCTAGGGGAAAACTACACATACTGTTGTAATCGGGCGAGTTTCTACTTTCAGATGCAACAGAAATTTTGCGGATTGATCAATCCGTTCGCGAGATATGGCACTTTGGAGATAAGAAACGCTTGAGAAACTCAAAATTTTCGCAGTTCTGATGCTCGAGACGAGTAACTAGAACGGCCTAGGGGAAACGTACGCATACCGTTGTAATCGGGTGAGTTTCTGCTTTTAGATGCAACAGAAATTTTGCGGATTGGCCAATCCGTTCGCGAGATATGGCAGTTTGGAGGTAAGAAGCGCTTGAGAAACTCAAAATTTTCGCAGTTCTGATGCTCGAAATGAATAACTGGAACGGCCTAGGGGAAAACTACACATACTGTTGTAATCGGGCGAGTTTCTACTTTCAGATGCAACAGAAATTTTGCGGATTGATCAATCCGTTCGCGAGATATGGCACTTTGGAGATAAGAAACGCTTGAGAAACTCAAAATTTTCGCAGTTCTGATGCTCGAAATGTATAACTGGAACGGCCTAGGGGAAAACTACACATACTGTTGTAATCGGGCGAGTTTCTACTTTCAGATGCAACAGAAATTTTGCGGATTGATCAATCCGTTCGCGAGATATGGCACTTTGGAGATAAGAAACGCTTGAGAAACTCAAAATTTTCGCAGTTCTGATGCTCGAAACGAGTAACTAGAACGGCCTAGGGGAAAAGTACGCATACCGTTGTAATCGGGTGAGTTTCTACTTTTAGATGCAACAGAAATTTTGCGGATTGGTCAATCCGTTCGCGAGATATGGCAGTTTGGAGGTAAGAAACGCTTGAGAAACTCAAAATTTTCGCAGTTCTGATGCTCGAAATGAATAACTGGAACGGCCTAGGGGAAAACTACACCTACCGTTGTAATCGGCCGAGTTTGTACTTTCAGATGCAACAGAAATTTTGCGGATTGATCAATCCGTTCGCGAGATATGGCAGTTTGGAGGTAAGAAACGCTTGAGAAACTCAAAATTTTCGCAGTTCTGATGCTCGACACGAATAACTAGAACGGCCTAGGGGAAAAGTGCGCATACCGTTGTAATCGGGCGAGTTTCTACTATCAGATGCAACAGAAATTTTGCGGATTGGTCAATCCGTTCCCGAGATATGGCAGTTTGGAGGTAAGAAACGCTTGAGAAACTCAAAATTTTCGCAGTTCTGATGCTCGACACGAATAACTAGAACGGCCTAGGGGAAAAGTGCGCATACCGTTGTAATCGGGCGAGTTTCTACTTTCAGATGCAACAGAAATTTTGCGGATTGGTCAATCCGTTCCCGAGATATGGCAGTTTGGAGGTAAGAATCGCTGGAGAAACTCAAAATTTTCGCACTTCTGATGCTCGAAACGAATAACTAGAACCGCGTAGGGGAAAAGTGCGCATACCGTTGTAATCGGGCGAGTTTCTACTTTCAGAAGCAACAGAAATTTTGCGGATTGGTCAATCCGTTCGCGAGATATGGCAGTTTGGAGGTAAGAAACGCTTGAGAAACTCAAAATTTTCGCAGTTCTGATGCTCGAAATGAATAACTGGAACGGCCTAGGGGAAAACTACACCTACCGTTGTAATCGGGCGAGTTTCTACTTTCAGATGCAACAGAAATTTTGCGGATTGATCAATCCGTTCGCGAGATATGGCACTTTGGAGATAAGAAACTCTTGAGAAACTCAAAATTTTCGCAGTTCTGATGCTCGAAACGAGTAACTAGAACGGCCTAGGGGAAAAGTACGCATACCGTTGTAATCGGGTGAGTTTCTACTTTCAGATGCAACAGAAATTTTGCGGATTGATCAATCCGTTCGCGAGATATGGCACTTTGGAGATAAGAAACGCTTGAGAAACTCAAAATTTTCGCAGTTCTGATGCTCGAAACGAATAACTAGAACGGCCTAGGGGAAAACTACACCTACCGTTGTAATCGGGCGAGTTTCTACTTTCAGATGCAACAGAAATTTTGCGGATTGGTCAATCCGTTCGCGAGATATGGCAGTTTGGAGGTAAGAAACGCTTGAGAAACTCAAAATTTTCGCAGTTCTGATGCTCGACACGAATAACTAGAACGGCCTAGGGGAAAAGTGCGCATACCGTTGTAATCGGGCGAGTTTCTACTTTCAGATGCAACAGAAATTTTGCGGATTGGTCAATCCGTTCCCGAGATATGGCAGTTTGGATGTAAGAAACGCTTGAGAAACTCAAAATTTTCGCAGTTCTGATGCTCGAAACGAATAACTAGAACCGCCTAGGGGAAAAGTGCGCATACCGTTGTAATCGGGCGAGTTTCTACTTTTAGATGCAACAGAAATTTTGCGGATTGGTCAATCCGTTCGCGAGATATGGCAGTTTGGATGTAAGAAACGCTTGAGAAACTCAAAATTTTCGCAGTTCTGATGCTCGACACGAATAACTAGAACGGCCTACGGGAAAAGTGCGCATACCGTTGTAATCGGGCGAGTTTCTACTTTCAGATGCAACAGAAATTTTGCGGATTGGTCAATCCGTTCGCGAGATATGGCAGTTTGGAGGTAAGAAACGCTTCAGAAACTCAAAATTTTCGCATTTCTGATGCTCGAAACGAATAACTAGAACGGCCTAGGGGAAAACTACACCTACCGTTGTAATCGGGCGAGTTTCTACTTTCAGATGCAACAGAAATTTTGCGGATTGATCAATCCGTTCGCGAGATATGGCACTTTGGAGATAAGAAACGCTTGAGAAACTCAAAATTTTCGCAGTTCTGATGCTCGAGACGAGTAACTAGAACGGCCTAGGGGAAACGTACGCATACCGTTGTAATCGGGTGAGTTTCTGCTTTTAGATGCAACAGAAATTTTGCGGATTGGCCAATCCGTTCGCGAGATATGGCAGTTTGGAGGTAAGAAGCGCTTGAGAAACTCAAAATTTTCGCAGTTCTGATGCTCGAAATGAATAACTGGAACGGCCTAGGGGAAAACTACACATACTGTTGTAATCGGGCGAGTTTCTACTTTCAGATGCAACAGAAATTTTGCGGATTGATCAATCCGTTCGCGAGATATGGCACTTTGGAGATAAGAAACGCTTGAGAAACTCAAAATTTTCGCAGTTCTGATGCTCGAAACGAGTAACTAGAACGGCCTAGGGGAAAAGTGCGCATACCGTTGTAATCGGGCGAGTTTCTACTTTCAGATGCAACAGAAATTTTGCGGATTGGTCAATCCGTTCCCGAGATATGGCAGTTTGGAGGTAAGAAACGCTTGAGAAACTCAAAATTTTCGCATTTCTGATGCTCGAAACGAATAACTAGAACCGCCTAGGGGAAAAGTGCGCATACCGTTGTAATCGGGCGAGTTTCTACTTTCAGAAGCAACAGAAATTTTGCGGATTGGTCAATCCGTTCGCGAGATATGGCAGTTTGGAGGTAAGAAACGCTTGAGAAACTCAAAATTTTCGCAGTTCTGATGCTCGAAACGAATAACAAGAACGGCCTAGGGGAAAAGTGCGCATACCGTTGTAATCGGGCGAGTTTCTACTTTCAGATGCAACAGAAATTTTGCGGATTGGTCAATCCGTTCCCGAGATATGGCAGTTTGGAGGTAAGAAACGCTGGAGAAACTCAAAATTTTCGCACTTCTGATGCTCGAAACGAATAACTAGAACCGCGTAGGGGAAAAGTGCGCATACCGTTGTAATCGGGCGAGTTTCTACTTTCAGAAGCAACAGAAATTTTGCGGATTGGTCAATCCGTTCGCGAGATATGGCAGTTTGGAGGTAAGAAACGCTTGAGAAACTCAAAATTTTCGCAGTTCTGATGCTCGAAATGAATAACTGGAACGGCCTAGGGGAAAACTACACCTACCGTTGTAATCGGGCGAGTTTCTACTTTCAGACGCAACAGAAATTTTGCGGATTGATCAATCCGTTCGCGAGATATGGCACTTTGGAGATAAGAAACTCTTGAGAAACTCAAAATTTTCGCAGTTCTGATGCTCGAAACGAGTAACTAGAACGGCCTAGGGGAAAAGTACGCATACCGTTGTAATCGGGTGAGTTTCTACTTTCAGATGCAACAGAAATTTTGCGGATTGATCAATCCGTTCGCGAGATATGGCACTTTGGAGATAAGAAACGCTTGAGAAACTCAAAATTTTCGCAGTTCTGATGCTCGAAACGAATAACTAGAACGGCCTAGGGGAAAACTACACCTACCGTTGTAATCGGGCGAGTTTCTACTTTCAGATGCAACAGAAATTTTGCGGATTGGTCAATCCGTTCGCGAGATATGGCAGTTTGGAGGTAAGAAACGCTTGAGAAACTCAAAATTTTCGCAGTTCTGATGCTCGACACGAATAACTAGAACGGCCTAGGGGAAAAGTGCGCATACCGTTGTAATCGGGCGAGTTTCTACTTTCAGATGCAACAGAAATTTTGCGGATTGGTCAATCCGTTCCCGAGATATGGCAGTTTGGAGGTAAGAAACGCTTGAGAAACTCAAAATTTTCGCAGTTCTGATGCTCGAAACGAATAACTAGAACCGCCTAGGGGAAAAGTGCGCATACCGTTGTAATCGGGCGAGTTTCTACTTTTTGATGCAACAGAAATTTTGCGGATTGGTCAATCCGTTCGCGAGATATGGCAGTTTGGATGTAAGAAACGCTTGAGAAACTCAAAATTTTCGCAGTTCTGATGCTCGACACGAATAACTAGAACGGCCTACGGGAAAAGTGCGCATACCGTTGTAATCGGGCGAGTTTCTACTTTCAGATGCAACAGAAATTTTGCGGATTGGTCAATCCGTTCGCGAGATATGGCAGTTTGGAGGTAAGAAACGCTTGAGAAACTCAAAATTTTCGCATTTCTGATGCTCGAAACGAATAACTAGAACGGCCTAGGGGAAAAGTACGCATACCGTTGTAATCGGGTGAGTTTCTACTTTTAGATGCAACAGAAATTTTGCGGATTGGTCAATCCGTTCGCGAGATATGGCAGTTTGGAGGTAAGAAGCGCTTGAGAAACTCAAAATTTGCGCAGTTCTGATGCTCGAAATGAATAACTGGAACGGCCTAGGGGAAAACTACACATACTGTTGTAATCGGGCGAGTTTCTACTTTCAGATGCAACAGAAATTTTGCGGATTGATCAATCCGTTCGCGAGATATGTCACTTTGGAGATAAGAAACGCTTGAGAAACTCAAAATTTTCGCAGTTCTGATGCTCGAAACGAGTAACTAGAACGGCCTAGGGGAAAAGTACGCATACCGTTGTAATCGGGTGAGTTTCTACTTTTAGATGCAACAGAAATTTTGCGGATTGGTCAATCCGTTCGCGAGATATGGCGGTTTGGAGGTAAGAGACGCTTGAGAAACTCAAAATTTTCGCAGTTCTGATGCTCGACACGAATAACTAGAACGGCCTAGGGGAAAAGTGCGCATACCGTTGTAATCGGGCGAGTTTCTACCTTCAGATGCAACAGAAATTTTGCGGATTGGTCAATCCGTTCGCGAGATATGGCAGTTTGGAGGTAAGAAACGCTTGAGAAACTCAAAATTTTCGCAGTTCTGATGCTCGAAACGAATAACTAGAACGGCCTAGGGGAAAAGTGCGCATACCGTTGTAATCGGGCGAGTTTCTACTTTCAGATGCAACAGAAATTTGGCGGATTGGTCAATCCGTTCGCGAGATATGGCAGTTTGGAGGTAAGAAACGCTTGAGAAACTCAAAATTTTCGCAGTTCTGATGCTCGAAACGAATAACTAGAACGGCCTAGGGGAAAACTACACCTACCGTTGTAATCGGGCGAGTTTCTACTTTCAGATGCAACAGAAATTTTGCGGATTGGTCAATCCGTTCGCGAGATATGGCAGTTTGGAGGTAAGAAACGCTTGAGAAACTCAAAATTTTCGCAGTTCTGATGCTCGACACGAATAACTAGAACGGCCTAGGGGAAAAGTGCGCATACCGTTGTAATCGGGCGAGTTTCTACTTTCAGATGCAACAGAAATTTTGCGGATTGGTCAATCCGTTCCCGAGATATGGCAGTTTGGAGGTAAGAAACGCTTGAGAAACTCAAAATTTTCGCAGTTCTGATGCTCGAAACGAATAACTAGAACCGCCTAGGGGAAAAGTGCGCATACCGTTGTAATCGGGCGAGTTTCTACTTTTTGATGCAACAGAAATTTTGCGGATTGGTCAATCCGTTCGCGAGATATGGCAGTTTGGATGTAAGAAACGCTTGAGAAACTCAAAATTTTCGCAGTTCTGATGCTCGACACGAATAACTAGAACGGCCTACGGGAAAAGTGCGCATACCGTTGTAATCGGGCGAGTTTCTACTTTCAGATGCAACAGAAATTTTGCGGATTGGTCAATCCGTTCGCGAGATATGGCAGTTTGGAGGTAAGAAACGCTTGAGAAACTCAAAATTTTCGCATTTCTGATGCTCGAAACGAATAACTAGAACGGCCTAGGGGAAAAGTACGCATACCGTTGTAATCGGGTGAGTTTCTACTTTTAGATGCAACAGAAATTTTGCGGATTGGTCAATCCGTTCGCGAGATATGGCAGTTTGGAGGTAAGAAGCGCTTGAGAAACTCAAAATTTTCGCAGTTCTGATGCTCGAAACGAGTAACTAGAACGGCCTAGGGGAAAAGTACGCATACCGTTGTAATCGGGTGAGTTTCTACTTTTAGATGCAACAGAAATTTTGCGGATTGGTCAATCCGTTCGCGAGATATGGCGGTTTGGAGGTAAGAGACGCTTGAGAAACTCAAAATTTTCGCAGTTCTGATGCTCGACACGAATAACTAGAACGGCCTAGGGGAAAAGTGCGCATACCGTTGTAATCGGGCGAGTTTCTACCTTCAGATGCAACAGAAATTTTGCGGATTGGTCAATCCGTTCGCGAGATATGGCAGTTTGGAGGTAAGAAACGCTTGAGAAACTCAAAATTTTCGCAGTTCTGATGCTCGAAACGAATAACTAGAACGGCCTAGGGGAAAAGTGCGCATACCGTTGTAATCGGGCGAGTTTCTACTTTCAGATGCAACAGAAATTTGGCGGATTGGTCAATCCGTTCGCGAGATATGGCAGTTTGGAGGTAAGAAACGCTTGAGAAACTCAAAATTTTCGCAGTTCTGATGCTCGAAACGAATAACTAGAACGGCCTAGGGGAAAACTACACCTACCGTTGTAATCGGGCGAGTTTCTACTTTCAGATGCAACAGAAATTTTGCGGATTGGTCAATCCGTTCGCGAGATATGGCAGTTTGGAGGTAAGAAACGCTTGAGAAACTCAAAATTTTCGCAGTTCTGATGCTCGAAACGAATAACTAGAACCGCCTAGGGGAAAAGTGCGCATACCGTTGTAATCGGGCGAGTTTCTACTTTCAGATGCAACAGAAATTTTGCGGATTGATCAATCCGTTCGCGAGATATGGCAGTTTGGAGGTAAGAAACGCTTGAGAAACTCAAAATTTTCGCAGTTCTGATGCTCGAAACGAATAACTAGAACCGCCTAGGGGAAAAGTGCGCATACCGTTGCAATCGGGCGAGTTTCTACTTTCAGATGCAACAGAAAATTTGCGGATTGATCAATCCGTTCGCGAGATATGGCAGTTTGGAGATAAGAAACGCTTGAGAAACTCAAAATTTTCGCAGTTCTGATGCTCGACACGAATAACTAGAACGGCCTAGGGGAAAAGTGCGCATACCGTTGTAATCGGGCGAGTTTCTACTTTCAGATGCAACAGAAATTTTGCGGATTGGTCAATCCGTTCGCGAGATATGGCAGTTTGGAGGTAAGAAACGCTTGAGAAACTCAAAATTTTCGCAGTCCTGATGCTCGACACGAATAACTAGAACGGCCTAGGGGAAAAGTGCGCACACCGTTGTAATCGGGCGAGTTTCTACTTTCAGATGCAACAGAAATTTTGCGGATTGGTCAATCCGTTCGCGAGATATGGCAGTTTGGAGGTAAGAAACGCTTGAGAAACT
This sequence comes from Ptiloglossa arizonensis, assembly GCF_051014685.1. Taxonomy (NCBI): domain Eukaryota; kingdom Metazoa; phylum Arthropoda; class Insecta; order Hymenoptera; family Colletidae; genus Ptiloglossa; species Ptiloglossa arizonensis. The sequence goes on from NW_027478586.1 coordinate 327,964, forward strand.
CAAAATTTTCGCAGTTCTGATGCTCGAAACGAATAACTAGAACCGCCTAGGGGAAAAGTGCGCATACCGTTGTAATCGGGCGAGTTTCTACTTTCAGATGCAACAGAAATTTTGCGGATTGGTCAATCCGTTCGCGAGATATGGCAGTTTGGAGATAAGAAACGCTTGAGAAACTCAAAATTTTCGCAGTTCTGATGCTCGACACGAATAACTAGAACGGCCTAGGGAAAAACTACACCTACCGTTGTAATCGGGCGAGTTTCTACTTTCAGATGCAACAGACATTTTGCGGATTGGTCAATCCGTTCGCGAGATATGGCAGTTTGGAGGTAAGAAACGCTTGAGAAACTCAAAATTTTCGCAGTTCTGATGCTCGAAACGAATAACTAGAACTGCCTAGGGGAAAAGTGCGCATACCGTTGTAATCGGGCGAGTTTCTACTTTCAGATGCAACAGAAATTTTGCGGATTGATCAATCCGTTCGCGAGATATGGCAGTTTGGAGATAAGAAATGCTTGAGAAACTCAAAATTTTCGCAGTTCTGATGCTCGACACGAATAAATAGAACGGCCTAGGGGAAAACTACACCTACCGTTGTAATCGGGCGAGTTTCTACTTTCAGATGCAACAGAAATTTTGCGGATTGATCAATCCGTTCGCGAGATATGGCAGTTTGGAGATAAGAAACGCTGGAGAAACTCAAAATTTTCGCAGTCCTGATGCTCGACACGAATAACTAGAACGGCCTAGGGGAAAAGTGCGCACACCGTTGTAATCGGGCGAGTTTCTACTTTCAGATGCAACAGAAATTTTGCGGATTGGTCAATCCGTTCGCGAGATATGGCAGTTTGGAGGTAAGAAACGCTTGAGAAACTCAAAATTTTCGCAGTTCTGATGCTCGAAACGAATAACTAGAACTGCCTAGGGGAAAAGTGCGCATACCGTTGTAATCGGGCGAGTTTCTACTTTCAGATGCAACAGAAATTTTGCGGATTGATCAATCCGTTCGCGAGATATGGCAGTTTGGAGATAAGAAATGCTTGAGAAACTCAAAATTTTCGCAGTTCTGATGCTCGACACGAATAAATAGAACGGCCTAGGGGAAAACTACACCTACCGTTGTAATCGGGCGAGTTTCTACTTTCAGATGCAACAGAAATTTTGCGGATTGATCAATCCGTTCGCGAGATATGGCAGTTTGGAGATAAGAAACGCTGGAGAAACTCAAAATTTTCGCAGTCCTGATGCTCGACACGAATAACTAGAACGGCCTAGGGGAAAAGTGCGCACACCGTTGTAATCGGGCGAGTTTCTACTTTCAGATGCAACAGAAATTTTGCGGATTGGTCAATCCGTTCGCGAGATATGGCAGTTTGGAGGTAAGAAACGCTTGAGAAACTCAAAATTTTCGCAGTTCTGATGCTCGAAACGAATAACTAGAACCGCCTAGGGGAAAAGTGCGCATACCGTTGTAATCGGGCGAGTTTCTACTTTCAGATGCAACAGAAATTTTGCGGATTGATCAATCCGTTCGCGAGATATGGCAGTTTGGAGATAAGAAACGCTTGAGAAACTCAAAATTTTCGCAGTTCTGATGCTCGACACGAATAACTAGAACGGCCTAGGGAAAAACTAAACCTACCGTTGTAATCGGGCGAGTTTCTACTTTCAGATGCAACAGACATTTTGCGGATTGGTCAATCCGTTCGCGAGATATGGCAGTTTGGAGGTAAGAAACGCTTGAGAAACTCAAAATTTTCGCAGTTCTGATGCTCGAAACGAATAACTAGAACTGCCTAGGGGAAAAGTGCGCATACCGTTGTAATCGGGCGAGTTTCTACTTTCAGATGCAACAGAAATTTTGCGGATTGATCAATCCGTTCGCGAGATATGGCAGTTTGGAGATAAGAAATGCTTGAGAAACTCAAAATTTTCGCAGTTCTGATGCTCGACACGAATAAATAGAACGGCCTAGGGGAAAACTACACCTACCGTTGTAATCGGGCGAGTTTCTACTTTCAGATGCAACAGAAATTTTGCGGATTGATCAATCCGTTCGCGAGATATGGCAGTTTGGAGATAAGAAACGCTGGAGAAACTCAAAATTTTCGCAGTTCTGATGCTCGAAACGAATAACAAGAACGGCCTAGGAGAAAAGTGCGCATACCGTTGTAATCGGGCGAGTTTCTACTTTCAGATGCAACAGAAATTTTGCGGATTGGTCAATCCGTTCGCGAGATATGGCAGTTTGGAGGTAAGAAACGCTTGAGAAACTCAAAATTTTCGCAGTCCTGATGCTCGACACGAATAACTAGAACGGCCTAGGGGAAAAGTGCGCACACCGTTGTAATCGGGCGAGTTTCTACTTTCAGATGCAACAGAAATTTTGCGGATTGGTCAATCCGTTCGCGAGATATGGCAGTTTGGAGGTAAGAAACGCTTGAGAAACTCAAAATTTTCGCAGTTCTGATGCTCGAAACGAATAACTAGAACCGCCTAGGGGAAAAGTGCGCATACCGTTGTAATCGGGCGAGTTTCTACTTTCAGATGCAACAGAAATTTTGCGGACTGATCAATCCGTTCGCGAGATATGGCAGTTTGGAGATAAGAAACGCTTGAGAAACTCAAAATTTTCGCAGTTCTGATGCTCGACACGAATAACTAGAACGGCCTAGGGAAAAACTACACCTACCGTTGTAATCGGGCGAGTTTCTACTTTCAGATGCAACAGACATTTTGCGGATTGGTCAATCCGTTCGCGAGATATGGCAGTTTGGAGGTAAGAAACGCTTGAGAAACTCAAAATTTTCGCAGTTCTGATGCTCGAAACGAATAACTAGAACTGCCTAGGGGAAAAGTGCGCATACCGTTGTAATCGGGCGAGTTTCTACTTTCAGATGCAACAGAAATTTTGCGGATTGATCAATCCGTTCGCGAGATATGGCAGTTTGGAGATAAGAAATGCTTGAGAAACTCAAAATTTTCGCAGTTCTGATGCTCGACACGAATAAATAGAACGGCCTAGGGGAAAACTACACCTACCGTTGTAATCGGGCGAGTTTCTACTTTCAGATGCAACAGAAATTTTGCGGATTGATCAATCCGTTCGCGAGATATGGCAGTTTGGAGATAAGAAACGCTGGAGAAACTCAAAATTTTCGCAGTCCTGATGCTCGACACGAATAACTAGAACGGCCTAGGGGAAAAGTGCGCACACCGTTGTAATCGGGCGAGTTTCTACTTTCAGATGCAACAGAAATTTTGCGGATTGGTCAATCCGTTCGCGAGATATGGCAGTTTGGAGGTAAGAAACGCTTGAGAAACTCAAAATTTTCGCAGTTCTGATGCTCGAAACGAATAACTAGAACCGCCTAGGGGAAAAGTGCGCATACCGTTGTAATCGGGCGAGTTTCTACTTTCAGATGCAACAGAAATTTTGCGGATTGATCAATCCGTTCGCGAGATATGGCAGTTTGGAGATAAGAAACGCTTGAGAAACTCAAAATTTTCGCAGTTCTGATGCTCGACACGAATAACTAGAACGGCCTAGGGAAAAACTACACCTACCGTTGTAATCGGGCGAGTTTCTACTTTCAGATGCAACAGACATTTTGCGGATTGGTCAATCCGTTCGCGAGATATGGCAGTTTGGAGGTAAGAAACGCTTGAGAAACTCAAAATTTTCGCAGTTCTGATGCTCGAAACGAATAACTAGAACTGCCTAGGGGAAAAGTGCGCATACCGTTGTAATCGGGCGAGTTTCTACTTTCAGATGCAACAGAAATTTTGCGGATTTATCAATCCGTTCGCGAGATATGGCAGTTTGGAGATAAGAAATGCTTGAGAAACTCAAAATTTTCGCAGTTCTGATGCTCGACACGAATAAATAGAACGGCCTAGGGGAAAACTACACCTACCGTTGTAATCGGGCGAGTTTCTACTTTCAGATGCAACAGAAATTTTGCGGATTGATCAATCCGTTCGCGAGATATGGCAGTTTGGAGATAAGAAACGCTGGAGAAACTCAAAATTTTCGCAGTTCTGATGCTCGAAACGAATAACAAGAACGGCCTAGGAGAAAAGTGCGCATACCGTTGTAATCGGGCGAGTTTCTACTTTCAGATGCAACAGAAATTTTGCGGATTGGTCAATCCGTTCGCGAGATATGGCAGTTTGGAGGTAAGAAACGCTTGAGAAACTCAAAATTTTCGCAGTTCTGATGCTCGACACGAATAACTAGAACGGCCTAGGGGAAAAGTGCGCATACCGTTGTAATCGGGCGAGTTTCTACTTTCAGATGCAACAGAAATTTTGCGGATTGGTCAATCCGTTCCCGAGATATGGCAGTTTGGAGGTAAGAAACGCTTGAGAAACTCAAAATTTTCGCAGTTCTGATGCTCGACACGAATAACTAGAACGGCCTAGGGGAAAAGTGCGCATACCGTTGTAATCGGGCGAGTTTCTACTTTCAGATGCAGCAGAAATTTTGCGGATTGGTCAATCCGTTCTAGAGATATGGCAGTTTGGAGGTAAGAAACGCTTGAGAAACTCAAAATTTTCGCAGTTCTGATGCTCGAAACGAATAACTAGAACCGCCTAGGGGAAAAGTGCGCATACCGTTGTAATCGGGCGAGTTTCTACTTTCAGATGCAACAGAAATTTTGCGGATTGATCAATCCGTTCGCGAGATATGGCACTTTGGAGATAAGAAACGCTTGAGAAACTCAAAATTTTCGCAGTTCTGATGCTCGAAACGAGTAACTAGAACGGCCTAGGGGAAAAGTACGCATACCGTTGTAATCGGGCGAGTTTCTACTTTTAGATGCAATAGAAATTTTGCGGATTGGTCAATCCGTTCGCGAGATATGGCAGTTTGGAGGTAAGAAACGCTTGAGAAACTCAAAATTTTCGCAGTTCTGATGCTCGACACGAATAACTAGAACGGTCTAGGGGAAAAGTGCGCATACCGTTGTAATCGGGCGAGTTTCTACTTTCAGATGCAACAGAAATTTTGCGGATTGGTCAATCCGTTCGCGAGGTATGGCAGTTTGGAGGTAAGAAACGCTTGAGAAACTCAAAATTTTCGCAGTTCTGATGCTCGACACGAATAACTAGAACGGCCTAGGGGAAAAGTGCGCATACCGTTGTAATCGGGCGAGTTTCTACTTTCAGATGCAACAGAAATTTGGCGGATTGGTCAATCCGTTCGCGAGATATGGCAGTTTGGAGGTAAGAAACGCTTGAGAAACTCAAAATTTTCGCAGTTCTGATGCTCGACACGAATAACTAGAACGGCCTAGGGGAAAAGTGCGCATACCGTTGTAATCGGGCGAGTTTCTACTTTCAGATGCAACAGAAATTTGGCGGATTGGTCAATCCGTTCGCGAGATATGGCAGTTTGGAGGTAAGAAACGCTTGAGAAACTCAAAATTTTCGCAGTTCTGATGCTCGAAACGAATAACTAGAACGGCCTAGGGGAAAACTACACCTACCGTTGTAATCGGGCGAGTTTCTACTTTCAGATGCAACAGAAATTTTGCGGATTGGTCAATCCGTTCGCGAGATATGGCAGTTTGGAGGTAAGAAACGCTTGAGAAACTCAAAATTTTCGCAGTTCTGATGCTCGAAACGAATAACTAGAACCGCCTAGGGGAAAAGTGCGCATACCGTTGTAATCGGGCGAGTTTCTACTTTCAGATGCAACAGAAATTTTGCGGATTGATCAATCCGTTCGCGAGATATGGCAGTTTGGAGATAAGAAACGCTTGAGAAACTCAAAATTTTCGCAGTTCTGATGCTCGACACGAATAACTAGAACGGCCTAGGGGAAAAGTGCGCATACCGTTGTAATCGGGCGAGTTTCTACTTTCAGATGCAACAGAAATTTTGCGGATTGGTCAATCCGTTCGCGAGATATGGCAGTTTGGAGGTAAGAAACGCTTGAGAAACTCAAAATTTTCGCAGTCCTGATGCTCGACACGAATAACTAGAACGGCCTAGGAGAAAAGTGCGCATACCGTTGTAATCGGGCGAGTTTCTACTTTCAGATGCAACAGAAATTTTGCGGATTGGTCAATCCGTTCGCGAGATATGGCAGTTTGGAGGTAAGAAACGCTTGAGAAACTCAAAATTTTCGCAGTTCTGATGCTCGAAACGAATAACTAGAACCGCCTAGGGGAAAAGTGCGCATACCGTTGTAATCGGGCGAGTTTCTACTTTCAGATGCAACAGAAATTTTGCGGATTGATCAATCCGTTCGCGAGATATGGCAGATTGGAGATAAGAAACGCTTGAGAAACACAAAATTTTCGCAGTTCTGATGCTCGACACGAATAACTAGAACGGCCTAGGGGAAAACTACACCTACCGTTGTAATCGGGCGAGTTTCTACTTTCAGATACAACAGAAATTTTGCGGATTGGTCAATCCGTTCGCGAGATATGGCAGTTTGGAGGTAAGAAACGCTTGAGAAACTCAAAATTTTCGCAGTTCTGATGCTCGACAAGAATAACTAGAACGGCCTAGGGGAAAAGTGCGCATACCGTTGTAATCGGGCGAGTTTCTACTTTCAGATGCAACAGAAATTTTGCGGATTGGTCAATCCGTTCGCGAGATATGGCAGTTTGGAAGTAAGAAACGCTTGAGAAACTCAAAATTTTCGCAGTTCTGATGCTCGACACGAATAACAAGAACGGCCTAGGGGAAAAGTGTGCATACCGTTGTAATCGGGCGAGTTTCTACTTTCAGATGCAACAGAAATTTTGCGGATTGATCAATCCGTTCGCGAGATATGGCAGTTTGGAGATAAGAAATGCTTGAGAAACTCAAAATTTTCGCAGTTCTGATGCTCGACACGAATAAATAGAACGGCCTAGGGGAAAACTACACCAACCGTTGTAATCGGGCGAGTTTCTACTTTCAGATGCAACAGAAATTTTGCGGATTGATCAATCCGTTCGCGAGATATGGCAGTTTGGAGATAAGAAACGCTGGAGAAACTCAAAATTTTCGCAGTTCTGATGCTCGAAACGAATAACAAGAACGGCCTAGGGGAAAAGTGCGCACACCGTTGTAATCGGGCGAGTTTCTACTTTCAGATGCAACAGAAATTTTGCGGATTGGTCAATCCGTTCCCGAGATATGGCAGTTTGGAGGTAAGAAACGCTTGAGAAACTCAAAATTTTCGCATTTCTGATGCTCGAAACGAATAACTAGAACCGCCTAGGGGAAAAGTGCGCATACCGTTGTAATCGGGCGAGTTTCTACTTTCAGAAGCAACAGAAATTTTGCGGATTGGTCAATCCGTTCGCGAGATATGGAAGTTTGGAGGTAAGAAACGCTTGAGAAACTCAAAATTTTCGCAGTTCTGATGCTCGAAACGAATAACTAGAACCAGCTAGGGGAAAAGTGCGCATACCGTTGTAATCGGGCGAGTTTCTACTTTCAGATGCAACAGAAATTTTGCGGATTGATCAATCCGTTGGCGAGATATGGCAGTTTGGAGATAAGAAACGCTTGAGAAACTCAAAATTTTCGCAGTTCTGATGCTCGACACGAATAACTAGAACGGCCTAGGGCAAAAGTGCGCATACCGTTGTAATCGGGCGAGTTTCTACTTTCAGATGCAACAGAAATTTTGCGGATTGATCAATCCGTTCGCGAGAAATGGCAGTTTGGAGGTAAGAAACGCTTGAGAAACTCAAAATTTTCGCAGTTCTGATGCTCGAAACGAATAACTAGAACCGCCTAGGGGAAAAGTGCGCATACCGTTGTAATCGGGCGAGTTTCTACTTTCAGATGCAACAGAAATTTTGCGGATTGATCAATCCGTTCGCGAGATATGGCAGTTTGGAGATAAGAAACGCTTGAGAAACTCAAAATTTTCGCAGTTCTGATGCTCGACACGAATAACTAGAACGGCCTAGGGGAAAAGTGCGCATACCGTTGTAATCGGGCGAGTTTCTACTTTCAGATGCAACAGAAATTTTGCGGATTGGTCAATCCGTTCGCGAGATATGGCAGTTTGGAGGTAAGAAACGCTTGAGAAACTCAAAATTTTCGCAGTCCTGATGCTCGACACGAATAACTAGAACGGCCTAGGAGAAAAGTGCGCATACCGTTGTAATCGGGCGAGTTTCTACTTTCAGATGCAACAGAAATTTTGCGGATTGGTCAATCCGTTCGCGAGATATGGCAGTTTGGAGGTAAGAAACGCTTGAGAAACTCAAAATTTTCGCAGTTCTGATGCTCGAAACGAATAACTAGAACCGCCTAGGGGAAAAGTGCGCATACCGTTGTAATCGGGCGAGTTTCTACTTTCAGATGCAACAGAAATTTTGCGGATTGATCAATCCGTTCGCGAGATATGGCAGATTGGAGATAAGAAACGCTTGAGAAACTCAAAATTTTCGCAGTTCTGATGCTCGACACGAATAACTAGAACGGCCTAGGGGAAAACTACACCTACCGTTGTAATCGGGCGAGTTTCTACTTTCAGATACAACAGAAATTTTGCGGATTGGTCAATCCGTTCGCGAGATATGGCAGTTTGGAGGTAAGAAACGCTTGAGAAACTCAAAATTTTCGCAGTTCTGATGCTCGACAAGAATAACTAGAACGGCCTAGGGGAAAAGTGCGCATACCGTTGTAATCGGGCGAGTTTCTACTTTCAGATGCAACAGAAATTTTGCGGATTGATCAATCCGTTCGCGAGATATGGCAGTTTGGAGATAAGAAACGCTTGAGAAACTCAAAATTTTCGCAGTTCTGATGCTCGACACGAATAACTAGAACGGCCTAGGGAAAAACTACACCTACCGTTGTAATCGGGCGAGTTTCTACTTTCAGATGCAACAGAAATTTTGCGGATTGGTCAATCCGTTCGCGAGATATGGCAGTTTGGAGGTAAGAAACGCTTGAGAAACTCAAAATTTTCGCAGTTCTGATGCTCGAAACGAATAACTAGAACTGCCTAGGGGAAAAGTGCGCATACCGTTGTAATCGGGCGAGTTTCTACTTTCAGATGCAACAGAAATTTTGCGGATTGATCAATCCGTTCGCGAGATATGGCAGTTTGGAGATAAGAAACGCTTGAGAAACTCAAAATTTTCGCAGTTCTGATGCTCGACACGAATAACTAGAACGGCCTAGGGGAAAAGTGCGCATACCGTTGTAATCGGGCGAGTTTCTACTTTCAGATGCAACAGAAATTTTGCGGATTGGTCAATCCGTTCGCGAGATATGGCAGTTTGGAGGTAAGAAACGCTTGAGAAACTCAAAATTTTCGCAGTCCTGATGCTCGACACGAATAACTAGAACGGCCTAGGGGAAAAGTGCGCACACCGTTGTAATCGGGCGAGTTTCTACTTTCAGATGCAACAGAAATTTTGCGGATTGGTCAATCCGTTCGCGAGATATGGCAGTTTGGAGGTAAGAAACGCTTGAGAAACTCAAAATTTTCGCAGTTCTGGTGCTCGAAACGAATAACTAGAACCGCCTAGGGGAAAAGTGCGCATACCGTTGTAATCGGGCGAGTTTCTACTTTCAGATGCAACAGAAATTTTGCGGATTGATCAATCCGTTCGCGAGATATGGCAGTTTGGAGATAAGAAACGCTTGAGAAACTCAAAATTTTCGCAGTTCTGATGCTCGACACGAATAACTAGAACGGCCTAGGGAAAAACTACACCTACCGTTGTAATCGGGCGAGTTTCTACTTTCAGATGCAACAGAAATTTTGCGGATTGGTCAATCCGTTCGCGAGATATGGCAGTTTGGAGGTAAGAAACGCTTGAGAAACTCAAAATTTTCGCAGTTCTGATGCTCGAAACGAATAACTAGAACTGCCTAGGGGAAAAGTGCGCATACCGTTGTAATCGGGCGAGTTTCTACCTTCAGATGCAACAGAAATTTTGCGGATTGATCAATCCGTTCGCGAGATATGGCAGTTTGGAGATAAGAAACGCTGGAGAAACTCAAAATTTTCGCAGTTCTGATGCTCGAAACGAATAACAAGAACGGCCTAGGGGAAAAGTGCGCATACCGTTGTAATCGGGCGAGTTTCTACTTTCACATGCAACAGAAATTTTGCGGATTGGTCAATCCGTTCCCGAGATATGGCAGTTTGGAGGTAAGAAACGCTTGAGAAACTCAAAATTTTCGCATTTCTGATGCTCGAAACGAATAACTAGAACCGCCTAGGGGAAAAGTGCGCATACCGTTGTAATCGGGCGAGTTTCTACTTTCAGATGCAACAGAAATTTTGCGGATTGATCAATCCGTTCGCGAGATATGGCAGATTGGAGATAAGAAACGCTTGAGAAACTCAAAATTTTCGCAGTTCTGATGCTCGACACGAATAACTAGAACGGCCTAGGGGAAAACTACACCTACCGTTGTAATCGGGCGAGTTTCTACTTTCAGATACAACAGAAATTTTGCGGATTTGTCAATCCGTTCCCGAGATATGGCAGTTTGGAGGTAAGAAACGCTTGAGAAACTCAAAATTTTCGCAGTTCTGATGCTCGACAAGAATAACTAGAACGGCCTAGAGGAAAAGTGCGCATACCGTTGTAATCGGGCGAGTTTCTACTTTCAGATGCAACAGAAATTTTGCGGATTGGTCAATCCGTTCGCGAGGTATGGCAGTTTGGAGGTAAGAAACGCTTGAGAAACCCAAAATTTTCGCAGTTCTGGTGCTCGAAACGAATAACTAGAACCGCCTAGGGGAAAAGTGCGCATACCGTTGTAATCGGGCGAGTTTCTACCTTCAGATGCAACAGAAATTTTGCGGATTGATCAATCCGTTCGCGAGATATGGCAGATTGGAGATAAGAAACGCTTGAGAAACTCAAAATTTTCGCAGTTCTGATGCTCGAAACGAATAACAAGAACGGCCTAGGGGAAAAGTGCGCATACCGTTGTAATCGGGCGAGTTTCTACTTTCACATGCAACAGAAATTTTGCGGATTGGTCAATCCGTTCCCGAGATATGGCAGTTTGGAGGTAAGAAACGCTTGAGAAACTCAAAATTTTCGCATTTCTGATGCTCGAAACGAATAACTAGAACCGCCTAGGGGAAAAGTGCGCATACCGTTGTAATCGGGCGAGTTTCTACTTTCAGATGCAACAGAAATTTTGCGGATTGATCAATCCGTTCGCGAGATATGGCAGATTGGAGATAAGAAACGCTTGAGAAACTCAAAATTTTCGCAGTTCTGATGCTCGACACGAATAACTAGAACGGCCTAGGGGAAAACTACACCTACCGTTGTAATCGGGCGAGTTTCTACTTTCAGATACAACAGAAATTTTGCGGATTTGTCAATCCGTTCCCGAGATATGGCAGTTTGGAGGTAAGAAACGCTTGAGAAACTCAAAATTTTCGCAGTTCTGATGCTCGACAAGAATAACTAGAACGGCCTAGAGGAAAAGTGCGCATACCGTTGTAATCGGGCGAGTTTCTACTTTCAGATGCAACAGAAATTTTGCGGATTGGTCAATCCGTTCGCGAGGTATGGCAGTTTGGAGGTAAGAAACGCTTGAGAAACCCAAAATTTTCGCAGTTCTGGTGCTCGAAACGAATAACTAGAACCGCCTAGGGGAAAAGTGCGCATACCGTTGTAATCGGGCGAGTTTCTACTTTCACATGCAACAGAAATTTTGCGGATTGGTCAATCCGTTCCCGAGATATGGCAGTTTGGAGGTAAGAAACGCTTGAGAAACTCAAAATTTTCGCATTTCTGATGCTCGAAACGAATAACTAGAACCGCCTAGGGGAAAAGTGCGCATACCGTTGTAATCGGGCGAGTTTCTACTTTCAGATGCAACAGAAATTTTGCGGATTGATCAATCCGTTCGCGAGATATGGCAGATTGGAGATAAGAAACGCTTGAGAAACTCAAAATTTTCGCAGTTCTGATGCTCGACACGAATAACTAGAACGGCCTAGGGGAAAACTACACCTACCGTTGTAATCGGGCGAGTTTCTACTTTCAGATACAACAGAAATTTTGCGGATTTGTCAATCCGTTCCCGAGATATGGCAGTTTGGAGGTAAGAAACGCTTGAGAAACTCAAAATTTTCGCAGTTCTGATGCTCGACAAGAATAACTAGAACGGCCTAGAGGAAAAGTGCGCATACCGTTGTAATCGGGCGAGTTTCTACTTTCAGATGCAACAGAAATTTTGCGGATTGGTCAATCCGTTCGCGAGGTATGGCAGTTTGGAGGTAAGAAACGCTTGAGAAACCCAAAATTTTCGCAGTTCTGGTGCTCGAAACGAATAACTAGAACCGCCTAGGGGAAAAGTGCGCATACCGTTGTAATCGGGCGAGTTTCTACCTTCAGATGCAACAGAAATTTTGCGGATTGATCAATCCGTTCGCGAGATATGGCAGATTGGAGATAAGAAACGCTTGAGAAACTCAAAATTTTCGCAGTTCTGATGCTCGAAACGAATAACAAGAACGGCCTAGGGGAAAAGTGCGCATACCGTTGTAATCGGGCGAGTTTCTACTTTCACATGCAACAGAAATTTTGCGGATTGGTCAATCCGTTCCCGAGATATGGCAGTTTGGAGGTAAGAAACGCTTGAGAAACTCAAAATTTTCGCATTTCTGATGCTCGAAACGAATAACTAGAACCGCCTAGGGGAAAAGTGCGCATACCGTTGTAATCGGGCGAGTTTCTACTTTCAGATGCAACAGAAATTTTGCGGATTGATCAATCCGTTCGCGAGATATGGCAGATTGGAGATAAGAAACGCTTGAGAAACTCAAAATTTTCGCAGTTCTGATGCTCGACACGAATAACTAGAACGGCCTAGGGGAAAACTACACCTACCGTTGTAATCGGGCGAGTTTCTACTTTCAGATACAACAGAAATTTTGCGGATTTGTCAATCCGTTCCCGAGATATGGCAGTTTGGAGGTAAGAAACGCTTGAGAAACTCAAAATTTTCGCAGTTCTGATGCTCGACAAGAATAACTAGAACGGCCTAGAGGAAAAGTGCGCATACCGTTGTAATCGGGCGAGTTTCTACTTTCAGATGCAACAGAAATTTTGCGGATTGGTCAATCCGTTCGCGAGGTATGGCAGTTTGGAGGTAAGAAACGCTTGAGAAACCCAAAATTTTCGCAGTTCTGGTGCTCGAAACGAATAACTAGAACCGCCTAGGGGAAAAGTGCGCATACCGTTGTAATCGGGCGAGTTTCTACTTTCACATGCAACAGAAATTTTGCGGATTGGTCAATCCGTTCCCGAGATATGGCAGTTTGGAGGTAAGAAACGCTTGAGAAACTCAAAATTTTCGCATTTCTGATGCTCGAAACGAATAACTAGAACCGCCTAGGGGAAAAGTGCGCATACCGTTGTAATCGGGCGAGTTTCTACTTTCAGATGCAACAGAAATTTTGCGGATTGATCAATCCGTTCGCGAGATATGGCAGATTGGAGATAAGAAACGCTTGAGAAACTCAAAATTTTCGCAGTTCTGATGCTCGACACGAATAACTAGAACGGCCTAGGGGAAAACTACACCTACCGTTGTAATCGGGCGAGTTTCTACTTTCAGATACAACAGAAATTTTGCGGATTTGTCAATCCGTTCCCGAGATATGGCAGTTTGGAGGTAAGAAACGCTTGAGAAACTCAAAATTTTCGCAGTTCTGATGCTCGACAAGAATAACTAGAACGGCCTAGAGGAAAAGTGCGCATACCGTTGTAATCGGGCGAGTTTCTACTTTCAGATGCAACAGAAATTTTGCGGATTGGTCAATCCGTTCGCGAGGTATGGCAGTTTGGAGGTAAGAAACGCTTGAGAAACCCAAAATTTTCGCAGTTCTGGTGCTCGAAACGAATAACTAGAACCGCCTAGGGGAAAAGTGCGCATACCGTTGTAATCGGGCGAGTTTCTACCTTCAGATGCAACAGAAATTTTGCGGATTGATCAATCCGTTCGCGAGATATGGCAGATTGGAGATAAGAAACGCTTGAGAAACTCAAAATTTTCGCAGTTCTGATGCTCGAAACGAATAACAAGAACGGCCTAGGGGAAAAGTGCGCATACCGTTGTAATCGGGCGAGTTTCTACTTTCACATGCAACAGAAATTTTGCGGATTGGTCAATCCGTTCCCGAGATATGGCAGTTTGGAGGTAAGAAACGCTTGAGAAACTCAAAATTTTCGCATTTCTGATGCTCGAAACGAATAACTAGAACCGCCTAGGGGAAAAGTGCGCATACCGTTGTAATCGGGCGAGTTTCTACTTTCAGATGCAACAGAAATTTTGCGGATTGATCAATCCGTTCGCGAGATATGGCAGATTGGAGATAAGAAACGCTTGAGAAACTCAAAATTTTCGCAGTTCTGATGCTCGACACGAATAACTAGAACGGCCTAGGGGAAAACTACACCTACCGTTGTAATCGGGCGAGTTTCTACTTTCAGATACAACAGAAATTTTGCGGATTTGTCAATCCGTTCCCGAGATATGGCAGTTTGGAGGTAAGAAACGCTTGAGAAACTCAAAATTTTCGCAGTTCTGATGCTCGACAAGAATAACTAGAACGGCCTAGAGGAAAAGTGCGCATACCGTTGTAATCGGGCGAGTTTCTACTTTCAGATGCAACAGAAATTTTGCGGATTGGTCAATCCGTTCGCGAGGTATGGCAGTTTGGAGGTAAGAAACGCTTGAGAAACCCAAAATTTTCGCAGTTCTGGTGCTCGAAACGAATAACTAGAACCGCCTAGGGGAAAAGTGCGCATACCGTTGTAATCGGGCGAGTTTCTACCTTCAGATGCAACAGAAATTTTGCGGATTGATCAATCCGTTCGCGAGATATGGCAGATTGGAGATAAGAAACGCTTGAGAAACTCAAAATTTTCGCAGTTCTGATGCTCGACACGAATAACTAGAACGGCCTAGGGGAAAAGTGCGCATACCGTTGTAATCGGGCGTGTTTCTACTTTCAGATGCAACAGAAATTTTGCGGATTGGTCAATCCGTTCGCGAGATATGGCAGTTTGGAGGTAAGAAACGCTTGAGAAACTCAAAATTTTCGCAGTTCTGATGCTCGAAACGAATAACTAGAACGGCCTAGGGGAAAACTACACCTACCGTTGTAATCGGGCGAGTTTCTACTTTCAGATGCAACAGAAATTTTGCGGATTGGTCAATCCGTTCGCGAGATATGGCAGTTTGGAGGTAAGAAACGCTTGAGAAACTCAAAATTTTCGCAGTTCTGATGCTCGAAACGAATAACTAGAACCAGCTAGGGGAAAAGTGCGCATACCGTTGTAATCGGGCGAGTTTCTACTTTCAGATGCAACAGAAATTTTGCGGATTGATCAATCCGTTCGCGAGATATGGCAGTTTGGAGATAAGAAACGCTTGAGAAACTCAAAATTTTCGCAGTTCTGATGCTCGACACGAATAACTACAACGGCCTAGGGGAAAAGTGCGCATACCGTTGTAATCGGGCGAGTTTCTACTTTCAGATGCAACAGAAATTTTGCGGATTGATCAATCCGTTCGCGAGAAATGGCAGTTTGGAGGTAAGAAACGCTTGAGAAACTCAAAATTTTCGCAGTTCTGATGCTCGAAACGAATAACTAGAACCGCCTAGGGGAAAAGTGCGCATACCGCTGTAATCGGGCGAGCTTCTACTTTCAGATGCAACAGAAATTTTGCGGATTGATCAATCCGTTCGCGAGATATGGCAGTTTGGAGATAAGAAACGCTTGAGAAACTCAAAATTTTCGCAGTTCTGATGCTCGACACGAATAACTAGAACGGCCTAGGGGAAAAGTGCGCATACCGTTGTAATCGGGCGAGTTTCTACTTTCAGATGCAACAGAAATTTTGCGGATTGGTCAATCCGTTCGCGAGATATGGCAGTTTGGAGGTAAGAAACGCTTGAGTAACTCAAAATTTTCGCAGTCCTGATGCTCGACACGAATAACTAGAACGGCCTAGGAGAAAAGTGCGCATACCGTTGTAATCGGGCGAGTTTCTACCTTCAGATGCAACAGAAATTTTGCGGATTGGTCAATCCGTTCGCGAGATATGGCAGTTTGGAGGTAAGAAACGCTTGAGAAACTCAAAATTTTCGCAGTTCTGATGCTCGAAACGAATAACTAGAACCGCCTAGGGGAAAAGTGCGCATACCGTTGTAATCGGGCGAGTTTCTACTTTGAGATGCAACAGAAATTTTGCGGATTGATCAATCCGTTCGCGAGATATGGCAGATTGGAGATAAGAAACGCTTGAGAAACTCAAAATTTTCGCAGTTCTGATGCTCGACACGAATAACTAGAACGGCCTAGGGGAAAACTACACCTACCGTTGTAATCGGGCGAGTTTCTACTTTCAGATACAACAGAAATTTTGCGGATTGGTCAATCCGTTCGTGAGATATGGCAGTTTGGAGGTAAGAAACGCTTGAGAAACTCAAAATATTCACAGTTCTGATGCTCGACACGAATAACTAGAACGGCCTAGGGGAAAAGTACGCATACCGTTGTAATCGGGCGAGTTTCTACTTTCAGATGCAACAGAAATTTTGCGGATTGGTCTATCCGTTCGCGAGATATGGCAGTTTGGAGGTAAGAAACGCTTGAGAAACTCAAAATTTTCGCAGTTCTGATGCTCGAAACGAATAACTAGAACCGCCTAGGGGAAAAGTGCGCATACCGCTGTAATCGGGCGAGCTTCTACTTTCAGATGCAACAGAAATTTTGCGGATTGATCAATCCGTTCGCGAGATATGGCAGTTTGGAGATAAGAAACGCTTGAGAAACTCAAAATTTTCGCAGTTCTGATGCTCGACACGAATAACTAGAACGGCCTAGGGGAAAAGTGCGCATACCGTTGTAATCGGGCGAGTTTCTACTTTCAGATGCAACAGAAATTTTGCGGATTGGTCAATCCGTTCGCGAGATATGGCAGTTTGGAGGTAAGAAACGCTTGAGTAACTCAAAATTTTCGCAGTCCTGATGCTCGACACGAATAACTAGAACGGCCTAGGAGAAAAGTGCGCATACCGTTGTAATCGGGCGAGTTTCTACCTTCAGATGCAACAGAAATTTTGCGGATTGGTCAATCCGTTCGCGAGATATGGCAGTTTGGAGGTAAGAAACGCTTGAGAAACTCAAAATTTTCGCAGTTCTGATGCTCGAAACGAATAACTAGAACCGCCTAGGGGAAAAGTGCGCATACCGTTGTAATCGGGCGAGTTTCTACTTTGAGATGCAACAGAAATTTTGCGGATTGATCAATCCGTTCGCGAGATATGGCAGATTGGAGATAAGAAACGCTTGAGAAACTCAAAATTTTCGCAGTTCTGATGCTCGACACGAATAACTAGAACGGCCTAGGGGAAAACTACACCTACCGTTGTAATCGGGCGAGTTTCTACTTTCAGATACAACAGAAATTTTGCGGATTGGTCAATCCGTTCGTGAGATATGGCAGTTTGGAGGTAAGAAACGCTTGAGAAACTCAAAATATTCACAGTTCTGATGCTCGACACGAATAACTAGAACGGCCTAGGGGAAAAGTACGCATACCGTTGTAATCGGGCGAGTTTCTACTTTCAGATGCAACAGAAATTTTGCGGATTGGTCTATCCGTTCGCGAGATATGGCAGTTTGGAGGTAAGAAACGCTTGAGAAACTCAAAATTTTCGCAGTTCTGATGCTCGAAACGAATAACTAGAACCGCCTAGGGGAAAAGTGCGCATACCGTTGTAATCGGGCGAGTTTCTACTTTCAGATGCAACAGAAATTTTGCGGATTGATCAATCCGTTCGCGAGATATGGCAGATTGGGGATAAGAAACGCTTGAGAAACTGAAAATTTTCGCAGTTCTGATGCTCGACACGAATAACTAGAACGGCCTAGGGGAAAAGTGCGCATACCGTTGTAATCGGGCGTGTTTCTACTTTCAGATGCAACAGAAATTTTGCGGATTGGTCAATCCGTTCGCGAGATATGGCAGTTTGGAGGTAAGAAACGCTAGAGAAACTCAAAATTTTCGCAGTTCTGATGCTCGAAACGAATAACTAGAACGGCCTAGGGGAAAACTACACCTACCGTTGTAATCGGGCGAGTTTCTACTTTCAGATGCAGCAGAAATTTTGCGGATTGGTCAATCCGTTCGCGAGGTATGGCAGTTTGGAGGTAAGAAACGCTTGAGAAACTCAAAATTTTCGCAGTTCTGATGCTCGAAACGAATAACTAGAACCGCCGAGGGGAAAAGTGCGCATACCGTTGTAATCGGGCGAGTTTCTACTTTCAGATGCAACAGAAATTTTGCGGATTGATCAATCCGTTCGCGAGATATGGCAGTTTGGAGATAAGAAACGCTTGAGAAACTCAAAATTTTCGCAGTTGTGATGCTCGACACGAATAACTAGAACGGCCTAGGGGAAAAGTGCGCATACCGTTGTAATCGGGCGAGTTTCTACTTTCAGATACAACAGAAATTTTGCGGATTGGTCAATCCGTTCGCGAGATATGGGAGTTTGGAGATAAGAAACGCTTGAGAAACTCAAAATTTTCGCAGTTGTGATGCTCGACACGAATAACTAGAACGGCCTAGGGGAAAAGTGCGCATACCGTTGTAATCGGGCGAGTTTCTACTTTCAGATACAACAGAAATTTTGCGGATTGGTCAATCCGTTCGCGAGATATGGCAGTTTGGAGGTAAGAAACGCTTGAGAAACTCAAAATTTTCGCAGTTCTGATGCTCGACACGAATAACTAGAACGGCCTAGGGGAAAAGTGCGCATACCGTTGTAATCGGGCGTGTTTCTACTTTCAGATGCAGCAGAAATTTTGCGGATTGGTCAATCTGTTCGCGAGGTATGGCAGTTTGGAGGTAAGAAACGCTTGAGAAACTCAAAATTTTCGCAGTTGTGATGCTCGACACGAATAACTAGAACGGCCTAGGGGAAAAGTGCTCATTCCGTTGTAATCGGGCGAGTTTCTACTTTCAAATACAACAGAAATTTTGCGGATTGGTCAATCCGTTCGCGAGATATGGCAGTTTGGATGTAAGAAACGCTTGAGAAACTCAAAATTTTCGCAGTTCTGATGCTCGAAACGAATAACTAGAACGGCCTAGGGGAAAACTACACCTACCGTTGTAATCGGGCGAGTTTCTACTTTCAGATGCAGCAGAAATTTTGCGGATTGGTCAATCCGTTCGCGAGGTATGGCAGTTTGGAGGTAAGAAACGCTTGGGAAACTCAAAATTTTCGCAGTTCTGATGCTCGAAACGAATAACTAGAACCGCCGAGGGGAAAAGTGCGCATACCGTTGTAATCGGGCGAGTTTCTACTTTCAGATGCAACAGAAATTTTGCGGATTGATCAATCCGTTCGCGAGATATGGCAGTTTGGAGATAAGAAACGCTTGAGAAACTCAAAATTTTCGCAGTTGTGATGCTCGACACGAATAACTAGAACGGCCTAGGGGAAAAGTGCGCATACCGTTGTAATCGGGCGAGTTTCTACTTTCAGATACAACAGAAATTTTGCGGATTGGTCAATCCGTTCGCGAGATATGGCAGTTTGGAGATAAGAAACGCTTGAGAAACTCAAAATTTTCGCAGTTGTGATGCTCGACACGAATAACTAGAACGGCCTAGGGGAAAAGTGCGCATACCGTTGTAATCGGGCGAGTTTCTACTTTCAGATACAACAGAAATTTTGCGGATTGGTCAATCCGTTCGCGAGATATGGCAGTTTGGAGATAAGAAACGCTTGAGAAACTCAAAATTTTCGCAGTTGTGATGCTCGACACGAATAACTAGAACGGCCTAGGGGAAAAGTGCGCATACCGTTGTAATCGGGCGAGTTTCTACTTTCAGATACAACAGAAATTTTGCGGATTGGTCAATCCGTTCGCGAGATATGGCAGTTTGGAGGTAAGAAACGCTTGAGAAACTCAAAATTTTCGCAGTTCTGATGCTCGACACGAATAACTAGAACGGCCTAGGGGAAAAGTGCGCATACCGTTGTAATCGGGCGAGTTTCTACTTTAAGATGCAACAGAAATTTTGCGGATTGGTCAATCCGTTCGTGAGATATGGCAGTTTGGAGGTAAGAAACGCTTGAGAAACTCAAAATTTTCGCAGTTCTGATGCTCGAAACGAATAACTAGAACCGCCTAGGGGAAAAGTGCGCATACCGTTGTAATCGGGCGAGTTTCTACTTTCAGATGCAACAGAAATTTTGCGGATTGATCAATCCGTTCGCGAGATATGGCAGTTTGGAGATAAGAAACGCTTGAGAAACCCAAAATTTACGCAGTTCTGATGCTCGACACGAATAACTAGAACGGCCTAGGGGAAAAGTGCGCATACCGTTGTAATCGGGCGAGTTTCTACTTTCAGATGCAACAGAAATTTTGCGGATTGGTCAATCCGTTCGCGAGATATGGCAGTTTGGAGGTAAGAAACGCTTGAGAAACTCAAAATTTTCGCAGTTCTGATGCTCGAAACGAATAACTAGAACCGCCTAGGGGAAAAGTGCGCATACCGTTGTAATCGGGCGAGTTTCTACTTTCAGATGCAACAGAAATTTTGCGGATTGATCAATCCGTTCGCGAGATATGGCAGTTTGGAGATAAGAAACGCTTGAGAAACTCAAAATTTTCGCAGTTGTGATGCTCGACACGAATAACTAGAACGGCCTAGGGGAAAAGTGCTCATTCCGTTGTAATCGGGCGAGTTTCTACTTTCAAATACAACAGAAATTTTGCGGATTGGTCAATCCGTTCGCGAGATATGGCAGTTTGGAGGTAAGAAACGCTTGAGAAACTCAAAATTTTCGCAGTTCTGATGCTCGACACGAATAACTAGAACGGCCTAGGGGAAAAGTGCGCATACCGTTGTAATCGGGCGAGTTTCTACTTTAAGATGCAACAGAAATTTTGCGGATTGGTCAATCCGTTCGTGAGATATGGCAGTTTGGATGTAAGAAACGCTTGAGAAACTCAAAATTTTCGCAGTTCTGATGCTCGAAACGAATAACTAGAACCGCCTAGGGGAAAAGTGCACATACCGTTGTAATCGGGCGAGTTTCTACTTTCAGATGCAACAGAAATTTTGCGGATTGATCAATCCGTTCGCGAGATATGGCAGTTTGGAGATAAGAAACGCTTGAGAAACTCAAAATTTTCGCAGTTGTGATGCTCGACACGAATAACTAGAACGGCCTAGGGGAAAAGTGCGCATATCGTTGTAATCGGGCGAGTTTCTACTTTCAGATACTACAGAAATTTTGCGGATTGGTCAATCCGTTCGCGAGATATGGCAGCTTGGAGGTAAGCAACACTTGAGAAACTCAAAATTTTCGCAGTTCTGATGCTCGACACGAATAACTAGAACGGCCTAGAGGCAAAGTGCGCATACCGTTGTAATCGGGCGAGTTTCTACTTTCAGATGCAACAGAAATTTTGCGGATTGGTCAATCCGTTCGCGAGATATGGCAGTTTGGAGGTAAGAAACGCTTGAGAAACTCAAAATTTTCGCAGTTCTGATGCTCGACACGAATAACTAGAACGGCCTAGGGGAAAAGTGCGCATACCGTTGTAATCGGGCGAGTTTCTACTTTAAGATGCAACAGAAATTTTGCGGATTGGTCAATCCGTTCGTGAGATATGGCAGTTTGGAGGTAAGAAACGCTTGAGAAACTCAAAATTTTCGCAGTTCTGATGCTCGAAACGAATAACTAGAACCGCCTAGGGGAAAAGTGCGCATACCGTTGTAATCGGGCGAGTTTCTACTTTCAGATGCAACAGAAATTTTGCGGATTGATCAATCCGTTCGCGAGATATGGCAGTTTGGAGATAAGAAACGCTTGAGAAACCCAAAATTTACGCAGTTCTGATGCTCGACACGAATAACTAGAACGGCCTAGGGGAAAAGTGCGCATACCGTTGTAATCGGGCGAGTTTCTACTTTCAGATGCAACAGAAATTTTGCGGATTGGTCAATCCGTTCGCGAGATATGGCAGTTTGGAGGTAAGAAACGCTTGAGAAACTCAAAATTTTCGCAGTTCTGATGCTCGAAACGAATAACTAGAACCGCCTAGGGGAAAAGTGCGCATACCGTTGTAATCGGGCGAGTTTCTACTTTCAGATGCAACAGAAATTTTGAGGATTGATCAATCCGTTCGCGAGATATGGCAGTTTGGAGATAAGAAACGCTTGAGAAACTCAAAATTTTCGCAGTTGTGATGCTCGACACGAATAACTAGAACGGCCTAGGGGAAAAGTGCTCATTCCGTTGTAATCGGGCGAGTTTCTACTTTCAAATACAACAGAAATTTTGCGGATTGGTCAATCCGTTCGTGAGATATGGCAGTTTGGATGTAAGAAACGCTTGAGAAACTCAAAATTTTCGCAGTTCTGATGCTCGAAACGAATAACTAGAACCGCCTAGGGGAAAAGTGCACATACCGTTGTAATCGGGCGAGTTTCTACTTTCAGATGCAACAGAAATTTTGCGGATTGATCAATCCGTTCGCGAGATATGGCAGTTTGGAGATAAGAAACGCTTGAGAAACTCAAAATTTTCGCAGTTCTGATGCTCGACACGAATAACTAGAACGGCCTAGGGGAAAAGTGCGCATACCGTTGTAATCGGGCGAGTTTCTACTTTAAGATGCAACAGAAATTTTGCGGATTGGTCAATCCGTTCGTGAGATATGGCAGTTTGGATGTAAGAAACGCTTGAGAAACTCAAAATTTTCGCAGTTCTGATGCTCGAAACGAATAACTAGAACCGCCTAGGGGAAAAGTGCACATACCGTTGTAATCGGGCGAGTTTCTACTTTCAGATGCAACAGAAATTTTGCGGATTGATCAATCCGTTCGCGAGATATGGCAGTTTGGAGATAAGAAACGCTTGAGAAACTCAAAATTTTCGCAGTTGTGATGCTCGACACGAATAACTAGAACGGCCTAGGGGAAAAGTGCGCATATCGTTGTAATCGGGCGAGTTTCTACTTTCAGATACTACAGAAATTTTGCGGATTGGTCAATCCGTTCGCGAGATATGGCAGCTTGGAGGTAAGCAACACTTGAGAAACTCAAAATTTTCGCAGTTCTGATGCTCGACACGAATAACTAGAACGGCCTAGAGGCAAAGTGCGCATACCGTTGTAATCGGGCGAGTTTCTACTTTCAGATGCAACAGAAATTTTGCGGATTGGTCAATCCGTTCGCGAGATATGGCAGTTTGGAGGTAAGAAACGCTTGAGAAACTCAAAATTTTCGCAGTTCTGATGCTCGACACGAATAACTAGAACGGCCTAGGGGAAAAGTGCGCATACCGTTGTAATCGGGCGAGTTTCTACTTTAAGATGCAACAGAAATTTTGCGGATTGGTCAATCCGTTCGTGAGATATGGCAGTTTGGAGGTAAGAAACGCTTGAGAAACTCAAAATTTTCGCAGTTCTGATGCTCGAAACGAATAACTAGAACCGCCTAGGGGAAAAGTGCGCATACCGTTGTAATCGGGCGAGTTTCTACTTTCAGATGCAACAGAAATTTTGCGGATTGATCAATCCGTTCGCGAGATATGGCAGTTTGGAGATAAGAAACGCTTGAGAAACCCAAAATTTACGCAGTTCTGATGCTCGACACGAATAACTAGAACGGCCTAGGGGAAAAGTGCGCATACCGTTGTAATCGGGCGAGTTTCTACTTTCAGATGCAACAGAAATTTTGCGGATTGGTCAATCCGTTCGCGAGATATGGCAGTTTGGAGGTAAGAAACGCTTGAGAAACTCAAAATTTTCGCAGTTCTGATGCTCGAAACGAATAACTAGAACCGCCTAGGGGAAAAGTGCGCATACCGTTGTAATCGGGCGAGTTTCTACTTTCAGATGCAACAGAAATTTTGAGGATTGATCAATCCGTTCGCGAGATATGGCAGTTTGGAGATAAGAAACGCTTGAGAAACTCAAAATTTTCGCAGTTGTGATGCTCGACACGAATAACTAGAACGGCCTAGGGGAAAAGTGCTCATTCCGTTGCAATCGAGCGAGTTTCTACTTTCAAATACAACAGAAATTTTGCGGATTGGTCAATCCGTTCGCGAGATATGGCAGTTTGGAGGTAAGAAACGCTTGAGAAACTCAAAATTTTCGCAGTTCTGATGCTCGACACGAATAACTAGAACGGCCTAGGGGAAAAGTGCGCATACCGTTGTAATCGGGCGAGTTTCTACTTTAAGATGCAACAGAAATTTTGCGGATTGGTCAATCCGTTCGTGAGATATGGCAGTTTGGAGGTAAGAAACGCTTGAGAAACTCAAAATTTTCGCAGTTCTGATGCTCGAAACGAATAACTAGAACCGCCTAGGGGAAAAGTGCACATACCGTTGTAATCGGGCGAGTTTCTACTTTCAGATGCAACAGAAATTTTGCGGATTGATCAATCCGTTCGCGAGATATGGCAGTTTGGAGATAAGAAACGCTTGAGAAACTCAAAATTTTCGCAGTTGTGATGCTCGACACGAATAACTAGAACGGCCTAGGGGAAAAGTGCGCATACCGTTGTAATCGGGCGAGTTTCTACTTTCAGATACTACAGAAATTTTGCGGATTGGTCAATCCGTTCGCGAGATATGGCAGCTTGGAGGTAAGCAACACTTGAGAAACTCAAAATTTTCGCAGTTCTGATGCTCGACACGAATAACTAGAACGGCCTAGAGGCAAAGTGCGCATACCGTTGTAATCGGGCGAGTTTCTACTTTCAGATGCAACAGAAATTTTGCGGATTGGTCAATCCGTTCGCGAGATATGGCAGTTTGGAGGTAAGAAACGCTTGAGAAACTCAAAATTTTCGCAGTTCTGATGCTCGAAACGAATAACTAGAACCGCCGAGGGGAAAAGTGCGCATACCGTTGTAATCGGGCGAGTTTCTACTTTCAGATACTACAGAAATTTTGCGGATTGGTCAATCCGTTCGCGAGATATGGCAGTTTGGAGGTAAGCAACACTTGAGAAACTCAAAATTTTCGCAGTTCTGATGCTCGACACGAATAACTAGAACGGCCTAGAGGCAAAGTGCGCATACCGTTGTAATCGGGCGAGTTTCTACTTTCAGATGCAACAGAAATTTTGCGGATTGGACAATCCGTTCGCGAGATGTGGCAGTTTGGAAGTAAGAAACGCTTGAGAAACTCAAAATTTTGGCAGTTCTGATGCTCGAAACGAATACATAGAACGGCCTAGGGGAAAAGTGCGCATATCGTTGTAATCGGGCGAGTTTCTACTTTCAGATGCAACAGAAATTATGCGGATTGGTCAATCCGTTCGCGTGATATGGCCGTTTGGATGTAAGAAACGCTTGAGAAACTCAAAATTTTCGCAGTTCTGATGCTCGAAACGAATAACTAGAACGGCCTAGGGGAAAAGTGCGCATACCGTTGAAATCGGGTGAGTTTCTACTTTCAGATGCAACAGAAATTTTGCGGATTGGTCAATCCGTTCGCGAGATATGGCCGTTTGGATTTAAGAAACGCTTGAGAACCTCAAAATTTTCGCATTTCTGATGCTCGAAACGAATAACTAGAACGGCCTAGGGGAAAAGTGCGCATACCGTTGTAATCGGGCGAGTTTCTACTTTCAGATGCAACAGAAATTTTGCGGATTGATCAATCCGTTCGCGAGATATGGCAGTTTGGAGATAAGAAACGCTTGAGAAACTCAAAATTTTCGCAGTTGTGATGCTCGACACGAATAACTAGAACGGCCTAGGGGAAAAGTGCGCATATCGTTGTAATCGGGCGAGTTTCTACTTTCAGATACTACAGAAATTTTGCGGATTGGTCAATCCGTTCGCGAGATATGGCAGCTTGGAGGTAAGCAACACTTGAGAAACTCAAAATTTTCGCAGTTCTGATGCTCGACACGAATAACTAGAACGGCCTAGAGGCAAAGTGCGCATACCGTTGTAATCGGGCGAGTTTCTACTTTCAGATGCAACAGAAATTTTGCGGATTGGTCAATCCGTTCGCGAGATATGGCAGTTTGGAGGTAAGAAACGCTTGAGAAACTCAAAATTTTCGCAGTTCTGATGCTCGACACGAATAACTAGAACGGCCTAGGGGAAAAGTGCGCATACCGTTGTAATCGGGCGAGTTTCTACTTTAAGATGCAACAGAAATTTTGCGGATTGGTCAATCCGTTCGTGAGATATGGCAGTTTGGAGGTAAGAAACGCTTGAGAAACTCAAAATTTTCGCAGTTCTGATGCTCGAAACGAATAACTAGAACCGCCTAGGGGAAAAGTGCGCATACCGTTGTAATCGGGCGAGTTTCTACTTTCAGATGCAACAGAAATTTTGCGGATTGATCAATCCGTTCGCGAGATATGGCAGTTTGGAGATAAGAAACGCTTGAGAAACCCAAAATTTACGCAGTTCTGATGCTCGACACGAATAACTAGAACGGCCTAGGGGAAAAGTGCGCATACCGTTGTAATCGGGCGAGTTTCTACTTTCAGATGCAACAGAAATTTTGCGGATTGGTCAATCCGTTCGCGAGATATGGCAGTTTGGAGGTAAGAAACGCTTGAGAAACTCAAAATTTTCGCAGTTCTGATGCTCGAAACGAATAACTAGAACCGCCTAGGGGAAAAGTGCGCATACCGTTGTAATCGGGCGAGTTTCTACTTTCAGATGCAACAGAAATTTTGAGGATTGATCAATCCGTTCGCGAGATATGGCAGTTTGGAGATAAGAAACGCTTGAGAAACTCAAAATTTTCGCAGTTGTGATGCTCGACACGAATAACTAGAACGGCCTAGGGGAAAAGTGCTCATTCCGTTGCAATCGGGCGAGTTTCTACTTTCAAATACAACAGAAATTTTGCGGATTGGTCAATCCGTTCGCGAGATATGGCAGTTTGGAGGTAAGAAACGCTTGAGAAACTCAAAATTTTCGCAGTTCTGATGCTCGACACGAATAACTAGAACGGCCTAGGGGAAAAGTGCGCATACCGTTGTAATCGGGCGAGTTTCTACTTTAAGATGCAACAGAAATTTTGCGGATTGGTCAATCCGTTCGTGAGATATGGCAGTTTGGAGGTAAGAAACGCTTGAGAAACTCAAAATTTTCGCAGTTCTGATGCTCGAAACGAATAACTAGAACCGCCTAGGGGAAAAGTGCACATACCGTTGTAATCGGGCGAGTTTCTACTTTCAGATGCAACAGAAATTTTGCGGATTGATCAATCCGTTCGCGAGATATGGCAGTTTGGAGATAAGAAACGCTTGAGAAACTCAAAATTTTCGCAGTTGTGATGCTCGACACGAATAACTAGAACGGCCTAGGGGAAAAGTGCGCATACCGTTGTAATCGGGCGAGTTTCTACTTTCAGATACTACAGAAATTTTGCGGATTGGTCAATCCGTTCGCGAGATATGGCAGCTTGGAGGTAAGCAACACTTGAGAAACTCAAAATTTTCGCAGTTCTGATGCTCGACACGAATAACTAGAACGGCCTAGAGGCAAAGTGCGCATACCGTTGTAATCGGGCGAGTTTCTACTTTCAGATGCAACAGAAATTTTGCGGATTGGTCAATCCGTTCGCGAGATATGGCAGTTTGGAGGTAAGAAACGCTTGAGAAACTCAAAATTTTCGCAGTTCTGATGCTCGAAACGAATAACTAGAACCGCCGAGGGGAAAAGTGCGCATACCGTTGTAATCGGGCGAGTTTCTACTTTCAGATGCAACAGAAATTTTGCGGATTGATCAATCCGTTCGCGAGATATGGCAGATTGGAGATAAGAAACGCTTGAGAAACTCAAAATTTTCGCAGTTCTGATGTTCGACACGAATAACTAGAACGGCCTAGGGGAAAAGTGCGCATACCGTTGTAATCGGGCGAGTTTCTACTTTCAGATGCAATAGAAATTTTGCGGATTGGTCAATCCGTTCGCGAGATATGGCAGTTTGGAGGTAAGAAACGCTTGAGAAACTCAAAATTTTCGCAGTTCTGATGCTCGAAACGAATAACTAGAACCGCCTAGGGGAAAAGTGCGCATACCGTTGTAATCGGGCGAGCTTCTACTTTCAGATGCAACAGAAATTTTGCGGATTGATCAATCCGTTCGCGAGATATGGCAGTTTGGAGATAAGAATCGCTTGAGAAACTCAAAATTTTCGCAGTTGTGATGCTCGACACGAATAACTAGAACGGCCTAGGGGAAAAGTGCGCATACCGTTGTAATCGGGCGAGTTTCTACTTTCAGATACTACAGAAATTTTGCGGATTGGTCAATCCGTTCGCGAGATATGGCAGTTTGGAGGTAAGCAACACTTGAGAAACTCAAAATTTTCGCAGTTCTGATGCTCGACACGAATAACTAGAACGGCCTAGGGGAAAAGTGCGCATACCGTTGTAATCGGGCGAGTTTCTACTTTCAGATACAACAGAAATTTTGCGGATTGGTCAATCCGTTCGCGAGATATGGCAGTTTGGAGGTAAGAAACGCTTGAGAAACTCAAAATTTTCGCAGTTCTGATGCTCGACACGAATAACTAGAACGGCCTAGGGGAAAAGTGCGCATACCGTTGTAATCCGGCGAGCTTCTACTTTCAGATGCAACAGAAATTTTGCGGATTGATCAATCCGTTCGCGAGATATGGCAGTTTGGAGATAAGAATCGCTTGAGAAACTCAAAATTTTCGCAGTTGTGATGCTCGACACGAATAACTAGAACGGCCTAGGGGAAAAGTGCGCATACCGTTGTAATCGGGCGAGTTTCTACTTTCAGATACTACAGAAATTTTGCGGATTGGTCAATCCGTTCGCGAGATATGGCAGTTTGGAGGTAAGCAACACTTGAGAAACTCAAAATTTTCGCAGTTCTGATGCTCGACACGAATAACTAGAACGGCCTAGAGGCAAAGTGCGCATACCGTTGTAATCGGGCGAGTTTCTACTTTCAGATGCAACAGAAATTTTGCGGATTGATCAATCCGTTCGCGAGATATGGCAGATTGGAGATAAGAAACGCTTGAGAAACTCAAAATTTTCGCAGTTCTGATGCTCGACACGAATAACTAGAACGGCCTAGGGGAAAAGTGCGCATACCGTTGTAATCGGGCGTGTTTCTACTTTCAGATGCAACAGAAATTTTGCGGATTGGTCAATCCGTTCGCGAGATATGGCAGTTTGGAGGTAAGAAACGCTTGAGAAACTCAAAATTTTCGCAGTTCTGATGCTCGAAACGAATAACTAGAACGGCCTAGGGGAAAACTACACCTACCGTTGTAATCGGGCGAGTTTCTACTTTCAGATGCAACAGAAATTTTGCGGATTGGTCAATCCGTTCGCGAGATATGGCAGTTTGGAGGTAAGAAACGCTTGAGAAACTCAAAATTTTCGCAGTTCTGATGCTCGACACGAATAACTAGAACGGCCTAGGGGAAAAGTACGCATACCGTTGTAATCGGGCGAGTTTCTACTTTCAGATGCAACAGAAATTTTGCGGATTGGTCAATCCGTTCGCGAGATATGGCAGTTTGGAGGTAAGAAACGCTTGAGAAACTCAAAATTTTCGCAGTTCTGATGCTCGACACGAATAACTAGAACGGCCTAGGGGAAAACTACACCTACCGTTGTAATCGGGCGAGTTTCTACTTTCAGATACAACAGAAATTTTGCGGATTGGTCAATCCGTTCGCGAGATATGGCAGTTTGGAGGTAAGAAACGCTTGAGAAACTCAAAATTTTCGCAGTTCTGATGCTCGCAACGAATAACTAGAACCGCCTAGGGGAAAAGTGCGCATACCGTTGTAATCGGGCGAGTTTCTACTTTCAGATGCAACAGAAATTTTGCGGATTGATCAATCCGTTCGCGAGATATGGCAGATTGGGGATAAGAAACGCTTGAGAAACTGAAAATTTTCGCAGTTCTGATGCTCGACACGAATAACTAGAACGGCCTAGGGGAAAAGTGCGCATACCGTTGTAATCGGGCGTGTTTCTACTTTCAGATGCAACAGAAATTTTGCGGATTGGTCAATCCGTTCGCGAGATATGGCAGTTTGGAGGTAAGAAACGCTAGAGAAACTCAAAATTTTCGCAGTTCTGATGCTCGAAACGAATAACTAGAACGGCCTAGGGGAAAACTACACCTACCGTTGTAATCGGGCGAGTTTCTACTTTCAGATGCAACAGAAATTTTGCGGATTGGTCAATCCGTTCGCGAGGTATGGCAGTTTGGAGGTAAGAAACGCTTGAGAAACTCAAAATTTTCGCAGTTCTGATGCTCGAAACGAATAACTAGAACCGCCGAGGGGAAAAGTGCGCATACCGTTGTAATCGGGCGAGTTTCTACTTTCAGATGCAACAGAAATTTTGCGGATTGGTCAATCCGTTCGCGAGATATGGCAGTTTGGAGATAAGAAACGCTTGAGAAACTCAAAATTTTCGCAGTTGTGATGCTCGACACGAATAACTAGAACGGCCTAGGGGAAAAGTGCGCATACCGTTGTAATCGGGCGAGTTTCTACTTTCAGATACAACAGAAATTTTGCGGATTGGTCAATCCGTTCGCGAGATATGGCAGTTTGGAGGTATGAAACGCTTGAGAAACTCAAAATTTTCGCAGTTCTGATGCTCGACACGAATAACTAGAACGGCCTAGGGGAAAAGTGCGCATACCGTTGTAATCGGGCGAGTTTCTACTTTAAGGTGCAACCGAAATTTTGCGGATTGGTCAATCCGTTCGTGAGATATGGCAGTTTGGAGGTAAGAAACGCTTGAGAAACCCAAAATTTACGCAGTTCTGATGCTCGACACGAATAACTAGAACGGCCTAGGGGAAAAGTGCGCATACCGTTGTAATCGGGCGAGTTTCTACTTTCAGATGCAACAGAAATTTTGCGGATTGGTCAATCCGTTCGCGAGATATGGCAGTTTGGAGATAAGAAACGCTTGAGAAACTCAAAATTTTCGCAGTTGTGATGCACGACACGAATAACTAGAACGGCCTAGGGGAAAAGTGCGCATACCGTTGTAATCGGGCGAGTTTCTACTTTCAGATACAACAGAAATTTTGCGGATTGGTCAATCCGTTCGCGAGATATGGCAGTTTGGAGGTATGAAACGCTTGAGAAACTCAAAATTTTCGCAGTTCTGATGCTCGCAACGAATAACTAGAACCGCCTAGGGGAAAAGTGCGCATACCGTTGTAATCGGGCGAGTTTCTACTTTCAGATACAACAGAAATTTTGCGGATTGGTCAATCCGTTCGCGAGATATGGCAGTTTGGAGATAAGAAACGCTTGAGAAACTCAAAATTTTCGCAGTTGTGATGCTCGACACGAATAACTAGAACGGCCTAGGGGAAAAGTGCGCATACCGTTGTAATCGGGCGAGTTTCTACTTTCAGATACAACAGAAATTTTGCGGATTGGTCAATCCGTTCGCGAGATATGGCAGTTTGGAGATAAGAAACGCTTGAGAAACTCAAAATTTTCGCAGTTGTGATGCACGACACGAATAACTAGAACGGCCTAGGGGAAAAGTGCGCATACCGTTGTAATCGGGCGAGTTTCTACTTTCAGATACAACAGAAATTTTGCGGATTGGTCAATCCGTTCGCGAGATATGGCAGTTTGGAGGTATGAAACGCTTGAGAAACTCAAAATTTTCGCAGTTCTGATGCTCGACACGAATAACTAGAACGGCCTAGGGGAAAAGTGCGCATACCGTTGTAATCGGGCGAGTTTCTACTTTAAGGTGCAACCGAAATTTTGCGGATTGGTCAATCCGTTCGTGAGATATGGCAGTTTGGAGGTAAGAAACGCTTGAGAAACCCAAAATTTACGCAGTTCTGATGCTCGACACGAATAACTAGAACGGCCTAGGGGAAAAGTGCGCATACCGTTGTAATCGGGCGAGTTTCTACTTTCAGATGCAACAGAAATTTTGCGGATTGGTCAATCCGTTCGCGAGATATGGCAGTTTGGAGGTAAGAAACGCTTGAGAAACTCAAAATTTTCGCAGTTCTGATGCTCGAAACGAATAACTAGAACCGCCTAGGGGAAAAGTGCGCATACCGTTGTAATCGGGCGAGTTTCTACTTTCAGATGCAACAGAAATTTTGCGGATTGA
The DNA here is from genome assembly GCF_051014685.1 of Ptiloglossa arizonensis. Classification (NCBI taxonomy): domain Eukaryota; kingdom Metazoa; phylum Arthropoda; class Insecta; order Hymenoptera; family Colletidae; genus Ptiloglossa; species Ptiloglossa arizonensis. The sequence continues at coordinate 360,111 of NW_027478586.1, forward strand.
TCAATCCGTTCGCGAGATATGGCAGTTTGGAGATAAGAAACGCTTGAGAAACTCAAAATTTTCGCAGTTGTGATGCTCGACACGAATAACTAGAACGGCCTAGGGGAAAAGTGCGCATTCCGTTGTAATCGGGCGAGTTTCTACTTTCAAATACAACAGAAATTTTGCGGATTGGTCAATCCGTTCGCGAGATATGGCAGTTTGGAGATAAGAAACGCTTGAGAAACTCAAAATTTTCGCAGTTCTGATGCTCGACACGAATAACTAGAACGGCCTAGGGGAAAAGTGCGCATACCGTTGTTATCGGGCGAGTTTCTACTTTCAGATGCAACAGAAATTTTGCGGATTGGTCAATCCGTTCGCGAGATATGGCAGTTTGGAGGTAAGAAACGCTTGAGAAACTCAAAATTTTCGCAGTTCTGATGCTCGACACGAATAAGTAGAACGGCCTAGGGGAAAAGTGCGCATACCGTTGTAATCGGGCGAGTTTCTACTTTAAGATGCAACAGAAATTTTGCGGATTGGTCAATCCGTTCGTGAGATATGGCAGTTTGGAGGTAAGAAACGCTTGAGAAACTCAAAATTTTCGCAGTTGTGATGCTCGACACGAATAACTAGAACGGCCTAGGGGAAAAGTGCGCATACCGTTGTAATCGGGCGAGTTTCTACTTTCAGATACTACAGAAATTTTGCGGATTGGTCAATCCGTTCGCGAGATATGGCAGTTTGGAGGTAAGAAACGCTTGAGAAACTCAAAATTTTCGCAGTTCTGATGCTCGACACGAATAAGTAGAACGGCCTAGGGGAAAAGTGCGCATACCGTTGTAATCGGGCGAGTTTCTACTTTAAGATGTAGCAGAAATTTTGCGGATTGGTCAATCCGTTCGTGAGATATGGCAGTTTGGAGGTAAGAAACGCTTGAGAAACTCAAAATTTTCGCAGTTCTGATGCTCGAAACGAATAACTAGAACCGCCTAGGGGAAAAGTGCGCATACCGTTGTAATCGGGCGAGTTTCTACTTTCAGATGCAACAGAAATTTTGCGGATTGATCAATCCGTTCGCGAGATATGGCAGTTTGGAGATAGGAAACGCTTGAGAAACTCAAAATTTTCGCAGTTCTGATGCTCGACACGAATAACTAGAACGGCCTAGGGGAAAAGTGCGCATACCGTTGTAATCGGGCGAGTTTCTACTTTCAGATGCAACAGAAATTTTGCGGATTGGTCAATCCGTTCGCGAGATGTGGCAGTTTGGAAGTAAGAAACGCTTGAGAAACTCAAAATTTTGGCAGTTCTGATGCTCGAAACGAATACCTAGAACGGCCTAGGGGAAAAGTGCGCATATCGTTGTAATCGGGCGAGTTTCTACTTTCAGATGCAACAGAAATTATGCGGACTGGTCAATCCGTTCGCGTGATATGGCCGTTTGGATGTAAGAAACGCTTGAGAAACTCAAAATTTTCGCAGTTCTGATGCTCGAAACGAATAACTAGAACGGCCTAGGGGAAAAGTGCGCATACCGTTGTAATCGGGCGAGTTTCTACTTTCAGATGCAACAGAAATTTTGCGGATTGGTCAATCCGTTCGCGAGATATGGCAGTTTGGAGGTAAGAAACGCTTGAGAAACTCAAAATTTTCGCAGTTGTGATGCTCGACACGAATAACTAGAACGGCCTAGGGGAAAAGTGCGCATACCGTTGTAATCGGGCGAGTTTCTACTTTCAGATACAACAGAAATTTTGCGGATTGGTCAATCCGTTCGCGAGATATGGCAGTTTGGAGGTAAGAAACGCTTGAGAAACTCAAAATTTTCGCAGTTCTGATGCTCGACACGAATAACTAGAACGGCCTAGGGGAAAAGTGCGCATACCGTTGTAATCGGGCGAGTTTCTACTTTAAGATGCAACAGAAATTTTGCGGATTGGTCAATCCGTTCGTGAGATATGGCAGTTTGGAGGTAAGAAACGCTTGAGAAACTCAAAATTTTCGCAGTTCTGATGCTCGAAACGAGTAACTAGAACCGCCTAGGGGAAAAGTGCGCATACCGTTGTAATCGGGCGAGTTTCTACTTTCAGATGCAACAGAAATTTTGCGGATTGGTCAATCCGTTCGCGAGATGTGGCAGTTTGGAAGTAAGAAACGCTTGAGAAACTCAAAATTTTGGCAGTTCTGATGCTCGAAACGAATACCTAGAACGGCCTAGGGGAAAAGTGCGCATATCGTTGTAATCGGGCGAGTTTCTATTTTCAGATGCAACAGAAATTATGCGGATTGGTCAATCCGTTCGCGTGATATGGCCGTTTGGATGTAAGAAACGCTTGAGAAACTCAAAATTTTCGCAGTTCTGATGCTCGAAACGAATAACTAGAACGGCCTAGGGGAAAAGTGCGCATACCGTTGAAATCGGGTGAGTTTCTACTTTCAGATGCAACAGAAATTTTGCGGATTGGTCAATCCGTTCGCGAGATATGGCCGTTTGGATTTAAGAAACGCTTGAGAACCTCAAAATTTTCGCATTTCTGATGCTCGAAACGAATAACTAGAACGGCCTAGGGGAAAAGTGCGCATACCGTTGTAATCGGGCGAGTTTCTACTTTCAGATGCAACAGAAATTTTGCGGGTTGATCAATCCGTTCGCGAGATATGGCAGTTTGGAGATAAGAAACGCTTGAGAAACTCAAAATTTTCGCAGTTCTGATGCTCGACACGAATAACTAGAACGGCCTAGGGGAAAAGTGCGTATACCGTTGTAATCGGGCGAGTTTCTACTTTCAGATGCAACAGAAATTTTGCGGATTGGTCATTCCGTTCGCGAGATATGGCAGTTTGGAGGTAAGAAACGCTTGAGAAACTCAAAATTTTCGCAGTTGTGATGCTCGACACGAATAACTAGAACGGCCTAGGGGAAAAGTGCGCATACCGTTGTAATCGGGCGAGCTTCTACTTTCAGATGCAACAGAAATTTTGCGGATTGATCAATCCGTTCGCGAGATATGGCAGTTTGGAGATATGAAACGCTTGAGAAACTCAAAATTTTCGCTGTTGTGATGCTCGACACGAATAACTAGAACGGCCTAGGGGAAAAGTGCGCATACCGTTGTAATCGGGCGAGTTTCTACTTTCAGATACTACAGAAATTTTGCGGATTGGTCAATCCGTTCGCGAGATATGGCAGTTTGGAGGTAAGAAACGCTTGAGAAACTCAAAATTTTCGCAGTTCTGATGCTCGAAACGAATAACTAGAACGGCCTAGGGGAAAAGTGCGCATACCGTTGTAATCGGGCGAGTTTCTACTTTCAGATGCAACAGAAATTTTGCGGATTGGTCAATCCGTTCGCGAGATATGGCAGTTTGGAGGTAAGAAACGCTTGAGAAACTCAAAATTTTCGCAGTTCTGATGCTCGAAACGAATAACTAGAACCGCCGAGGGGAAAAGTGCGCATACCGTTGTAATCGGGCGAGTTTGTACTTTCAGATGCAACAGAAATTTTGCGGATTGATCAATCCGTTCGCGAGATATAGCAGTTTGGAGATAAGAAACGCTTGAGAAACTCAAAATTTTCGCAGTTGTGATGCTCGACACGAATAACTAGAACGGCCTAGGGGAAAAGTGCGCATACCGTTGTAATCGGGCGAGTTTCTACTTTCAGATACAACAGAAATTTTGCGGATTGGTCAATCCGTTCGTGAGATATGGCAGTTTGGAGGTAAGAAACGCTTGAGAAACTCAAAATTTTCGCAGTTCTGATGCTCGACACGAATAACTAGAACGGCCTAGGGGAAAAGTACGCATACCGTTGTAATCGGGCGAGTTTCTACTTTCAGATGCAACAGAAATTTTGCGGATTGATCAATCCGTTCGCGAGATATGGCAGTTTGGAGATAAGAAACGCTTGAGAAACTCAAAATTTTCGCAGTTCTGATGCTCGACACGAATAACTAGAACGGCCTAGGGGAAAAGTGCGTATACCGTTGTAATCGGGCGAGTTTCTACTTTCAGATGCAACAGAAATTTTGCGGATTGGTCAATCCGTTCGCGAGATATGGCAGTTTGGAGGTAAGAAACGCTTGAGAAACTCAAAATTTTCGCAGTTGTGATGCTCGACACGAATAACTAGAACGGCCTAGGGGAAAAGTGCGCATACCGTTGTAATCGGGCGAGTTTCTACTTTAAGATGCAACAGAAATTTTGCGGATTGGTCAATCCGTTCGTGAGATATGGCAGTTTGGAGGTAAGAAACGCTTGAGAAACTCAAAATTTTCGCAGTTCTGATGCTCGAAACGAATAACTAGAACCGCCGAGGGGAAAAGTGCGCATACCGTTGTAATCGGGCGAGTTTCTACTTTCAGATGCAACAGAAATTTTGCGGATTGATCCATCCGTTCGCGAGATATGGCAGATTGGAGATAAGAAACGCTTGAGAAACTCAAAATTTTCGCAGTTCTGATGCTCGACACGAATAACTAGAACGGCCTAGGGGAAAAGTGCGCATACCGTTGTAATCGGGCGTGTTTCTACTTTCAGATGCAATAGAAATTTTGCGGATTGGTCAATCCGTTCGCGAGATATGGCAGTTTGGAGGTAAGAAACGCTTGAGAAACTCAAAATTTTCGCAGTTCTGATGCTCGAAACGAATAACTAGAACGGCCTAGGGGAAAACTACACCTACCGTTGTAATCGGGCGAGTTTCTACTTTCAGATGCAACAGAAATTTTGCGGATTGGTCAATCCGTTCGCGAGGTATGGCAGTTTGGAGGTAAGAAACGCTTGAGAAACTCAAAATTTTCGCAGTTCTGATGCTCGAAACGAATAACTAGAACCGCCGAGGGGAAAAGTGCGCATACCGTTGTAATCGGGCGAGTTTCTACTTTCAGATGCAACAGAAATTTTGCGGATTGATCAATCCGTTCGCGAGATATGGCAGTTTGGAGATAAGAAACGCTTGAGAAACTCAAAATTTTCGCAGTTGTGATGCTCGACACGAATAACTAGAACGGCCTAGGGGAAAAGTGCGCATACCGTTGTAATCGGGCGAGTTTCTACTTTCAGATACAACAGAAACTTTGCGGATTGGTCAATCCGTTCGCGAGATATGGCAGTTTGGAGATAAGAAACGCTTGAGAAACTCAAAATTTTCGCAGTTGTGATGCTCGACACGAATAACTAGAACGGCCTAGGGGAAAAGTGCGCATACCGTTGTAATCGGGCGAGTTTCTACTTTCAGATACAACAGAAATTTTGCGGATTGGTCAATCCGTTCGCGAGATATGGCAGTTTGGAGATAAGAAACGCTTGAGAAACTCAAAATTTTCGCAGTTGTGATGCTCGACACGAATAACTAGAACGGCCTAGGGGAAAAGTGCGCATACCGTTGTAATCGGGCGAGTTTCTACTTTCAGATACAACAGAAATTTTGCGGATTGGTCAATCCGTTCGCGAGATATGGCAGTTTGGAGGTAAGAAACGCTTGAGAAACTCAAAATTTTCGCAGTTCTGATGCTCGACACGAATAACTAGAACGGCCTAGGGGAAAAGTGCGCATACCGTTGTAATCGGGCGAGTTTCTACTTTAAGATGCAACAGAAATTTTGCGGATTGGTCAATCCGTTCGTGAGATATGGCAGTTTGGAGGTAAGAAACGCTTGAGAAACCCAAAATTTACGCAGTTCTGATGCTCGACACGAATAACTAGAACGGCCTAGGGGAAAAGTGCGCATACCGTTGTAATCGGGCGAGTTTCTACTTTCAGATGCAACAGAAATTTTGCGGATTGGTCAATCCGTTCGCGAGATATGGCAGTTTGGAGGTAAGAAACGCTTGAGAAACTCAAAATTTTCGCAGTTCTGATGCTCGAAACGAATAACTAGAACCGCCTAGGGGAAAAGTGCGCATACCGTTGTAATCGGGCGAGTTTCTACTTTCAGATGCAACAGAAATTTTGCGGATTGATCAATCCGTTCGCGAGATATGGCAGTTTGGAGATAAGAAACGCTTGAGAAACTCAAAATTTTCGCAGTTGTGATGCTCGACACGAATAACTAGAACGGCCTAGGGGAAAAGTGCGCATTCCGTTGTAATCGGGCGAGTTTCTACTTTCAAATACAACAGAAATTTTGCGGATTGGTCAATCCGTTCGCGAGATATGGCAGTTTGGAGGTAAGAAACGCTTGAGAAACTCAAAATTTTCGCAGTTCTGATGCTCGACACGAATAACTAGAACGGCCTAGGGGAAAAGTGCGCATACCGTTGTAATCGGGCGAGTTTCTACTTTAAGATGCAACAGAAATTTTGCGGATTGGTCAATCCGTTCGTGAGATATGGCAGTTTGGAGGTAAGAAACGCTTGAGAAACTCAAAATTTTCGCAGTCCTGATGCTCGACACGAATAACTAGAACGGCCTAGGGGAAAAGTGCGCATACCGTTGTAATCGGGCGTGTTTCTACTTTCAGATGCAACAGAAATTTTGCGGATTGGTCAATCCGTTCGCGAGATATGGCAGTTTGGAGGTAAGAAACGCTTGAGAAACTCAAAATTTTCGCAGTTCTGATGCTCGACACGAATAACTAGAACGGCCTAGGGGAAAAGTGCGCATACCGTTGTAATCGGGCGAGTTTCTACTTTCAGATGCAACAGAAATTTTGCGGATTGGTCAATCCGTTCGTGAGATATGGCAGTTTGGAGGTAAGAAACGCTTGAGAAACTCAAAATTTTCGCAGTTCTGATGCTCGACACGAATAACTAGAACGGCCTAGGGGAAAAGTGCGCATACCGTTGTAATCGGGCGTGTTTCTACTTTCAGATGCAACAGAAATTTTGCGGATTGGTCAATCCGTTCGCGAGATATGGCAGTTTGGAGGTAAGAAACGCTTGAGAAACCCAAAATTTTCGCAGTTCTGATGCTCGAAACGAATAACTAGAACGGCCTAGTGGAAAACTACACCTACCGTTGTAATCGGGCGAGTTTCTACTTTCAGATGCAACAGAAATTTTGCGGATTGGTCAATCCGTTCGCGAGATATGGCAGTTTGGAGGTAAGAAACGCTTGAGAAACTCAAAATTTTCGCAGTTCTGATGCTCGAAACGAATAACTAGAACCGCCGAGGGGAAAAGTGCGCATACCGTTGTAATCGGGCGAGTTTCTACTTTCAGATGCAACAGAAATTTTGCGGATTGATCAATCCGTTCGCGAGATATGGCAGTTTGGAGATAAGAAACGCTTGAGAAACTCAAAATTTTCGCAGTTGTGATGCTCGACACGAATAACTAGAACGGCCTAGGGGAAAAGTGCGCATACCGTTGTAATCGGGCGAGTTTCTACTTTCAGATGCAACAGAAATTTTGCGGATTGGTCAATCCGTTCGTGAGATATGGCAGTTTGGAGGTAAGAAACGCTTGAGAAACTCAAAATTTTCGCAGTTCTGATGCTCGACACGAATAACTAGAACGGCCTAGGGGAAAAGTACGCATACCGTTGTAATCGGGCGAGTTTCTACTTTCAGATGCAACAGAAATTTTGCGGATTGATCAATCCGTTCGCGAGATATGGCAGTTTGGAGATAAGAAACGCTTGAGAAACTCAAAATTTTCGCAGTTCTGATGCTCGACACGAATAACTAGAACGGCCTAGGGGAAAAGTGCGTATACCGTTGTAATCGGGCGAGTTTCTACTTTCAGATGCAACAGAAATTTTGCGGATTGGTCAATCCGTTCGCGAGATATGGCAGTTTGGAGGTAAGAAACGCTTGAGAAACTCAAAATTTTCGCAGTTGTGATGCTCGACACGAATAACTAGAACGGCCTAGGGGAAAAGTGCGCATACCGTTGTAATCGGGCGAGTTTCTACTTTAAGATGCAACAGAAATTTTGCGGATTGGTCAATCCGTTCGTGAGATATGGCAGTTTGGAGGTAAGAAACGCTTGAGAAACTCAAAATTTTCGCAGTTCTGATGCTCGAAACGAATAACTAGAACCGCCGAGGGGAAAAGTGCGCATACCGTTGTAATCGGGCGAGTTTCTACTTTCAGATGCAACAGAAATTTTGCGGATTGATCAATCCGTTCGCGAGATATGGCAGATTGGAGATAAGAAACGCTTGAGAAACTCAAAATTTTCGCAGTTCTGATGCTCGACACGAATAACTAGAACGGCCTAGGGGAAAAGTGCGCATACCGTTGTAATCGGGCGTGTTTCTACTTTCAGATGCAACAGAAATTTTGAGGATTGGTCAATCCGTTCGCGAGATATGGCAGTTTGGAGGTAAGAAACGCTTGAGAAACTCAAAATTTTCGCAGTTCTGATGCTCGAAACGAATAACTAGAACGGCCTAGGGGAAAACTACACCTACCGTTGTAATCGGGCGAGTTTCTACTTTCAGATGCAACAGAAATTTTGCGGATTGGTCAATCCGTTCGCGAGATATGGCAGTTTGGAGGTAAGAAACGCTTGAGAAACTCAAAATTTTCGCAGTTCTGATGCTCGACACGAATAACTAGAACGGCCTAGGGGAAAAGTGCGCATACCGTTGTAATCGGGCGAGTTTCTACTTTAAGATGCAACAGAAATTTTGCGGATTGGTCAATCCGTTCGCGAGATATGGCAGTTTGGAGATAAGAAACGCTTGAGAAACTCAAAATTTTCGCAGTTCTGATGCTCGACACGAATAACTAGAACGGCCTAGGGGAAAAGTGCGTATACCGTTGTAATCGGGCGAGTTTCTACTTTCAGATGCAACAGAAATTTTGCGGATTGGTCAATCCGTTCGCGAGATATGGCAGTTTGGAGGTAAGAAACGCTTGAGAAACTCAAAATTTTCGCAGTTGTGATGCTCGACACGAATAACTAGAACGGCCTAGGGGAAAAGTGCGCATACCGTTGTAATCGGGCGAGTTTCTACTTTAAGATGCAACAGAAATTCTGCGGATTGGTCAATCCGTTCGTGAGATATGGCAGTTTGGAGGTAAGAAACGCTTGAGAAACTCAAAATTTTCGCAGTTCTGATGCTCGAAACGAATAACTAGAACCGCCGAGGGGAAAAGTGCGCATACCGTTGTAATCGGGCGAGTTTCTACTTTCAGATGCAACAGAAATTTTGCGGATTGATCAATCCGTTCGCGAGATATGGCAGATTGGAGATAAGAAACGCTTGAGAAACTCAAAATTTTCGCAGTTCTGATGCTCGACACGAATAACTAGAACGGCCTAGGGGAAAAGTGCGCATACCGTTGTAATCGGGCGTGTTTCTACTTTCAGATGCAACAGAAATTTTGAGGATTGGTCAATCCGTTCGCGAGATATGGCAGTTTGGAGGTAAGAAACGCTTGAGAAACTCAAAATTTTCGCAGTTCTGATGCTCGAAACGAATAACTAGAACGGCCTAGGGGAAAACTACACCTACCGTTGTAATCGGGCGAGTTTCTACTTTCAGATGCAACAGAAATTTTGCGGATTGGTCAATCCGTTCGCGAGATATGGCAGTTTGGAGGTAAGAAACGCTTGAGAAACTCAAAATTTTCGCAGTTCTGATGCTCGACACGAATAACTAGAACGGCCTAGGGGAAAAGTGCGCATACCGTTGTAATCGGGCGAGTTTCTACTTTAAGATGCAACAGAAATTTTGCGGATTGGTCAATCCGTTCGCGAGATATGGCAGTTTGGAGATAAGAAACGCTTGAGAAACTCAAAATTTTCGCAGTTCTGATGCTCGACACGAATAACTAGAACGGCCTAGGGGAAAAGTGCGTATACCGTTGTAATCGGGCGAGTTTCTACTTTCAGATGCAACAGAAATTTTGCGGATTGGTCAATCCGTTCGCGAGATATGGCAGTTTGGAGGTAAGAAACGCTTGAGAAACTCAAAATTTTCGCAGTTGTGATGCTCGACACGAATAACTAGAACGGCCTAGGGGAAAAGTGCGCATACCGTTGTAATCGGGCGAGTTTCTACTTTAAGATGCAACAGAAATTCTGCGGATTGGTCAATCCGTTCGTGAGATATGGCAGTTTGGAGGTAAGAAACGCTTGAGAAACTCAAAATTTTCGCAGTTCTGATGCTCGAAACGAATAACTAGAACCGCCGAGGGGAAAAGTGCGCATACCGTTGTAATCGGGCGAGTTTCTACTTTCAGATGCAACAGAAATTTTGCGGATTGATCAATCCGTTCGCGAGATATGGCAGATTGGAGATAAGAAACGCTTGAGAAACTCAAAATTTTCGCAGTTCTGATGCTCGACACGAATAACTAGAACGGCCTAGGGGAAAAGTGCGCATACCGTTGTAATCGGGCGTGTTTCTACTTTCAGATGCAACAGAAATTTTGCGGATTGGTCAATCCGTTCGCGAGATGTGGCAGTTTGGAGGTAAGAAACGCTTGAGAAACTCAAAATTTTCGCAGTTCTGATGCTCGAAACGAATAACTAGAACGGCCTAGGGGAAAACTACACCTACCGTTGTAATCGGGCGAGTTTCTACTTTCAGATGCAACAGAAATTTTGCGGATTGGTCAATCCGTTCGCGAGATATGGCAGTTTGGAGGTAAGAAACGCTTGAGAAACTCAAAATTTTCGCAGTTCTGATGCTCGACACGAATAACTAGAACGGCCTAGGGGAAAAGTGCGCATACCGTTGTAATCGGGCGAGTTTCTACTTTCAGATGCAACAGAAATTTTGCGGATTGATCAATCCGTTCGCGAGATATGGCAGATTGGAGATAAGAAACGCTTGAGAAACTCAAAATTTTCGCAGTTCTGATGCTCGACACGAATAACTAGAACGGCCTAGGGGAAAAGTGCGCATACCGTTGTAATCGGGCGTGTTTCTACTTTCAGATGCAACAGAAATTTTGAGGATTGGTCAATCCGTTCGCGAGATATGGCAGTTTGGAGGTAAGAAACGCTTGAGAAACTCAAAATTTTCGCAGTTCTGATGCTCGAAACGAATAACTAGAACGGCCTAGGGGAAAACTACACCTACCGTTGTAATCGGGCGAGTTTCTACTTTCAGATGCAACAGAAATTTTGCGGATTGGTCAATCCGTTCGCGAGATATGGCAGTTTGGAGGTAAGAAACGCTTGAGAAACTCAAAATTTTCGCAGTTCTGATGCTCGACACGAATAACTAGAACGGCCTAGGGGAAAAGTGCGCATACCGTTGTAATCGGGCGAGTTTCTACTTTAAGATGCAACAGAAATTTTGCGGATTGGTCAATCCGTTCGCGAGATATGGCAGTTTGGAGATAAGAAACGCTTGAGAAACTCAAAATTTTCGCAGTTCTGATGCTCGACACGAATAACTAGAACGGCCTAGGGGAAAAGTGCGTATACCGTTGTAATCGGGCGAGTTTCTACTTTCAGATGCAACAGAAATTTTGCGGATTGGTCAATCCGTTCGCGAGATATGGCAGTTTGGAGGTAAGAAACGCTTGAGAAACTCAAAATTTTCGCAGTTGTGATGCTCGACACGAATAACTAGAACGGCCTAGGGGAAAAGTGCGCATACCGTTGTAATCGGGCGAGTTTCTACTTTAAGATGCAACAGAAATTCTGCGGATTGGTCAATCCGTTCGTGAGATATGGCAGTTTGGAGGTAAGAAACGCTTGAGAAACTCAAAATTTTCGCAGTTCTGATGCTCGAAACGAATAACTAGAACCGCCGAGGGGAAAAGTGCGCATACCGTTGTAATCGGGCGAGTTTCTACTTTCAGATGCAACAGAAATTTTGCGGATTGATCAATCCGTTCGCGAGATATGGCAGATTGGAGATAAGAAACGCTTGAGAAACTCAAAATTTTCGCAGTTCTGATGCTCGACACGAATAACTAGAACGGCCTAGGGGAAAAGTGCGCATACCGTTGTAATCGGGCGTGTTTCTACTTTCAGATGCAACAGAAATTTTGCGGATTGGTCAATCCGTTCGCGAGATGTGGCAGTTTGGAGGTAAGAAACGCTTGAGAAACTCAAAATTTTCGCAGTTCTGATGCTCGAAACGAATAACTAGAACGGCCTAGGGGAAAACTACACCTACCGTTGTAATCGGGCGAGTTTCTACTTTCAGATGCAACAGAAATTTTGCGGATTGGTCAATCCGTTCGCGAGATATGGCAGTTTGGAGGTAAGAAACGCTTGAGAAACTCAAAATTTTCGCAGTTCTGATGCTCGACACGAATAACTAGAACGGCCTAGGGGAAAAGTGCGCATACCGTTGTAATCGGGCGAGTTTCTACTTTAAGATGCAACAGAAATTTTGCGGATTGGTCAATCCGTTCGTGAGATATGGCAGTTTGGAGGTAAGAAACGCTTGAGAAACCCAAAATTTACGCAGTTCTGATGCTCGACACGAATAACTAGAACGGCCTAGGGGAAAAGTGCGCATACCGTTGTAATCGGGCGAGTTTCTACTTTCAGATGCAACAGAAATTTTGCGGATTGGTCAATCCGTTCGCGAGATATGGCAGTTTGGAGGTAAGAAACGCTTGAGAAACTCAAAATTTTCGCAGTTCTGATGCTCGAAACGAATAACTAGAACCGCCTAGGGGAAAAGTGCGCATACCGTTGTAATCGGGCGAGTTTCTACTTTCAGATGCAACAGAAATTTTGCGGATTGATCAATCCGTTCGCGAGATATGGCAGTTTGGAGATAAGAAACGCTTGAGAAACTCAAAATTTTCGCAGTTGTGATGCTCGACACGAATAACTAGAACGGCCTAGGGGAAAAGTGCGCATACCGTTGTAATCGGGCGTGTTTCTACTTTCAGATGCAACAGAAATTTTGCGGATTGGTCAATCCGTTCGCGAGATGTGGCAGTTTGGAGGTAAGAAACGCTTGAGAAACTCAAAATTTTCGCAGTTCTGATGCTCGAAACGAATAACTAGAACGGCCTAGGGGAAAACTACACCTACCGTTGTAATCGGGCGAGTTTCTACTTTCAGATGCAACAGAAATTTTGCGGATTGGTCAATCCGTTCGCGAGATATGGCAGTTTGGAGGTAAGAAACGCTTGAGAAACTCAAAATTTTCGCAGTTCTGATGCTCGACACGAATAACTAGAACGGCCTAGGGGAAAAGTGCGCATACCGTTGTAATCGGGCGAGTTTCTACTTTAAGATGCAACAGAAATTTTGCGGATTGGTCAATCCGTTCGTGAGATATGGCAGTTTGGAGGTAAGAAACGCTTGAGAAACCCAAAATTTACGCAGTTCTGATGCTCGACACGAATAACTAGAACGGCCTAGGGGAAAAGTGCGCATACCGTTGTAATCGGGCGAGTTTCTACTTTCAGATGCAACAGAAATTTTGCGGATTGGTCAATCCGTTCGCGAGATATGGCAGTTTGGAGGTAAGAAACGCTTGAGAAACTCAAAATTTTCGCAGTTCTGATGCTCGAAACGAATAACTAGAACCGCCTAGGGGAAAAGTGCGCATACCGTTGTAATCGGGCGAGTTTCTACTTTCAGATGCAACAGAAATTTTGCGGATTGATCAATCCGTTCGCGAGATATGGCAGTTTGGAGATAAGAAACGCTTGAGAAACTCAAAATTTTCGCAGTTCTGATGCTCGACACGAATAACTAGAACGGCCTAGGGGAAAAGTGCGTATACCGTTGTAATCGGGCGAGTTTCTACTTTCAGATGCAACAGAAATTTTGCGGATTGGTCAATCCGTTCGCGAGATATGGCAGTTTGGAGGTAAGAAACGCTTGAGAAACTCAAAATTTTCGCAGTTGTGATGCTCGACACGAATAACTAGAACGGCCTAGGGGAAAAGTGCGCATACCGTTGTAATCGGGCGAGTTTCTACTTTAAGATGCAACAGAAATTCTGCGGATTGGTCAATCCGTTCGTGAGATATGGCAGTTTGGAGGTAAGAAACGCTTGAGAAACTCAAAATTTTCGCAGTTCTGATGCTCGAAACGAATAACTAGAACCGCCGAGGGGAAAAGTGCGCATACCGTTGTAATCGGGCGAGTTTCTACTTTCAGATGCAACAGAAATTTTGCGGATTGATCAATCCGTTCGCGAGATATGGCAGATTGGAGATAAGAAACGCTTGAGAAACTCAAAATTTTCGCAGTTCTGATGCTCGACACGAATAACTAGAACGGCCTAGGGGAAAAGTGCGCATACCGTTGTAATCGGGCGTGTTTCTACTTTCAGATGCAACAGAAATTTTGCGGATTGGTCAATCCGTTCGCGAGATGTGGCAGTTTGGAGGTAAGAAACGCTTGAGAAACTCAAAATTTTCGCAGTTCTGATGCTCGACACGAATAACTAGAACGGCCTAGGGGAAAAGTGCGCATACCGTTGTAATCGGGCGAGTTTCTACTTTAAGATGCAACAGAAATTTTGCGGATTGGTCAATCCGTTCGTGAGATATGGCAGTTTGGAGGTAAGAAACGCTTGAGAAACCCAAAATTTACGCAGTTCTGATGCTCGACACGAATAACTAGAACGGCCTAGGGGAAAAGTGCGCATACCGTTGTAATCGGGCGAGTTTCTACTTTCAGATGCAACAGAAATTTTGCGGATTGGTCAATCCGTTCGCGAGATATGGCAGTTTGGAGGTAAGAAACGCTTGAGAAACTCAAAATTTTCGCAGTTCTGATGCTCGAAACGAATAACTAGAACCGCCTAGGGGAAAAGTGCGCATACCGTTGTAATCGGGCGAGTTTCTACTTTCAGATGCAACAGAAATTTTGCGGATTGATCAATCCGTTCGCGAGATATGGCAGTTTGGAGATAAGAAACGCTTGAGAAACTCAAAATTTTCGCAGTTGTGATGCTCGACACGAATAACTAGAACGGCCTAGGGGAAAAGTGCGCATACCGTTGTAATCGGGCGTGTTTCTACTTTCAGATGCAACAGAAATTTTGCGGATTGGTCAATCCGTTCGCGAGATGTGGCAGTTTGGAGGTAAGAAACGCTTGAGAAACTCAAAATTTTCGCAGTTCTGATGCTCGAAACGAATAACTAGAACGGCCTAGGGGAAAACTACACCTACCGTTGTAATCGGGCGAGTTTCTACTTTCAGATGCAACAGAAATTTTGCGGATTGGTCAATCCGTTCGCGAGATATGGCAGTTTGGAGGTAAGAAACGCTTGAGAAACTCAAAATTTTCGCAGTTCTGATGCTCGACACGAATAACTAGAACGGCCTAGGGGAAAAGTGCGCATACCGTTGTAATCGGGCGAGTTTCTACTTTAAGATGCAACAGAAATTTTGCGGATTGGTCAATCCGTTCGTGAGATATGGCAGTTTGGAGGTAAGAAACGCTTGAGAAACCCAAAATTTACGCAGTTCTGATGCTCGACACGAATAACTAGAACGGCCTAGGGGAAAAGTGCGCATACCGTTGTAATCGGGCGAGTTTCTACTTTCAGATGCAACAGAAATTTTGCGGATTGGTCAATCCGTTCGCGAGATATGGCAGTTTGGAGGTAAGAAACGCTTGAGAAACTCAAAATTTTCGCAGTTCTGATGCTCGAAACGAATAACTAGAACCGCCTAGGGGAAAAGTGCGCATACCGTTGTAATCGGGCGAGTTTCTACTTTCAGATGCAACAGAAATTTTGCGGATTGATCAATCCGTTCGCGAGATATGGCAGTTTGGAGATAAGAAACGCTTGAGAAACTCAAAATTTTCGCAGTTGTGATGCTCGACACGAATAACTAGAACGGCCTAGGGGAAAAGTGCGCATTCCGTTGTAATCGGGCGAGTTTCTACTTTCAAATACAACAGAAATTTTGCGGATTGGTCAATCCGTTCGCGAGATATGGCAGTTTGGAGGTAAGAAACGCTTGAGAAACTCAAAATTTTCGCAGTTCTGATGCTCGACACGAATAACTAGAACGGCCTAGGGGAAAAGTGCGCATACCGTTGTAATCGGGCGAGTTTCTACTTTAAGATGCAACAGAAATTTTGCGGATTGGTCAATCCGTTCGTGAGATATGGCAGTTTGGAGGTAAGAAACGCTTGAGAAACTCAAAATTTTCGCAGTTCTGATGCTCGAAACGAATAACTAGAACCGCCTAGGGGAAAAGTGCACATACCGTTGTAATCGGGCGAGTTTCTACTTTCAGATGCAACAGAAATTTTGCGGATTGATCAATCCGTTCGCGAGATATGGCAGTTTGGAGATAAGAAACGCTTGAGAAACTCAAAATTTTCGCAGTTCTGATGCTCGACACGAATAACTAGAACGGCCTAGGGGAAAAGTGCGCATACCGTTGTTATCGGGCGAGTTTCTACTTTCAGATGCAACAGAAATTTTGCGGATTGGTCAATCCGTTCGCGAGATATGGCAGTTTGGAGGTAAGAAACGCTTGAGAAACTCAAAATTTTCGCAGTTCTGATGCTCGAAACGAATAACTAGAACCGCCTAGGGGAAAAGTGCGCATACCGTTGTAATCGGGCGAGCTTCTACTTTCAGATGCAACAGAAATTTTGCGGATTGATCAATCCGTTCGCGAGATATGGCAGTTTGGAGATAAGAAACGCTTGAGAAACTCAAAATTTTCGCAGTTGTGATGCTCGACACGAATAACTAGAACGGCCTAGGGGAAAAGTTCGCATACCGTTGTAATCGGGCGAGTTTCTACTTTCAGATACTACAGAAATTTTGCGGATTGGTCAATCCGTTCGCGAGATATGGCAGTTTGGAGGTAAGAAACGCTTGAGAAACTCAAAATTTTCGCAGTTCTGATGCTCGACACGAATAAGTAGAACGGCCTAGGGGAAAAGTGCGCATACCGTTGTAATCGGGCGAGTTTCTACTTTAAGATGCAACAGAAATTTTGCGGATTGGTCAATCCGTTCGTGAGATATGGCAGTTTGGAGGTAAGAAACGCTAGAGAAACTCAAAATTTTCGCAGTTCTGATGCTCGAAACGAATAACTAGAACCGCCTAGGGGAAAAGTGCGCATACCGTTGTAATCGGGCGAGTTTCTACTTTCAGATGCAACAGAAATTTTGCGGATTGATCAATCCGTTCGCGAGATATGGCAGTTTGGAGATAGGAAACGCTTGAGAAACTCAAAATTTTCGCAGTTCTGATGCTCGACACGAATAACTAGAACGGCCTAGGGGAAAAGTGCGCATACCGTTGTAATCGGGCGAGTTTCTACTTTCAGATGCAACAGAAATTTTGCGGATTGGTCAATCCGTTCGCGAGATGTGGCAGTTTGGAAGTAAGAAACGCTTGAGAAACTCAAAATTTTGGCAGTTCTGATGCTCGAAACGAATACCTAGAACGGCCTAGGGGAAAAGTGCGCATATCGTTGTAATCGGGCGAGTTTCTACTTTCAGATGCAACAGAAATTATGCGGATTGGTCAATCCGTTCGCGTGATATGGCCGTTTGGATGTAAGAAACGCTTGAGAAACTCAAAATTTTCGCAGTTCTGATGCTCGAAACGAATAACTAGAACGGCCTAGGGGAAAAGTGCGCATACCGTTGAAATCGGGTGAGTTTCTACTTTCAGATGCAACAGAAATTTTGCGGATTGGTCAATCCGTTCGCGAGATATGGCCGTTTGGATTTAAGAAACGCTTGAGAACCTCAAAATTTTCGCATTTCTGATGCTCGACACGAATAACTAGAACGGCCTAGGGGAAAAGTGCGTATACCGTTGTGATCGGGCGAGTTTCTACTTTCAGATGCAACAGAAATTTTGCGGATTGGTCAATCCGTTCGCGAGATATGGCAGTTTGGAGGTAAGAAACGCTTGAGAAACTCAAAATTTTCGCAGTTGTGATGCTCGACACGAATAACTAGAACGGCCTAGGGGAAAAGTGCGCATACCGTTGTAATCGGGCGAGTTTCTACTTTCAGATACAACAGAAATTTTGCGGATTGGTCAATCCGTTCGCGAGATATGGCAGTTTGGAGGTAAGAAACGCTTGAGAAACTCAAAATTTTCGCAGTTCTGATGCTCGACACGAATAACTAGAACGGCCTAGGGGAAAAGTGCGCATACCGTTGTAATCGGGCGAGTTTCTACTTTAAGATGCAACAGAAATTTTGCGGATTGGTCAATCCGTTCGTGAGATATGGCAGTTTGGAGGTAAGAAACGCTTGAGAAACTCAAAATTTTCGCAGTTCTGATGCTCGAAACGAGTAACTAGAACCGCCTAGGGGAAAAGTGCGCATACCGTTGTAATCGGGCGAGTTTCTACTTTCAGATGCAACAGAAATTTTGCGGATTGATCAATCCGTTCGCGAGATATGGCAGTTTGGAGATAAGAAACGCTTGAGAAACTCAAAATTTTCGCAGTTCTGATGCTCGACACGAATAACTAGAACCGCCTAGGGGAAAAGTGCGCATACCGTTGTAATCGGGCGAGTTTCTACTTTCAGATGCAACAGAAATTTTGCGGATTGGTCAATCCGTTCGTGAGATATGGCAGTTTGGAGGTAAGAAACGCTTGAGAAACTCAAAATTTTCGCAGTTCTGATGCTCGAAACGAATAACTAGAACCGCCTAGGGGAAAAGTGCGCATACCGTTGTAATCGGGCGAGTTTCTACTTTCAGATGCAACAGAAATTTTGCGGATTGATCAATCCGTTCGCGAGATATGGCAGTTTGGAGATAAGAAACGCTTGAGAAACTCAAAATTTTCGCAGTTCTGATGCTCGACACGAATAACTAGAACGGCCTAGGGGAAAAGTGCGCATACCGTTGTAATCGGGCGAGTTTCTACTTTCAGATGCAACAGAAATTTTGCGGATTGGTGAATCCGTTCGCGAGATATGGCAGTTTGGAGGTAAGCAACACTTGAGAAACTCAAAATTTTCGCAGTTCTGATGCTCGACACGAATAACTAGAACGGCCTAGAGGCAAAGTGCGCATACCGTTGTAATCGGGCGAGTTTCTACTTTCAGATGCAACAGAAATTTTGCGGATTGGTCAATCCGTTCGCGAGATGTGGCAGTTTGGAAGTAAGAAACGCTTGAGAAACTCAAAATTTTGGCAGTTCTGATGCTCGAAACGAATACCTAGAACGGCCTAGGGGAAAAGTGCGCATATCGTTGTAATCGGGCGAGTTTCTACTTTCAGATGCAACAGAAATTATGCGGATTGGTCAATCCGTTCGCGTGATATGGCCGTTTGGATGTAAGAAACGCTTGAGAAACTCAAAATTTTCGCAGTTCTGATGCTCGAAACGAATAACTAGAACGGCCTAGGGGAAAAGTGCGCATACCGTTGTAATCGGGCGAGTTTCTACTTTCAGATGCAACAGAAATTTTGCGAATTGGTCAATCCGTTCGCGAGATATGGCAGTTTGGATTTAAGAAACGCTTGAAAACCTCAAAATTTTCACATTTCTGATGCTCGAAACGAATAACTAGAACCGTCTAGGGGAAAAGTGCGCATACCGGTGTAATCGGGCGAGTTTCTACTTTCAGATGCAACAGAAATTTTGCGGATTGATCAATCCGTTCGCGAGATATGGCAGTTTGGAGATAAGAAACGCTTGAGAAACTCAAAATTTTCGCAGTTCTGGTGCACGAAACGATTGACTAGAACGGCCTAGGGGCAAAGTGCGCATACCGTTGTAATCGGGCGAGTTTCTTCTTTGAGATGCAACAGAAATTTTGCGGATTGCTCGATCCGTTCCCGAGATATGGCAGTTTGGAGGTAAGAAACGCTTGAGAAACTCAAAATTTTCGCATTTCTGATGCTCGAAACGAATAACTAGAACCGACTAGGGGAAAAGTGCGCATACCGTTGTAATCGGGCGAGTTTCTACTTTCAGATGCAACAGAAATTTTGCGGATTGATCAATCCGTTCGCGAGATATGGCAGTTTGGAGGTAAGAAACGCTTGAGAAACTCAAAATTTTCGCAGTTGTGATGCTCGACACGAATAACTAGAACGGCCTAGGGGAAAAGTGCGCATACCGTTGTAATCGGGCGAGTTTCTACTTTCAGATACAACAGAAATTTTGCGGATTGGTCAATCCGTTCGCGAGATATGGCAGTTTGGAGGTAAGAAACGCTTGAGAAACTCAAAATTTTCGCAGTTCTGATGCTCGAAACTAATAACTAGAACCGCCTAGGGGAAAAGTGCGCATACCGTTGTAATCGGGCGAGTTTCTACTTTCAGATGCAACAGAAATTTTGCGGATTGATCAATCCGTTCGCGAGATATGGCAGTTTGGAGATAAGAAACGCTTGAGAAACTCAAAATTTTCGCAGTTCTGATGCTCGACACGAATAACTAGAACGGCCTAGGGGAAAAGTGCGCATACCGTTGTGATCGGGCGAGTTTCTACTTTAAGGTGCAACAGAAATTTTGCGGATTGGTCAATCCGTTCGTGAGATATGGCAGTTTGGAGGTAAGAAACGCTTGAGAAACTCAAAATTTTCGCAGTTCTGATGCTCGAAACTAATAACTAGAACCGCCTAGGGGAGAAGTACGCATACCGTTGTAATCGGGCGAGTTTCTACTTTCAGATGCCACAGAAATTATGCGGATTGGTTAATCCGTTCGCGAGATATGGCACTTTGGAGGTAAGAAACGCTTGAGAAACTCAAAATTTTCGCAGTTCTGATGCTCGAAACGAATAACTGGAACGGCCTAGGGGAAAAGTACGCATACCGATGTAATAGGGCGAGTTTCTACTTTCAGATGCAACAGAAATTTTGCGGATTGGTCGATCCGTTCGCGAGATATGGCAGTTTGGACGTAAGAAACGCTTGAGAAACTCAAAATTTTCGCAGTTCTGGTGCACGAAACGATTGACTAGAACGGCCTAGGGGCAAAGTGCGCATACCGTTGTAATCGGGCGAGTTTCTACTTTGAGATGCAACAGAAATTTTGCGGATTGCTCGATCCGTTCGCGAGATGTGGCAGTTTGGATGTAAGAAACGCTTGAGAAACTCAAAATTTTAGCAGTTCTGATGCTCGAAACGAATAACTAGAACGGCCTAGGGGAGAAGTACGCATACCGTTGTAATTGGGCGAGTTTCTACTTTCAGATGCAACAGAAATTTTGCGGATTGGTCAATCCGTTCCCGAGATATGGCAGTTTGGAGGTAAGAAACGCTTGAGAAACTCAAAATTTTCGCATTTCTGATGCTCGAAACGAATAACTAGAACCGACTAGGGGAAAAGTGCGCATACCGTTGTAATCGGGCGAGTTTCTACTTTCAGATGCAACAGAAATTTTGCGGATTGATCAATCCGTTCGCGAGATATGGCAGTTTGGAGGTAAGAAACGCTTGAGAAACTCAAAATTTTCGCAGTTGTGATGCTCGACACGAATAACTAGAACGGCCTAGGGGAAAAGTGCGCATACCGTTGTAATCGGGCGAGTTTCTACTTTCAGATACAACAGAAATTTTGCGGATTGGTCAATCCGTTCGCGAGATATGGCAGTTTGGAGGTAAGAAACGCTTGAGAAACTCAAAATTTTCGCAGTTCTGATGCTCGAAACTAATAACTAGAACCGCCTAGGGGAAAAGTGCGCATACCGTTGTAATCGGGCGAGTTTCTACTTTCAGATGCAACAG
The DNA here is from genome assembly GCF_051014685.1 of Ptiloglossa arizonensis. Taxonomy (NCBI): domain Eukaryota; kingdom Metazoa; phylum Arthropoda; class Insecta; order Hymenoptera; family Colletidae; genus Ptiloglossa; species Ptiloglossa arizonensis. Next base: position 381,620 of record NW_027478586.1, read on the forward strand.
AAATTTTGCGGATTGATCAATCCGTTCGCGAGATATGGCAGTTTGGAGATAAGAAACGCTTGAGAAACTCAAAATTTTCGCAGTTCTGATGCTCGACACGAATAACTAGAACGGCCTAGGGGAAAAGTGCGCATACCGTTGTAATCGGGCGAGTTTCTACTTTAAGATGCAACAGAAATTTTGCGGATTGGTCAATCCGTTCGTGAGATATGGCAGTTTGGAGGTAAGAAACGCTTGAGAAACTCAAAATTTTCGCAGTTCTGATGCTCGAAACGAATAACTAGAACGGCCTAGGGGAAAAGTGCGCATACCGTTGTAATCGGGCGAGTTTCTACTTTCAGATGCAACAGAAATTTTGCGGATTGGTCAATCCGTTCGCGAGATATGGCAGTTTGGAGGTAAGCAACACTTGAGAAACTCAAAATTTTCGCAGTTTTGATGCTCGAAACGAGTAACTAGAACGGCCTAGAGGCAAAGTGCGCATACCGTTGTAATCGGGCGAGTTTCTACTTTCAGATGCAACAGAAATTTTGCGGATTGGTCAATCCGTTCGCGAGATATGGCAGTTTGGAGGTAAGCAACACTTGAGAAACTCAAAATTTTCGCAGTTCTGATGCTCGACACGAATAACTAGAACGGCCTAGAGGCAAAGTGCGCATACCGTTGTAATCGGGCGAGTTTCTACTTTCAGATGCAACAGAAATTTTGCGGATTGGTCAATCCGTTCGCGAGATGTCGCAGTTTGGAAGTAAGAAACGCTTGAGAAACTCAAAATTTTGGCAGTTCTGATGCTCGAAACGAATACCTAGAACGGCCTAGGGGAAAAGTGCGCATATCGTTGTAATCGGGCCAGTTTCTACTTTCAGATGCAACAGAAATTATGCGGATTGGTCAATCCGTTCGCGTGATATGGCCGTTTGGATGTAAGAAACGCTTGAGAAACTCAAAATTTTCGCAGTTCTGATGCTCGAAACGAATAACTAGAACGGCCTAGGGGAAAAGTGCGCATACCGTTGTAGTCGGGAGAGTTTCTGCTTTCAGATGCAACAGAAATTTTGGGGATTGGTCAATCCGTTCGCGAGATATGGCAGTTTGGATGTAAGAAACGCTTGAGAAACTCAAAATTTTCGCAGTTCTGATGCTCGAAACGAATAACTAGAACCGCCTAGGGGAAAAGTGCGCATACCGTTGTAATCGGGCGAGTTTCTACTTTCAGATGCAACAGAAATTTTGCGGATTCATCAATCCGTTCGCGAGATATGGCAGTTTGGAGATAAGAAACGCTTGAGAAACTCAAAATTTTCGCAGTTGTGATGCTCGACACGAATAACTAGAACGGCCTAGGGGAAAAGTGCGCATACCGTTGTAATCGGGCGAGTTTCTACTTTCAGATACAACAGAAATTTTGCGGATTGGTCAATCCGTTCGCGAGATATGGCAGTTTGGAGGTAAGAAACGCTTGAGAAACTCAAAATTTTCGCAGTTCTGATGCTCGACACGAAAAACTAGAACGGCCTAGGGGAAAAGTGCGCATACCGTTGTAATCGGGCGAGTTTCTACTTTCAGATACAACAGAAATTTTGCGGATTGGTCAATCCGTTCGCGAGATATGGCAGTTTGGAGGTAAGAAACGCTTGAGAAACTCAAAATTTTCGCAGTTCTGATGCTCGACACGAAAAACTAGAACGGCCTAGGGGAAAAGTGCGCATACCGTTGTAATCGGGCTAGTTTCTACTTTAAGGTGCAACAGAAATTTTGCGGATTGGTCAATCCGTTCGTGAGATATGGCAGTTTGGAGGTAAGAAACGCTTGAGAAACTCAAAATTTTCGCAGTTCTGATGCTCGAAACTAATAACTAGAACCGCCTAGGGGAAAAGTGCGCATACCGTTGTAATCGGGCGAGTTTCTACTTTCAGATGCAACAGAAATTTTGCGGATTGATCAATCCGTTCGCGAGATATGGCAGTTTGGAGATAAGAAACGCTTGAGAAACTCAATATTTTCGCAGTTCTGATGCTCGACACGAATAACTAGAACGGCCTAGGGGAAAAGTGCGCATACCGTTGTAATCGGGCGAGTTTCTAGTTTAAGGTGCAACAGAAATTTTGCGGATTGGTCAATCCGTTCGTGAGATATGGCAGTTTGGAGGTAAGAAACGCTAGAGAAACTCAAAATTTTCGCAGTTCTGATGCTCGAAACTAATAACTAGAACCGCCTAGGGGAAAAGTGCGCATACCGTTGTAATCGGGCGAGTTTCTACTTTCAGATGCAACAGAAATTTTGCGGATTGATCAATCCGTTCGCGAGATATGGCAGTTTGGAGATAAGAAACGCTTGAGAAACTCAAAATTTTCGCAGTTCTGATGCTCGACACGAATAACTAGAACGGCCTAGGGGAAAAGTGCGCATACCGTTGTAATCGGGCGAGTTTCTACTTTAAGGTGCAACAGAAATTTTGCGGATTGGTCAATCCGTTCGTGAGATATGGCAGTTTGGAGGTAAGAAACGCTTGAGAAACTCAAAATTTTCGCAGTTCTGATGCTCGAAACTAATAACTAGAACCGCCTAGGGGAAAAGTGCGCATACCGTTGTAATCGGGCGAGTTTCTACTTTCAGATGCAACAGAAATTTTGCGGATTGATCAATCCGTTCGCGAGATATGGCAGTTTGGAGATAAGAAACGCTTGAGAAACTCAAAATTTTCGCAGTTCTGATGCTCGACACGAATAACTAGAACGGCCTAGGGGAAAAGTGCGCATACCGTTGTAATCGGGCGAGTTTCTACTTTAAGATGCAACAGAAATTTTGCGGATTGGTCAATCCGTTCGTGAGATATGGCAGTTTGGAGGTAAGAAACGCTTGAGAAACTCAAAATTTTCGCAGTTCTGATGCTCGAAACGAATAACTAGAACGGCCTAGGGGAAAAGTGCGCATACCGTTGTAATCGGGCGAGTTTCTACTTTCAGATGCAACAGAAATTTTGCGGATTGGTCAATCCGTTCGCGAGATATGGCAGTTTGGAGGTAAGCAACACTTGAGAAACTCAAAATTTTCGCAGTTTTGATGCTCGAAACGAGTAACTAGAACGGCCTAGAGGCAAAGTGCGCATACCGTTGTAATCGGGCGAGTTTCTACTTTCAGATGCAACAGAAATTTTGCGGATTGGTCAATCCGTTCGCGAGATATGGCAGTTTGGAGGTAAGCAACACTTGAGAAACTCAAAATTTTCGCAGTTCTGATGCTCGACACGAATAACTAGAACGGCCTAGAGGCAAAGTGCGCATACCGTTGTAATCGGGCGAGTTTCTACTTTCAGATGCAACAGAAATTTTGCGGATTGGTCAATCCGTTCGCGAGATGTCGCAGTTTGGAAGTAAGAAACGCTTGAGAAACTCAAAATTTTGGCAGTTCTGATGCTCGAAACGAATACCTAGAACGGCCTAGGGGAAAAGTGCACATATCGTTGTAATCGGGCGAGTTTCTACTTTCAGATGCAACAGAAATTATGCGGATTGGTCAATCCGTTCGCGTGATATGGCCGTTTGGATGTAAGAAACGCTTGAGAAACTCAAAATTTTCGCAGTTCTGATGCTCGAAACGAATAACTAGAACGGCCTAGGGGAAAAGTGCGCATACCGTTGTAATCGGGTGAGTTTCTACTTTCAGATGCAACAGAAATTTTGCGGATTGGTCAATCCGTTCGCGAGATATGGCCGTTTGGATTTAAGAAACGCTTGAGAACCGCAAAATTTTCGCATTTCTGATGCTCGAAACGAATAACTAGAACGGCCTAGGGGAAAAGTGCGCATACCGTTGTAATCGGGCGAGTTTCTACTTTCAGATGCAATAGAAATTTTGGGGATTGGTCAATCCGTTCGCGAGATATGGCAGTTTGGATGTAAGAAACGCTTGAGAAACTCAAAATTTTCGCAGTTCTGATGCTCGAAACGAATAACTAGAACCGCCTAGGGGAAAAGTGCGCATACCGTTGTAATCGGGCGAGTTTCTACTTTCAGATGCAACAGAAATTTTGCGGATTGATCAATCCGTTCGCGAGATATGGCAGTTTGGAGATAAGAAACGCTTGAGAAACTCAAAATTTTCGCAGTTGTGATGCTCGACACGAATAACTAGAACGGCCTAGGGGAAAAGTGCGCATACCGTTGTAATCGGGCGAGTTTCTACTTTCAGATACAACAGAAATTTTGCGGATTGGTCAATCCGTTCGCGAGATATGGCAGTTTGGAGGTAAGAAACGCTTGAGAAACTCAAAATTTTCGCAGTTCTGATGCTCGACACGAAAAACTAGAACGGCCTAGGGGAAAAGTGCGCATACCGTTGTAATCGGGCTAGTTTCTACTTTAAGGTGCAACAGAAATTTTGCGGATTGGTCAATCCGTTCGTGAGATATGGCAGTTTGGAGGTAAGAAACGCTTGAGAAACTCAAAATTTTCGCAGTTCTGATGCTCGAAACTAATAACTAGAACCGCCTAGGGGAAAAGTGCGCATACCGTTGTAATCGGGCGAGTTTCTACTTTCAGATGCAACAGAAATTTTGCGGATTGATCAATCCGTTCGCGAGATATGGCAGTTTGGAGATAAGAAACGCTTGAGAAACTCAAAATTTTCGCAGTTCTGATGCTCGACACGAATAACTAGAACGGCCTAGGGGAAAAGTGCGCATACCGTTGTAATCGGGCGAGTTTCTACTTTAAGGTGCAACAGAAATTTTGCGGATTGGTCAATCCGTTCGTGAGATATGGCAGTTTGGAGGTAAGAAACGCTTGAGAAACTCAAAATTTTCGCAGTTCTGATGCTCGAAACTAATAACTAGAACCGCCTAGGGGAAAAGTGCGCATACCGTTGTAATCGGGCGAGTTTCTACTTTCAGATGCAACAGAAATTTTGCGGATTGATCAATCCGTTCGCGAGATATGGCAGTTTGGAGATAAGAAACGCTTGAGAAACTCAAAATTTTCGCAGTTCTGATGCTCGATACGAATAACTAGAACGGCCTAGGGGAAAAGTGCGCATACCGTTGTAATCGGGCGAGTTTCTACTTTAAGATGCAACAGAAATTTTGCGGATTGGTCAATCCGTTCGTGAGATATGGCAGTTTGGAGGTAAGAAACGCTTGAGAAACTCAAAATTTTCGCAGTTCTGATGCTCGAAACGAATAACTAGAACGGCCTAGGGGAAAAGTGCGCATACCGTTGTAATCGGGCGAGTTTCTACTTTCAGATGCAACAGAAATTTTGCGGATTGGTCAATCCGTTCGCGAGATATGGCAGTTTGGAGGTAAGCAACACTTGAGAAACTCAAAATTTTCGCAGTTTTGATGCTCGAAACGAGTAACTAGAACGGCCTAGAGGCAAAGTGCGCATACCGTTGTAATCGGGCGAGTTTCTACTTTCAGATGCAACAGAAATTTTGCGGATTGGTCAATCCGTTCGCGAGATATGGCAGTTTGGAGGTAAGCAACACTTGAGAAACTCAAAATTTTCGCAGTTCTGATGCTCGACACGAATAACTAGAACGGCCTAGAGGCAAAGTGCGCATACCGTTGTAATCGGGCGAGTTTCTACTTTCAGATGCAACAGAAATTTTGCGGATTGGTCAATCCGTTCGCGAGATGTGGCAGTTTGGAAGTAAGAAACGCTTGAGAAACTCAAAATTTTGGCAGTTCTGATGCTCGAAACGAATACCTAGAACGGCCTAGGGGAAAAGTGCGCATATCGTTGTAATCGGGCGAGTTTCTACTTTCAGATGCAACAGAAATTATGCGGATTGGTCAATCCGTTCGCGTGATATGGCCGTTTGGATGTAAGAAACGCTTGAGAAACTCAAAATTTTCGCAGTTCTGATGCTCGAAACGAATAACTAGAACGGCCTAGGGGAAAAGTGCGCATACCGTTGTAATCGGGTGAGTTTCTACTTTCAGATGCAACAGAAATTTTGCGGATTGGTCAATCCGTTCGCGAGATATGGCCGTTTGGATTTAAGAAACGCTTGAGAACCTCAAAATTTTCGCATTTCTGATGCTCGAAACGAATAACTAGAACGGCCTAGGGGAAAAGTGCGCATACCGTTGTAATCGGGCGAGTTTCTACTTTCAGATGCAACAGAAATTTTGGGGATTGGTCAATCCGTTCGCGAGATATGGCAGTTTGGATGTAAGAAACGCTTGAGAAACTCAAAATTTTCGCAGTTCTGATGCTCGAAACGAATAACTAGAACCGCCTAGGGGAAAAGTGCGCATACCGTTGTAATCGGGCGAGTTTCTACTTTCAGATGCAACAGAAATTTTGCGGATTGATCAATCCGTTCGCGAGATATGGCAGTTTGGAGATAAGAAACGCTTGAGAAACTCAAAATTTTCGCAGTTCTGATGCTCGACACGAATAACTAGAACGGCCTAGGGGAAAAGTGCGCATACCGTTGTAATCGGGCGAGTTTCTACTTTCAGATGCAACAGAAATTTTGCGGATTGGTCAATCCGTTCGCGAGATATGGCAGTTTGGAGGTAAGCAACACTTGAGAAACTCAAAATTTTCGCAGTTCTGATGCTCGACACGAATAACTAGAACGGCCTAGAGGCAAAGTGCGCATACCGTTGTAATCGGGCGAGTTTCTACTTTCAGATGCAACAGAAATTTTGCGGATTGATCAATCCGTTCGCGAGATATGGCAGTTTGGAGGTAAGAAACGCTTGAGAAACTCAAAATTTTCGCAGTTCTGATGCTCGACACGAATAACTAGAACGGCCTAGGGGAAAAGTGCGCATATCGTTGTAATCGGGCGAGTTTCTACTTTAAGATGCAACAGAAATTTTGCGGATTGGTCAATCCGTTCGTGAGATATGGCAGTTTGGAGGTAAGAAACGCTTGAGAAACTCAAAATTTTCGCAGTTCTGATGCTCGAAACGAATAACTAGAACCGCCTAGGGGAAAAGTGCGCATACCGTTGTAATCGGGCGAGTTTCTACTTTCAGATGCAACAGAAATTTTGCGGATTGGTCAATCCGTTCGCGAGATATGGCAGTTTGGAGGTAAGCAACACTTGAGAAACTCAAAATTTTCGCAGTTCTGATGCTCGACACGAATAACTAGAACGGCCTAGAGGCAAAGTGCGCATACCGTTGTAATCGGGCGAGTTTCTACTTTCAGATGCAACAGAAATTTTGCGGATTGGTCAATCCGTTCGTGAGATATGGCCGTTTGGATTTAAGAAACGCTTGAGAACCTCAAAATTTTCGCAGTTCTGATGCCTGAAATGAATAACTGGAACGGCCTAGGGGAAAACTACACCTACCGTTGTAATCGGGCGAGTTTCTACTTTCAGATGGCACAGAAATTTTGCGGATTGATCAATCCGTTCGCGAGATATGGCAGTTTGGAGATAAGAAACGTTTGAGAAACTCAAAATTTTCGCAGTTTTGATGCTCGACACGAATAACTAGAACGGCCTAGGGGCAAAGTGCGCATACCGTTGTAATCGGACGAGTTTCTACTTTCAGTTGCAACAGAAATTTTGCGGATTGGTCGATCCGTTCGCGAGATATGGCAGTTTGGAAATAAGAAACGTTTGAGAAACTCAAAATTTTCGCAGTTTTGATGCTCGAAACGAGTAACTAGGACGGCCTAGGGGAAAAGTACGCATACCGTTGTAATCGGGCGAGTTTCTACATTCAGATGCAACAGAAATTTTGCGGATTGGTCAATCCGTTCGCGAGATATGGCAGTTTGGAGGTAAGAAACGCTTGAGAAACTCAAAATTTTCGCAGTTCTGATGCTCGACACGAATAACTAGAACGGCCTAGGGGCAAAGTGCGCATACCGTTGTAATCGGGCGAGTTTCTACTTTCAGTTGCAACAGAAATTTTGCGGATTGGTCGATCCGTTCGCGAGATGTGGCAGTTTGGAAGTAAGAAACGCTTGAGAAACCCAAAATTTTGGCAGTTCTGATGCTCGACACGAATAACTAGAACGGCCTAGGGGCAAAGTGCGCATACCGTTGTAATCGGGCGAGTTTCTACTTTCAGTTGCAACAGAAATTTTGCGGATTGGTCGATCCGTTCGCGAGATGTGGCAGTTTGGAAGTAAGAAACGCTTGAGAAACCCAAAATTTTCGCAGTTCTGATGCTCGAAACGAATAACTAGAACCGCCTAGGGGAAAAGTGCGCATACCGTTGTAATCGGGCGAGTTTCTACTTTCAGATGCAACAGAAATTTTGCGGATTGATCAATCCGTTCGCGAGATATGGCAGTTTGGAGATAAGAAACGCTTGAGAAACTCAAAATTTTCGCAGTTCTGATGCTCGACACGAATAACTCGAACGGCCTAGAGGCAAAGTGCGCATACCGTTGTAATCGGGCGAGTTTCTACTTTCAGATGCAACAGAAATTTTGCGGATTGGTCAATCCGTTCGTGAGATATGGCCGTTTGGATTTAAGAAACGCTTGAGAACCTCAAAATTTTCGCAGTTCTGATGCCTGAAATGAATAACTGGAACGGCCTAGGGGAAAACTACACCTACCGTTGTAATCGGGCGAGTTTCTACTTTCAGATGGCACAGAAATTTTGCGGATTGATCAATCCGTTCGCGAGATATGGCAGTTTGGAGATAAGAAACGTTTGAGAAACTCAAAATTTTCGCAGTTCTGATGCTCGAAACGAATAATTGGAACGGCCTAGGGGAAAACTACACCTGCCGTTGTAATCGGGCGAGTTTCTACTTTCAGATGGCACAGAAATTTTGCGGATTGATCAATCCGTTAGCGAGATATGGCAGTTTGGAGATAAGAAACGTTTGAGAAACTCAAAATTTTCGCAGTTTTGATGCTCGACACGAATAACTAGAACGGCCTAGGGGCAAAGTGCGCATACCGTTGTAATCGGGCGAGTTTCTACTTTCAGATGCAACAGAAATTTTGCGGATTGGTCAATCCGTTCGCGAGATATGGCAGTTTGGAGGTAAGAAACGCTTGAGAAACTCAAAATTTTCGCAGTTCTGATGCTCGACACGAATAACTAGAACGGCCTAGGGGCAAAGTGCGCATACCGTTGTAATCGGGCGAGTTTCTACTTTCAGTTGCAACAGAAATTTTGCGGATTGGTCGATCCGTTCGCGAGATGTGGCAGTTTGGAAGTAAGAAACGCTTGAGAAACCCAAAATTTTGGCAGTTCTGATGCTCGAACGAATAACTAGAACGGCCTAGGGGAAAAGTGCGCATATCGTTGTAATCGGGCGAGTTTCTACTTTCAGATGCAACAGAAATTTTGCGGATTGGTGTATCCGTTCGCGAGATATGGCAGTTTGGAGGTAAGAAACGCTTGAGAAACTCAAAATTTTCGCAGTTCTGATGCTCGAAACGAATAGCTGGAACGGCCTAGGGGAAAAGTGCGCATACCATTGTAATCGGGCGAGTTTCTACTTTCAGATGCAACAGAAATTTTGCCGATTGATCAATCCGTTCGCGAGATATGGCAGTTTGGAGATAAGAAACGCTTGAGAAACTCAAAATTTTCGCAGTTCTGATGCTCGACACGAATAACTGGAACGGCCTAGGGGAAAAGTACGCACACCGATGTAATAGGGCGAGTTTCTACTTTCAGATGCAACAGAAATTTTGCGGATTGGTCGATCCGTTCGCGAGATATGGCAGTTTGGACGTAAGAAACGCTTGAGAAACTTAAAATTTTCGCAGTTCTGATGCTCGAAACGAATGACTAGAACGGCCTAGGGGAAAAGTACGCATACCGTTGTGATCGGGCGAGTTTCTACTTTTAGATGCAACAGAAATTTTGCGGATTGGTCAATCCGTTCGCGAGATATGGCAGTTTGGAGGTAAGAAACGCTTGAGAAACTAAAAATTTTCGCAGTTCTGATGCTCGAAATGAATAACTGGAACGGCCTAGGGGAAAAGTGCGCATACCGTTGTAATCGGGCGAGTTTCTACTTTCAGATGGCACAGAAATTTTGCGGATTGATGAATCCGTTCGCGAGATATGGCAGTTTGGAGGTAAGAAACGCTTGAGAAACTCAAAATTTTCGCAGTTCTGATGCTCGACACGAATAACTGGAACGGCCTAGGGGAAAACTACACCTACCGTTGTAATCGGGCGAGTTTCTACTTTCAGATGGCACAGAAATTTTGCGGATTGATGAATCCGTTCGCGAGATATGGCAGTTTGGAGATAAGAAACGCTTGAGAAACTCAAAATTTTCGCAGTTCTGATGCTCGAAACGAGTAACTAGAACGGCCTAGGGGAAAAGTACGCATACCGTTGTAATCGGGCGAGTTTCTACTTTCAGATGCAACAGAAATTTTGCGGATTGGTCAATCCGTTCGCGAGCTATGGCAGTTTGGAGGTAAGAAACGCTTGAGAAACTCAAAATTTTCGCAGTTCTGATGCTCGAAACGAATGACTAGAACGGCCTAGGGGAGAAGTACGCATACCGTTGTAATCGGGCGCGTTTCTACTTTCAGATGCAACAGAAATTATGCGGATTGGTTCATCCGTTCGCGAGATATGGCACTTTGGAGGTAAGAAACGCTTGAGAAACTCAAAATTTTCGCAGTTCTGATGCTCGAAACGAATAACTGGAACGGCCTAGGGGAAAAGTACGCATACCGATGTAATAGGGCGAGTTTCTACTTTCAGATGCAACAGAAATTTTGCGGATTGGTCGATCCGTTCGCGAGATATGGCAGTTTGGACGTATGAAACGCTTGAGAAACTCAAAATTTTCGCAGTTCTGATGCTCGAAACGAATGACTAGGACGGCCTAGGGGAAAAGTACGCATACCGTTGTGATCGGGCGAGTTTCTACTTTTAGATGCAACAGAAATTTTGCGGATTGGTCAATCCGTTCGCGAGATATGGCAGTTTGGATTTAAGATACGCTTGAAAACCTCAAAATTTTCACATTTCTGATGCTCGAAACGAATAACTAGAACCGCCTAGGGGAAAAGTGCGCATACCGTTGTAATCGGGCGAGTTTCTACTTTGAGATGCAACAGAAATTTTGCGGATTGGTCGATCCGTTCGCGAGATATGGCAGTTTGGACGTAAGAAACGCTTGAGAAACTCAAAATTTTCGCAGTTCTGATGCTCGAAACGAATGACTAGAACGGCCTAGGGGAAAAGTACGCATACCGTTGTAATCGGGCGAGTTTCTACTTTAAGATGCAACAGAAATTTTGCGGATTGGTCAATCCGTTCGTGAGATATGGCAGTTTGGAGGTAAGAAACGCTTGAGAAACTCAAAATTTTCGCAGTTCTGATGCTCGAAACGAATAACTAGAACGGCCTAGGGGAAAAGTGCGCATACCGTTGTAATCGGGCGAGTTTCTACTTTCAGATGCAACAGAAATTTTGCGGATTGGTCAATCCGTTCGCAAGATATGGCAGTTTGGATGTAAGCAACACTTGAGAAACTCAAAATTTTCGCAGTTCTGATGCTCGACACGAATAACTAGAACGGCCTAGAGGCAAAGTGCGCATACCGTTGTAATCGGGCGAGTTTCTACTTTCAGATGCAACAGAAATTTTGCGGATTGGTCAATCCGTTCGTGAGATATGGCCGTTTGGATTTAAGAAACGCTTGAGAACCTCAAAATTTTCGCAGTTCTGATGCCTGAAATGAATAACTGGAACGGCCTAGGGGCAAAGTGCGCATACCGTTGTAATCGGGCGAGTTTCTACTTTCAGATGCAACAGAAATTTTGCGGATTGGTCAATCCGTTCGCGAGATATGGCAGTTTGGAGATAAGAAACGTTTGAGAAACTCAAAATTTTCGCAGTTTTGATGCTCGAAACGAGTAACTAGAATGGCCTAGGGGAAAAGTACGCATACCGTTGTAATCGGGCGAGTTTCTACTTTCAGATGCAACAGAAATTTTGCGGATTGGTCAATCCGTTCGCGAGATATGGCAGTTTGGAGGTAAGAAACGCTTGAGAAACTCAAAATTTTCGCAGTTCTGATGCTCGACACGAATAACTAGAACGGCCTAGGGGCAAAGTGCGCATACCGTTGTAATCGGGCGAGTTTCTACTTTCAGTTGCAACAGAAATTTTGCGGATTGGTCGATCCGTTCGCGAGATATGGCAGTTTGGAGATAAGAAACGTTTGAGAAACTCAAAATTTTCGCAGTTTTGATGCTCGAAACGAGTAACTAGAACGGCCTAGGGGAAAAGTACGCATACCGTTGTAATCGGGCGAGTTTCTACTTTCAGATGCAACAGAAATTTTGCGGATTGGTCAATCCGTTCGCGAGATATGGCAGTTTGGAGGTAAGAAACGCTTGAGAAACTCAAAATTTTCGCAGTTCTGATGCTCGACACGAATAACTAGAACGGCCTAGGGGCAAAGTGCGCATACCGTTGTAATCGGGCGAGTTTCTACTTTCAGATGCAACAGTAATTTTGCGGATTGGTGTATCCGTTCGCGAGATATGGCAGTTTGGAGGTAAGAAACGCTTGAGAAACTCAAAATTTTCGCAGTTCTGATGCTCGAAACGAATAGCTGGAACGGCCTAGGGGAAAAGTGCGCATACCATTGTAATCGGGCGAGTTTCTACTTTCAGATGCAACAGAAATTTTGCGGATTGGTTAATCCGTTCGCGAGATATGGCCGTTTGGATTTAAGAAACGCTTGAAAACCTCAAAATTTTCACATTTCTGATGCTCGAAACGAATAACTAGAACCGCCTAGGGGAAAAGTGGGCATACCGTTGTAATCGGGCGAGTTTCTACTTTCAGATGCAACAGAAATTTTGCGGATTGGTCAATCCGTTCGCGAGATATGGCAGTTTGGAGATAAGAAACGTTTGAGAAACTCAAAATTTTCGCAGTTTTGATGCTCGAAACGAGTAACTAGAACGGCCTAGGGGAAAAGTACGCATACCGTTGTAATCGGGCGAGTTTCTACTTTCAGATGCAACAGAAATTTTGCGGATTGGTCGATCCGTTCGCGAGATATGGCAGTTTGGACGTAAGAAACGCTTGAGAAACTCAAAATTTTCGCAGTTCTGATGCTCGAAACGAATGACTAGAACGGTCTAGGGGAAAAGTACGCATACCGTTGCAATCGGGCGAGTTTCTACTTCAAGATGCAACAGAAATTTTGCGGATTGGTCAATCCGTTCGTGAGATATGGCAGTTTGGAGGTAAGAAACGCTTGAGAAACTCAAAATTTTCGCAGTTCTGATGCTCGAAACGAATAACTAGAACGGCCTAGGGGAAAAGTGCGCATACCGTTGTAATCGGGCGAGTTTCTACTTTCAGATGCAACAGAAATTTTGCGGATTGGTCAATCCGTTCGCAAGATATGGCAGTTTGGATGTAAGCAACACTTGAGAAACTCAAAATTTTCGCAGTTCTGATGCTCGACACGAATAACTAGAACGGCCTAGAGGCAAAGTGCGCATACCGTTGTAATCGGGCGAGTTTCTACTTTCAGATGCAACAGAAATTTTGCGGATTGGTCAATCCGTTCGCGAGATATGGCAGTTTGGAGGTAAGAAACGCTTGAGAAACTCAAAATTTTCGCAGTTCTGATGCTCGACACGAATAACTAGAACGGCCTAGGGGCAAAGTGCGCATACCGTTGTAATCGGGCGAGTTTCTACTTTCAGTTGCAACAGAAATTTTGCGGATTGGTCGATCCGTTCGCGAGATATGGCAGTTTGGAGATAAGAAACGTTTGAGAAACTCAAAATTTTCGCAGTTTTGATGCTCGAAACGAGTAACTAGAACGGCCTAGGGGAAAAGTACGCATACCGTTGTAATCGGGCGAGTTTCTACTTTCAGATGCAACAGAAATTTTGCGGATTGGTCAATCCGTTCGCGAGATATGGCAGTTTGGAGGTAAGAAACGCTTGAGAAACTCAAAATTTTCGCAGTTCTGATGCTCGACACGAATAACTAGAACGGCCTAGGGGCAAAGTGCGCATACCGTTGTAATCGGGCGAGTTTCTACTTTCAGTTGCAACAGAAATTTTGCGGATTGGTCGATCCGTTCGCGAGATATGGCAGTTTGGAGATAAGAAACGTTTGAGAAACTCAAAATTTTCGCAGTTTTGATGCTCGAAACGAGTAACTAGAACGGCCTAGGGGAAAAGTACGCATACCGTTGTAATCGGGCGAGTTTCTACTTTCAGATGCAACAGAAATTTTGCGGATTGGTCAATCCGTTCGCGAGATATGGCAGTTTGGAGGTAAGAAACGCTTGAGAAACTCAAAATTTTCGCAGTTCTGATGCTCGACACGAATAACTAGAACGGCCTAGGGGCAAAGTGCGCATACCGTTGTAATCGGGCGAGTTTCTACTTTCAGATGCAACAGTAATTTTGCGGATTGGTGTATCCGTTCGCGAGATATGGCAGTTTGGAGGTAAGAAACGCTTGAGAAACTCAAAATTTTCGCAGTTCTGATGCTCGAAACGAATAGCTGGAACGGCCTAGGGGAAAAGTGCGCATACCATTGTAATCGGGCGAGTTTCTACTTTCAGATGCAACAGAAATTTTGCGGATTGGTTAATCCGTTCGCGAGATATGGCCGTTTGGATTTAAGAAACGCTTGAAAACCTCAAAATTTTCACATTTCTGATGCTCGAAACGAATAACTAGAACCGCCTAGGGGAAAAGTGGGCATACCGTTGTAATCGGGCGGGTTTCTACTTTCAGATGCAACAGAAATTTTGCGGATTGATCAATCCGTTCGCGAGATATGGCAGTTTGGAGATAAGAAACGCTTGAGAAACTCAAAATTTTCGCAGTTCTGGTGCACGAAACGATTGACTAGAACGGCCTAGGGGCAAAGTGCGCATACCGTTGTAATCGGGCGAGTTTCTACTTTGAGATGCAACAGAAATTTTGCGGATTGGTCGATCCGTTCGCGAGATGTGGCAGTTTGGATGTAAGAAACGCTTGAGAAACTCAAAATTTTAGCAGTTCTGATGCTCGACACGAATAACTAGAACGGCCTAGGGGAAAAGTGCGCATACCGTTGTAATCGGGCGAGTTTCTACTTTGAGATGCAACAGAAATTTTGCGGATTGGTCGATCCGTTCGCGAGATGTGGCAGTTTGGATGTAAGAAACGCTTGAGAAACTCAAAATTTTAGCAGTTCTGATGCTCGAAACGAATAACTAGAACGGCCTAGGGGAGAAGTACGCATACCGTTGTAATCGGGCGAGATTCTACTTTCAGATGCAACAGAAATTATGCGGATTGGTCAATCCGTTCGCGGGATATGGCAGTTTGGAGGTAAGAAACGCTTGAGAAACTCAAAATTTTCGCAGTTCTGATGCTCGAAACGAATAACTGGAACGGCCTAGGGGAAAAGTACGCATACCGATGTAATAGGGCGAGTTTCTACTTTCAGATGCAACAGAAATTTTGCGGATTGGTCGATCCGTTCGCGAGATATGGCAGTTTGGACGTAAGAAACGCTTGAGAAACTCAAAATTTTCGCAGTTCTGATGCTCGAAACGAATGACTAGAACGGCCTAGGGGAAAAGTACGCATACCGTTGTGATCGGGCGAGTTTCTACTTTTAGATGCAACAGAAATTTTGCGGATTGGTCAATCCGTTCGCGAGATATGGCAGTTTGGAGGTAAGAAACGCTTGAGAAACTAAAAATTTTCGCAGTTCTGATGCTCGAAATGAATAACTGGAACGGCCTAGGGGAAAAGTGCGCATACCGTTGTAATCAGGCGAGTTTCTACTTTCAGATGGCACAGAAATTTTGCGGATTGATGAATCCGTTCGCGAGATATGGCAGTTTGGAGGTAAGAAACGCTTGGAAACTCAAAATTTTCGCAGTTCTGATGCTCGACACGAATAACTGGAACGGCCTAGGGGAAAACCACACCTACCGTTGTAATCGGGCGAGTTTCTACTTTCAGATGGCACGGAAATTTTGCGGATTGATGAATCCGTTCGCGAGATATGGCAGTTTGGAGATAAGAAACGCTTGAGAAACTCAAAATTTTCGCAGTTCTGATGCTCGAAACGAATAACTGGAACGGCCTAGGGGAAAAGTACGCATACCGATGTAATAGGGCGAGTTTCTACTTTCAGATGCAACAGAAATTTTGCGGATTGGTCGATCCGTTCGCGAGATATGGCAGTTTGGACGTAAGAAACGCTTGAGAAACTCAAAATTTTCGCAGTTCTGATGCTCGAAACGAATGACTAGAACGGCCTAGGGGAGAAGTACGCATACCGTTGTAATCGGGCGAGTTTCTACTTTCAGATGCAACAGAAATTATGCGGATTGGTTCATCCGTTCGCGAGATATGGCACTTTGGAGGTAAGAAACGCTTGAGAAACTCAAAATTTTCGCAGTTCTGATGCTCGAAACGAATAACTGGAACGGCCTAGGGGAAAAGTACGCATACCGATGTAATAGGGCGAGTTTCTACTTTCAGATGCAACAGAAATTTTGCGGATTGGTCGATCCGTTCGCGAGATATGGCAGTTTGGACGTAAGAAACGCTTGAGAAACTCAAAATTTTCGCAGTTCTGATGCTCGAAACGAATGACTAGAACGGCCTAGGGGAAAAGTACGCATACCGTTGTGATCGGGCGAGTTTCTACTTTTAGATGCAACAGAAATTTTGCGGATTGGTCAATCCGTTCGCGAGATATGGCAGTTTGGATTGAAGATACGCTTGAAAACCTCAAAATTTTCACATTTCTGATGCTCGAAACGAATAACTAGAACCGCCTAGGGGAAAAGTGCGCATACCGTTGTAATCGGGCTAGTTTCTACTTTGAGATGCAACAGAAATTTTGCGGATTGGTCGATCCGTTCGCGAGATGTGGCAGTTTGGATGTAAGAAACGCTTGAGAAACTCAAAATTTTAGCAGTTCTGATGCTCGAAACAAATAACTAGAACGGCCTAGGGGAGAAGTACGCATACCGTTGTAATCGGGCGAGATTCTACTTTCAGATGCAACAGAAATTATGCGGATTGGTCAATCCGTTCGCGGGATATGGCAGTTTGGAGGTAAGAAACGCTTGAGAAACTCAAAATTTTCACAGTTCTGATGCTCGAAACGAATAACTGGAACGGCCTAGGGGAAAACTACACCTACCGTTGTAATCGGGCGAGTTTCTACTTTCAGATGGCACAGAAATTTTGCGGATTGATGAATCCGTTCGCGAGATATGGCAGTTTGGAGATAAGAAACGCTTGAGAAACTCAAAATTTTCGCAGTTCTGATGCTCGAAACGAGTAACTAGAACGGCCTAGGGGAAAAGTACGCATACCGTTGTAATCGGGCGAGTTTCTACTTTCAGATGCAACAGAAATTTTGCGGATTGGTCAATCCGTTCGCGAGATATGGCAGTTTGGAGGTAAGAAACGCTTGAGAAACTCAAAATTTTAGCAGTTCTGATGCTCGAAACGAATAACTAGAACGGCCTAGGGGAGAAGTACGCATACCGTTGTAATCGGGCGAGTTTCTACTTTCAGATGCAACAGAAATTTTGCGGATTGGTCAATCCGTTCCCGAGATATGGCAGTTTGGAGGTAAGAAACGCTTGAGAAACTCAAAATTTTCGCATTTCTGATGCTCGAAACGAATAACTAGAACCGCCTAGGGGAAAAGTGCGCATACCGTTGTAATCGGGCGAGTTTCTACTTTCAGAAGCAACAGAAATTTTGCGGATTGGTCAATCCGTTCGCGAGATATGGCAGTTTGGAGGTAAGAAACGCTTGAGAAACTAAAAATTTTCGCAGTTCTGATGCTCGAAACGAATAACTAGAACCGCCTAGTGGAAAAGTGCGCATACCGTTCTAATCGGGCGAGTTTCTACTTTCAGATGCAACAGAAATTTTGCGGATTGATCAATCCGTTCGCGAGATATGGCAGTTTGGAGATAAGAAACGCTTGAGAAACTCAAAATTTTCGCAGTTGTGATGCTCGACACGAATAACTAGAACGGCCTAGGGGAAAAGTGCGCATACCGTTGTAATCGGGCGAGTTTCTACTTTCAGATACAACAGAAATTTTGCGGATTGGTCAATCCGTTCGCGAGATATGGCAGTTTGGAGGTAAGAAACGCTTGAGAAACTCAAAATTTTCGCAGTTCTGATGCTCGAAACGAATAGCTGGAACGGCCTAGGGGAAAAGTGCGCATACCGTTGTAATCGGGCGAGTTTCTACTTTCAGATGCAACAGAAATTTTGCGGATTGATCAATCCGTTCGCGAGATATGGCAGTTTGGAGATAAGAAACGCTTGAGAAACTCAAAATTTTCGCAGTTCTGATGCTCGACACGAATAACTAGAACGGCCTAGGGGAAAAGTGCGCATACCGTTGTAATCGGGCGAGTTTCTACTTTCAGATGCAACAGAAATTTTGCGGATTGATCAATCCGTTCGCGAGATATGGCAGTTTGGAGATAAGAAACGCTTGAGAAACTCAAAATTTTCGCAGTTCTGGTGCACGAAACGATTGACTAGAACGGCCTAGGGGCAAAGTGCGCATACCGTTGTAATCGGGCGAGTTTCTACTTTGAGATGCAACAGAAATTTTGCGGATTGGTCGATCCGTTCGCGAGATGTGGCAGTTTGGATGTAAGAAACGCTTGAGAAACTCAAAATTTTAGCAGTTCTGATGCTCGAAACGAATAACTAGAACGGCCTAGTGGAGAAGTACGCATACCGTTGTAATCGGGCGAGATTCTACTTTCAGATGCAACAGAAATTATGCGGATTGGTCAATCCGTTCGCGGGATATGGCAGTTTGGAGGTAAGAAACGCTTGAGAAACTCAAAATTTTCGCAGTTCTGATGCTCGAAACGAATAACTGGAACGGCCTAGGGGAAAACTACACCTACCGTTGTAATCGGGCGAGTTTCTACTTTCAGATGGCACAGAAATTTTGCGGATTGATGAATCCGTTCGCGAGATATGGCAGTTTGGAGATAAGAAACGCTTGAGAAACTCAAAATTTTCGCAGTTCTGATGCTCGAAACGAGTAAGTAGAACGGCCTAGGGGAAAAGTGCGCATACCGTTGTAATCGGGCGAGTTTCTACTTTCAGATACAACAGAAATTTTGCGGATTGGTCAATCCGTTCGCGAGATATGGCAGTTTGGAGGTAAGAAACGCTTGAGAAACTCAAAATTTTCGCAGTTCTGATGCTCGAAACGAATAGCTGGAACGGCCTAGGGGAAAAGTGCGCATACCGTTGTAATCGGGCGAGTTTCTACTTTCAGATGCAACAGAAATTTTGCGGATTGATCAATCCGTTCGCGAGATATGGCAGTTTGGAGATAAGAAACGCTTGAGAAACTCAAAATTTTCGCAGTTCTGATGCTCGACACGAATAACTAGAACGGCCTAGGGGAAAAGTGCGCATACCGTTGTAATCGGGCGAGTTTCTACTTTCAGATGCAACAGAAATTTTGCGGATTGATCAATCCGTTCGCGAGATATGGCAGTTTGGAGATAAGAAACGCTTGAGAAACTCAAAATTTTCGCAGTTCTGGTGCACGAAACGATTGACTAGAACGGCCTAGGGGCAAAGTGCGCATACCGTTGTAATCGGGCGAGTTTCTACTTTGAGATGCAACAGAAATTTTGCGGATTGGTCGATCCGTTCGCGAGATGTGGCAGTTTGGATGTAAGAAACGCTTGAGAAACTCAAAATTTTAGCAGTTCTGATGCTCGAAACGAATAACTAGAACGGCCTAGTGGAGAAGTACGCATACCGTTGTAATCGGGCGAGATTCTACTTTCAGATGCAACAGAAATTATGCGGATTGGTCAATCCGTTCGCGGGATATGGCAGTTTGGAGGTAAGAAACGCTTTAGAAACTCAAAATTTTCGCAGTTCTGATGCTCGAAACGAATAGCTGGAACGGCCTAGGGGAAAAGTGCGCATACCGTTGTAATCGGGCGAGTTTCTACTTTCAGATGCAACAGAAATTTTGCGGATTGATCAATCCGTTCGCGAGATATGGCAGTTTGGAGATAAGAAACGCTTGAGAAACTCAAAATTTTCGCAGTTCTGATGCTCGACACGAATAACTAGAACGGCCTAGGGGAAAAGTGCGCATACCGTTGTAATCGGGCGAGTTTCTACTTTCAGATGCAACAGAAATTTTGCGGATTGATCAATCCGTTCGCGAGATATGGCAGTTTGGAGATAAGAAACGCTTGAGAAACTCAAAATTTTCGCAGTTCTGGTGCACGAAACGATTGACTAGAACGGCCTAGGGGCAAAGTGCGCATACCGTTGTAATCGGGCGAGTTTCTACTTTGAGATGCAACAGAAATTTTGCGGATTGGTCGATCCGTTCGCGAGATGTGGCAGTTTGGATGTAAGAAACGCTTGAGAAACTCAAAATTTTAGCATTTCTGATGCTCGAAACGAATAACTAGAACGGCCTAGTGGAGAAGTACGCATACCGTTGTAATCGGGCGAGATTCTACTTTCAGATGCAACAGAAATTATGCGGATTGGTCAATCCGTTCGCGGGATATGGCAGTTTGGAGGTAAGAAACGCTTGAGAAACTCAAAATTTTCGCAGTTCTGATGCTCGAAACGAATAACTGGAACGGCCTAGGGGAAAACTACACCTACCGTTGTAATCGGGCGAGTTTCTACTTTCAGATGGCACAGAAATTTTGCGGATTGATGAATCCGTTCGCGAGATATGGCAGTTTGGAGATAAGAAACGCTTGAGAAACTCAAAATTTTCGCAGTTCTGGTGCACGAAACGATTGACTAGAACGGCCTAGGGGCAAAGTGCGCATACCGTTGTAATCGGGCGAGTTTCTACTTTGAGATGCAACAGAAATTTTGCGGATTGGTCGATCCGTTCGCGAGATGTGGCAGTTTGGATGTAAGAAACGCTTGAGAAACTCAAAATTTTAGCAGTTCTGATGCTCGAAACGAATAACTAGAACGGCCTAGTGGAGAAGTACGCATACCGTTGTAATCGGGCGAGATTCTACTTTCAGATGCAACAGAAATTATGCGGATTGGTCAATCCGTTCGCGGGATATGGCAGTTTGGAGGTAAGAAACGCTTGAGAAACTCAAAATTTTCGCAGTTCTGATGCTCGAAACGAATAACTGGAACGGCCTAGGGGAAAACTACACCTACCGTTGTAATCGGGCGAGTTTCTACTTTCAGATGGCACAGAAATTTTGCGGATTGATGAATCCGTTCGCGAGATATGGCAGTTTGGAGATAAGAAACGCTTGAGAAACTCAAAATTTTCGCAGTTCTGATGCTCGAAACGAGTAACTAGAACGGCCTAGGGGAAAAGTACGCATACCGTTGTAATCGGGCGAGTTTCTACTTTCAGATGCAACAGAAATTTTGCGGATTGGTGTATCCGTTCGCGAGATATGGCAGTTTGGAGGTAAGAAACGCTTGAGAAACTCAAAATTTTCGCAGTTCTGATGCTCGAAACGAATAGCTGGAACGGCCTAGGGGAAAAGTGCGCATACCGTTGTAATCGGGCGAGTTTCTACTTTCAGATGCAACAGAAATTTTGCGGATTGATCAATCCGTTCGCGAGATATGGCAGTTTGGAGATAAGAAACGCTTGAGAAACTCAAAATTTTCGCAGTTCTGATGCTCGACACGAATAACTAGAACGGCCTAGGGGAAAAGTGCGCATACCGTTGTAATCGGGCGAGTTTCTACTTTCGGATGCAACAGAAATTTTGCGGATTGGTGTATCCGTTCGCGAGATATGGCAGTTTGGAGGTAAGAAACGCTTGAGAAACTCAAAATTTTCGCAGTTCTGATGCTCGAAACGAATAGCTGGAACGGCCTAGGGGAAAAGTGCGCATACCGTTGTAATCGGGCGAGTTTCTACTTTCAGATGCAACAGAAATTTTGCGGATTGATCAATCCGTTCGCGAGATATGGCAGTTTGGATATAAGAAACGCTTGAGAAACTCAAAATTTTCGCAGTTCTGGTGCACGAAACGATTGACTAGAACGGCCTAGGGGCAAAGTGCGCATACCGTTGTAATCGGGCGAGTTTCTACTTTGAGATGCAACAGAAATTTTGCGGATTGGTCGATCCGTTCGCGAGATGTGGCAGTTTGGATGTAAGAAACGCTTGAGAAACTCAAAATTTTAGCAGTTCTGATGCTCGAAACGAATAACTAGAACGGCCTAGGGGAGAAGTACGCATACCGTTGTAATCGGGCGAGATTCTACTTTCAGATGCAACAGAAATTATGCGGATTGGTCAATCCGTTCGCGGGATATGGCAGTTTGGAGGTAAGAAACGCTTGAGAAACTCAAAATTTTCGCAGTTCTGATGCTCGAAACGAATAACTGGAACGGCCTAGGGGAAAACTACACCTACCGTTGTAATCGGGCGAGTTTCTACTTTCAGATGGCACAGAAATTTTGCGGATTGATGAATCCGTTCGCGAGATATGGCAGTTTGGAGATAAGAAACGCTTGAGAAACTCAAAATTTTCGCAGTTCTGATGCTCGAAACGAGTAACTAGAACGGCCTAGGGGAAAAGTACGCATACCGTTGTAATCGGGCGAGTTTCTACTTTCAGATGCAACAGAAATTTTGCGAATTGGTTAATCCGTTCGCGAGATATGGCACTTTGGAGGTAAGAAACGCTTGAGAAACTCAAAATTTTCGCAGTTCTGATGCTCGAAACGAATAACTGGAACGGCCTAGGGGAAAAGTACGCATACCGATGTAATAGGGCGAGTTTCTACTTTCAGATGCAACAGAAATTTTGCGGATTGGTCGATCCGTTCGCGAGATATGGCAGTTTGGACGTAAGAAACGCTTGAGAAACTCAAAATTTTCGCAGTTCTGATGCTCGAAACGAATGACTAGAACGGCCTAGGGGAAAAGTACGCATACCGTTGTGATCGGGCGAGTTTCTACTTTTAGATGCAACAGAAATTTTGCGGATTGGTCAATCCGTTCGCGAGATATGGCAGTTTGGAGGTAAGAAACGCTTGAGAAACTAAAAATTTTCGCAGTTCTGATGCTCGAAATGAATAACTGGAACGGCCTAGGGGAAAAGTGCGCATACCGTTGTAATCGGGCGAGTTTCTACTTTCAGATGACACAGAAATTTTGCGGATTGATGAATCCGTTCGCGAGATATGGCAGTTTGGAGGTAAGAAACGCTTGAGAAACTCATAATTTTCGCAGTTCTGATGCTCGACACGAATAACTGGAACGGCCTAGGGGAAAACTACACCTACCGTTGTAATCGGGCGAGTTTCTACTTTCAGATGGCACAGAAATTTTGCGGATTGATGAATCCGTTCGCGAGATATGGCAGTTTGGAGATAAGAAACGCTTGAGAAACTCAAAATTTTCGCAGTTCTGATGCTCGAAACGAGTAACTAGAACGGCCTAGGGGAAAAGTACGCATACCGTTGTAATCGGGCGAGTTTCTACTTTCAGATGCAACAGAAATTTTGCGGATTGGTCAATCCGTTCGCGAGCTATGGCAGTTTGGAGGTAAGAAACGCTTGAGAAACTCAAAATTTTCGCAGTTCTGATGCTCGAAACGAATGACTAGAACGGCCTAGGGGAGAAGTACGCATACCGTTGTAATCGGGCGAGTTTCTACTTTCAGATGCAACAGAAATTATGCGGATTGGTTCATCCGTTCGCGAGATATGGCACTTTGGAGGTAAGAAACGCTTGAGAAACTTAAAATTTTCGCAGTTCTGATGCTCGAAACGAATAACTGGAACGGCCTAGGGGAATAGTACGCATACCGATGTAATAGGGCGAGTTTCTACTTTCAGATGCAACAGAAATTTTGCGGATTGGTCGATTCGTTCGCGAGATATGGCAGTTTGGACGTAAGAAACGCTTGAGAAACTCAAAATTTTCGCAGTTCTGATGCTCGAAACGAATGACTAGAACGGCCTAGGGGAAAAGTACGCATACCGTTGTGATCGGGCGAGTTTCTACTTTTAGATGCAACAGAAATTTTGCGGATTGGTCAATCCGTTCGCGAGACATGGCAGTTTGGATTTAAGATACGCTTGAAAACCTCAAAATTTTCACATTTCTGATGCTCGAAACGAATAACTAGAACCGCCTAGGGGAAAAGTGCGCATACCGTTGTAATCGGGCGAGTTTCTACTTTGAGATGCAACAGAAATTTTGCGGATTGGTCGATCCGTTCGCGAGATGTGGCAGTTTGGATGTAAGAAACGCTTGAGAAACTCAAAATTTTAGCAGTTCTGATGCTCGAAACGAATAACTAGAACGGCCTAGGGGAGAAGTACGCATACCGTTGTAATCGGGCGAGATTCTACTTTCAGATGCAACAGAAATTATGCGGATTGGTCAATCCGTTCGCGGGATATGGCAGTTTGGAGGTAAGAAACGCTTGAGAAACTCAAAATTTTCGCAGTTCTGATGCTCGAAACGAATAACTGGAACGGCCTAGGGGAAAACTACACCTACCGTTGTAATCGGGCGAGTTTCTACTTTCAGATGGCACAGAAATTTTGCGGATTGATGAATCCGTTCGCGAGATATGGCAGTTTGGAGATAAGAAACGCTTGAGAAACTCAAAATTTTCGCAGTTCTGATGCTCGAAACGAGTAACTAGAACGGCCTAGGGGAAAAGTACGCATACCGTTGTAATCGGGCGAGTTTCTACTTTCAGATGCAACAGAAATTTTGCGGATTGGTCAATCCGTTCGCGAGATATGGCAGTTTGGAGGTAAGAAACGCTTGAGAAACTCAAAATTTTCGCAGTTCTGATGCTCGACACGAATAACTAGAACGGCCTAGGGGAAAAGTGCGCATACCGTTGTAATCGGGCGAGTTTCTACTTTGAGATGCAACAGAAATTTTGCGGATTGGTCGATCCGTTCGCGAGATGTGGCGGTTTGGAGATAAGAAACGCTTGAGAAACTCAAAATTTTCGCAGTTCTGGTGCACGAAACGATTGACTAGAACGGCCTAGGGGAAAAGTGCGCATACCGTTGTAATCGGTCGAGTTTCTACTTTCAGATGCAACAGAAATTTTGCGGATTGGTCAATCCGTTCCCGAGATATGGCAGTTTGGAGGTTAGAAACGCTTGAGAAACTCAAAATTTTCGCATTTCTGATGCTCGAAACGAATAACTAGAACCGCCTAGGGGAAAAGTGCGCATACCGTTGTAATCGGGCGAGTTTCTACTTTCAGAAGCAACAGAAATTTTGCGGATTGGTCAATCCGTTCGCGAGATATGGCAGTTTGGAGGTAAGAAACGCTTGAGAAACTCAAAATTTTCGCAGTTCTGATGCTCGAAACGAATAACTAGAACCGCCTAGTGGAAAAGTGCGCATACCGTTCTAATCGGGCGAGTTTCTACTTTCAGATGCAACAGAAATTTTGCGGATTGATCAATCCGTTCGCGAGATATGGCAGTTTGGAGATAAGAAACGCTTGAGAAACTCAAAATTTTCGCAGTTGTGATGCTCGACACGAATAACTAGAACGGCCTAGGGGAAAAGTGCGCATACCGTTGTAATTGGGCGAGTTTCTACTTTCAGATACAACAGAAATTTTGCGGATTGGTCAATCCGTTCGCGAGATATGGCAGTTTGGAGGTAAGAAACGCTTGAGAAACCCAAAATTTTGGCAGTTCTGATGCTCGAACGAATAACTAGAACGGCCTAGGGGAAAAGTGCGCATATCGTTGTAATCGGGCGAGTTTCTACTTTCAGATGCAACAGAAATTTTGCGGATTGGTGTATCCATTCGCGAGATATGGCAGTTTGGAGGTAAGAAACGCTTGAGAAACTCAAAATTTTCGCAGTTCTGATGCTCGAAACGAATAGCTGGAACGGCCTAGGGGAAAAGTGCGCATACCGTTGTAATCGGGCGAGTTTCTACTTTCAGATGCAACAGAAATTTTGCGGATTGATCAATCCGTTCGCGAGATATGGCAGTTTGGAGATAAGAAACGCTTGAGAAACTCAAAATTTTCGCAGTTCTGATGCTCGACACGAATAACTAGAACGGCCTAGGGGAAAAGTGCGCATACCGTTGTAATCGGGCGAGTTTCTACTTTCAGATGCAACAGAAATTTTGCGGATTGATCAATCCGTTCGCGAGATATGGCAGTTTGGAGATAAGAAACGCTTGAGAAACTCAAAATTTTCGCAGTTCTGATGCTCGACACGAATAACTAGAACGGCCTAGGGGAAAAGTGCGCATACCATTGTAATCGGGCGAGTTTCTACTTTCAGATGCAACAGAAATTTTGCGGATTGGTCAATCCGTTCGCGAGATATGGCAGTTTGGAGGTAAGAAACGCTTGAGAAACTCAAAATTTTCGCAGTTCTGATGCTCGACACGAATAACTAGAACGGCCTAGGGGAAAAGTGCGCATACCGTTGTAATCGGGCGTGTTTCTACTTTCAGATGCAACAGAAATTTTGCGAATTGGTCAATCCGTTCGCGAGATATGGCAGTTTGGAGGTAAGAAACGCTTGAGAAACTCAAAATTTTCGCAGTTCTGATGCTCGACACGAATAACTAGAACGGCCTAGGGGAAAACTACACCCACCGTTGTAATCGGGCGAGTTTCTACTTTCAGATACAACAGAAATTTTGCGGATTGGTCAATCCGTTCGCGAGATATGGCAGTTTGGAGGTAAGAAACGCTTGAGAAACTCAAAATTTTCGCAGTTCTGATGCCCGAAACGAATAACTACAACCGCCTAGGGGAAAAGTGCGCATACCGTTGTAATCGAGCGAGTTTCTACTTTCAGATGCAACAGAAATTTTGCGGATTGATCAATCCGTTCGCGAGATATGGCAGATTGGAGATAAGAAACGCTTGAGAAACTCAAAATTTTCGCAGTTCTGATGCTCGACACGAATAACTAGAACGGCCTAGGGGAAAACTACACATACCGTTGTAATCGGGCGAGTTTCTACTTTCAGATACAACAGAAATTTTGCGGATTGGTCAATCCGTTCGCGAGATATGGCAGTTTGGAGGTAAGAAACGCTTGAGAAACTCAAAATTTTCGCAGTTCTGATGCCCGAAACGAATAACTACAACCGCCTAGGGGAATAGTGCGCATACCGTTGTAATCGGGCGAGTTTCTACTTTCAGATGCAACAGAAATTTTGCGGATTGATCAATCCGTTCGCGAGATATGGCAGATTGGAGATAAGAAACGCTTGAGAAACTCAAAATTTTCGCAGTTCTGATGCTCGACACGAATAACTAGAACGGCCTAGGGGAAAACTACACCTACCCTTGTAATCGGGCGAGTTTCTACTTTCAGATACAACAGAAATTTTGCGGATTGGTCAATCCGTTCGCGAGATATGGCAGTTTGGAGGTAAGAAACGCTTGAGAAACTCAAAATTTTCGCAGTTCTGATGCTCGACACGAATAACTAGAACGGCCTAGGGGAAAAGTGCGCATACCGTTGTAATCGGGCGAGTTTCTACTTTCAGATGCAACAGAAATTTTGCGGATTGGTCAATCCGTTCGCGAGATATGGCAGTTTGGAGGTAAGAAACGCTTGAGAAACTCAAAATTTTCGCAGTTCTGATGCTCGAAAGGAATAACTAGAACCGCCGAGGGAAAAGTGCGCATACCGTTGTAATCGGGCGAGTTTCTACTTTCAGATGCAACAGAAATTTTGCGGATTGATCAATCCGTTCGCGAGATATGGCAGATTGGAGATAAGAAACGCCTGAGAAACTCAAAATTTTCGCAGTTCTGATGCTCGACACGAATAACTAGAACGGCCTAGGGGAAAACTACACCTACCGTTGTAATCGGGCGAGTTTCTACTTTCAGATACAACAGAAATTTTGCGGATTGGTCAATCCGTTCGCGAGATATGGCAGTTTGGAGGTAAGAAACGCTTGAGAAACTCAAAATTTTCGCAGTTCTGATGCTCGACACGAATAACTAGAACGGCCTAGGGGAAAAGTGCGCATTCCGTTGTAATCGGGCGAGTTTCTACTTTCAGATGCAACAGAAATTTTGCGGATTGATCAATCCGTTCGCGAGATATGGCAGTTTGGAGATAAGAAACGCTTGAGAAACTCAAAATTTTCGCAGTTGTGATGCTCGACACGAATAACTAGAACGGCCTAGGGGAAAAGTGCGCATACCGTTGTAATCGGGCGAGTTTCTACTTTCAGATACAACAGAAATTTTGCGGATTGGTCAATCCGTTCGCGAGATATGGCAGTTTGGAGGTAAGAAACGCTTGAGAAACTCAAAATTTTCGCAGTTCTGATGCTCGACACGAATAACTAGAACCGCCTAGGGGAAAAGTGCGCATACCGTTGTAATCGGGCGAGTTTCTACTTTCAGATGCAACAGAAATTTTGCGGATTGATCAATCCGTTCGCGAGATATGGCAGTTTGGAGATAAGAAACGCTTGAGAAACTCAAAATTTTCGCATTTCTGATTCTCGACACGAATAACTAGAATGGCCTAGGGGAAAAGTGCGCATACCGTTGTAATCGGGCGAGTTTCTACTTTCAGATGCAACAGAAATTTTGCGGATTGATCAATCCGTTCGCGAGATATGGCAGATTGGAGATAAGAAACGCTTGAGAAACTCAAAATTTTCGCAGTTCTGATGCTCGACACGAATAACTAGAACGGCCTAGGGGAAAACTACACCTACCGTTGTAATCGGGCGAGTTTCTACTTTCAGATACAACAGAAATTTTGCGGATTGGTCAATCCGTTCGCGAGATATGGCAGTTTGGAGGTAAGAAACGCTTGAGAAACTCAAAATTTTCGCAGTTCTGATGCCCGAAACGAATAACTACAACCGCCTAGGGGAAAAGTGCGCATACCGTTGTAATCGAGCGAGTTTCTACTTTCAGATGCAACAGAAATTTTGCGGATTGATCAATCCGTTCGCGAGATATGGCAGATTGGAGATAAGAAACGCTTGAGAAACTCAAAATTTTCGCAGTTCTGATGCTCGACACGAATAACTAGAACGGCCTAGGGGAAAACTACACCTACCGTTGTAATCGGGCGAGTTTCTACTTTCAGATACAACAGAAATTTTGCGGATTGGTCAATCCGTTCGCGAGATATGGCAGTTTGGAGGTAAGAAACGCTTGAGAAACTCAAAATTTTCGCAGTTCTGATGCTCGACACGAATAACTAGAACGGCCTAGGGGAAAAGTGCGCATACCGTTGTAATCGGGCGAGTTTCTACTTTCAGATGCAACAGAAATTTTGCGGATTGGTCAATCCGTTCGCGAGATATGGCAGTTTGGAGGTAAGAAACGCTTGAGAAACTCAAAATTTTCGCAGTTCTGATGCTCGACACGAATAACTAGAACGGCCTAGGGGAAAACTACACCTACCGTTGTAATCGGGCGAGTTTCTACTTTCAGATACAACAGAAATTTTGCGGATTGGTCAATCCGTTCGCGAGATATGGCAGTTTGGAGGTAAGAAACGCTTGAGAAACTCAAAATTTTCGCAGTTCTGATGCTCGACACGAATAACTAGAACGGCCTAGGGGAAAAGTGCGCATTCCGTTGTAATCGGGCGAGTTTCTACTTTCAGATGCAACAGAAATTTTGCGGATTGGTCAATCCGTTCGCGAGATATGGCAGTTTGGAGGTAAGAAACGCTTGAGAAACTCAAAATTTTCGCAGTTCTGATGCTCGACACGAATAACTAGAACGGCCTAGGGGAAAAGTGCGCATACCGTTGTAATCGGGCGAGTTTCTACTTTCAGATACAACAGAAATTTTGCGGATTGGTCAATCCGTTCGCGAGATATGGCAGTTTGGAGGTAAGAAACGCTTGAGAAACTCAAAATTTTCGCAGTTCTGATGCTCGACACGAATAACTAGAACGGCCTAGGGGAAAAGTGCGCATACCGTTGTAATCGAGCGAGTTTCTACTTTCAGATGCAACAGAAATTTTGCGGATTGATCAATCCGTTCGCGAGATATGGCAGATTGGAGATAAGAAACGCTTGAGAAACTCAAAATTTTCGCAGTTCTGATGCTCGACACGAATAACTCGAACGGCCTAGGGGAAAACTACACGTACCGTTGTAATCGGGCGAGTTTCTACTTTCAGATACAACAGAAATTTTGCGGATTGGTCAATCCGTTCGCGAGATATGGCAGTTTGGAGGTAAGAAACGCTTGAGAAACTCAAAATTTTCGCAGTTCTGATGCTCGACACGAATAACTAGAACGGCCTAGGGGAAAACTACACCTACCGTTGTAATCGGGCGAGTTTCTACTTTCAGATACAACAGAAATTTTGCGGATTGGTCAATCCGTTCGCGAGATATGGCAGATTGGAGATAAGAAACGCCTGAGAAACTCAAAATTTTCGCAGTTCTGATGCTCGACACGAATAACTAGAACGGCCTAGGGGAAAACTACACCTACCGTTGTAATCGGGCGAGTTTCTACTTTCAGATACAACAGAAATTTTGCGGATTGGTCAATCCGTTCGCGAGATATGGCAGTTTGGAGGTAAGAAACGCTTGAGAAACTCAAAATTTTCGCAGTTCTGATGCT
Source organism: Ptiloglossa arizonensis (assembly GCF_051014685.1). Taxonomy (NCBI): domain Eukaryota; kingdom Metazoa; phylum Arthropoda; class Insecta; order Hymenoptera; family Colletidae; genus Ptiloglossa; species Ptiloglossa arizonensis. The sequence continues at coordinate 412,159 of NW_027478586.1, forward strand.
CGACACGAATAACTAGAACGGCCTAGGGGAAAAGTGCGCATTCCGTTGTAATCGGGCGAGTTTCTACTTTCAGATGCAACAGAAATTTTGCGGATTGATCAATCCGTTCGCGAGATATGGCAGTTTGGAGATAAGAAACGCTTGAGAAACTCAAAATTTTCGCAGTTGTGATGCTCGACACGAATAACTAGAACGGCCTAGGGGAAAAGTGCGCATACCGTTGTAATCGGGCGAGTTTCTACTTTCAGATACAACAGAAATTTTGCGGATTGGTCAATCCGTTCGCGAGATATGGCAGTTTGGAGGTAAGAAACGCTTGAGAAACTCAAAATTTTCGCAGTTCTGATGCTCGACACGAATAACTAGAACCGCCTAGGGGAAAAGTGCGCATACCGTTGTAATCGGGCGAGTTTCTACTTTCAGATGCAACAGAAATTTTGCGGATTGATCAATCCGTTCGCGAGATATGGCAGTTTGGAGATAAGAAACGCTTGAGAAACTCAAAATTTTCGCATTTCTGATTCTCGACACGAATAACTAGAATGGCCTAGGGGAAAAGTGCGCATACCGTTGTAATCGGGCGAGTTTCTACTTTCAGATGCAACAGAAATTTTGCGGATTGATCAATCCGTTCGCGAGATATGGCAGATTGGAGATAAGAAACGCTTGAGAAACTCAAAATTTTCGCAGTTCTGATGCTCGACACGAATAACTAGAACGGCCTAGGGGAAAACTACACCTACCGTTGTAATCGGGCGAGTTTCTACTTTCAGATACAACAGAAATTTTGCGGATTGGTCAATCCGTTCGCGAGATATGGCAGTTTGGAGGTAAGAAACGCTTGAGAAACTCAAAATTTTCGCAGTTCTGATGCCCGAAACGAATAACTACAACCGCCTAGGGGAAAAGTGCGCATACCGTTGTAATCGAGCGAGTTTCTACTTTCAGATGCAACAGAAATTTTGCGGATTGATCAATCCGTTCGCGAGATATGGCAGATTGGAGATAAGAAACGCTTGAGAAACTCAAAATTTTCGCAGTTCTGATGCTCGACACGAATAACTAGAACGGCCTAGGGGAAAACTACACCTACCGTTGTAATCGGGCGAGTTTCTACTTTCAGATACAACAGAAATTTTGCGGATTGGTCAATCCGTTCGCGAGATATGGCAGTTTGGAGGTAAGAAACGCTTGAGAAACTCAAAATTTTCGCAGTTCTGATGCTCGACACGAATAACTAGAACGGCCTAGGGGAAAAGTGCGCATACCGTTGTAATCGGGCGAGTTTCTACTTTCAGATGCAACAGAAATTTTGCGGATTGGTCAATCCGTTCGCGAGATATGGCAGTTTGGAGGTAAGAAACGCTTGAGAAACTCAAAATTTTCGCAGTTCTGATGCTCGACACGAATAACTAGAACGGCCTAGGGGAAAACTACACCTACCGTTGTAATCGGGCGAGTTTCTACTTTCAGATACAACAGAAATTTTGCGGATTGGTCAATCCGTTCGCGAGATATGGCAGTTTGGAGGTAAGAAACGCTTGAGAAACTCAAAATTTTCGCAGTTCTGATGCTCGACACGAATAACTAGAACGGCCTAGGGGAAAAGTGCGCATTCCGTTGTAATCGGGCGAGTTTCTACTTTCAGATGCAACAGAAATTTTGCGGATTGGTCAATCCGTTCGCGAGATATGGCAGTTTGGAGGTAAGAAACGCTTGAGAAACTCAAAATTTTCGCAGTTCTGATGCTCGACACGAATAACTAGAACGGCCTAGGGGAAAAGTGCGCATACCGTTGTAATCGGGCGAGTTTCTACTTTCAGATACAACAGAAATTTTGCGGATTGGTCAATCCGTTCGCGAGATATGGCAGTTTGGAGGTAAGAAACGCTTGAGAAACTCAAAATTTTCGCAGTTCTGATGCTCGACACGAATAACTAGAACGGCCTAGGGGAAAAGTGCGCATACCGTTGTAATCGAGCGAGTTTCTACTTTCAGATGCAACAGAAATTTTGCGGATTGATCAATCCGTTCGCGAGATATGGCAGATTGGAGATAAGAAACGCTTGAGAAACTCAAAATTTTCGCAGTTCTGATGCTCGACACGAATAACTCGAACGGCCTAGGGGAAAACTACACGTACCGTTGTAATCGGGCGAGTTTCTACTTTCAGATACAACAGAAATTTTGCGGATTGGTCAATCCGTTCGCGAGATATGGCAGTTTGGAGGTAAGAAACGCTTGAGAAACTCAAAATTTTCGCAGTTCTGATGCTCGACACGAATAACTAGAACGGCCTAGGGGAAAAGTGCGCATACCGTTGTAATCGGACGAGTTTCTACTTTCAGATGCAACAGAAATTTTGCGGATTGGTCAATCCGTTCGCGAGATATGGCAGTTTGGAGGTAAGAAACGCTTGAGAAACTCAAAATTTTCGCAGTTCTGATGCTCGACACGAATAACTAGAACGGCCTAGGGGAAAACTACACCTACCGTTGTAATCGGGCGAGTTTCTACTTTCAGATACAACAGAAATTTTGCGGATTGGTCAATCCGTTCGCGAGATATGGCAGTTTGGAGGTAAGAAACGCTTGAGAAACTCAAAATTTTCGCAGTTCTGATGCTCGACACGAATAACTAGAACGGCCTAGGGGAAAAGTGCGCATTCCGTTGTAATCGGGCGAGTTTCTACTTTCAGATGCAACAGAAATTTTGCGGATTGATCAATCCGTTCGCGAGATATGGCAGTTTGGAGATAAGAAACGCTTGAGAAACTCAAAATTTTCGCAGTTGTGATGCTCGACACGAATAACTAGAACGGCCTAGGGGAAAAGTGCGCATACCGTTGTAATCGGGCGAGTTTCTACTTTCAGATACAACAGAAATTTTGCGGATTGGTCAATCCGTTCGCGAGATATGGCAGTTTGGAGGTAAGAAACGCTTGAGAAACTCAAAATTTTCGCATTTCTGATGCTCGAAACGAATAACTAGAATGGCCTAGGGGAAAAGTGCGCATACCGTTGTAATCGGGCGAGTTTCTACTTTCAGATGCAACAGAAGTTTTGCGGATTGATCAATCCGTTCGCGAGATATGGCAGTTTGGAGGTAAGAAACGCTTGAGAAACTCAAAATTTTCGCAGTTCTGATGCTCGAAACGAATAGCTGGAACGGCCTAGGGGAAAAGTGCGCATACCGTTGTAATCGGGCGAGTTTCTACTTTCAGATGCAACAGAAATTTTGCGGATTGATCAATCCGTTCGCGAGATATGGCAGTTTGGAGATAAGAAACGCTTGAGAAACTCAAAATTTTCGCTGTTCTGATGCTCGACACGAATAACTGGAACGGCCTAGGGGAAAACTACACCTACCGTTGTAATCGGGCGAGTTTCTACTTTCAGATGGAACAGAAATTTTGCGGATTGGTCAATCCGTTCGCGAGATATGGCCGTTTGGATTTAAGAAACGCTTGAAAACCTCAAAATTTTCACATTTCTGATGCTCGAAACGAATAACTAGAACCGCCTAGGGGAAAAGTGGGCATACCGTTGTAATCGGGCGGGTTTCTACTTTCAGATGCAACAGAAATTTTGCGGATTGATCAATCCGTTCGCGAGATATGGCAGTTTGGAGATAAGAAACGCTTGAGAAACTCAAAATTTTCGCAGTTCTGGTGCACGAAACGATTGACTAGAACGGCCTAGGGGCAAAGTGCGCATACCGTTGTAATCGGGCGAGTTTCTACTTTGAGATGCAACAGAAATTTTGCGGATTGGTCGATCCGTTCGCGAGATGTGGCAGTTTGGATGTAAGAAACGCTTGAGAAACTCAAAATTTTAGCAGTTCTGATGCTCGAAACGAATAACTAGAACGGCCTAGGGGAGAAGTACGCATACCGTTGTAATCGGGCGAGATTCTACTTTCAGATGCAACAGAAATTATGCGGATTGGTCAATCCGTTCGCGGGATATGGCAGTTTGGAGGTAAGAAACGCTTGAGAAACTCAAAATTTTCGCAGTTCTGATGCTCGAAACGAATAACTGGAACGGCCTAGGGGAAAACTACACCTACCGTTGTAATCGGGCGAGTTTCTACTTTCAGATGGCACAGAAATTTTGCGGATTGATGAATCCGTTCGCGAGATATGGCAGTTTGGAGATAAGAAACGCTTGAGAAACTCAAAATTTTCGCAGTTCTGATGCTCGAAACGAATGACTAGAACGGCCTAGGGGAGAAGTACGCATACCGTTGTAATCGGGCGAGTTTCTACTTTCAGATGCCACAGAAATTATGCGGATTGGTTAATCCGTTCGCGAGATATGGCACTTTGGAGGTAAGAAACGCTTGAGAAACTCAAAATTTTCGCAGTTCTGATGCTCGAAACGAATAACTGGAACGGCCTAGGGGAAAAGTACGCATACCGATGTAATAGGGCGAGTTTCTACTTTCAGATGCAACAGAAATTTTGCGGATTGGTCGATCCGTTCGCGAGATATGGCAGTTTGGACGTAAGAAACGCTTGAGAAACTCAAAATTTTCGCAGTTCTGATGCTCGAAACGAATGACTAGAACGGCCTAGGGGAAAAGTACGCATACCGTTGTGATCGGGCGAGTTTCTACTTTTAGATGCAACAGAAATTTAGCGGATTGGTCAATCCGTTCGCGAGATATGGCAGTTTGGAGGTAAGAAACGCTTGAGAAACTAAAAATTTTCGCAGTTCTGATGCTCGAAATGAATAACTGGAACGGCCTAGGGGAAAAGTGCGCATACCGTTGTAATCGGGCGAGTTTCTACTTTCAGATGGCACAGAAATTTTGCGGATTGATGAATCCGTTCGCGAGATATGGCAGTTTGGACGTAAGAAACGCATGAGAAACTCAAAATTTTCGCAGTTCTGATGCTCGACACGAATAACTGGAACGGCCTAGGGGAAAACTACACCTACCGTTGTAATCGGGCGAGTTTCTACTTTCAGATGGCACAGAAATTTTGCGGATTGATGAATCCGTTCGCGAGATATGGCAGTTTGGACGTAAGAAACGCTTGAGAAACTCAAAATTTTCGCAGTTCTGATGCTCGAAACGAATAACTAGAACGGCCTAGGGGAAAAGTGCGCATACCGTTGTAATCGGGCGAGTTTCTACTTTCAGATGCAACAGAAATTTTGCGGATTGGTCAATCCGTTCGCGAGATATGGCCGTTTGGATTTAAGAAACGCTTAAAAACCTCAAAATTTTCACATTTCTGATGCTCGAAACGAATAACTAGAACCGCCTAGGGGAAAAGTGGGCATACCGTTGTAATCGGGCGGGTTTCTACTTTCAGATGCAACAGAAATTTTGCGGATTGATCAATCCGTTCGCGAGATATGGCAGTTTGGAGATAAGAAACGCTTGAGAAACTCAAAATTTTCGCAGTTCTGATGCTCGACACGAATAACTAGAACGGCCTAGGGGAAAAGTGCGCATACCGTTGTAATCGGGCGAGTTTCTACTTTCAGATGCAACAGAAATTTTGCGGATTTGTCAATCCGTTCGCGAGATATGGCAGTTTGGAGGTAAGAAACGCTTGAGAAACTCAAAATTTTCGCAGTTCTGATGCTCGGAACGAATAACTAGAACCGCCGAGGGGAAAAGTGCGCATACCGTTGTAATAGGGCGAGTTTCTACTTTCAGATGCAACAGAAATTTTGCGGATTGATCAATCCGTTCGTGAGATATGGCAGATTGGAGATAAGAAACGCTTGAGAAACTCAAAATTTTCGCAGTTCTGATGCTCGACACGAATAACTAGAACGGCCTAGGGGAAAACTACACCTACCGTTGTAATCGGGCGAGTTTCTACTTTCAGATACAACAGAAATTTTGCGGATTGGTCAATCCGTTCGCGAGATATGGCAGTTTGGAGGTAAGAAACGCTTGAGAAACTCAAAATTTTCGCAGTTCTGATGCTCGACACGAATAACTAGAACGGCCTAGGGGAAAAGTGCGCATTCCGTTGTAATCGGGCGAGTTTCTACTTTCAGATGCAACAGAAATTTTGCGGATTGATCAATCCGTTCGCGAGATATGGCAGTTTGGAGATAAGAAACGCTTGAGAAACTCAAAATTTTCGCAGTTGTGATGCTCGACACGAATAACTAGAACGGCCTAGGGGAAAAGTGCGCATACCGTTGTAATCGGGCGAGTTTCTACTTTCAGATACAACAGAAATTTTGCGGATTGGTCAATCCGTTCGCGAGATATGGCAGTTTGGAGATAAGAAACGCTTGAGAAACTCAAAATTTTCGCAGTTCTGATGCTCGACACGTTAACTAGAACGGCCTAGGGGAAAAGTGCGCATACCGTTGTAATCGGGCGAGTTTCTACTTTAAGATGCAACAGAAATTTTGCGGATTGGTCTCTCCGTTCGCGAGATATGGCACTTTGGAGGTAAGAAACGCTTGAGAAACTCAAAATTTTCGCAGTTCTGATGCTCGAAACGTATAACTAGAACCGCCTAGGGGAAAAGTGCGCATACCGTTGTAATCGGGCGAGTTTCTACTTTCAGATGCAACAGAAATTTTGCGGATTGATCAATCCGTTCGCGAGATATGGCAGTTTGGAGATAAGAAACGCTTGAGAAACTCAAAATTTTCGAAGTTCTGATGCTCGACACGAATAACTAGAACGGCCTAGGGGAAAAGTGGGCATACCGTTGTAATCGGGCGAGTTTCTACTTTCAGATGCAACAGAAATTTTGCGGATTGGTCAATCCGTTCGCGAGATATGGCAGTTTGGAGGTAAGAAACGCTTGAGAAACTCAAAATTTTCGCAGTTCTGATGCTCGAAACGAATAACTAGAACGGCCTAGGGCAAAAGTGCGCATACCGTTGTAATCGGGCGAGTTTCTACTTTCAGATGCAACAGAAATTTTGCGAATTGGTCAATCCGTTCGCGAGATATGGCAGTTTGGAGATAAGAAACGCTTGAGAAACTCAAAATTTTCGCAGTTCTGATGCTCGACACGAATAACTAGAACGGCCTAGGGGAAAACTACACCTACCGTTGTAATCGGGCGAGTTTCTACTTTCAGATACAACAGAAATTTTGCGGATTGGTCAATCCGTTCGCGAGATATGGCAGTTTGGAGGTAAGAAACGCTTGAGAAACTCAAAATTTTCGCAGTTCTGATGCCCGAAACGAATAACTACAACCGCCTAGGGGAAAAGTGCGCATACCGTTGTAATCGGGCGAGTTTCTACTTTCAGATGCAACAGAAATTTTGCGGATTGATCAATCCGTTCGCGAGATATGGCAGATTGGAGATAAGAAACGCTTGAGAAACTCAAAATTTTCCGCAGTTCTGATGCTCGACACGAATAACTAGAACGGCCTAGGGGAAAACTACACCTACCGTTGTAATCGGGCGAGTTTCTACTTTCAGATACAACAGAAATTTTGCGGATTGGTCAATCCGTTCGCGAGATATGGCAGTTTGGAGGTAAGAAACGCTTGAGAAACTCAAAATTTTCGCAGTTCTGATGCTCGACACGAATAACTAGAACGGCCTAGGGGAAAAGTGCGCATACCGTTGTAATCGGGCGAGTTTCTACTTTCAGATGCAACAGAAATTTTGCGGATTGGTCAATCCGTTCGCGAGATATGGCAGTTTGGAGGTAAGAAACGCTTGAGAAACTCAAAATTTTCGCAGTTCTGATGCTCGACACGAATAACTAGAACGGCCTAGGGGAAAACTACACCTACCGTTGTAATCGGGCGAGTTTCTACTTTCAGATACAACAGAAATTTTGCGGATTGGTCAATCCGTTCGCGAGATATGGCAGTTTGGAGGTAAGAAACGCTTGAGAAACTCAAAATTTTCGCAGTTCTGATGCTCGAAACGAATGACTAGAACGGCCTAGGGGAGAAGTACGCATACCGTTGTAATCGGGCGAGTTTCTACTTTGAGATGCCACAGAAATTATGCGGATTGGTTAATCCGTTCGCGAGATATGGCACTTTGGAGGTAAGAAACGCTTGAGAAACTCAAAATTTTCGCAGTTCTGATGCTCGAAACGAATAACTGGAACGGCCTAGGGGAAAAGTACGCATACCGATGTAATAGGGCGAGTTTCTACTTTCAGATGCAACAGAAATTTTGCGGATTGGTCGATCCGTTCGCGAGATATGGCAGTTTGGACGTAAGAAACGCTTGAGAAACTCAAAATTTTCGCAGTTCTGATGCTCGAAACGAATGACTAGAACGGCCTAGGGGAAAAGTACGCATACCGTTGTGATCGGGCGAGTTTCTACTTTTAGATGCAACAGAAATTTAGCGGATTGGTCAATCCGTTCGCGAGATATGGCAGTTTGGAGGTAAGAAACGCTTGAGAAACTAAAAATTTTCGCAGTTCTGATGCTCGAAATGAATAACTGGAACGGCCTAGGGGAAAAGTGCGCATACCGTTGTAATCGGGCGAGTTTCTACTTTCAGATGGCACAGAAATTTTGCGGATTGATGAATCCGTTCGCGAGATATGGCAGTTTGGACGTAAGAAACGCATGAGAAACTCAAAATTTTCGCAGTTCTGATGCTCGACACGAATATCTGGAACGGCCTAGGGGAAAACTACACCTACCGTTGTAATCGGGCGAGTTTCTACTTTCAGATGGCACAGAAATTTTGCGGATTGATGAATCCGTTCGCGAGATATGGCAGTTTGGACGTAAGAAACGCTTGAGAAACTCAAAATTTTCGCAGTTCTGATGCTCGAAACGAATAACTAGAACGGCCTAGGGGAAAAGTGCGCATACCGTTGTAATCGGGCGAGTTTCTACTTTCAGATGCAACAGAAATTTTGCGGATTGGTCAATCCGTTCGCGAGATATGGCCGTTTGGATTTAAGAAACGCTTAAAAACCTCAAAATTTTCACATTTCTGATGCTCGAAACGAATAACTAGAACCGCCTAGGGGAAAAGTGGGCATACCGTTGTAATCGGGCGGGTTTCTACTTTCAAATGCAACAGAAATTTTGCGGATTGATCAATCCGTTCGCGAGATATGGCAGTTTGGAGATAAGAAACGCTTGAGAAACTCAAAATTTTCGCAGTTCTGATGCTCGACACGAATAACTAGAACGGCCTAGGGGAAAAGTGCGCATACCGTTGTAATCGGGCGAGTTTCTACTTTCAGATGCAACAGAAATTTTGCGGATTTGTCAATCCGTTCGCGAGATATGGCAGTTTGGAGGTAAGAAACGCTTGAGAAACTCAAAATTTTCGCAGTTCTGATGCTCGGAACGAATAACTAGAACCGCCGAGGGGAAAAGTGCGCATACCGTTGTAATCGGGCGAGTTTCTACTTTCAGATGCAACAGAAATTTTGCGGATTGATCAATCCGTTCGTGAGATATGGCAGATTGGAGATAAGAAACGCTTGAGAAACTCAAAATTTTCGCAGTTCTGATGCTCGACACGAATAACTAGAACGGCCTAGGGGAAAACTACACCTACCGTTGTAATCGGGCGAGTTTCTACTTTCAGATACAACAGAAATTTTGCGGATTGGTCAATCCGTTCGCGAGATATGGCAGTTTGGAGGTAAGAAACGCTTGAGAAACTCAAAATTTTCGCAGTTCTGATGCTCGACACGAATAACTAGAACGGCCTAGGGGAAAAGTGCGCATTCCGTTGTAATCGGGCGAGTTTCTACTTTCAGATGCAACAGAAATTTTGCGGATTGATCAATCCGTTCGCGAGATATGGCAGTTTGGAGATAAGAAACGCTTGAGAAACTCAAAATTTTCGCAGTTGTGATGCTCGACACGAATAACTAGAACGGCCTAGGGGAAAAGTGCGCATACCGTTGTAATCGGGCGAGTTTCTACTTTCAGATACAACAGAAATTTTGCGGATTGGTCAATCCGTTCGCGAGATATGGCAGTTTGGAGATAAGAAACGCTTGAGAAACTCAAAATTTTCGCAGTTCTGATGCTCGACACGTTAACTAGAACGGCCTAGGGGAAAAGTGCGCATACCGTTGTAATCGGGCGAGTTTCTACTTTAAGATGCAACAGAAATTTTGCGGATTGGTCTCTCCGTTCGCGAGATATGGCACTTTGGAGGTAAGAAACGCTTGAGAAACTCAAAATTTTCGCAGTTCTGATGCTCGAAACGTATAACTAGAACCGCCTAGGGGAAAAGTGCGCATACCGTTGTAATCGGGCGAGTTTCTACTTTCAGATGCAACAGAAATTTTGCGGATTGATCAATCCGTTCGCGAGATATGGCAGTTTGGAGGTAAGAAACGCTTGAGAAACTCAAAATTTTCGCAGTTCTGATGCTCGACACGAATAACTAGAACGGCCTAGGGGAGAAGTGCGCATTCCGTTGTAATCGGGCGAGTTTCTACTTTCAGATGCAACAGAAATTTTGCGGATTGATCAATCCGTTCCCGAGATATGGCAGTTTGGAGATAAGAAACGCTTGAGAAACTCAAAATTTTCGCAGTTGTGATACTCGACACGAATAACTAGAACTGCCTAGGGGAAAAGTGCGCATACTGTTGTAATCGGGCGAGTTTCTACTTTCAGATACAACAGAAATTTTGCGGATTGGTCAATCCGTTCGCGAGATATGGCAGTTTGGAGATAAGAAACGCTTGAGAAACTCAAAATTTTCGCAGTTCTGATGCTCGACACGTTAACTAGAACGGCCTAGGGGAAAAGTGCGCATACCGTTGTAATCGGGCGAGTTTCTACTTTAAGATGCAACAGAAATTTTGCGGATTGGTCTATCCGTTCGCGAGATATGGCAGTTTGGAGGTAAGAAACGCTTGAGAAACTCAAAATTTTCGCAGTTCTGATGCTCGAAACGTATAACTAGAACCGCCTAGGGGAAAAGTGCGCATACCGTTGTAATCGGGCGAGTTACTACTTTCAGATGCAACAGAAATTTTGCGGATTGATCAATCCGTTCGCGAGATATGGCAGTTTGGAGATAAGAAACGCTTGAGAAACTCAAAATTTTCGCAGTTCTGATGCTCGACACGAATAACTAGAACGGCCTAGGGGAAAAGTGCGCATACCGTTGTAATCGGGCGAGTTTCTACTTTCAGATGCAACAGAAATTTTGCGAATTGGTCAATCCGTTCGCGAGATATGGCAGTTTGGAGGTAAGAAACGCTTGAGAAACTCAAAATTTTCGCAGTTCTGATGCTCGACACGAATAACTAGAACGGCCTAGGGGAAAAGTGCGCATACCGTTGTAATCGGGCGAGTTTCTACTTTCAGATGCAACAGAAATTTTGCGGATTGATCAATCCGTTCGCGAGATATGGCAGTTTGGAGGTAAGAAACGCTTGAGAAACTCAAAATTTTCGCAGTTCTGATGCTCGAAACGAATAACTAGAACCGCCTAGGGGAAAAGTGCGCATACCGTTGTAATCGGGCGAGTTTCTACTTTCAGATGCAACAGAAATTTTGCGGATTGATCAATCCGTTCGCGAGATATGGCAGTTTGGAGATAAGAAACGCTTGAGAAACTCAAAATTTTCGCAGTTCTGATGCTCGACACGAATAACTAGAACGGCCTAGGGGAAAAGTGCGCATACCGTTGTAATCGGGCGAGTTTCTACTTTCAGATACAACAGAAATTTTGCGGATTGGTCAATCCGTTCGCGAGATATGGCAGTTTGGAGGTAAGAAACGCTTGAGAAACTCAAAATTTTCGCAGTTCTGATGCTCGACACGAATAACTAGAACGGCCTAGGGGAAAAGTGCGCATACCGTTGTAATCGGGCGAGTTTCTACTTTCAGATGCAACAGAAATTTTGCGGATTGGTCAATCCGTTCGCGAGATATGGCCGTTTGGATTTAAGAAACGCTTGAAAACCTCAAAATTTTCACATTTCTGATGCTCGAAACGAATAACTAGAACCGCCTAGGGGAAAAGTGGGCATACCGTTATAATCGGGCGAGTTTCTACTTTCAGATGCAACAGAAATTTTGCGGATTGATCAAACCGTTCGCGAGATATGGCAGTTTGGAGATAAGAAACGCTTGAGAAACTCAAAATTTTCGCAGTTCTGGTGCACGAAACGATTGACTAGAACGGCCTAGGGGCAAAGTGCGCATACCGTTGTAATCGGGCGAGTTTCTACTTTGAGATGCAACAGAAATTTTGCGGATTGGTCGATCCGTTCGGGAGATGTGGCAGTTTGGATGTAAGAAACGCTTGAGAAACTCAAAATTTTAGCAGTTCTGATGCTCGAAACGAATAACTAGAACGGCCTAGAGGAGAAGTACGCATACCGTTGTAATCGGGCGAGATTCTACTTTCAGATGCAACAGAAATTATGCGGATTGGTCAATCCGTTCGCGGGATATGGCAGTTTGGAGGTAAGAAACGCTTGAGAAACTCAAAATTTTCGCAGTTCTGATGCTCGAAACGACTAACTGGAACGGCCTAGGGGAAAACTACACCTACCGTTGTAATCGGGCGAGTTTCTACTTTCAGATGCAACAGAAATTTTGCGAATTGGTCAATCCGTTCGCGAGATATGGCAGTTTGGAGGTAAGAAACGCTTGAGAAACTCAAAATTTTCGCAGTTCTGATGCTCGACACGAATAACTAGAACGGCCTAGGGGAAAAGTGCGCATACCGTTGTAATCGGGCGAGTTTCTACTTTCAGATGCAACAGAAATTTTGCGGATTGATCAATCCGTTCGCGAGATATGGCAGTTTGGAGGTAAGAAACGCTTGAGAAACTCAAAATTTTCGCAGTTCTGATGCTCGAAACGAATAACTAGAACCGCCTAGGGGAAAAGTGCGCATACCGTTGTAATCGGGCGAGTTTCTACTTTCAGATGCAACAGAAATTTTGCGGATTGATCAATCCGTTCGCGAGATATGGCAGTTTGGAGATAAGAAAAGCTTGAGAAACTCAAAATTTTCGCAGTTCTGATGCTCGACACGAATAACTAGAACGGCCTAGGGGAAAAGTGCGCATACCGTTGTAATCGGGCGAGTTTCTACTTTCAGATGCAACAGAAATTTTGCGAATTGGTCAATCCGTTCGCGAGATATGGCAGTTTGGATTTAAGAAACGCTTGAAAACCTCAAAATTTTCACATTTCTGATGCTCGAAACGAATAACTAGAACCGCCTAGGGGAAAAGTGCGCATACCGTTGTAATCGGGCGAGTTTCTACTTTCAGATGCAACAGAAATTTTGCGGATTGATCAATCCGTTCGCGAGATATGGCAGTTTGGAGATAAGAAACGCTTGAGAAACTCAAAATTTTCGCAGTTGTGATGCTCGACACGAATAACTAGAACGGCCTAGGGGAAAGGTGCGCATACCGTTGTAATCGGGCGAGTTTCTACTTTCAGATACAACAGAAATTTTGCGGATTGGTCAATCCGTTCGCGAGATATGGCAGTTTGGATGTAAGAAACGCTTGAGAAACTCAAAATTTTCGCAGTTCTGATGCTCGACACGAATAACTAGAACGGCCAAGGGGAAAAGTGCGCATACCGTTGTAATCGGGCGAGTTTCTACTTTCAGATGCAGCAGAAATTTTGCGGATTGGTCAATCCGTTCGCGAGATATGGCAGTTTGGAGGTAAGAAACGCTTGAGAAACTCAAAATTTTCGCAGTTCTGATGCTCGACACGAATAACTAGAACGGCCTAGGGGAAAAGTGCGCATACCGTTGTAATCGGGCGAGTTTCTACTTTCAGATGCAACAGAAATTTGGCGGATTGGTCAATCCGTTCGTGAGATATGGCAGTTTGGAGGTAAGAAACGCTTGAGAAACTCAAAATTTTCGCAGTTCTGATGCTCGAAACGAATAACTAGAACCGCCTAGTGGAAAAGTTCGCATACCGTTGTAATCGGGCGAGTTTCTACTTTCAGATGCAACAGAAATTTTGCGGATTGATCAATCCGTTCGCGAGATATGGCAGTTTGGAGATAAGAAACGCTTGAGAAACTCAAAATCTTCGCAGTTGTGATGCTCGACACGAATAACTAGAACCGCCTAGGGGAAAAGTGCGCATACCGTTGTAATCGGGCGAGTTTCTACTTTCAGATGCAACAGAAATTTTGCGGATTGATCAATCCGTTCGCGAGATATGACAGTTTGGAGATAAGAAACGCTTGAGAAACTCAAAATTTTCGCAGTTGTGATGCTCGACACGAATAACTAGAACGGCCTAGGGGAAAAGTGCGCATACCGTTGTAATCGGGCGAGTTTCTACTTTCAGATACAACAGAAATTTTGCGGATTGGTCAATCCGTTCGCGAGATATGGCAGTTTGGATGTAAGAAACGCTTGAGAAACTCAAAATTTTCGCAGTTCTGATGCTCGACACGAATAACTAGAACGGCCAAGGGGAAAAGTGCGCATACCGTTGTAATCGGGCGAGTTTCTACTTTAAGATGCAACAGAAATTTTGCGGATTGGTCAATCCGTTCGCGTGATATGGCAGTTTGGAGATAAGAAACGCTTGAGAAACTCAAAATTTTCGCAGTTGTGATGCTCGACACGAATATCTAGAACGGCCTAGGGGAAAAGTGCGCATACCGTTGTAATCGGGCGAGTTTCTACTTTCAGATACAACAGAAATTTTGCGGATTGGTCAATCCGTTCGCGAGATATGGCAGTTTGGAGATAAGAAACGCTTGAGAAACTCAAAATTTTCGCAGTTCTGATGCTCGACACGTTAACTAGAACGGCCTAGGGGAAAAGTGCGCATACCGTTGTAATCGGGCGAGTTTCTACTTTAAGATGCAACAGAAATTTTGCGGATTGGTCTATCCGTTCGCGAGATATGGCAGTTTGGAGGTAAGAAACGCTTGAGAAACTCAAAATTTTCGCAGTTCTGATGCTCGAAACGTATAACTAGAACCGCCTAGGGGAAAAGTGCGCATACCGTTGTAATCGGGCGAGTTTCTACTTTCAGATGCAACAGAAATTTTGCGGATTGATCAATCCGTTCGCGAGATATGGCAGTTTGGAGATAAGAAACGCTTGAGAAACTCAAAATTTTCGCAGTTGTGATGCTCGACACGAATAACTAGAACGGCCTAGGGGAAAAGTGCGCATACCGTTGTAATCGGGCGAGTTTCTACTTTCAGATACAACAGAAATTTTGCGGATTGGTCAATCCGTTCGCGAGATATGGCAGTTTGGATGTAAGAAACGCTTGAGAAACTCAAAATTTTCGCAGTTCTGATGCTCGACACGAATAACTAGAACGGCCAAGGGGAAAAGTGCGCATACCGTTGTAATCGGGCGAGTTTCTACTTTAAGATGCAACAGAAATTTTGCGGATTGGTCAATCCGTTCGCGTGATATGGCAGTTTGGAGATAAGAAACGCTTGAGAAACTCAAAATTTTCGCAGTTGTGATGCTCGACACGAATATCTAGAACGGCCTAGGGGAAAAGTGCGCATACCGTTGTAATCGGGCGAGTTTCTACTTTCAGATACAACAGAAATTTTGCGGATTGGTCAATCCGTTCGCGAGATATGGCAGTTTGGAGATAAGAAACGCTTGAGAAACTCAAAATTTTCGCAGTTCTGATGCTCGACACGTTAACTAGAACGGCCTAGGGGAAAAGTGCGCATACCGTTGTAATCGGGCGAGTTTCTACTTTAAGATGCAACAGAAATTTTGCGGATTGGTCTATCCGTTCGCGAGATATGGCAGTTTGGAGGTAAGAAACGCTTGAGAAACTCAAAATTTTCGCAGTTCTGATGCTCGAAACGTATAACTAGAACCGCCTAGGGGAAAAGTGCGCATACCGTTGTAATCGGGCGAGTTTCTACTTTCAGATGCAACAGAAATTTTGCGGATTGATCAATCCGTTCGCGAGATATGGCAGTTTGGAGATAAGAAACGCTTGAGAAACTCAAAATTTTCGCAGTTCTGATGCTCGACACGAATAACTAGAACGGCCTAGGGGAAAAGTGCGCATACCGTTGTAATCGGGCGAGTTTCTACTTTCAGATGCAACAGAAATTTTGCGGATTGGTCAATCCGTTCGCGAGATATGGCAGTTTGGAGGTAAGAAACGCTTGAGAAACTCAAAATTTTCGCAGTTCTGATGCTCGAAACGAAGAACTAGAGCCGCCTAGGGGAAAAGTGCGCATACCGTTGTAATCGGGCGAGTTTCTACTTTCAGATGCAACAGAAATTTTGCGGATTGATCAATCCGTTCGCGAGATATGGCAGTTTGGAGGTAAGAAACGCTTGAGAAACTCAAAATTTTCGCAGTTCTGATGCTCGAAACGAATAACTAGAACCGCCTAGGGGAAAAGTGCGCATACCGTTGTAATCGGGCGAGTTTCTACTTTCAGATGCAACAGAAATTTTGCGGATTGATCAATCCGTTCGCGAGATATGGCAGTTTGGAGATAAGAAACGCTTGAGAAACTCAAAATTTTCGCAGTTCTGATGCTCGACACGAATAACTAGAACGGCCTAGGGGAAAAGTGCGCATACCGTTGTAATCGGGCGAGTTTCTACTTTCAGATGCAACAGAAATTTTGCGGATTGGTCAATCCGTTCGCGAGATATGGCAGTTTGGAGGTAAGAAACGCTTGAGAAACTCAAAATTTTCGCAGTTCTGATGCTCGACACGAATAACTAGAACGGCCTAGGGGAAAAGTGCGCATACCGTTGTAATCGGGCGAGTTTCTGCTTTCAGATGCAACAGAAATTTTGCGAATTGGTCAATCCGTTCGCGAGATATGGCAGTTTGGAGGTAAGAAACGCTTGAGAAACTCAAAATTTTCGCAGTTCTGATGCTCGACACGAATAACTAGAACGGCCTAGGGGAAAAGTGCGCATACCGTTGTAATCGGGCGAGTTTCTACTTTAAGATGCAACAGAAATTTTGCGGATTGGTCAATCCGTTCGTGAGATATGGCAGTTTGGAGGTAAGAAACGCTTGAGAAACTCAAAATTTTCGCAGTTCTGATGCTCGAAACGAATAACTAGAACCGCCTAGTGGAAAAGTTCGCATACCGTTGTAATCGGGCGAGTTTCTACTTTCAGATGCAACAGAAATTTTGCGGATTGATCAATCCGTTCGCGAGATATGGCAGTTTGGAGATAAGAAACGCTTGAGAAACTCAAAATCTTCGCAGTTGTGATGCTCGACACGAATAACTAGTACGGCCTAGGGGAAAAGTGCGCATACCGTTGTAATCGGGCGAGTTTCTACTTTCAGATACAACAGAAATTTTGTGGATTGGTCAATCCGTTCGCGAGATATGGCAGTTTGGAGGTAAGAAACGCTTGAGAAACTCAAAATTTTCGCAGTTCTGATGCTCGACTCGAATAACTAGAACGGCCTAGGGGAAAAGTGCGCATACCGTTGTAATCGGGCGAGTTTCTACTTTAAGATGCAACAGAAATTTTGCGGATTGGTCAATCCGTTCGCGAGATATGGCAGTTTGGAGGTAAGAAACGCTTGAGAAACTCAAAATTTTCGCAGTTGTGATGCTCGACACGAATAACTAGAACGGCCTAGGGGAAAAGTGCGCATACCGTTGTAATCGGGCGAGTTTCTACTTTCAGATACAACAGAAATTTTGCGGATTGGTCAATCCGTTCGCGAGATATGGCAGTTTGGAGATAAGAAACGCTTGAGAAACTCAAAATTTTCGCAGTTCTGATGCTCGACACGTTAACTAGAACGGCCTAGGGGAAAAGTGCGCATACCGTTGTAATCGGGCGAGTTTCTACTTTAAGATGCAACAGAAACTTTGCGGATTGGTCTATCCGTTCGCGAGATATGGCAGTTTGGAGGTAAGAAACGCTTGAGAAACTCAAAATTTTCGCAGTTCTGATGCTCGAAACGTATAACTAGAACCGCCTAGGGGAAAAGTGCGCATACCGTTGTAATCGGGCGAGTTTCTACTTTCAGATGCAACAGAAATTTTGCGGATTGATCAATCCGTTCGCGAGATATGGCAGTTTGGAGATAAGAAACGCTTGAGAAACTCAAAATTTTCGCAGTTCTGATGCTCGACACGAATAACTAGAACGGCCTAGGGGAAAAGTGCGCATACCGTTGTAATCGGGCGAGTTTCTACTTTCAGATGCAACAGAAATTTTGCGGATTGGTCAATCCGTTCGCGAGATATGGCAGTTTGGAGGTAAGAAACGCTTGAGAAACTCAAAATTTTCGCAGTTGTGATGCTCGACACGAATAACTAGGACGGCCTAGGGGAAAAGTGCGCATACCGTTGTAATCGGGCGAGTTTCTACTTTCAGATACAACAGAAATTTTGCGGATTGGTCAATCCGTTCGCGAGATATGGCAGTTTGGATGTAAGAAACGCTTGAGAAACTCAAAATTTTCGCAGTTCTGATGCTCGACACGAATAACTAGAACGGCCAAGGGGAAAAGTGCGCATACCGTTGTAATCGGGCGAGTTTCTACTTTAAGATGCAACAGAAATTATGCGGATTGGTCAATCCGTTCGTGAGATATGGCAGTTTGGAGGTAAGAAACGCTTGAGAAACTCAAAATTTTCGCAGTTCTGATGCTCGAAACGAATAACTAGAACCGCCTAGGGGAAAAGTGCGCATACCGTTGTAATCGGGCGAGATTCTACTTTCAGATGCAACAGAAATTTTGCGGATTGGTCAATCCGTTCGCGAGATATGGCAGTTTGGATTTAAGAAACGCTTGAAAACCTCAAAATTTTCACATTTCTGATGCTCGAAACGAATAACTAGAACCGCCTAGGGGAAAAGTGCGCATACCGTTGTAATCGGGCGAGTTTCTACTTTCAGATGCATCAGAAATTTTGCGGATTGATCAATCCGTTCGCGAGATATGGCAGTTTGGAGATAAGAAACGCTTGAGAAACTCAAAATTTTCGCAGTTGTGATGCTCGACACGAATAACTAGGACGGCCTAGGGGAAAAGTGCGCATACCGTTGTAATCGGGCGAGTTTCTACTTTCAGATACAACAGAAATTTTGCGGATTGGTCAATCCGTTCGCGAGATATGGCAGTTTGGATGTAAGAAACGCTTGAGAAACTCAAAATTTTCGCAGTTCTGATGCTCGACACGAATAACTAGAACGGCCAAGGGGAAAAGTGCGCATACCGTTGTAATCGGGCGAGTTTCTACTTTAAGATGCAACAGAAATTATGCGGATTGGTCAATCCGTTCGTGAGATATGGCAGTTTGGAGGTAAGAAACGCTTGAGAAACTCAAAATTTTCGCAGTTCTGATGCTCGAAACGAATAACTAGAACCGCCTAGGGGAAAAGTGCGCATACCGTTGTAATCGGGCGAGATTCTACTTTCAGATGCAACAGAAATTTTGCGGATTGATCAATCCGTTCGCGAGATATGGCAGTTTGGATATAAGAAACGCTTGAGAAACTCAAAATTTTCGCAGTTCTGATGCTCGACACGAATAACTAGAACGGCCTAGGGGAAAAGTGCGCATACCTTTGTAATCGGGAGAGTTTCTACTTTCAGATGCAACAGAAATTTTGCGGATTGGTCAATCCGTTCGCGAGATATGGCAGTTTGGAGGTAAGAAACGCTTGAGAAACTCAAAATTTTCGCAGTTCTGATGCTCGACACGAATAACTAGAACGGCCTAGGGGAAAAGTGCGCATACCGTTGTAATCGGGCGAGTTTCTACTTTCAGATGCAACAGAAATTTTGCGGATTGGTCAATCCGTTCGCGAGATACGGCAGTTTGGAGGTAAGAAACGCTTGAGAAACTCAAAATTTTCGCAGTTCTGATGCTCGAAACGAATAACTAGAACCGCCTAGGGGAAAAGTGCGCATACCGTTGTAATCGGGCGAGTTTCTACTTTCAGATGCAACAGAAATTTTGCGGATTGGTCAATCCGTTCGCGAGATATGGCAGTTTGGATGTAAGAAACGCTTGAGAAACTCAAAATTTTCGCAGTTCTGATGCTCGACACGAATAACTAGAACGGCCAAGGGGAAAAGTGCGCATACCGTTGTAATCGGGCGAGTTTCTACTTTAAGATGCAACAGAAATTTTGCGGATTGGTCAATCCGTTCGTGAGATATGGCAGTTTGGAGGTAAGAAACGCTTGAGAAACTCAAAATTTTCGCAGTTCTGATGCTCGAAACGAAGAACTAGAGCCGCCTAGGGGAAAAGTGCGCATACCGTTGTAATCGGGCGAGTTTCTACTTTCAGATGCAACAGAAATTTTGCGGATTGATCAATCCGTTCGCGAGATATGGCAGTTTGGAGGTAAGAAACGCTTGAGAAACTCAAAATTTTCGCAGTTCTGATGCTCGAAACGAATAACTAGAACCGCCTAGGGGAAAAGTGCGCATACCGTTGTAATCGGGCGAGTTTCTACTTTCAGATGCAACAGAAATTTTGCGGATTGATCAATCCGTTCGCGAGATATGGCAGTTTGGAGATAAGAAACGCTTGAGAAACTCAAAATTTTCGCAGTTCTGATGCTCGACACGAATAACTAGAACGGCCTAGGGGAAAAGTGCGCATACCGTTGTAATCGGGCGAGTTTCTACTTTCAGATGCAACAGAAATTTTGCGGATTGGTCAATCCGTTCGCGAGATATGGCAGTTTGGAGGTAAGAAACGCTTGAGAAACTCAAAATTTTCGCAGTTCTGATGCTCGACACGAATAACTAGAACGGCCTAGGGGAAAAGTGCGCATACCGTTGTAATCGGGCGAGTTTCTGCTTTCAGATGCAACAGAAATTTTGCGAATTGGTCAATCCGTTCGCGAGATATGGCAGTTTGGAGGTAAGAAACGCTTGAGAAACTCAAAATTTTCGCAGTTCTGATGCTCGACACGAATAACTAGAACGGCCTAGGGGAAAAGTGCGCATACCGTTGTAATCGGGCGAGTTTCTACTTTAAGATGCAACAGAAATTTTGCGGATTGGTCAATCCGTTCGTGAGATATGGCAGTTTGGAGGTAAGAAACGCTTGAGAAACTCAAAATTTTCGCAGTTCTGATGCTCGAAACGAATAACTAGAACCGCCTAGTGGAAAAGTTCGCATACCGTTGTAATCGGGCGAGTTTCTACTTTCAGATGCAACAGAAATTTTGCGGATTGATCAATCCGTTCGCGAGATATGGCAGTTTGGAGATAAGAAACGCTTGAGAAACTCAAAATCTTCGCAGTTGTGATGCTCGACACGAATAACTAGTACGGCCTAGGGGAAAAGTGCGCATACCGTTGTAATCGGGCGAGTTTCTACTTTCAGATACAACAGAAATTTTGTGGATTGGTCAATCCGTTCGCGAGATATGGCAGTTTGGAGGTAAGAAACGCTTGAGAAACTCAAAATTTTCGCAGTTCTGATGCTCGACTCGAATAACTAGAACGGCCTAGGGGAAAAGTGCGCATACCGTTGTAATCGGGCGAGTTTCTACTTTAAGATGCAACAGAAATTTTGCGGATTGGTCAATCCGTTCGCGAGATATGGCAGTTTGGAGGTAAGAAACGCTTGAGAAACTCAAAATTTTCGCAGTTGTGATGCTCGACACGAATAACTAGAACGGCCTAGGGGAAAAGTGCGCATACCGTTGTAATCGGGCGAGTTTCTACTTTCAGATACAACAGAAATTTTGCGGATTGGTCAATCCGTTCGCGAGATATGGCAGTTTGGAGATAAGAAACGCTTGAGAAACTCAAAATTTTCGCAGTTCTGATGCTCGACACGTTAACTAGAACGGCCTAGGGGAAAAGTGCGCATACCGTTGTAATCGGGCGAGTTTCTACTTTAAGATGCAACAGAAACTTTGCGGATTGGTCTATCCGTTCGCGAGATATGGCAGTTTGGAGGTAAGAAACGCTTGAGAAACTCAAAATTTTCGCAGTTCTGATGCTCGAAACGTATAACTAGAACCGCCTAGGGGAAAAGTGCGCATACCGTTGTAATCGGGCGAGTTTCTACTTTCAGATGCAACAGAAATTTTGCGGATTGATCAATCCGTTCGCGAGATATGGCAGTTTGGAGATAAGAAACGCTTGAGAAACTCAAAATTTTCGCAGTTCTGATGCTCGACACGAATAACTAGAACGGCCTAGGGGAAAAGTGCGCATACCGTTGTAATCGGGCGAGTTTCTACTTTCAGATGCAACAGAAATTTTGCGGATTGGTCAATCCGTTCGCGAGATATGGCAGTTTGGAGGTAAGAAACGCTTGAGAAACTCAAAATTTTCGCAGTTCTGATGCTCGAAACGAATAACTAGAGCCGCCTAGGGGAAAAGTGCGCATACCGTTGTAATCGGGCGAGTTTCTACTTTCAGATGCAACAGAAATTTTGCGGATTGATCAATCCGTTCGCGAGATATGGCAGTTTGGAGGTAAGAAACGCTTGAGGAACTCAAAATTTTCGCAGTTCTGATGCTCGACACGAATAACTAGAACGGCCTAGGGGAAAAGTGCGCATACCGTTGTAATCGGGCGAGTTTCTACTTTAAGATGCAACAGAAATTTTGCGGATTGGTCAATCCGTTCGTGAGATATGGCAGTTTGGAGGTAAGAAACGCTTGAGAAACTCAAAATTTTCGCAGTTCTGATGCTCGAAACGAATAACTAGAACCGCCTAGTGGAAAAGTTCGCATACCGTTGTAATCGGGCGAGTTTCTACTTTCAGATGCAACAGAAATTTTGTGGATTGATCAATCCGTTCGCGAGATATGGCAGTTTGGAGATAAGAAACGCTTGAGAAACTCAAAATCTTCGCAGTTGTGATGCTCGACACGAATAACTAGAACGGCCTAGGGGAAAAGTGCGCATACCGTTGTAATCGGGCGAGTTTCTACTTTCAGATACAACAGAAATTTTGTGGATTGGTCAATCCGTTCGCGAGATATGGCAGTTTGGAGGTAAGAAACGCTTGAGAAACTCAAAATTTTCGCAGTTCTGATGCTCGACACGAATAACTAGAACGGCCTAGGGGAAAAGTGCGCATACCGTTGTAATCGGGCGAGTTTCTACTTTCAGATGCAACAGAAATTTTGCGGATTGGTCAATCCGTTCGCGAGATATGGCCGTTTGGATTTAAGAAACGCTTGAAAACCTCAAAATTTTCACATTTCTGATGCTCGAAACGAATAACTAGAACCGCCTAGGGGAAAAGTGGGCATACCGTTGTAATCGGGCGAGTTTCTACTTTCAGATGCAACAGAAATTTTGCGGATTGATCAAACCGTTCGCGAGATATGGCAGTTTGGAGATAAGAAAAGCTTGAGAAACTCAAAATTTTCGCAGTTCTGGTGCACGAAACGATTGACTAGAACGGCCTAGGGGCAAAGTGCGCATACCGTTGTAATCGGGCGAGTTTCTACTTTGAGATGCAACAGAAATTTTGCGGATTGGTCGATCCGTTCGCGAGATGTGGCAGTTTGGATGTAAGAAACGCTTGAGAAACTCAAAATTTTAGCAGTTCTGATGCTCGAAACGAATAACTAGAACGGCCTAGGGGAGAAGTACGCATACCGTTGTAATCGGGCGAGATTCTACTTTCAGATGCAACAGAAATTATGCGGATTGGTCAATCCGTTCGCGGGATATGGCAGTTTGGAGGTAAGAAACGCTTGAGAAACTCAAAATTTTCGCAGTTCTGATGCTCGAAACGACTAACTGGAACGGCCTAGGGGAAAACTACACCTACCGTTGTAATCGGGCGAGTTTCTACTTTCAGATGGCACAGAAATTTTGCGGATTGATGAATCCGTTCGCGAGATGTGGCAGTTTGGTGATAAGAAACGCTTGAGAAACTCAAAATTTTCGCAGTTCTGATGCTCGAAACGAATAACTAGAACGGCCTAGGGGAAAAGTGCGCATACCGTTGTAATCGGGCGAGTTTCTACTTTCAGATGCAACAGAAATTTTGCGAATTGGTCAATCCGTTCGCGAGATATGGCAGTTTGGATTTAAGAAACGCTTGAAAACCTCAAAATTTTCACATTTCTGATGCTCGAAACGAATAACTAGAACCGCCTAGGGGAAAAGTGCGCATACCGTTGTAATCGGGCGAGTTTCTACTTTCAGATGCATCAGAAATTTTGCGGATTGATCAATCCGTTCGCGAGATATGGCAGTTTGGAGATAAGAAACGCTTGAGAAACTCAAAATTTTCGCAGTTGTGATGCTCGACACGAATAACTAGGACGGCCTAGGGGAAAAGTGCGCATACCGTTGTAATCGGGCGAGTTTCTACTTTCAGATACAACAGAAATTTTGCGGATTGGTCAATCCGTTCGCGAGATATGGCAGTTTGGATGTAAGAAACGCTTGAGAAACTCAAAATTTTCGCAGTTCTGATGCTCGACACGAATAACTAGAACGGCCAAGGGGAAAAGTGCGCATACCGTTGTAATCGGGCGAGTTTCTACTTTAAGATGCAACAGAAATTATGCGGATTGGTCAATCCGTTCGTGAGATATGGCAGTTTGGAGGTAAGAAACGCTTGAGAAACTCAAAATTTTCGCAGTTCTGATGCTCGAAACGAATAACTAGAACCGCCTAGGGGAAAAGTGCGCATACCGTTGTAATCGGGCGAGATTCTACTTTCAGATGCAACAGAAATTTTGCGGATTGATCAATCCGTTCGCGAGATATGGCAGTTTGGATATAAGAAACGCTTGAGAAACTCAAAATTTTCGCAGTTCTGATGCTCGACACGAATAACTAGAACGGCCTAGGGGAAAAGTGCGCATACCTTTGTAATCGGGAGAGTTTCTACTTTCAGATGCAACAGAAATTTTGCGGATTGGTCAATCCGTTCGCGAGATATGGCAGTTTGGAGGTAAGAAACGCTTGAGAAACTCAAAATTTTCGCAGTTCTGATGCTCGACACGAATAACTAGAACGGCCTAGGGGAAAAGTGCGCATACCGTTGTAATCGGGCGAGTTTCTACTTTCAGATGCAACAGAAATTTTGCGGATTGGTCAATCCGTTCGCGAGATACGGCAGTTTGGAGGTAAGAAACGCTTGAGAAACTCAAAATTTTCGCAGTTCTGATGCTCGAAACGAATAACTAGAACCGCCTAGGGGAAAAGTGCGCATACCGTTGTAATCGGGCGAGTTTCTACTTTCAGATGCAACAGAAATTTTGCGGATTGGTCAATCCGTTCGCGAGATATGGCAGTTTGGATGTAAGAAACGCTTGAGAAACTCAAAATTTTCGCAGTTCTGATGCTCGACACGAATAACTAGAACGGCCAAGGGGAAAAGTGCGCATACCGTTGTAATCGGGCGAGTTTCTACTTTAAGATGCAACAGAAATTTTGCGGATTGGTCAATCCGTTCGTGAGATATGGCAGTTTGGAGGTAAGAAACGCTTGAGAAACTCAAAATTTTCGCAGTTCTCATGCTCGAAACGAATAACTAGAACCGCCTAGGGGAAAAGTGCGCATACCGTTGTAATCGGGCGAGATTCTACTTTCAGATGCAACAGAAATTTTGCGGATTGATCAATCCGTTCGCGAGATATGGCAGTTTGGAGATAAGAAACGCTTGAGAAACTCAAAATTTTCGCAGTTCTGATGCTCGACACGAATAACTAGAACGGCCTAGGGGAAAAGTGCGCATACCGTTGTAATCGGGAGAGTTTCTACTTTCAGATGCAACAGAAATTTTGCGGATTGGTCAATCCGTTCGCGAGATATGGCAGTTTGGAGGTAAGAAACGCTTGAGAAACTCAAAATTTTCGCAGTTCTGATGCTCGACACGAATAACTAGAACCGCCTAGGGGAAAAGTGCGCATACCGATGTAATCGGGCGAGTTTCTACTTTCAGATGCTACAGAAATTTTGCGGATTGATCAATCCGTTCGCGAGATATGGCAGTTTGGAGATAAGAAACGCTTGAGAAACTCAAAATTTTCGCAGTTCTGGTGCACGAAACGATTGACTAGAACGGCCTAGGGGCAAAGTGCGCATACCGTTGTAATCGGGCGAGTTTCTACTTTGAGATGCAACAGAAATTTTGCGGATTGGTCGATCCGTTCGCGAGATGTGGCAGTTTGGATGTAAGAAACGCTTGAGAAACTCAAAATTTTAGCAGTTCTGATGCTCGAAACGAATAACTAGAACGGCCTAGGGGAGAAGTACGCATACCGTTGTAATCGGGCGAGTTTCTACTTTCAGATGCAACAGAAATTTTGCGGATTGGTCAATCCGTTCCCGAGATATTTCAGTTTGGAGGTAAGAAACGCTTGAGAAACTCAAAATTTTCGCATTTCTGATGCTCGAAACGAATAACTAGAACCGCCTAGGGGAAAAGTGCGCATACCGTTGTAATCGGGCGAGTTTCTACTTTCAGAAGCAACAGAAATTTTGCGGATTGGTCAATCCGTTCCCGAGATATGGCAGTTTGGAGGTAAGAAACGCTTGAGAAACTCAAAATTTTCGCAGTTCTGATGCTCGAAACGAATAACTAGAACCGCCTAGTGGAAAAGTGTGCATACCGTTCTAATCGGGCGAGTTTCTACTTTCAGATGCAACAGAAATTTTGCGGATTGATCAATCCGTTCGCGAGATATGGCAGTTTGGAGATAAGAAACGCTTGAGAAACTCAAAATTTTCGCAGTTGTGATGCTCGACACGAATAACTAGAACGGCCTAGGGGAAAAGTGCGCATACCGTTGTAATCGGGCGAGTTTCTACTTTCAGATACAACAGAAATTTTGCGGATTGGTCAATCCGTTCGCGAGATATGGCAGTTTGGAGGTAAGAAACGCTTGAGAAACTCAAAATTTTCGCAGTTCTGATGCTCGACACGAATAACTAGAACGGCCTAGGGGAAAAGTGCGCATACCGTTGTAATCGGGCGAGTTTCTACTTTAAGATGCAGCAGAAATTTTGCGGATTGGTTAATCCGATCGTGAGATATGGCAGTTTGGATTTAAGAAACGCTTGAGAAACTCAAAATTTTCGCAGTTCTGGTGCACGAAACGATTGACTAGAACGGCCTAGGGGCAAAGTGCGCATACCGTTGTAATCGGGCGAGTTTCTACTTTGAGATGCAACAGAAATTTTGCGGATTGGTCGATCCGTTCGCGAGATGTGGCAGTTTGGATGTAAGAAACGCTTGAGAAACTCAAAATTTTAGCAGTTCTGATGCTCGAAACGAATAACTAGAACGGCCTAGGGGAGAAGTACGCATACCGTTGTAATCGGGCGAGATTCTACTTTCAGATGCAACAGAAATTATGCGGATTGGTCAATCCGTTCGCGGGATATGGCAGTTTGGAGATAAGAAACGCTTGAGAAACTCAAAATTTTCGCAGTTGTGATGCTCGACACGAATAACTAGAACGGCCTAGGGGAAAAGTGCGCATACCGTTGTAATCGGGCGAGTTTCTACTTTCAGATACAACAGAAATTTTGCGGATTGGTCAATCCGTTCGCGAGATATGGCAGTTTGGATGTAAGAAACGCTTGAGAAACTCAAAATTTTCGCAGTTCTGATGCACGACACGAATAACTAGAACGGCCAAGGGGAAAAGTGCGCATACCGTTGTAATCGGGCGAGTTTCTACTTTAAGATGCAACAGAAATTTTGCGGATTGGTCAATCCGTTCGCGAGATATGGCAGTTTGGAGAAAAGAAACGCTTGAGAAAATCAAAATTTTCGCAGTTGTGATGCTCGACACGAATAACTAGAACGGCCTAGGGGAAGAGTGCGCATAGCGTTGTAATCGGGCGAGTTTCTACTTTCAGATACAACAGAAATTTTGCGGATTGGTCAATCCGTTCGCGAGATATGGCAGTTTGGAGATAAGAAACGCTTGAGAAACTCAAAATTTTCGCAGTTCTGATGCTCGACACGTTAACTAGAACGGCCTAGGGGAAAAGTGCGCATACCGTTGTAATCGGGCGAGTTTCTACTTTCAGATGCAACAGAAATTTTGCGGATTGGTCAATCCGTTCGCGAGATATGGCAGTTTGGAGGTAAGAAACGCTTGGGAAACTCAAAATTTTCGCAGTTCTGATGCTCGAAACGAATAACTAGAGCCGCCTAGGGGAAAAGTGCGCATACCGTTGTAATCGGGCGAGTTTCTACTTTCAGATGCAACAGAAATTTTGCGGATTGATCAATCCGTTCGCGAGATATGGCAGTTTGGAGGTAAGAAACGCTTGAGAAACTCAAAATTTTCGCAGTTCTGATGCTCGAAACGAATAACTAGAACCGCCTAGGGGAAAAGTGCGCATACCGTTGTAATCGGGCGAGTTTCTACTTTCAGATGCAACAGAAATTTTGCGGATTGATCAATCCGTTCGCGAGATATGGCAGTTTGGAGATAAGAAACGCTTGAGAAACTCAAAATTTTCGCAGTTCTGATGCTCGACACGAATAACTAGAACGGCCTAGGGGAAAAGTGCGCATACCGTTGTAATCGGGCGAGTTTCTACTTTCAGATGCAACAGAAATTTTGCGGATTGGTCAATCCGTTCGCGAGATATGGCAGTTTGGAGGTAAGAAACGCTTGAGAAACTCAAAATTTTCGCAGTTCTGATGCTCGACACGAATAACTAGAACGGCCTAGGGGAAAAGTGCGCATACCGTTGTAATCGGGCGAGTTTCTACTTTCAGATGCAACAGAAATTTTGCGAATTGGTCAATCCGTTCGCGAGATATGGCAGTTTGGAGGTAAGAAACGCTTGAGAAACTCAAAATTTTCGCAGTTCTGATGCTCGACACGAATAACTAGAACGGCCTAGGGGAAAAGTGCGCATACCGTTGTAATCGGGCGAGTTTCTACTTTAAGATGCAACAGAAATTTTGCGGATTGGTCAATCCGTTCGTGAGATATGGCAGTTTGGAGGTAAGAAACGCTTGAGAAACTCAAAATTTTCGCAGTTCTGATGCTCGAAACGAATAACTAGAACCGCCTAGTGGAAAAGTTCGCATACCGTTGTAATCGGGCGAGTTTCTACTTTCAGATGCAACAGAAATTTTGCGGATTGATCAATCCGTTCGCGAGATATGGCAGTTTGGAGATAAGAAACGCTTGAGAAACTCAAAATCTTCGCAGTTGTGATGCTCGACACGAATAACTAGAACGGCCTAGGGGAAAAGTGCGCATACCGTTGTAATCGGGCGAGTTTCTACTTTCAGATACAACAGAAATTTTGTGGATTGGTCAATCCGTTCGCGAGATGTGGCAGTTTGGATGTAAGAAACGCTTGAGAAACTCAAAATTTTAGCAGTTCTGATGCTCGAAACGAATAACTAGAACGGCCTAGGGGAGAAGTACGCATACCGTTGTAATCGGGCGAGATTCTACTTTCAGATGCAACAGAAATTATGCGGATTGGTCAATCCGTTCGCGGGATATGGCAGTTTGGAGGTAAGAAACGCTTGAGAAACTCAAAATTTTCGCAGTTCTGATGCTCGAAACGACTAACTGGAACGGCCTAGGGGAAAACTACACCTACCGTTGTAATCGGGCGAGTTTCTACTTTCAGATGGCACAGAAATTTTGCGGATTGATGAATCCGTTCGCGAGATGTGGCAGTTTGGTGATAAGAAACGCTTGAGAAACTCAAAATTTTCGCAGTTCTGATGCTCGAAACGAATAACTAGGACGGCCTAGGGGAAAAGTGCGCATACCGTTGTAATCGGGCGAGTTTCTACTTTCAGATACAACAGAAATTTTGCGGATTGGTCAATCCGTTCGCGAGATATGGCAGTTTGGATGTAAGAAACGCTTGAGAAACTCAAAATTTTCGCAGTTCTGATGCTCGACACGAATAACTAGAACGGCCAAGGGGAAAAGTGCGCATACCGTTGTAATCGGGCGAGTTTCTACTTTAAGATGCAACAGAAATTTTGCGGATTGGTCAATCCGTTCGTGAGATATGGCAGTTTGGAGGTAAGAAACGCTTGAGAAACTCAAAATTTTCGCAGTTCTGATGCTCGAAACGAATAACTAGAACCGCCTAGGGGAAAAGTGCGCATACCGTTGTAATCGGGCGAGATTCTACTTTCAGATGCAACAGAAATTTTGCGGATTGATCAATCCGTTCGCGAGATATGGCAGTTTGGAGATAAGAAACGCTTGAGAAACTCAAAATTTTCGCAGTTCTGATGCTCGACACGAATAACTAGAACGGCCTAGGGGAAAAGTGCGCATACCTTTGTAATCGGGAGAGTTTCTACTTTCAGATGCAACAGAAATTTTGCGGATTGGTCAATCCGTTCGCGAGATATGGCAGTTTGGAGGTAAGAAACGCTTGAGAAACTCAAAATTTTCGCAGTTCTGATGCTCGACACGAATAACTAGAACGGCCTAGGGGAAAAGTGCGCATACCGTTGTAATCGGGCGAGTTTCTACTTTCAGATGCAACAGAAATTTTGCGGATTGGTCAATCCGTTCGCGAGATACGGCAGTTTGGAGGTAAGAAACGCTTGAGAAACTCAAAATTTTCGCAGTTCTGATGCTCGAAACGAATAACTAGAACCGCCTAGGGGAAAAGTGCGCATACCGTTGTAATCGGGCGAGTTTCTACTTTCAGATGCAACAGAAATTTTGCGGATTGGTCAATCCGTTCGCGAGATATGGCAGTTTGGATGTAAGAAACGCTTGAGAAACTCAAAATTTTCGCAGTTCTGATGCTCGACACGAATAACTAGAACGGCCAAGGGGAAAAGTGCGCACACCGTTGTAATCGGGCGAGTTTCTACTTTAAGATGCAACAGAAATTTTGCGGATTGGTCAATCCGTTCGTGAGATATGGCAGTTGGAGGTAAGAAACGCTTGAGAAACTCAAAATTTTCGCAGTTCTCATGCTCGAAACGAATAACTAGAACCGCCTAGGGGAAAAGTGCGCATACCGTTGTAATCGGGCGAGATTCTACTTTCAGATGCAACAGAAATTTTGCGGATTGATCAATCCGTTCGCGAGATATGGCAGTTTGGAGATAAGAAACGCTTGAGAAACTCAAAATTTTCGCAGTTCTGATGCTCGACACGAATAACTAGAACGGCCTAGGGGAAAAGTGCGCATACCGTTGTAATCGGGAGAGTTTCTACTTTCAGATGCAACAGAAATTTTGCGGATTGGTCAATCCGTTCGCGAGATATGGCAGTTTGGAGGTAAGAAACGCTTGAGAAACTCAAATTTTCGCAGTTCTGATGCTCGACACGAATAACTAGAACCGCCTAGGGGAAAAGTGCGCATACCGATGTAATCGGGCGAGTTTCTACTTTCAGATGCAACAGAAATTTTGCGGATTGATCAATCCGTTCGCGAGATATGGCAGTTTGGAGATAAGAAACGCTTGAGAAACTCAAAATTTTCGCAGTTCTGGTGCACGAAACGATTGACTAGAACGGCCTAGGGGCAAAGTGCGCATACCGTTGTAATCGGACGAGTTTCTACTTTGAGATGCAACAGAAATTTTGCGGATTGGTCGATCCGTTCGCGAGATGTGGCAGTTTGGATGTAAGAAACGCTTGAGAAACTCAAAATTTTAGCAGTTCTGATGCTCGAAACGAATAACTAGAACGGCCTAGGGGAGAAGTACGCATACCGTTGTAATCGGGCGAGTTTCTACTTTCAGATGCAACAGAAATTTTGCGGATTGGTCAATCCGTTCCCGAGATATGGCAGTTTGGAGGTAAGAAACGCTTGAGAAACTCAAAATTTTCGCATTTCTGATGCTCGAAACGAATAACTAGAACCGCCTAGGGGAAAAGTGCGCATACCGTTGTAATCGGGCGAGTTTCTACTTTCAGAAGCAACAGAAATTTTGCGGATTGGTCAATCCGTTCCCGAGATATGGCAGTTTGGAGGTAAGAAACGCTTGAGAAACTCAAAATTTTCGCAGTTCTGATGCTCGAAACGAATAACTAGAACCGCCTAGTGGAAAAGTGTGCATACCGTTCTAATCGGGCGAGTTTCTACTTTCAGATGCAACAGAAATTTTGCGGATTGATCAATCCGTTCGCGAGATATGGCAGTTTGGAGATAAGAAACGCTTGAGAAGCTCAAAATTTTCGCAGTTGTGATGCTCGACACGAATAACTAGAACGGCCTAGGGGAAAAGTGCGCATACCGTTGTAATCGGGCGAGTTTCTACTTTCAGATACAACAGAAATTTTGCGGATTGGTCAATCCGTTCGCGAGATATGGCAGTTTGGAGGTAAGAAACGCTTGAGAAACTCAAAATTTTCGCAGTTCTGATGCTCGACACGAATAACTAGAACGGCCTAGGGGAAAAGTGCGCATACCGTTGTAATCGGGCGAGTTTCTACTTTAAGATGCAGCAGAAATTTTGCGGATTGGTTAATCCGTTCGTGAGATATGGCAGTTTGGATTTAAGAAACGCTTGAGAAACTCAAAATTTTCGCAGTTCTGGTGCACGAAACGATTGACTAGAACGGCCTAGGGGCAAAGTGCGCATACCGTTGTAATCGGGCGAGTTTCTACTTTGAGATGCAACAGAAATTTTGCGGATTGGTCGATCCGTTCGCGAGATGTGGCAGTTTGGATGTAAGAAACGCTTGAGAAACTCAAAATTTTAGCAGTTCTGATGCTCGAAACGAATAACTAGAACGGCCTAGGGGAGAAGTACGCATACCGTTGTAATCGGGCGAGATTCTACTTTCAGATGCAACAGAAATTATGCGGATTGGTCAATCCGTTCGCGGGATATGGCAGTTTGGAGATAAGAAACGCTTGAGAAACTCAAAATTTTCGCAGTTGTGATGCTCGACACGAATAACTAGAACGGCCTAGGGGAAAAGTGCGCATACCGTTGTAATCGGGCGAGTTTCTACTTTCAGATACAACAGAAATTTTGCGGATTGGTCAATCCGTTCGCGAGATATGGCAGTTTGGAGGTAAGAAACGCTTGAGAAACTCAAAATTTTCGCAGTTCTGATGCTCGACACGAATAACTAGAACGGCCTAGGGGAAAAGTGCGCATACCGTTGTAATCGGGCGAGTTTCTACTTTCAGATGTAACAGAAATTTTGCGGATTGGTCAATCCGTTCGCGAGATACGGCAGTTTGGAGGTAAGAAACGCTTGAGAAACTCAAAATTTTCGCAGTTCTGATGCTCGACACGAATAACTAGAACGGCCAAGGGGAAAAGTGCGCATACCGTTGTAATCGGGCGAGTTTCTACTTTAAGATGCAACAGAAATTTTGCGGATTGGTCAATCCGTTCGTGAGATATGGCAGTTTGGAGGTAAGAAACGCTTGAGAAACTCAAAATTTTCGCAGTTCTCATGCTCGAAACGAATAACTAGAACCGCCTAGGGGAAAAGTGCGCATACCGTTGTAATCGGGCGAGATTCTACTTTCAGATGCAACAGAAATTTTGCGGATTGATCTATCCGTTCGCGAGATATGGCAGTTTGGAGATAAGAAACGCTTGAGAAACTCAAAATTTTCGCAGTTCTGATGCTCGACACGAATAACTAGAACGGCCTAGGGGAAAAGTGCGCATACCGTTGTAATCGGGAGAGTTTCTACTTTCAGATGCAACAGAAATTTTGCGGATTGGTCAATCCGTTCGCGAGATATGGCAGTTTGGAGGTAAGAAACGCTTGAGAAACTCAAAATTTTCGCAGTTCTGATGCTCGACACGAATAACTAGAACCGCCTAGGGGAAAAGTGCGCATACCGATGTAATCGGGCGAGTTTCTACTTTCAGATGCAACAGAAATTTTGCGGATTGATCAATCCGTTCGCGAGATATGGCAGTTTGGATATAAGAAACGCTTGAGAAACTCAAAATTTTCGCAGTTCTGGTGCACGAAACGATTGACTAGAACGGCCTAGGGGCAAAGTGCGCATACCGTTGTAATCGGGCGAGTTTCTACTTTGAGATGCAACAGAAATTTTGCGGATTGGTCGATCCGTTCGCGAGATGTGGCAGTTTGGATGTAAGAAACGCTTGAGAAACTCAAAATTTTAGCAGTTCTGATGCTCGAAACGAATAACTAGAACGGCCTAGGGGAGAAGTACGCATACCGTTGTAATCGGGCGAGTTTCTACTTTCAGATGCAACAGAAATTTTGCGGATTGGTCAATCCGTTCCCGAGATATGGCAGTTTGGAGGTAAGAAACGCTTGAGAAACTCAAAATTTTCGCATTTCTGATGCTCGAAACGAATAACTAGAACCGCCTAGGGGAAAAGTGCGCATACCGTTGTAATCGGGCGAGTTTCTACTTTCAGAAGCAACAGAAATTTTGCGGATTGGTCAATCCGTTCCCGAGATATGGCAGTTTGGAGGTAAGAAACGCTTGAGAAACTCAAAATTTTCGCAGTTCTGATGCTCGAAACGAATAACTAGAACCGCCTAGTGGAAAAGTGTGCATACCGTTCTAATCGGGCGAGTTTCTACTTTCAGATGCAACAGAAATTTTGCGGATTGATCAATCCGTTCGCGAGATATGGCAGTTTGGAGATAAAAACGCTTGAGAAACTCAAAATTTTCGCAGTTGTGATGCTCGACACGAATAACTAGAACGGCCTAGGGGAAAAGTGCGCATACCGTTGTAATCGGGCGAGTTTCTACTTTCAGATACAACAGAAATTTTGCGGATTGGTCAATCCGTTCGCGAGATATGGCAGTTTGGAGGTAAGAAACGCTTGAGAAACTCAAAATTTTCGCAGTTCTGATGCTCGACACGAATAACTAGAACGGCCTAGGGGAAAAGTGCGCATACCGTTGTAATCGGGCGAGTTTCTACTTTAAGATGCAGCAGAAATTTTGCGGATTGGTTAATCCGTTCGTGAGATATGGCAGTTTGGATTTAAGAAACGCTTGAGAAACTCAAAATTTTCGCAGTTCTGGTGCACGAAACGATTGACTAGAACGGCCTAGGGGCAAAGTGCGCATACCGTTGTAATCGGGCGAGTTTCTACTTTGAGATGCAACAGAAATTTTGCGGATTGGTCGATCCGTTCGCGAGATGTGGCAGTTTGGATGTAAGAAACGCTTGAGAAACTCAAAATTTTAGCAGTTCTGATGCTCGAAACGAATAACTAGAACGGCCTAGGGGAGAAGTACGCATACCGTTGTAATCGGGCGAGATTCTACTTTCAGATGCAACAGAAATTATGCGGATTGGTCAATCCGTTCGCGGGATATGGCAGTTTGGAGATAAGAAACGCTTGAGAAACTCAAAATTTTCGCAGTTCTGATGCTCGACACGAATAACTAGAACGGCCTAGGGGAAAAGTGCGCATACCGTTGTAATCGGGCGAGTTTCTACTTTCAGATACAACAGAAATTTTGCGGATTGGTCAATCCGTTCGCGAGATATGGCAGTTTGGATGTAAGAAACGCTTGAGAAACTCAAAATTTTCGCAGTTCTGATGCACGACACGAATAACTAGAACGGCCAAGGGGAAAAGTGCGCATACCGTTGTAATCGGGCGAGTTTCTACTTTAAGATGCAACAGAAATTTTGCGGATTGGTCAATCCGTTCGCGAGATATGGCAGTTTGGAGAAAAGAAACGCTTGAGAAAATCAATATTTTCGCAGTTGTGATGCTCGACACGAATAACTAGAACGGCCTAGGGGAAGAGTGCGCATAGCGTTGTAATCGGGCGAGTTTCTACTTTCAGATACAACAGAAATTTTGCGGATTGGTCAATCCGTTCGCGAGATATGGCAGTTTGGAGATAAGAAACGCTTGAGAAACTCAAAATTTTCGCAGTTCTGATGCTCGACACGTTAACTAGAACGGCCTAGGGGAAAAGTGCGCATACCGTTGTAATCGGACGAGTTTCTACTTTCAGATGCAACAGAAATTTTGCGGATTGGTCAATCCGTTCGCGAGATATGGCAGTTTGGAGGTAAGAAACGCTTGGGAAACTCAAAATTTTCGCAGTTCTGATGCTCGAAACGAATAACTAGAGCCGCCTAGGGGAAAAGTGCGCATACCGTTGTAATCGGGCGAGTTTCTACTTTCAGATGCAACAGAAATTTTGCGGATTGATCAATCCGTTCGCGAGATATGGCAGTTTGGAGGTAAGAAACGCTTGAGAAACTCAAAATTTTCGCAGTTCTGATGCTCGAAACGAATAACTAGAACCGCCTAGGGGAAAAGTGCGCATACCGTTGTAATCGGGCGAGTTTCTACTTTCAGATGCAACAGAAATTTTGCGGATTGATCAATCCGTTCGCGAGATATGGCAGTTTGGAGATAAGAAACGCTTGAGAAACTCAAAATTTTCGCAGTTCTGATGCTCGACACGAATAACTAGAACGGCCTAGGGGAAAAGTGCGCATACCGTTGTAATCGGGCGAGTTTCTACTTTCAGATGCAACAGAAATTTTGCGGATTGGTCAATCCGTTCGCGAGATATGGCAGTTTGGAGGTAAGAAACGCTTGAGAAACTCAAAATTTTCGCAGTTCTGATGCTCGACACGAATAACTAGAACGGCCTAGGGGAAAAGTGCGCATACCGTTGTAATCGGGCGAGTTTCTACTTTCAGATGCAACAGAAATTTTGCGAATTGGTCAATCCGTTCGCGAGATATGGCAGTTTGGAGGTAAGAAACGCTTGAGAAACTCAAAATTTTCGCAGTTCTGATGCTCGACACGAATAACTAGAACGGCCTAGGGGAAAAGTGCGCATACCGTTGTAATCGGGCGAGTTTCTACTTTAAGATGCAACAGAAATTTTGCGGATTGGTCAATCCGTTCGTGAGATATGGCAGTTTGGAGGTAAGAAACGCTTGAGAAACTCAAAATTTTCGCAGTTCTGATGCTCGAAACGAATAACTAGAACCGCCTAGTGGAAAAGTTCGCATACCGTTGTAATCGGGCGAGTTTCTACTTTCAGATGCAACAGAAATTTTGCGGATTGATCAATCCGTTCGCGAGATATGGCAGTTTGGAGATAAGAAACGCTTGAGAAACTCAAAATCTTCGCAGTTGTGATGCTCGACACGAATAACTAGAACGGCCTAGGGGAAAAGTGCGCATACCGTTGTAATCGGGCGAGTTTCTACTTTCAGATACAACAGAAATTTTGTGGATTGGTCAATCCGTTCGCGAGATATGGCAGTTTGGAGGTAAGAAACGCTTGAGAAACTCAAAATTTTCGCAGTTCTGATGCTCGACACGAATAACTAGAACGGCCTAGGGGAAAAGTGCGCATACCGTTGTAATCGGGCGAGTTTCTACTTTCAGATGCAACAGAAATTTTGCGGATTGGTCAATCCGTTCGCGAGATATGGCCGTTTGGATTTAAGAAACGCTTGAAAACCTCAAAATTTTCACATTTCTGATGCTCGAAACGAATAACTAGAACCGCCTAGGGGAAAAGTGGGCATACCGTTGTAATCGGGCGAGTTTCTACTTTCAGATGCAACAGAAATTTTGCGGATTAGTCAATCCGTTCGCGAGATATGGCAGTTTGGAGGTAAGAAACGCTTGAGAAACTCAAAATTTTCGCAGTTCTGATGCTCGAAACGAATAACAAGAACGGCCTAGGGGAGAAGTACGCATACCGTTGTAATCGGGCGAGATTCTACTTTCAGATGCAACAGAAATTATGCGGATTGGTCAATCCGTTCGCGGGATATGGCAGTTTGGAGGTAAGAAACGCTTGAGAAACTCAAAATTTTCGCAGTTCTGATGCTCGAAACGACTAACTGGAACGGCCTAGGGGAAAACTACACCTACCGTTGTAATCGGGCGAGTTTCTACTTTCAGATGGCACAGAAATTTTGCGGATTGATGAATCCGTTCGCGAGATGTGGCAGTTTGGTGATAAGAAACGCTTGAGAAACTCAAAATTTTCGCAGTTCTGATGCTCGAAACGAATAACTAGAACGGCCTAGGGGAAAAGTGCGCATACCGTTGTAATCGGGCGAGTTTCTACTTTCAGATGCAACAGAAATTTTGCGAATTGGTCAATCCGTTCGCGAGATATGGCAGTTTGGATTTAAGAAACGCTTGAAAACCTCAAAATTTTCACATTTCTGATGCTCGAAACGAATAACTAGAACCGCCTAGGGGAAAAGTGCGCATACCGTTGTAATCGGGCGAGTTTCTACTTTCAGATGCAACAGAAATTTTGCGGATTGATCAATCCGTTCGCGAGATATGGCAGTTTGGAGATAAGAAACGCTTGAGAAACTCAAAATTTTCGCAGTTGTGATGCTCGACACGAATAACTAGAACGGCCTAGGGGAAAAGTGCGCATACCGTTGTAATCGGGCGAGTTTCTACTTTCAGATACAACAGAAATTTTGCGGATTGGTCAATCCGTTCGCGAGATATGGCAGTTTGGATGTAAGAAACGCTTGAGAAACTCAAAATTTTCGCAGTTCTGATGCTCGACACGAATAACTAGAACGGCCAAGGGGAAAAGTGCGCATACCGTTGTAATCGGGCGAGTTTCTACTTTAAGATGCAACAGAAATTTTGCGGATTGGTCAATCCGTTCGTGAGATATGGCAGTTTGGAGGTAAGAAACGCTTGAGAAACTCAAAATTTTCGCAGTTCTGATGCTCGAAACGAATAACTAGAACCGCCTAGGGGAAAAGTGCGCATACCGTTGTAATCGGGCGAGATTCTACTTTCAGATGCAACAGAAATTTTGCGGATTGGTCAATCCGTTCGCGAGATATGGCAGTTTGGATGTAAGAAACGCTTGAGAAACTCAAAATTTTCGCAGTTCTGATGCTCGACACGAATAACTAGAACGGCCAAGGGGAAAAGTGCGCATACCGTTGTAATCGGGCGAGTTTCTACTTTAAGATGCAACAGAAATTTTGCGGATTGGTCAATCCGTTCGCGAGATATGGCAGTTTGGAGATAAGAAACGCTTGAGAAACTCAAAATTTTCGCAGTTGTGATGCTCGACACGAATATCTAGAACGGCCTAGGGGAAAAGTGCGCATACCGTTGTAATCGGGCGAGTTTCTACTTTCAGATACAACAGAAATTTTGCGGATTGGTCAATCCGTTCGCGAGATATGGCAGTTTGGAGATAAGAAACGCTTGAGAAACTCAAAATTTTCGCAGTTCTGATGCTCGACACGTTAACTAGAACGGCCTAGGGGAAAAGTGCGCATACCGTTGTAATCGGGCGAGTTTCTACTTTAAGATGCAACAGAAATTTTGCGGATTGGTCTATCCGTTCGCGAGATATGGCAGTTTGGAGGTAAGAAACGCTTGAGAAACTCAAAATTTTCGCAGTTCTGATGCTCGAAACGTATAACTAGAACCGCCTAGGGGAAAAGTGCGCATACCGTTGTAATCGGGCGAGTTTCTACTTTCAGATGCAACAGAAATTTTGCGGATTGATCAATCCGTTCGCGAGATATGGCAGTTTGG
The DNA here is from genome assembly GCF_051014685.1 of Ptiloglossa arizonensis. Lineage (NCBI taxonomy): Eukaryota > Metazoa > Arthropoda > Insecta > Hymenoptera > Colletidae > Ptiloglossa > Ptiloglossa arizonensis. The sequence continues at coordinate 451,475 of NW_027478586.1, forward strand.
AGATAAGAAACGCTTGAGAAACTCAAAATTTTCGCAGTTCTGATGCTCGACACGAATAACTAGAACGGCCTAGGGGAAAAGTGCGCATACCGTTGTAATCGGGCGAGTTTCTACTTTCAGATGCAACAGAAATTTTGCGGATTGGTCAATCCGTTCGCGAGATATGGCAGTTTGGAGGTAAGAAACGCTTGAGAAACTCAAAATTTTCGCAGTTCTGATGCTCGAAACGAATAACTAGAGCCGCCTAGGAGAAAAGTGCGCATACCGTTGTAATCGGGCGAGTTTCTACTTTCAGATGCAACAGAAATTTTGCGGATTGATCAATCCGTTCGCGAGATATGGCAGTTTGGAGGTAAGAAACGCTTGAGAAACTCAAAATTTTCGCAGTTCTGATGCTCGAAACGAATAACTAGAACCGCCTAGGGGAAAAGTGAGCATACCGTTGTAATCGGGCGAGTTTCTACTTTCAGATGCAACAGAAATTTTGCGGATTGATCAATCCGTTCGCGAGATATGGCAGTTTGGAGATAAGAAACGCTTGAGAAACTCAAAATTTTCGCAGTTCTGATGCTCGACACGAATAACTAGAACGGCCTAGGGGAAAAGTGCGCATACCGTTGTAATCGGGCGAGTTTCTACTTTCAGATGCAACAGAAATTTTGCGGATTGGTCAATCCGTTCGCGAGATATGGCAGTTTGGAGGTAAGAAACGCTTGAGAAACTCAAAATTTTCGCAGTTCTGATGCTCGACACGAATAACTAGAACGGCCTAGGGGAAAAGTGCGCATACCGTTGTAATCGGGCGAGTTTCTACTTTCAGATGCAACAGAAATTTTGCGGATTGGTCAATCCGTTCGTGAGATATGGCAGTTTGGAGGTAAGAAACGCTTGAGAAACTCAAAATTTTCGCAGTTCTGATGCTCGAAACGAATAACTAGAACCGCCTAGTGGAAAAGTTCGCATACCGTTGTAATCGGGCGAGTTTCTACTTTCAGATGCAACAGAAATTTTGCGGATTGATCAATCCGTTCGCGAGATATGGCAGTTTGGAGATAAGAAACGCTTGAGAAACTCAAAATCTTCGCAGTTGTGATGCTCGACACGAATAACTAGAACGGCCTAGGGGAAAAGTGCGCATACCGTTGTAATCGGGCGAGTTTCTACTTTCAGATGCAACAGAAATTTTGCGAATTGGTCAATCCGTTCGCGAGATATGGCAGTTTGGATTTAAGAAACGCTTGAAAACCTCAAAATTTTCACATTTCTGATGCTCGAAACGAATAACTAGAACCGCCTAGGGGAAAAGTGCGCATACCGTTGTAATCGGGCGAGTTTCTACTTTCAGATGCAACAGAAATTTTGCGGATTGATCAATCCGTTCGCGAGATATGGCAGTTTGGAGATAAGAAACGCTTGAGAAACTCAAAATTTTCGCAGTTGTGATGCTCGACACGAATAACTAGAACGGCCTAGGGGAAAAGTGCGCATACCGTTGTAATCGGGCGAGTTTCTACTTTCAGATACAACAGAAATTTTGCGGATTGGTCAATCCGTTCGCGAGATATGGCAGTTTGGATGTAAGAAACGCTTGAGAAACTCAAAATTTTCGCAGTTCTGATGCTCGACACGAATAACTAGAACGGCCAAGGGGAAAAGTGCGCATACCGTTGTAATCGGGCGAGTTTCTACTTTAAGATGCAACAGAAATTTTGCGGATTGGTCAATCCGTTCGCGTGATATGGCAGTTTGGAGATAAGAAACGCTTGAGAAACTCAAAATTTTCGCAGTTGTGATGCTCGACACGAATATCTAGAACGGCCTAGGGGAAAAGTGCGCATACCGTTGTAATCGGGCGAGTTTCTACTTTCAGATACAACAGAAATTTTGCGGATTGGTCAATCCGTTCGCGAGATATGGCAGTTTGGAGATAAGAAACGCTTGAGAAACTCAAAATTTTCGCAGTTCTGATGCTCGACACGTTAACTAGAACGGCCTAGGGGAAAAGTGCGCATACCGTTGTAATCGGGCGAGTTTCTACTTTAAGATGCAACAGAAATTTTGCGGATTGGTCTATCCGTTCGCGAGATATGGCAGTTTGGAGGTAAGAAACGCTTGAGAAACTCAAAATTTTCGCAGTTCTGATGCTCGAAACGAATAGCTAGAACGGCCTAGGGGAAAACTACACCTACCGTTGTAATCGGGCGAGTTTCTACTTTCAGATGCAACAGAAATTTTGCGGATTGGTCAATCCGTTCGCGAGATATGGCAGTTTGGAGGTAAGAAACGCTTGAGAAACTCAAAATTTTCGCAGTTATGATGCTCGACACGAATAACTAGAACGGCCTAGGGGAAAAGTACGCATACCGTTGTAATCGGGCGAGTTTCTACTTTTAGATGCAACCGAAATTTTGCGGATTGGTCGATCCGTTCGCGAGATATGGCAGTTTGGAGGTAAGAAACGCTTGAGAAACTCAAAATTTTCGCAGTTCTGATGCTCGACACGAATAACTAGAACGGCCTAGGGGCAAAGTGCGCATACCGTTGTAATCGGGCGAGTTTCTACTTTCAGATGCAACCGAAATTTTGCGGATTGGTGAATCCGTTCGCGAGATATGGCAGTTTGGAGGTAAGAAACGCTTGAGAAACTCAAAATTTTCGCAGTTCTGATGCTCGAAACGAATAGCTAGAACGGCCTAGGGGAAAACTACACCTACCGTTGTAATCGGGCGAGTTTCTACTTTCAGATGCAACAGAAATTTTGCGGATTGGTCAATCCGTTCGCGAGATATGGCAGTTTGGATGTAAGAAACGCTTGAGAAACTCAAAATTTTCGCAGTTCTGATGCTCGAAACGAATAACTAGAACCGCCTAGGGGAAAAGTGCGCATACCGTTGTAATCGGGCGAGTTTCTACTTTTAGATGCAACCGAAATTTTGCGGATTGGTGTATCCGTTCGCGAGATATGGGAGTTTGGAGGTAAGAAACGCTTGAGAAACTCAAAATTTTCGCAGTTCTGATGCTCGAAACGAATAGCTAGAACGGCCTAGGGGAAAACTACACCTACCGTTGTAATCGGGCGAGTTTCTACTTTCAGATGCAACAGAAATTTTGCGGATTGGTCAATCCGTTCGCGAGATATGGCAGTTTGGAGGTAAGAAACGCTTGAGAAACTCAAAATTTTCGCAGTTATGATGCTCGACACGAATAACTAGAACGGCCTAGGGGAAAAGTACGCATACCGTTGTAATCGGGCGAGTTTCTACTTTTAGATGCAACCGAAATTTTGCGGATTGGTCGATCCGTTCGCGAGATATGGCAGTTTGGAGGTAAGAAACGCTTGAGAAACTCAAAATTTTCGCAGTTCTGATGCTCGACACGAATAACTAGAACGGCCTAGGGGCAAAGTGCGCATACCGTTGTAATCGGGCGAGTTTCTACTTTCAGATGCAACCGAAATTTTGCGGATTGGTCAATCCGTTCGCGAGATATGTCAGTTTGGAGGTAAGAAACGCTTGAGAAACTCAAAATTTTCGCAGTTATGATGCTCGACACGAATAACTAGAACGGCCTAGGGGAAAAGTACGCATACCGTTGTAATCGGGCGAGTTTCTACTTTTAGATGCAACCGAAATTTTGCGGATTGGTCGATCCGTTCGCGAGATATGGCAGTTTGGAGGTAAGAAACGCTTGAGAAACTCAAAATTTTCGCAGTTCTGATGCTCGACACGAATAACTAGAACGGCCTAGGGGCAAAGTGCGCATACCGTTGTAATCGGGCGAGTTTCTACTTTCAGATGCAACCGAAATTTTGCGGATTGGTGAATCCGTTCGCGAGATATGGCAGTTTGGAGGTAAGAAACGCTTGAGAAACTCAAAATTTTCGCAGTTCTGATGCTCGAAACGAATAGCTAGAACGGCCTAGGGAAAACTACACCTACTGTTGTAATCGGGCGAGTTTCTACTTTCAGATGCAACAGAAATTTTGCGGATTGGTCAATCCGTTCGCGAGATATGGCAGTTTGGATGTAAGAAACGCTTGAGAAACTCAAAATTTTCGCAGTTCTGATGCTCGAAACGAATAACTAGAACCGCCTAGGGGAAAAGTGCGCATACCGTTGTAATCGGGCGAGTTTCTACTTTTAGATGCAACCGAAATTTTGCGGATTGGTCGATCCGTTCGCGAGATATGGCAGTTTGGAGATAAGAAACGCTTGAGAAACTCAAAATCTTCGCAGTTGTGATGCTCGACACGAATAACTAGAACGGCCTAGGGGAAAAGTGCGCATACCGTTGTAATCGGGCGAGTTTCTACTTTCAGATACAACAGAAATTTTGTGGATTGGTCAATCCGTTCGCGAGATATGGCAGTTTGGAGGTAAGAAACGCTTGAGAAACTCAAAATTTTCGCAGTTCTGATGCTCGACACGAATAACTAGAACGGCCTAGGGGAAAAGTGCGCATACCGTTGTAATCGGGCGAGTTTCTACTTTCAGATGCAACAGAAATTTTGCGGATTGGTCAATCCGTTCGCGAGATATGGCCGTTTGGATTTAAGAAACGCTTGAAAACCTCAAAATTTTCACATTTCTGATGCTCGAAACGAATAACTAGAACCGCCTAGGGGAAAAGTGGGCATACCGTTGTAATCGGGCGAGTTTCTACTTTCAGATGCAACAGAAATTTTGCGGATTAGTCAATCCGTTCGCGAGATATGGCAGTTTGGAGGTAAGAAACGCTTGAGAAACTCAAAATTTTCGCAGTTCTGATGCTCGAAACGAATAACAAGAACGGCCTAGGGGAGAAGTACGCATACCGTTGTAATCGGGCGAGATTCTACTTTCAGATGCAACAGAAATTATGCGGATTGGTCAATCCGTTCGCGGGATATGGCAGTTTGGAGGTAAGAAACGCTTGAGAAACTCAAAATTTTCGCAGTTCTGATGCTCGAAACGACTAACTGGAACGGCCTAGGGGAAAACTACACCTACCGTTGTAATCGGGCGAGTTTCTACTTTCAGATGGCACAGAAATTTTGCGGATTGATGAATCCGTTCGCGAGATGTGGCAGTTTGGTGATAAGAAACGCTTGAGAAACTCAAAATTTTCGCAGTTCTGATGCTCGAAACGAATAACTAGAACGGCCTAGGGGAAAAGTGCGCATACCGTTGTAATCGGGCGAGTTTCTACTTTCAGATGCAACAGAAATTTTGCGAATTGGTCAATCCGTTCGCGAGATATGGCAGTTTGGATTTAAGAAACGCTTGAAAACCTCAAAATTTTCACATTTCTGATGCTCGAAACGAATAACTAGAACCGCCTAGGGGAAAAGTGCGCATACCGTTGTAATCGGGCGAGTTTCTACTTTCAGATGCAACAGAAATTTTGCGGATTGATCAATCCGTTCGCGAGATATGGCAGTTTGGAGATAAGAAACGCTTGAGAAACTCAAAATTTTCGCAGTTGTGATGCTCGACACGAATAACTAGAACGGCCTAGGGGAAAAGTGCGCATACCGTTGTAATCGGGCGAGTTTCTACTTTCAGATACAACAGAAATTTTGCGGATTGGTCAATCCGTTCGCGAGATATGGCAGTTTGGATGTAAGAAACGCTTGAGAAACTCAAAATTTTCGCAGTTCTGATGCTCGACACGAATAACTAGAACGGCCAAGGGGAAAAGTGCGCATACCGTTGTAATCGGGCGAGTTTCTACTTTAAGATGCAACAGAAATTTTGCGGATTGGTCAATCCGTTCGTGAGATATGGCAGTTTGGAGGTAAGAAACGCTTGAGAAACTCAAAATTTTCGCAGTTCTGATGCTCGAAACGAATAACTAGAACCGCCTAGGGGAAAAGTGCGCATACCGTTGTAATCGGGCGAGATTCTACTTTCAGATGCAACAGAAATTTTGCGGATTGGTCAATCCGTTCGCGAGATATGGCAGTTTGGATGTAAGAAACGCTTGAGAAACTCAAAATTTTCGCAGTTCTGATGCTCGACACGAATAACTAGAACGGCCAAGGGGAAAAGTGCGCATACCGTTGTAATCGGGCGAGTTTCTACTTTAAGATGCAACAGAAATTTTGCGGATTGGTCAATCCGTTCGCGAGATATGGCAGTTTGGAGATAAGAAACGCTTGAGAAACTCAAAATTTTCGCAGTTGTGATGCTCGACACGAATATCTAGAACGGCCTAGGGGAAAAGTGCGCATACCGTTGTAATCGGGCGAGTTTCTACTTTCAGATACAACAGAAATTTTGCGGATTGGTCAATCCGTTCGCGAGATATGGCAGTTTGGAGATAAGAAACGCTTGAGAAACTCAAAATTTTCGCAGTTCTGATGCTCGACACGTTAACTAGAACGGCCTAGGGGAAAAGTGCGCATACCGTTGTAATCGGGCGAGTTTCTACTTTAAGATGCAACAGAAATTTTGCGGATTGGTCTATCCGTTCGCGAGATATGGCAGTTTGGAGGTAAGAAACGCTTGAGAAACTCAAAATTTTCGCAGTTCTGATGCTCGAAACGTATAACTAGAACCGCCTAGGGGAAAAGTGCGCATACCGTTGTAATCGGGCGAGTTTCTACTTTCAGATGCAACAGAAATTTTGCGGATTGATCAATCCGTTCGCGAGATATGGCAGTTTGGAGATAAGAAACGCTTGAGAAACTCAAAATTTTCGCAGTTCTGATGCTCGACACGAATAACTAGAACGGCCTAGGGGAAAAGTGCGCATACCGTTGTAATCGGGCGAGTTTCTACTTTCAGATGCAACAGAAATTTTGCGGATTGGTCAATCCGTTCGCGAGATATGGCAGTTTGGAGGTAAGAAACGCTTGAGAAACTCAAAATTTTCGCAGTTCTGATGCTCGAAACGAATAACTAGAGCCGCCTAGGAGAAAAGTGCGCATACCGTTGTAATCGGGCGAGTTTCTACTTTCAGATGCAACAGAAATTTTGCGGATTGATCAATCCGTTCGCGAGATATGGCAGTTTGGAGGTAAGAAACGCTTGAGAAACTCAAAATTTTCGCAGTTCTGATGCTCGAAACGAATAACTAGAACCGCCTAGGGGAAAAGTGAGCATACCGTTGTAATCGGGCGAGTTTCTACTTTCAGATGCAACAGAAATTTTGCGGATTGATCAATCCGTTCGCGAGATATGGCAGTTTGGAGATAAGAAACGCTTGAGAAACTCAAAATTTTCGCAGTTCTGATGCTCGACACGAATAACTAGAACGGCCTAGGGGAAAAGTGCGCATACCGTTGTAATCGGGCGAGTTTCTACTTTCAGATGCAACAGAAATTTTGCGGATTGGTCAATCCGTTCGCGAGATATGGCAGTTTGGAGGTAAGAAACGCTTGAGAAACTCAAAATTTTCGCAGTTCTGATGCTCGACACGAATAACTAGAACGGCCTAGGGGAAAAGTGCGCATACCGTTGTAATCGGGCGAGTTTCTACTTTCAGATGCAACAGAAATTTTGCGGATTGGTCAATCCGTTCGTGAGATATGGCAGTTTGGAGGTAAGAAACGCTTGAGAAACTCAAAATTTTCGCAGTTCTGATGCTCGAAACGAATAACTAGAACCGCCTAGTGGAAAAGTTCGCATACCGTTGTAATCGGGCGAGTTTCTACTTTCAGATGCAACAGAAATTTTGCGGATTGATCAATCCGTTCGCGAGATATGGCAGTTTGGAGATAAGAAACGCTTGAGAAACTCAAAATCTTCGCAGTTGTGATGCTCGACACGAATAACTAGAACGGCCTAGGGGAAAAGTGCGCATACCGTTGTAATCGGGCGAGTTTCTACTTTCAGATGCAACAGAAATTTTGCGAATTGGTCAATCCGTTCGCGAGATATGGCAGTTTGGATTTAAGAAACGCTTGAAAACCTCAAAATTTTCACATTTCTGATGCTCGAAACGAATAACTAGAACCGCCTAGGGGAAAAGTGCGCATACCGTTGTAATCGGGCGAGTTTCTACTTTCAGATGCAACAGAAATTTTGCGGATTGATCAATCCGTTCGCGAGATATGGCAGTTTGGAGATAAGAAACGCTTGAGAAACTCAAAATTTTCGCAGTTGTGATGCTCGACACGAATAACTAGAACGGCCTAGGGGAAAAGTGCGCATACCGTTGTAATCGGGCGAGTTTCTACTTTCAGATACAACAGAAATTTTGCGGATTGGTCAATCCGTTCGCGAGATATGGCAGTTTGGATGTAAGAAACGCTTGAGAAACTCAAAATTTTCGCAGTTCTGATGCTCGACACGAATAACTAGAACGGCCAAGGGGAAAAGTGCGCATACCGTTGTAATCGGGCGAGTTTCTACTTTAAGATGCAACAGAAATTTTGCGGATTGGTCAATCCGTTCGCGTGATATGGCAGTTTGGAGATAAGAAACGCTTGAGAAACTCAAAATTTTCGCAGTTGTGATGCTCGACACGAATATCTAGAACGGCCTAGGGGAAAAGTGCGCATACCGTTGTAATCGGGCGAGTTTCTACTTTCAGATACAACAGAAATTTTGCGGATTGGTCAATCCGTTCGCGAGATATGGCAGTTTGGAGATAAGAAACGCTTGAGAAACTCAAAATTTTCGCAGTTCTGATGCTCGACACGTTAACTAGAACGGCCTAGGGGAAAAGTGCGCATACCGTTGTAATCGGGCGAGTTTCTACTTTAAGATGCAACAGAAATTTTGCGGATTGGTCTATCCGTTCGCGAGATATGGCAGTTTGGAGGTAAGAAACGCTTGAGAAACTCAAAATTTTCGCAGTTCTGATGCTCGAAACGAATAGCTAGAACGGCCTAGGGGAAAACTACACCTACCGTTGTAATCGGGCGAGTTTCTACTTTCAGATGCAACAGAAATTTTGCGGATTGGTCAATCCGTTCGCGAGATATGGCAGTTTGGAGGTAAGAAACGCTTGAGAAACTCAAAATTTTCGCAGTTATGATGCTCGACACGAATAACTAGAACGGCCTAGGGGAAAAGTACGCATACCGTTGTAATCGGGCGAGTTTCTACTTTTAGATGCAACCGAAATTTTGCGGATTGGTCGATCCGTTCGCGAGATATGGCAGTTTGGAGGTAAGAAACGCTTGAGAAACTCAAAATTTTCGCAGTTCTGATGCTCGACACGAATAACTAGAACGGCCTAGGGGCAAAGTGCGCATACCGTTGTAATCGGGCGAGTTTCTACTTTCAGATGCAACCGAAATTTTGCGGATTGGTGAATCCGTTCGCGAGATATGGCAGTTTGGAGGTAAGAAACGCTTGAGAAACTCAAAATTTTCGCAGTTCTGATGCTCGAAACGAATAGCTAGAACGGCCTAGGGGAAAACTACACCTACCGTTGTAATCGGGCGAGTTTCTACTTTCAGATGCAACAGAAATTTTGCGGATTGGTCAATCCGTTCGCGAGATATGGCAGTTTGGATGTAAGAAACGCTTGAGAAACTCAAAATTTTCGCAGTTCTGATGCTCGAAACGAATAACTAGAACCGCCTAGGGGAAAAGTGCGCATACCGTTGTAATCGGGCGAGTTTCTACTTTTAGATGCAACCGAAATTTTGCGGATTGGTGTATCCGTTCGCGAGATATGGGAGTTTGGAGGTAAGAAACGCTTGAGAAACTCAAAATTTTCGCAGTTCTGATGCTCGAAACGAATAGCTAGAACGGCCTAGGGGAAAACTACACCTACCGTTGTAATCGGGCGAGTTTCTACTTTCAGATGCAACAGAAATTTTGCGGATTGGTCAATCCGTTCGCGAGATATGGCAGTTTGGAGGTAAGAAACGCTTGAGAAACTCAAAATTTTCGCAGTTATGATGCTCGACACGAATAACTAGAACGGCCTAGGGGAAAAGTACGCATACCGTTGTAATCGGGCGAGTTTCTACTTTTAGATGCAACCGAAATTTTGCGGATTGGTCGATCCGTTCGCGAGATATGGCAGTTTGGAGGTAAGAAACGCTTGAGAAACTCAAAATTTTCGCAGTTCTGATGCTCGACACGAATAACTAGAACGGCCTAGGGGCAAAGTGCGCATACCGTTGTAATCGGGCGAGTTTCTACTTTCAGATGCAACCGAAATTTTGCGGATTGGTCAATCCGTTCGCGAGATATGTCAGTTTGGAGGTAAGAAACGCTTGAGAAACTCAAAATTTTCGCAGTTATGATGCTCGACACGAATAACTAGAACGGCCTAGGGGAAAAGTACGCATACCGTTGTAATCGGGCGAGTTTCTACTTTTAGATGCAACCGAAATTTTGCGGATTGGTCGATCCGTTCGCGAGATATGGCAGTTTGGAGGTAAGAAACGCTTGAGAAACTCAAAATTTTCGCAGTTCTGATGCTCGACACGAATAACTAGAACGGCCTAGGGGCAAAGTGCGCATACCGTTGTAATCGGGCGAGTTTCTACTTTCAGATGCAACCGAAATTTTGCGGATTGGTGAATCCGTTCGCGAGATATGGCAGTTTGGAGGTAAGAAACGCTTGAGAAACTCAAAATTTTCGCAGTTCTGATGCTCGAAACGAATAGCTAGAACGGCCTAGGGAAAACTACACCTACTGTTGTAATCGGGCGAGTTTCTACTTTCAGATGCAACAGAAATTTTGCGGATTGGTCAATCCGTTCGCGAGATATGGCAGTTTGGATGTAAGAAACGCTTGAGAAACTCAAAATTTTCGCAGTTCTGATGCTCGAAACGAATAACTAGAACCGCCTAGGGGAAAAGTGCGCATACCGTTGTAATCGGGCGAGTTTCTACTTTTAGATGCAACCGAAATTTTGCGGATTGGTCGATCCGTTCGCGAGATATGGCAGTTTGGAGGTAAGAAACGCTTGAGAAACTCAAAATTTTCGCAGTTCTGATGCTCGACACGAATAACTAGAACGGCCTAGGGGCAAAGTGCGCTCACCGTTGTAATCGGGCGAGTTTCTACTTTTAGATGCAACCGAAATTTTGCGGATTGGTCGATCCGTTCGCGAGATATGGCAGTTTGGAGGTAAGAAACGCTTGAGAAACTCAAAATTTTCGCAGTTCTGATGCTCGACACGAATAACTAGAACGGCCTAGGGGCAAAGTGCGCATACCGTTGTAATCGGGCGAGTTTCTACTTTCAGATGCAACCGAAATTTTGCGGATTGGTGAATCCGTTCGCGAGATATGGCAGTTTGGAGGTAAGAAACGCTTGAGAAACTCAAAATTTTCGCAGTTCTGATGCTCGAAACGAATAGCTAGAACGGCCTAGGGGAAAACTACACCTACCGTTGTAATCGGGCGAGTTTCTACTTTCAGATGCAACAGAAATTTTGCGGATTGGTCAATCCGTTCGCGAGATATGGCAGTTTGGATGTAAGAAACGCTTGAGAAACTCAAAATTTTCGCTGTTCTGATGCTCGAAACGAATAACTAGAACCGCCTAGGGGAAAACTACACCTACTGTTGTAATCGGGCGAGTTTCTACTTTCAGATGCAACAGAAATTTTGCGGATTGGTCAATCCGTTCGCGAGATATGTCAGTTTGGAGGTAAGAAACGCTTGAGAAACTCAAAATTTTCGCAGTTATGATGCTCGACACGAATAACTAGAACGGCCTAGGGGAAAAGTACGCATACCGTTGTAATCGGGCGAGTTTCTACTTTTAGATGCAACCGAAATTTTGCGGATTGGTCGATCCGTTCGCGAGATATGGCAGTTTGGAGGTAAGAAACGCTTGAGAAACTCAAAATTTTCGCAGTTCTGATGCTCGAAACGAATAACTAGAACGGCCTAGGGGCAAAGTGCGCATACCGTTGTAATCGGGCGAGTTTCTACTTTCAGATGCAACCGAAATTTTGCGGATTGGTGAATCCGTTCGCGAGATATGGCAGTTTGGAGGTAAGAAACGCTTGAGAAACTCAAAATTTTCGCAGTTCTGATGCTCGAAACGAATAGCTAGAACGGCCTAGGGGAAAACTACACCTACCGTTGTAATCGGGCGAGTTTCTACTTTCAGATGCAACAGAAATTTTGCGGATTGGTCAATCCGTTCGCGAGATATGGCAGTTTGGATGTAAGAAACGCTTGAGAAACTCAAAATTTTCGCAGTTCTGATGCTCGAAACGAATAACTAGAACCGCCTAGGGGAAAAGTGCGCATACCGTTGTAATCGGGAGAGTTTCTACTTTCAGATGCAACAGAAATTTTGCGGATTGGTCAATCCGTCCCCGAGATATGGCAGTTTGGAGGTAAGAAACGCTTGAGAAACTCAAAATTTTCGCAGTTCTGATGCTCGACACGAATAACTAGAACGGCCTAGGGGAAAAGTGCGCATACCGTTGTAATCGGGCGAGTTTCTACTTTCAGATGCAATAGAAATTTTGCGGATTGGTGTATCCGTTCGCGAGATATGGGAGTTTGGAGGTAAGAAACGCTTGAGAAACTCAAAATTTTCGCAGTTCTGATGCTCGAAACGAATAGCTAGAACGGCCTAGGGGAAAAGTGCGCTCACCGTTGTAATCGGGCGAGTTTCTACTTTCAGATGCAACAGAAATTTTGCGGATTGGTGAATCCGTTCGCGAGATATGGCAGTTTGGAGGTAAGAAACGCTTGAGAAACTAAAAATTTTCGCAGTTCTGATGCTCGAAATGAATAACAGGAACGGCCTAGGGGAAAACTACACCCACCGTTGTAATCGGGCGAGTTTCTACTTTCAGATGCAACAGAAATTTTGAGGATTGATCAATCCGTTCGCGAGATATGGCAGTTTGGAGATAAGATACGCTTGAGAAACTCAAAATTTTCGCAGTTCTGTTGCTCGAGACGAATAACTAGAACGGCCTAGGGGAAAAGTACGCATACCGTTGTAATCGGGCGAGTTTCTACTTTTAGATGCAACCGAAATTTTGCGGATTGGTCGATCCGTTCGCGAGATATGGCAGTTTGGACGTAAGAAACGCTTGAGAAACTCAAAATTTTCGCAGTTCTGATGCTCGACACGAATAACTAGAACGGCCTAGGGGCAAAGTGCGCATACCGTTGTAATCGGGCGAGTTTCTACTTTCAGATGCAACCGAAATTTTGCGGAATGTTGAATCCGTTCGCGAGATATGGCAGTTTGGAGGTAAGAAACGCTTGAGAAACTCAAAATTTTCGCAGTTCTGATGCTCGAAACGAATAACTAGAACCGCCTAGGGGAAAAGTGCGCTCACCGTTGTAATCGGGCGAGTTTCTACTTTCAGATGCAACAGAAATTTTGAGGATTGATCAATCCGTTCGCGAGATATGGCAGTTTGGAGATAAGAAACGCTTGAGAAACTCAAAATTTTCGCAGTTCTGATGCTCGAGACGAATAACTAGAACGGCCTAGGGGAAAAGTACGCATACCGTTGTAATCGGGCGAGTTTCTACTTTTAGATGCAACCGAAATTTTGCGGATTGGTCGATCCGTTCGCGAGATATGGCAGTTTAGAGGTAAGAAACGCTTGAGAAACTCAAAATTTTCGCAGTTCTGATGCTCGACACGAATAACTAGAACGGCCTAGGGGCAAAGTGCGCATACCGTTGTAATCGGGCGAGTTTCTACTTTCAGATGCAACCGAAATTTTGCGGATTGGTGAATCCGTTCGCGAGATATGGCAGTTTGGAGGTAAGAAACGCTTGAGAAACTCAAAATTTTCGCAGTTCTGATGCTCGAAACGAATAGCTAGAACGGCCTAGGGGAAAACTACACCTACTGTTGTAATCGGGCGAGTTTCTACTTTCAGATGCAACAGAAATTTTGCGGATTGGTCAATCCGTTCGCGAGATATGGCAGTTTGGATGTAAGAAACGCTTGAGAAACTCAAAATTTTCGCAGTTCTGATGCTCGAAACGAATAACTAGAACCGCCTAGGGGAAAAGTGCGCATACCGTTGTAATCGGGAGAGTTTCTACTTTCAGATGCAACAGAAATTTTGCGGATTGGTCAATCCGTCCCCGAGATATGGCAGTTTGGAGGTAAGAAACGCTTGAGAAACTCAAAATTTTCGCATTTCTGATGCTCGAAACGAATAACTAGGACCGCCTAGGGGAAAAGTGCGCATATCGTTGTAATCGGGCGAGTTTCTACTTTCAGAAGCAACAGAAATTTTGCGGATTGGTCAATCCGTTCGCGAGATATGGCAGTTTGGAGGTAAGAAACTCTTGAGAAACTCAAAATTTTCGCAGTTCTGATGCTCGAGACGAGTAACTAGAACGGCCTAGGGGAAAAGTACGCATACCGTTGTAATCGGGCGAGTTTCTACTTTTAGATGCAACAGAAATTTTGCGGATTGGTCAATCCGTTCGCGAGATATGGCAGTTTGGAGGTAAGAAACGCTTGAGAAACTCAAAATTTCCGCAGTTCTGATGCTCGACACGAATAACGAGAACGGCCTAGGGGAAAAGTGCGCATACCGTTGTAATCGGGCGAGTTTCTACTTTCAGATGCAACAGAAATTTTGCGGATTGGTGTATCCGTTCGCGAGATATGGCAGTTTGGGTGTAAGAAACGCTTGAGAAACTCAAAATTTTCGCAGTTCTGATGCTCGAAATGAATAACTGGAACGGCCTAGGGGAAAACTACACCTACCGTTGTAATCGGGCGAGTTTCTACTTTCAGATGCAACAGAAATTTTGAGGATTGATCAATCCGTTCGCGAGATATGGTAGTTTGGAGATAAGAAACGCTTGAGAAACTCAAAATTTTCGCAGTTCTGATGCTCGAGACGAATAACTAGAACGGCCTAGGGGAAAAGTGCGCATACCGTTGTAATCGGGCGAGTTTCTACTTTCAGATGCAACAGAAATTTTGCGGATTGGTCAATCCGTTCGCGAGATATGGCAGTTTGGAGGTAAGAAACGCTTGAGAAACTCAAAATTTTCGCAGTTCTGATGCTCGACACGAATAACTACAACGGCCTAGGGGAAAAGTGCGCATACCGTTGTAATCGAGCGAGTTTGTAATTTCAGATGCAACAGAAATTTTGCGGATTGGTCAATCCGTTCGCAAGATATGGCAGTTTGGAGGTAAGAAACGCTTGAGAAACTCAAAATTTTCGCAGTTCTGATGCTCGAAACGAATAGCTAGAACGGCCTAGGGGAAAACTACACCTACCGTTGTAATCGGGCGAGTTTCTACTTTCAGATGCAACAGAAATTTTGCGGATTGGTCAATCCGTTCGCGAGATATGGCAGTTTGGAGGTAAGAAACGCTTGAGAAACTCAAAATTTTCGCATTTCTGATGCTCGAAACGAATAACTAGAACCGCCTAGGGGAAAAGTGCGCACACCGTTGTAATCGGGCGAGTTTCTACTTTCAGATGCAACAGAAATTTTGCGGATTGGTCGATCCGTTCGCGAGATATGGCAGTTTGGACGTAAAAAACGCTTGAGAAACTCAAAATTTTCGCAGTTTTGATGCTCGAAACGAATGACTAGAACGGCCTAGGGGAAAAGTACGCATACCGTTGTGATCAGGCGTGTTTCTACTTTTAGATGCAACAGAAATTTTGCGGATTGGTCAATCCGTTCGCGAGATATGGCAGTTTGGAGGTAAGAAACGCTTGAGAAACTAAAAATTTTCGCAGTTCTGATGCTCGAAATGAATAACTGGAACGGCCTAGGGGAAAACTACACCCACCGTTTTAATCGGGCGAGTTTCTACTTTCAGATGCAACAGAAATTTTGAGGATTGATCAATCCGTTCGCGAGATATGGCAGTTTGGAGGTAAGAAACGCTTGAGAAACTCAAAATTTTCGCAGTTCTGATGCTCGACACGAATAACTAGAACGGCCTAGGGGCAAAGTGCGCATACCGTTGTGATCAGGCGTGTTTCTACTTTTAGATGCAACAGAAATTTTGCGGATTGGTCAATCCGTTCGCGAGATATGGCAGTTTGGAGGTAAGAAACGCTTGAGAAACTCAAAATTTTCGCAGTTCTGATGCTCGACACGAATAACGAGAACGGCCTAGGGGAAAAGTGCGCATACCGTTGTAATTGGGCGAGTTTCTACTTTCAGATGCAACAGAAATTTTGAGGATTGGTGTATCCGTTCGCGAGATATGGCAGTTTGGGGGTAAGAAACGCTTGAGAAACTCAAAATTTTCGCAGTTCTGATGCTCGAAATGAATAACTGGAACGGCCTAGGGGAAAACTACACCTACCGTTGTAATCGGGCGAGTTTCTACTTTCAGATGCAACAGAAATTTTGAGGATTGATCAATCCGTTCGCGAGATATGGTAGTTTGGAGATAAGAAACGCTTGAGAAACTCAAAATTTTCGCAGTTCTGATGCTCGAAACGAATAGCTAGAACGGCCTAGGGGAAAACTACACCTACCGTTGCAATCGGGCGAGTTTCTACTTTCAGATGCAACAGAAATTTTGCGGATTGGTCAATCCGTTCGCGAGATATGGCAGTTTGGATGTAAGAAAAGCTTGAGAAACTCAAAATTTTCGCAGTTCTGATGCTCGAAACGAATAACTAGAACCGCCTAGGGGAAAAGTGCGCATACCGTTGTAATCGGGAGAGTTTCTACTTTCAGATGCAACAGAAATTTTGCGGATTGGTCAATCCGTTCGCGAGATATGGCAGTTTGGAGGTAAGAAACGCTTCAGAAACTCAAAATTTTCGCAGTTCTGATGCTCGAGACGAATAACTAGAACCGCCTAGGGGAAAAGTGCGCATACCGTTGTAATCGGGCGAGTTTCTACTTTCAGAAGCAACAGAAATTTTGCGGATTGGTCAATCCGTTCGCGAGATATGGCAGTTTGGAGGTAAGAAACGCTTGAGAAACTCAAAATTTTCGCAGTTCTGATGCTCGACACGAATAACGAGAACGGCCTAGGGGAAAAGTGCGCATACCGTTGTATCGGGCGAGTTTCTACTTTCAGATGCAACAGAAATTTTGCGGATTGGTGTATCCGTTCGCGAGATATGGCAGTTTGGGTGTAAGAAACGCTTGAGAAGCTCAAAATTTTCGCAGTTCTGATGCTCGAAATGAATAACTGGAACGGCCTAGGGGAAAACTACACCTACCGTTGTAATCGGGCGAGTTTCTACTTTCAGATGCAACAGAAATTTTGAGGATTGATCAATCCGTTCGCGAGATATGGTAGTTTGGAGATAAGAAACGCTTGAGAAACTCAAAATTTTCGCAGTTCTGATGCTCGAGACGAATAACTAGAACGGCCTAGGGGAAAAGTACGCATACCGTTGTAATCGGGCGAGTTTCTACTTTTAGATGCAACCGAAATTTTGCGGATTGGTCAATCCGTTCGCAAGAAATGGCAGTTTCGAGGTAAGAAACGCTTGAGAAACTCAAAATTTTCGCAGTTCTGATGCTCGAAACGAATAACTAGAACCGCCTAGGGGAAAAGTGTGCATACCGTTGTAATCGGGCGAGTTTCTACTTTCAGAAGAAACAGAAATTTTGCGGATTGGTCGATCCGTTCGCGAGATATGGCAGTTTGGACGTAAGAAACGCTTGAGAAACTCAAAATTTTCGCATTTCTGATGCTCGAAACGAATAACTAGAACCGCCTAGGGGAAAAGTGCGCATACCGTTGTAATCGGGCGAGTTTCTACTTTCATAAGCAACAGAAATTTTGCGGATTGGTCAATCCGTTCGCGAGATATGGCAGTTTGGAGGTAAGAAACGCTTGAGAAACTCAAAATTTTCGCAGTTCTGATGCTCGAGACGAGTAACTAGAACGGCCTAGGGGAAAAGTACGCACACCGTTGTAATCGAGCGAGTTTCTAATTTCAGATGCAACAGAAATTTTGCGGATTGGTCAATCCGTTTGCAAGATATGGCAGTTTGGAGGTAAGATACGCTTGAGAAACTCAAAATTTTCGCAGTTCTGATTCTCGAAACGAATAGCTAGAACGGCCTAGGGGAAAACTACACGTACCGTTGTAATCGGGCGAGTTTCTACTTTCAGATGCAACAGAAATTTTGCGGATTGGTCAATCCGTTCGCGAGATATGGCAGTTTGGACGTAAGAAACGCTTGAGAAACTCAAAATTTTCGCAGTTCTGATGCTCGAAATGAATAACTGGAACGGCCTAGGGGAAAACTACACCTACCGTTGTAATCGGGCGAGTTTCTACTTTCAGATGCAACAGAAATTTTGAGGATTGATCAATCCGTTCGCGAGATATGGTAGTTTGGAGATAAGAAACGCTTGAGAAACTCAAAATTTTCGCAGTTCTGATGCTCGAAACGAATAGCTAGAACGGCCTAGGGGAAAACTACACCTACCGTTGCAATCGGGCGAGTTTCTACTTTCAGATGCAACAGAAATTTTGCGGATTGGTCAATCCGTTCGCGAGATATGGCAGTTTGGATGTAAGAAAAGCTTGAGAAACTCAAAATTTTCGCAGTTCTGATGCTCGAAACGAATAACTAGAACCGCCTAGGGGAAAAGTGCGCATACCGTTGTAATCGGGAGAGTTTCTACTTTCAGATGCAACAGAAATTTTGCGGATTGGTCAATCCGTTCGCGAGATATGGCAGTTTGGAGGTAAGAAACGCTTCAGAAACTCAAAATTTTCGCAGTTCTGATGCTCGAGACGAATAACTAGAACCGCCTAGGGGAAAAGTGCGCATACCGTTGTAATCGGGCGAGTTTCTACTTTCATAAGCAACAGAAATTTTGCGGATTGGTCAATCCGTTCGCGAGATATGGCAGTTTGGAGGTAAGAAACGCTTGAGAAACTCAAAATTTTCGCAGTTCTGATGCTCGACACGAATAACGAGAACGGCCTAGGGGAAAAGTGCGCATACCGTTGTATCGGGCGAGTTTCTACTTTCAGATGCAACAGAAATTTTGCGGATTGGTGTATCCGTTCGCGAGATATGGCAGTTTGGGTGTAAGAAACGCTTGAGAAGCTCAAAATTTTCGCAGTTCTGATGCTCGAAATGAATAACTGGAACGGCCTAGGGGAAAACTACACCTACCGTTGTAATCGGGCGAGTTTCTACTTTCAGATGCAACAGACATTTTGAGGATTGATCAATCCGTTCGCGAGATATGGTAGTTTGGAGATAAGAAACGCTTGAGAAACTCAAAATTTTCGCAGTTCTGATGCTCGAGACGAATAACTAGAACGGCCTAGGGGAAAAGTACGCATACCGTTGTAATCGGGCGAGTTTCTACTTTTAGATGCAACCGAAATTTTGCGGATTGGTCGATCCGTTCGCGAGATATGGCAGTTTGGAGGTAAGAAACGCTTGAGAAACTCAAAATTTTCGCAGTTCTGATGCTCGACACGAATAACTAGAACGGCCTAGGGGAAAAGTGCGCATACCGTTGTAATGGGGCGAGTTTCTACTTTCAGATGCAACAGAAATTTTGCGGATTGGTCAATCCGTTCGCGAGATATGGCAGTTTGGAGGTAAGAAACGCTTGAGAAACTCAAAATTTTCGCAGTTCTGATGCTCGACACGAATAACTAGAACGGCCTAGGGGAAAAGTGCGCATACCGTTGTAATCGAGCGAGTTTCTAATTTCAGATGCAACAGAAATTTTGCGGATTGGTCAATCCGTTCGCAAGATATGGCAGTTTCGAGGTAAGAAACGCTTGAGAAACTCAAAATTTTCGCAGTTCTGATGCTCGAAACGAATAACTAGAACCGCCTAGGGGAAAAGTGTGCATACCGTTGTAATCGGGCGAGTTTCTATTTTCAGAAGAAACAGAAATTTTGCGGATTGGTCGATCCGTTCGCGAGATATGGCAGTTTGGACGTAAGAAACGCTTGAGAAACTAAAAATTTTCGCAGTTCTGATGCTCGAAATGAATAACTGGAACGGCCTAGGGGAAAACTACACCCACCGTTGTAATCGGGCGAGTTTCTACTTTCAGATGCAACAGAAATTTTGAGGATTGATCAATCCGTTCGCGAGATATGGCAGTTTGGAAATAAGAAACGCTTGAAAAACTCAAAATTTTCGCCGTTCTGATGCTCGAAACGAATAACTAGAACCGCCTAGGGGAAAAGTGCGCATACCGTTGTAATCGGGAGAGTTTCTACTTTCAGATGCAACAGAAATTTTGCGGATTGGTCAATCCGTCCCCGAGATATGGCAGTTTGGAGGTAAGAAACGCTTGAGAAACTCAAAATTTTCGCATTTCTGATGCTCGAAACGAATAACTAGAACCGCCTAGGGGAAAAGTGCGCATACCGTTGTAATCGGGCGAGTTTCTACTTTCATAAGCAACAGAAATTTTGCGGATTGGTCAATCCGTTCGCGAGATATGGCAGTTTGGAGGTAAGAAACGCTTGAGAAACTCAAAATTTTCGCAGTTCTGATGCTCGAGACGAGTAACTAGAACGGCCTAGGGGAAAAGTACGCATACCGTTGTAATCGAGCGAGTTTCTAATTTCAGATGCAACAGAAATTTTGCGGATTGGTCAATCCGTTTGCAAGATATGGCAGTTTGGAGGTAAGATACGCTTGAGAAACTCAAAATTTTCGCAGTTCTGATTCTCGAAACGAATAGCTAGAACGGCCTAGGGGAAAACTACACGTACCGTTGTAATCGGGCGAGTTTCTACTTTCAGATGCAACAGAAATTTTGCGGATTGGTCAATCCGTTCGCGAGATATGGCAGTTTGGACGTAAGAAACGCTTGAGAAACTCAAAATTTTCGCACTTCTGATGCTCGAAATGAATAACTGGAACGGCCTAGGGGAAAACTACACCTACCGTTGTAATCGGGCGAGTTTCTACTTTCAGATGCAACAGAAATTTTGAGGATTGATAAATCCGTTCGCGAGATATGCTAGTTTGGAGATAAGAAACGCTTGAGAAACTCAAAATTTTCGCAGTTCTGATGCTCGAGACGAATAACTAGAACGTCCTAGGGGAAAAGTGCGCACACCGTTGTAATCGGGCGAGTTTCTACTTTCAGATGCAACAGAAATTTTGCGGATTGATCAATCCGTTCGCGAGATATGGCAGTTTGGAGATAAGAAACGCTTGAGAAACTCAAAATTTTCGCAGTTCTGATGCTCGAGACGAGTAACTAGAACGGCCTAGGGGAAAAGTACGCATACCGTTGTAATCGGGCGAGTTTCTACTTTTAGATGCAACAGAAATTTTGCGGATTGGTCAATCCGTTCGCGAGATATGGCAGTTTGGAGGTAAGAAACGCTTCAGAAACTCAAAATTTTCGCAGTTCTGATGCTCGACACGAATAACTAGAACGGCCTAGGGGAAAAGTGCGCATACTGTTGTAATGGGGCGAGTTTCTACTTTCAGATGCAACAGAAATTTTGCGGATTGGTCAATCCGTTCGCGAGATATGGCAGTTTGGAGGTAAGAAACGCTTGAGAAACTCAAAATTTTCGCAGTTCTGATGCTCGACACGAATAACTAGAACGGCCTAGAGGCAAAGTGCGCATACCGTTGTAATCGAGCGAGTTTCTAATTTCAGATGCAACAGAAATTTTGCGGATTGGTCAATCCGTTCGCAAGATATGGCAGTTTCGAGGTAAGAAACGCTTGAGAAACTCAAAATTTTCGCAGTTCTGATGCTCGAAACGAATAGCTAGAACGGCCTAGGGGAAAACTACACCTACCGTTGTAATCGGGCGAGTTTCTACTTTCAGATGCAACAGAAATTTTGCGGATTGGTCAATCCGTTCGCGAGATATGGCAGTTTGGAAATAAGAAACGCTTGAAAAACTCAAAATTTTCGCCGTTCTGATGCTCGAAACGAATAACTAGAACCGCCTAGGGGAAAACTACACCTACCGTTGTAATCGGGCGAGTTTCTACTTTCAGATGCAACAGAAATTTTGCGGATTGGTCAATCCGTTCGCGAGATATGGCAGTTTGGAGGTAAGAAACGCTTGAGAAACTCAAAATTTTCGCAGTTCTGATGCTCGAAACGAATAGCTAGAACGGCCTAGGGGAAAACTACACCTACCGTTGTAATCGGGCGAGTTTCTACTTTCAGATGCAACAGAAATTTTGCGGATTGGTCAATCCGTTTGCGAGATCTGGCAGTTTGGAGGTAAGAAACGCTTGAGAAACTCAAAATTTTCGCAGTTCTGATGCTCGAAACGAATAACTAGAACCGCCTAGGGGAAAAGTGCGCATACCGTTGTAATCGGGCGAGTTTCTACTTTCAGATGCAACATAAATTTTGCGGATTGGTCGATCCGTTCGCGAGATGTTGCAGTTTGGAAGTAAGAAACGCTTGAGAAACTCAAAATTTTCGCATTTCTGATGCTCGAAACGAATAACTAGAACGGCCTAGGGGCAAAGTGCGCATACCGTTGTAATCGGGCGAGTTTCTACTTTAAGATGCAACAGAGATTTTGCGGATTGGTCAATCCGTTCGCGAGATATGGCAGTTTGGAGGTAAGAAACGCTTGAGAAACTCAAAATTTTCGCAGTTCTGATGCTCGAGACGAATAGCTAGAACGGCCTAGGGGAAAACTACACCTACCGTTGTAATCGGGCGAGTTTCTACTTTCAGATGCAACAGAAATTTTGCGGATTGGTCAATCCGTTTGCGAGATATGGCAGTTTGGAGGTAAGAAACGCATGAGAAACTCAAAATTTTCGCAGTTCTGATGCTCGAAACGAATAACTAGAACCGCCTAGGGGAAAAGTGCGCATACCGTTGTAATCGGGCGAGTTTCTACTTTCAGAAGCAACAGAAATTTTGCGGATTGGTCAATCCGTTCGCGAGATATGGCAGTTTGGAGGTAAGAAACGCTTGAGAAACTCAAAATTTTCGCAGTTCTGATGCTCGACACGAATAACAAGAGCGGCCTATGTGAAAAGTGCGCATACCGTTGCAATCGGGCGAGTTTCTACTTTCAGATGCAACAGAAATTTTGCGTATTGGTGAATCCGTTCGCGAGATATGGCAGTTTGGAGGTAAGAAACGCTTGAGAAACTCAAAATTTTCGAAGTTCTGATGCTCGAAACGAATAGCTAGAACGGCCTAGGGGAGAACTACACCTACCGTTGTAATCGGGCGAGTTTCTACTTTCAGATGCAACAGAAATTTTGCGGATTGGTCAATCCGTTTGCGAGATATGGCAGTTTGGAGGTAAGAAACGCTTGAGAAACTCAAAATTTTCGCAGTTCTGATGCTCGAAACGAATAACTAGAACCGCCTAGGGGAAAAGTGCGCATACCGTTGTAATCGGGCGAGTTTCTACTTTCAGATGCAACATAAATTTTGCGGATTGGTCGATCCGTTCGCGAGATGTGGCAGTTTGGAAGTAAGAAACGCTTGAGAAACTCGAAATTTTCGCAGTTCTGATGCTCGACACGAATAACTAGAACGGCCTAGGGGAAAAGTGCGCATACCGTTGTAATCGGGCGAGTTTCTACTTTCAGAAGCAACAGAAATTTTGCGGATTGGTCAATCCGTTCGCGAGATATGGCAGTTTGGAGGTAAGAAACGCTTGAGAAACTCAAAATTTTCGCAGTTCTGATGCTCGACACGAATAACAAGAGCGGCCTATGTGAAAAGTGCGCATACCGTTGCAATCGGGCGAGTTTCTACTTTCAGATGCAACAGAAATTTTGCGTATTGGTGAATCCGTTCGCGAGATATGGCAGTTTGGAGGTAAGAAACGCTTGAGAAACTCAAAATTTTCGAAGTTCTGATGCTCGAAACGAATAGCTAGAACAGCCTAGGGGAGAACTACACCTACCGTTGTAATCGGGCGAGTTTCTACTTTCAGATGCAACAGAAATTTTGCGGATTGGTCAATCCGTTTGCGAGATATGGCAGTTTGGAGGTAAGAAACGCTTGAGAAACTCAAAATTTTCGCAGTTCTGATGCTCGAAACGAATAACTAGAACCGCCTAGGGGAAAAGTGCGCATACCGTTGTAATCGGGCGAGTTTCTACTTTCAGAAGCAACAGAAATTTTGCGGATTGGTCAATCCGTTCGCGAGATATGGCAGTTTGGAGGTAAGAAACGCTTGAGAAACTCAAAATTTTCGCAGTTCTGATGCTCGAAACGAATAGCTAGAACGGCCTAGGGGAAAACTACACCTACCGTTGTAATCGGGCGAGTTTCTACTTTCAGATGCAACAGAAATTTTGCGGATTGGTCAATCCGTTTGCGAGATATGGCAGTTTGGAGGTAAGAAACGCTTGAGAAACTCAAAATTTTCGCAGTTCTGATGCTCGAACGAATAACTAGAACCGCCTAGGGGAAAAGTGCGCATACCGTTGTAATCGGGCGAGTTTCTACTTTCAGATGCAACATAAATTTTGCGGATTGGTCGATCCGTTCGCGAGATGTGGAAGTTTGGAAGTAAGAAACGCTTGAGAAACTCAAAATTTTCGCATTTCTGATGCTCGAAACGAATAACTAGAACGGCCTAGGGGCAAAGTGCGCATACCGTTGTAATCGGGCGAGTTTCTACTTTAAGATGCAACAGAGATTTTGCGGATTGGTCAATCCGTTCGCGAGATATGGCAGTTTGGAGGTAAGAAACGCTTGAGAAACTCAAAATTTTCGCAGTTCTGATGCTCGAAACGAATAACTAGAACCGCCTAGGGGAAAAGTGCGCATACCGTTGTAATCGGGCGAGTTTCTACTTTCAGAAGCAACAGAAATTTTGCGGATTGGTCAATCCGTTCGCGAGATATGGCAGTTTGGAGGTAAGAAACGCTTGAGAAACTCAAAATTTTCGCAGTTCTGATGCTCGAGACGAGTAACTAGAACGGCCTAGGGGAAAAGTACGCATACCGTTGTAATCGGGCGAGTTTCTACTTTTAGATGCCACAGAAATTTTGCGGATTGGTCAATCCGTTCGCGAGATATGGCAGTTTGGAGGTAAGAAAAGCTTGAGAAACTCAAAATTTTCGCAGTTCTGATGCTCGACACGAATAACTAGAACGGCCTAGGGGAAAAGTGCGCATACCATTGTAATCGGGCGAGTTTCTACTTTTAGGTGCAACAGAAATTTTGCGGATTGGTCGATCCGTTCGCGAGATATGGCAGTTTGGAAGTAAGAAACGCTTGAGAAACTCAAAATTTTCGCAGTTCTGATGCTCGACACGAATAACTAGAACGGCCTAGGGGAAAAGTGCGCATACCGTTGTAATCGGGCGAGTTTCTACTTTTAGATGCAACAGAAATTTTGCGGATTGATCAATCTGTTCGCGAGATATGGCAGTTTGGAGGTAAGAAAAGCTTGAGAAACTCAAAATTTTCGCAGTTCTGATGCTCGACACGAATAACAAGAGCGGCCTATGTGAAAAGTGCGCATACCGTTGCAATCGGGCGAGTTTCTACTTTCAGATGCAACAGAAATTTTGCGTATTGGTGAATCCGTTCGCGAGATATGGCAGTTTGGAGGTAAGAAACGCTTGAGAAACTCAAAATTTTCGAAGTTCTGATGCTCGAAACGAATAGCTAGAACGGCCTAGGGGAGAACTACACCTACCGTTGTAATCGGGCGAGTTTCTACTTTCAGATGCAACAGAAATTTTGCGGATTGGTCAATCCGTTTGCGAGATATGGCAGTTTGGAGGTAAGAAACGCTTGAGAAACTCAAAATTTTCGCAGTTCTGATGCTCGAAACGAATAACTAGAACCGCCTAGGGGAAAAGTGCGCATACCGTTGTAATCGGGCGAGTTTCTACTTTCAGAAGCAACAGAAATTTTGCGGATTGGTCAATCCGTTCGCGAGATATGGCAGTTTGGAGGTAAGAAACGCTTGAGAAACTCAAAATTTTCGCAGTTCTGATGCTCGAAACGAATAGCTAGAACGGCCTAGGGGAAAACTACACCTACCGTTGTAATCGGGCGAGTTTCTACTTTCAGATGCAACAGAAATTTTGCGGATTGGTCAATCCGTTTGCGAGATATGGCAGTTTGGAGGTAAGAAACGCTTGAGAAACTCAAAATTTTCGCAGTTCTGATGCTCGAAACGAATAACTAGAACCGCCTAGGGGAAAAGTGCGCATACCGTTGTAATCGGGCGAGTTTCTACTTTCAGATGCAACATAAATTTTGCGGATTGGTGTATCCGTTCGCGAGATATGGCAGTTTGGAAGTAAGAAACGCTTGAGAAACTCAAAATTTTCGCAGTTCTGATGCTCGAAACGAATAGCTAGAACGGCCTAGGGGAAAACTACACCTACCGTTGTAATCGGGCGAGTTTCTACTTTCGGATGCAACAGAAATTTTGCGGATTGGTCAATCCGTTCGCGAGATATGGCAGTTTGGAGGTAAGAAACGCTTGAGAAACTCAAAGTTTTCGCAGTTCTGATGCACGAAACGAATAACTAGAACCGCCTAGGGGAGAAGTGCGCATACCGTTGTAATCGGGCGAGTTTCTACTTTCAGATGCGACAGAAATTTTGCGGATTGATCAATCCGTTCGCGAGATATGGCAGTTTGGAGATAAGAAACGCTTGAGAAACACAAAATTTTCGCAGTTCTGATGCTCGACACGAATAACTAGAACGGCCTAGGGGAAAAGTGCGCATACAGTTGTAATCGGGCGTGTTTCTAATTTCAGATGCAACAGAAATTTTGCGGATTGTTCAATCCGTTCGCAAGATATGGCAGTTTGGAGGTAAGAAACGCTTGAGAAACTCAAAATTTTCGCAGTTCTGATGCTCGACACGAATAACTAGAACCGCCTAGGGGAAAAGTGCGCATACCGTTGTAATCGGGCGAGTTTCTACTTTCAGAAGCAACAGAAATTTTGCGGATTGGTCGATCCGTTCGCGAGATATGGCAGTTTGGACGTAAGAAACGCTTGAGAAACTCAAAATTTTCGCAGTTCTGATGCTCGAAACGAATGACTAGAACGACCTAGGGGAAAGGTACGCATACCGTTGTGATCAGGCGAGTTTCTACTTTTAGATGCAACATAAATTTTGCGGATTGGTGTATCCGTTCGCGAGATATGGCAGTTTGGAAGTAAGAAACGCTTGAGAAACTCAAAATTTTCGCAGTTCTGATGCTCGAAACGAATAGCTAGAACGGCCTAGGGGAAAACTACACCTACCGTTGTAATCGGGCGAGTTTCTACTTTCGGATGCAACAGAAATTTTGCGGATTGGTCAATCCGTTCGCGAGATATGGCAGTTTGGAGGTAAGAAACGCTTGAGAAACTCAAAGTTTTCGCAGTTCTGATGCACGAAACGAATAACTAGAACCGCCTAGGGGAGAAGTGCGCATACCGTTGTAATCGGGCGAGTTTCTACTTTCAGATGCGACAGAAATTTTGCGGATTGATCAATCCGTTCGCGAGATATGGCAGTTTGGAGATAAGAAACGCTTGAGAAACACAAAATTTTCGCAGTTCTGATGCTCGACACGAATAACTAGAACGGCCTAGGGGAAAAGTGCGCATACAGTTGTAATCGGGCGTGTTTCTAATTTCAGATGCAACAGAAATTTTGCGGATTGTTCAATCCGTTCGCAAGATATGGCAGTTTGGAGGTAAGAAACGCTTGAGAAACTCAAAATTTTCGCAGTTCTGATGCTCGACACGAATAACTAGAACCGCCTAGGGGAAAAGTGCGCATACCGTTGTAATCGGGCGAGTTTCTACTTTCAGAAGCAACAGAAATTTTGCGGATTGGTCGATCCGTTCGCGAGATATGGCAGTTTGGACGTAAGAAACGCTTGAGAAACTCAAAATTTTCGCAGTTCTGATGCTCGAAACGAATGACTAGAACGACCTAGGGGAAAGGTACGCATACCGTTGTGATCAGGCGAGTTTCTACTTTTAGATGCAACAGAAATTTTGTGGATTGGTCAATCCTTTCGCGAGATATGGCAGTTTGGAGGTAAGAAACGCTTGAGAAACTCAAAATTTTCGCAGTTCTGATGCTCGAAATGAATAACTGGAACGGCCTAGGGGAAAACTACACCTACCGTTGTAATCGGGCGAGTTTCTACTTTCAGATGCAACAGAAATTTTGCGGATTGGTCAATCCGTTCGCGAGATATGGCAGTTTGGAAATAAGAAACGCTTGAGAAACTCAAAATTTTCGCAGTTCTGATGCTCGAGACGAATAACTAGAACGGCCTAGGGGAAAAGTACGCATACCGTTGTAATCGGGCGAGTTTCTACTTTTAGATGCAACAGAAATTTTGCGGATTGATCAATCCGTTCGCGAGATATGGCAGTTTGGAGGTAAGAAACGCTTGAGAAACTCAAAATTTTCGCAGTTCTGATGCTCGACACGAATAACTAGAACGGCCTAGGGGCAAAGTGCGCATACCGTTGTAATCGGGCGAGTTTCTACTTTAAGATGCAACAGAAATTTTGCGGATTGTTCAATCCGTTCGCAAGATATGGCAGTTTGGAGGTAAGAAACGCTTGAGAAACTCAAAATTTTCGCAGTTCTGATGCTCGACACGAATAACTAGAACCGCCTAGGGGAAAAGTGCGCATACCGTTGTAATCGGGCGAGTTTCTACTTTCAGAAGCAACAGAAATTTTGCGGATTGGTCGATCCGTTCGCGAGATATGGCAGTTTGGACGTAAGAAACGCTTGAGAAACTCAAAATTTTCGCAGTTCTGATGCTCGAAACGAATGACTAGAACGACCTAGGGGAAAAGTACGCATACCGTTGTGATCAGGCGAGTTTCTACTTTTAGATGCAACAGAAATTTTGTGGATTGGTCAATCCTTTCGCGAGATATGGCAGTTTGGACGTAAGAAACGCTTGAGAAACTCAAAATTTTCGCAGTTCTGATGCTCGAAACGAATGACTAGAACGACCTAGGGGAAAAGTACGCATACCGTTGTGATCAGGCGAGTTTCTACTTTTAGATGCAACAGAAATTTTGCGGATTGTTCAATCCGTTCGCAAGATATGGCAGTTTGGATGTAAGAAACGCTTGAGAAACTCAAAATTTTCGCAGTTCTGATGCTCGACACGAATAACTAGAACCGCCTAGGGGAAAAGTGCGCATACCGTTGTAATCGGGCGAGTTTCTACTTTCAGAAGCAACAGAAATTTTGCGGATTGGTCGATCCGTTCGCGAGATATGGCAGTTTGGACGTAAGAAACGCTTGAGAAACTCAAAATTTTCGCAGTTCTGATGCTCGAAACGAATGACTAGAACGACCTAGGGGAAAAGTACGCATACCGTTGTGATCAGGCGAGTTTCTACTTTTAGATGCAACAGAAATTTTGTGGATTGGTCAATCCTTTCGCGAGATATGGCAGTTTGGAGGTAAGAAACGCTTGAGAAACTAAAAATTTTCGCAGTTCTGATGCTCGAAATGAATAACTGGAACGGCCTAGGGGAAAACTACACCTACCGTTGTAATCGGGCGAGTTTCTACTTTCAGATGCAACAGAAATTTTGCGGATTGGTCAATCCGTTTGCGAGATATGGCAGTTTGGAGGTAAGAAACGCTTGAGAAACTCAAAATTTTCGCAGTTCTGATGCTCGAAACGAATAACTAGAACCGCCTAGGGGAAAAGTGCGCATACCGTTGTAATCGGGCGAGTTTCTACTTTCAGATGCAACATAAATTTTGCGGATTGGTCGATCCGTTCGCGAGATGTGGCAGTTTGGAAGTAAGAAACGCTTGAGAAACTCAAAATTTTCGCATTTCTGATGCTCGAAACGAATAACTAGAACGGCCTAGGGGCAAAGTGCGCATACCGTTGTAATCGGGCGAGTTTCTACTTTAAGATGCAACAGAGATTTTGCGGATTGGTCAATCCGTTCGCGAGATATGGCAGTTTGGAGGTAAGAAACGCTTGAGAAACTCAAAATTTTCGCAGTTCTGATGCTCGAAACGAATAACTAGAACCGCCTAGGAGAAAAGTGTGCATACCGTTGTAATCGGGCGAGTTTCTACTTTCAGAAGCAACAGAAATTTTTCGGATTGGCCAATCCGTTCGCGAGATATGGCAGTTTGGAGGTAAGAAACGCTTGAGAAACTCAAAATTTTCGCAGTTCTGATGCTCGAGACGAATAGCTAGAACGGCCTAGGGGAAAACTACACCTACCGTTGTAATCGGGCGAGTTTCTACTTTCAGATGCAACAGAAATTTTGCGGATTGGTCAATCCGTTTGCGAGATATGGCAGTTTGGAGGTAAGAAACGCTTGAGAAACTCAAAATTTTCGCAGTTCTGATGCTCGAAACGAATAACTAGAACCGCCTAGGGGAAAAGTGCGCATACCGTTGTAATCGGGCGAGTTTCTACTTTCAGATGCAACATAAATTTTGCGGATTGGTCGATCCGTTCGCGAGATATGGCAGTTTGGAAGTAAGAAACGCTTGAGAAACTCAAAATTTTCGCAGTTCTGATGCTCGACACGAATAACTAGAACGGCCTAGGGGAAAAGTGCGCATACCGTTGTAATCGGGAGAGTTTCTACTTTTAGATGCCACAGAAATTTTGCGGATTGGTCAATCCGTTCGCGAGATATGGCAGTTTGGAGGTAAGAAAAGCTTGAGAAACTCAAAATTTTCGCAGTTCTGATGCTCGACACGAATAACTAGAACGGCCTAGGGGAAAAGTGCGCATACCGTTATAATCGGGCGAGTTTCTACTTTTAGGTGCAACAGAAATTTTGCGGATTGGTCGATCCGTTCGCGAGATATGGCAGTTTGGAAGTAAGAAACGCTTGAGAAACTCAAAATTTTCGCAGTTCTGATGCTCGACACGAATAACTAGAACGGCCTAGGGGAAAAGTGCGCATACCGTTGTAATCGGGAGAGTTTCTACTTTCATATGCAACAGAAATTTTGCGGATTGGTCAATCCGTTCCCGAGATATGGCAGTTTGGAGGTAAGAAACGCTTGAGAAACTCAAAATTTTCGCATTTCTGATGCTCGAAACGAATAACGAGAACGGCCTAGGGGAAAACTACACCTACCGTTGTAATCGGGCGAGTTTCTACTTTCAGATGCAACAGAAATTTTGCGGATTGGTCAATCTGTTCGCGAGATATGGCAGTTTGGATGTAAGAAACGCTTGAGAAACTCAAAATTTTCGCAGTTCTGATGCTCGAAACGAATAACTAGAACCGCCTAGGGGAAAAGTACGCACACCGTTGTAATCGGGCGAGTTTCTACTTTTAGATGCAACAGAAATTTTGCGGTTTGATCAATCCGTTCGCGAGATATGGCAGTTTGGAAATAAGAAACGCTTGAAAAACTCAAAATTTTCGCCGTTCTGATGCTCGAAACGAATAACTAGAACCGCCTAGGGGAAAAGTACGCATACCGTTGTAATCGGGCGAGTTTCTACTTTTAGATGCAACAGAAATTTTGCGGATTGGTCAATCGGTTCGCGAGATATGGCAGTTTGGAGGTAAGAAACGCTTGAGAAACTCAAAATTTTCGCAGTTCTGATGCTCGAGACGAGTAACTAGAACGGCCTAGGGGAAAAGTGCGCATACCGTTGTAATCGGGCGAGTTTCTACTTTTAGATGCAACAGAAATTTTGCGGATTGGTCAATCCGTTCGCGAGATATGGCAGTTTGGAGGTAAGAAACGCTTGAGAAACTCAAAATTTTCGCAGTTCTGATGCTCGACACGAATAACGAGAACGGCCTAGGGGAAAAGTGCGCATACCGTTGTAATCGGGCGAGTTTCTACTTTCAGATGCAACAGAAATTTTGCGGATTGGTGTATCCGTTCGCGAGATATGGCAGTTTGGAAGTAAGAAACGCTTGAGAAACTCAAAATTTTCGCAGTTCTGATGCTCGAAACGAATAGCTAGAACGGCCTAGGGGAAAACTACACCTACCGTTGTAATCGGGCGAGTTTCTACTTTCAGATGCAACAGAAATTTTGCGGATTGGTCAATCCGATCGCGAGATATGGCAGTTTGGAGGTAAGAAACGCTTGAGAAACTCAAAGTTTTCGCAGTTCTGATGCACGAAACGAATAACTAGAACCGCCTAGGGGAAAAGTGCGCATACCGTTGTAATCGGGCGAGTTTCTACTTTCAGATGCGACAGAAATTTTGCGGATTGATCAATCCGTTCGCGAGATATGGCAGTTTGGAGATAAGAAACGCTTGAGAAACTCAAAATTTTCGCAGTTCTGATGCTCGACACGAATAACTAGAACGGCCTAGGGGAAAAGTGCGCATACAGTTGTAATTGGGCGTGTTTCTAATTTCAGATGCAACAGAAATTTTGCGGATTGTTCAATCCGTTCGCAAAATATGGCAGTTTGGAGGTAAGAAACGCTTGAGAAACTCAAAATTTTCGCAGTTCTGATGCTCGACACGAATAACTAGAACCGCCTAGGGGAAAAGTGCGCATACCGTTGTAATCGGGCGAGTTTCTACTTTCAGAAGCAACAGAAATTTTGCGGATTGGTCGATCCGTTCGCGAGATATGGCAGTTTGGACGTAAGAAACGCTTGAGAAACTCAAAATTTTCGCAGTTCTGATGCTCGAAACGAATGACTAGAACGACCTAGGGGAAAAGTACGCATACCGTTGTGATCAGGCGAGTTTCTACTTTTAGATGCAACAGAAATTTTGTGGATTGGTCAATCCTTTCGCGAGATATGGCAGTTTGGAGGTAAGAAACGCTTGAGAAACTAAAAATTTTCGCAGTTCTGATGCTCGAAATGAATAACTGGAACGGCCTAGGGGAAAACTACACCTACCGTTGTAATCGGGCGAGTTTCTACTTTCAGATGCAACAGAAATTTTGCGGATTGGTCAATCCGTTCGCGAGATATGGCAGTTTGGAGGTAAGAAACGCTTGAGAAACTCAAAATTTTCGCAGTTCTGATGCTCGAAACGAATAGCTAGAACGGCCTAGGGGAAAACTACACCTACCGTTGTAATCGGGCGAGTTTCTACTTTCAGATGCAACAGAAATTTTGCGGCTTGGTCAATCCGTTTGCGAGATATGGCAGTTTGGAGGTAAGAAACGCTTGAGAAACTCAAAATTTTCGCAGTTCTGATGCTCGAAACGAATAACTAGAACCGCCTAGGGGAAAAGTGCGCATACCGTTGTAATCGGGCGAGTTTCTACTTTCAGAAGCAACAGAAATTTTGCGGATTGGTCAATCCGTTCGCGAGATATGGCAGTTTGGAGGTAAGAAACGCTTGAGAAACTCAAAATTTTCGCAGTTCTGATGCTCGACACGAATAACAAGAGCGGCCTATGTGAAAAGTGCGCATACCGTTGCAATCGGGCGAGTTTCTACTTTCAGATGCAACAGAAATTTTGCGTATTGGTGAATCCGTTCGCGAGATATGGCAGTTTGGAGGTAAGAAACGCTTGAGAAACTCAAAATTTTCGAAGTTCTGATGCTCGAAACGAATAGCTAGAACGGCCTAGGGGAGAACTACACCTACCGTTGTAATCGGGCGAGTTTCTACTTTCAGATGCAACAGAAATTTTGCGGATTGGTCAATCCGTTTGCGAGATATGGCAGTTTGGAGGTAAGAAACGCTTGAGAAACTCAAAATTTTCGCAGTTCTGATGCTCGAAACGAATAACTAGAACCGCCTAGGGGAAAAGTGCGTATACCGTTGTAATCGGGCGAGTTTCTACTTTCAGATGCAACATAAATTTTGCGGATTGGTCGATCCGTTCGCGAGATGTGGCAGTTTGGAAGTAAGAAACGCTTGAGAAACTCGAAATTTTCGCAGTTCTGATGCTCGACACGAATAACTAGAACGGCCTAGGGGAAAAGTGCGCATACCGTTGTAATCGGGCGAGTTTCTACTTTCAGAAGCAACAGAAATTTTGCGGATTGGTCAATCCGTTCGCGAGATATGGCAGTTTGGAGGTAAGAAACGCTTGAGAAACTCAAAATTTTCGCAGTTCTGATGCTCGACACGAATAACAAGAGCGGCCTATGTGAAAAGTGCGCATACCGTTGCAATCGGGCGAGTTTCTACTTTCAGATGCAACAGAAATTTTGCGTATTGGTGAATCCGTTCGCGAGATATGGCAGTTTGGAGGTAAGAAACGCTTGAGAAACTCAAAATTTTCGAAGTTCTGATGCTCGAAACGAATAGCTAGAACGGCCTAGGGGAGAACTACACCTACCGTTGTAATCGGGCGAGTTTCTACTTTCAGATGCAACAGAAATTTTGCGGATTGGTCAATCCGTTTGCGAGATATGGCAGTTTGGAGGTAAGAAACGCTTGAGAAACTCAAAATTTTCGCAGTTCTGATGCTCGAAACGAATAACTAGAACCGCCTAGGGGAAAAGTGCGCATACCGTTGTAATCGGGCGAGTTTCTACTTTCAGAAGCAACAGAAATTTTGCGGATTGGTCAATCCGTTCGCGAGATATGGCAGTTTGGAGGTAAGAAACGCTTGAGAAACTCAAAATTTTCGCAGTTCTGATGCTCGAAACGAATAGCTAGAACGGCCTAGGGGAAAACTACACCTACCGTTGTAATCGGGCGAGTTTCTACTTTCAGATGCAACAGAAATTTTGCGGATTGGTCAATCCGTTTGCGAGATATGGCAGTTTGGAGGTAAGAAACGCTTGAGAAACTCAAAATTTTCGCAGTTCTGATGCTCGAACGAATAACTAGAACCGCCTAGGGGAAAAGTGCGCATACCGTTGTAATCGGGCGAGTTTCTACTTTCAGATGCAACATAAATTTTGCGGATTGGTCGATCCGTTCGCGAGATGTGGAAGTTTGGAAGTAAGAAACGCTTGAGAAACTCAAAATTTTCGCATTTCTGATGCTCGAAACGAATAACTAGAACGGCCTAGGGGCAAAGTGCGCATACCGTTGTAATCGGGCGAGTTTCTACTTTAAGATGCAACAGAGATTTTGCGGATTGGTCAATCCGTTCGCGAGATATGGCAGTTTGGAGGTAAGAAACGCTTGAGAAACTCAAAATTTTCGCAGTTCTGATGCTCGAAACGAATAACTAGAACCGCCTAGGGGAAAAGTGCGCATACCGTTGTAATCGGGCGAGTTTCTACTTTCAGAAGCAACAGAAATTTTGCGGATTGGTCAATCCGTTCGCGAGATATGGCAGTTTGGAGGTAAGAAACGCTTGAGAAACTCAAAATTTTCGCAGTTCTGATGCTCGAGACGAGTAACTAGAACGGCCTAGGGGAAAAGTACGCATACCGTTGTAATCGGGCGAGTTTCTACTTTTAGATGCCACAGAAATTTTGCGGATTGGTCAATCCGTTCGCGAGATATGGCAGTTTGGAGGTAAGAAAAGCTTGAGAAACTCAAAATTTTCGCAGTTCTGATGCTCGACACGAATAACTAGAACGGCCTAGGGGAAAAGTGCGCATACCATTGTAATCGGGCGAGTTTCTACTTTTAGGTGCAACAGAAATTTTGCGGATTGGTCGATCCGTTCGCGAGATATGGCAGTTTGGAACTAAGAAACGCTTGAGAAACTCAAAATTTTCGCAGTTCTGATGCTCGACACGAATAACTAGAACGGCCTAGGGGAAAAGTGCGCATACCGTTGTAATCGGGCGAGTTTCTACTTTTAGATGCAACAGAAATTTTGCGGATTGATCAATCTGTTCGCGAGATATGGCAGTTTGGAGGTAAGAAAAGCTTGAGAAACTCAAAATTTTCGCAGTTCTGATGCTCGACACGAATAACAAGAGCGGCCTATGTGAAAAGTGCGCATACCGTTGCAATCGGGCGAGTTTCTACTTTCAGATGCAACAGAAATTTTGCGTATTGGTGAATCCGTTCGCGAGATATGGCAGTTTGGAGGTAAGAAACGCTTGAGAAACTCAAAATTTTCGAAGTTCTGATGCTCGAAACGAATAGCTAGAACGGCCTAGGGGAGAACTACACCTACCGTTGTAATCGGGCGAGTTTCTACTTTCAGATGCAACAGAAATTTTGCGGATTGGTCAATCCGTTTGCGAGATATGGCAGTTTGGAGGTAAGAAACGCTTGAGAAACTCAAAATTTTCGCAGTTCTGATGCTCGAAACGAATAACTAGAACCGCCTAGGGGAAAAGTGCGCATACCGTTGTAATCGGGCGAGTTTCTACTTTCAGAAGCAACAGAAATTTTGCGGATTGGTCAATCCGTTCGCGAGATATGGCAGTTTGGAGGTAAGAAACGCTTGAGAAACTCAAAATTTTCGCAGTTCTGATGCTCGAAACGAATAGCTAGAACGGCCTAGGGGAAAACTACACCTACCGTTGTAATCGGGCGAGTTTCTACTTTCAGATGCAACAGAAATTTTGCGGATTGGTCAATCCGTTTGCGAGATATGGCAGTTTGGAGGTAAGAAACGCTTGAGAAACTCAAAATTTTCAAAGTTCTGATGCTCGAAACGAATAACTAGAACCGCCTAGGGGAAAAGTGCGCATACCGTTGTAATCGGGCGAGTTTCTACTTTCAGATGCAACATAAATTTTGCGGATTGGTCGATCCGTTCGCGAGATGTGGCAGTTTGGAAGTAAGAAACGCTTGAGAAACTCGAAATTTTCGCAGTTCTGATGCTCGACACGAATAACTAGAACGGCCTAGGGGAAAAGTGCGCATACCGTTGTAATCGGGCGAGTTTCTACTTTCAGATGCGACAGAAATTTTGCGGATTGATCAATCCGTTCGCGAGATATGGCAGTTTGGAGATAAGAAACGCTTGAGAAACTCAAAATTTTCGCAGTTCTGATGCTCGACACGAATAGCTAGAACGGCCTAGGGGAAAACTACACCTACCGTTGTAATCGGGCGAGTTTCTACTTTCAGATGCAACAGAAATTTTGCGGATTGGTCAATCCGTTTGCGAGATATGGCAGTTTGGAGGTAAGAAACGCTTGAGAAACTCAAAATTTTCGCAGTTCTGATGCTCGAAACGAATAACTAGAACCGCCTAGGGGAAAAGTGCGCATACCGTTGTAATCGGGCGAGTTTCTACTTTCAGATGCAACATAAATTTTGCGGATTGGTCGATCCGTTCGCGAGATGTGGCAGTTTGGAAGTAAGAAACGCTTGAGAAACTCAAAATTTTCGCATTTCTGATGCTCGAAACGAATAACTAGAACGGCCTAGGGGCAAAGTGCGCATACCGTTGTAATCGGGCGAGTTTCTACTTTAAGATGCAACAGAGATTTTGCGGATTGGTCAATCCGTTCGCGAGATATGGCAGTTTGGAGGTAAGAAACGCTTGAGAAACTCAAAATTTTCGCAGTTCTGATGCTCGAAACGAATAACTAGAACCGCCTAGGGGAAAAGTGCGCATACCATTGTAATCGGGAGAGTTTCTACTTTTAGGTGCAACAGAAATTTTGCGGATTGGTCGATCCGTTCGCGCGATATGGCAGTTTGGAAGTAAGAAACGCTTGAGAAACTCAAAATTTTCGCAGTTCTGATGCTCGACACGAATAACTAGAACGGCCTAGGGGAAAAGTGCGCATACCGTTGTAATCGGGCGAGTTTCTACTTTTAGATGCAACAGAAATTTTGCGGATTGATCAATCCGTTCGCGAGATATGGCAGTTTGGAGGTAAGAAAAGCTTGAGAAACTCAAAATTTTCGCAGTTCTGATGCTCGACACGAATAACAAGAGAGGCCTATGTGAAAAGTGCGCATACCGTTGCAATCGGGCGAGTTTCTACTTTCAGATGCAACAGAAATTTTGCGTATTGGTGAATCCGTTCGCGAGATATGGCAGTTTGGAGGTAAGAAACGCTTGAGAAACTCAAAATTTTCGAAGTTCTGATGCTCGAAACGAATAGCTAGAACGGCCTAGGGGAGAACTACACCTACCGTTGTAATCGGGCGAGTTTCTACTTTCAGATGCAACAGAAATTTTGCGGATTGGTCAATCCGTTCGCGAGATATGGCAGTTTGGATGTAAGAAACGCTTGAGAAACTCAAAATTTTCGCAGTTCTGATGCTCGAAACGAATAACTAGAACGGCCTAGGGGCAAAGTGCGCATACCGTTGTAGTCGGGCGAGTTTCTACTTTCAGATGCAACAGAAATTTTGCGGATTGGTCAATCCGTTCGCGAGATATGGCAGTTTGGAGGTAAGAAACGCTTGAGAAACTCAAAATTTTCGCAGTTCTGATGCTCGAGACGAGTAACTAGAACGGCCTAGGGGAAAAGTACGCATACCGTTGTAATCGGGCGAGTTTCTACTTTTAGATGCCACAGAAATTTTGCGGATTGGTCAATCCGTTCGCGAGATATGGCAGTTTGGAGGTAAGAAACGCTTGAGAAACTCAAAATTTTCGCAGTTCTGATGCTCGAAACGAATAACTAGAACGGCCTAGGGGAAAACTACACCTACCGTTGTAATCGGGCGAGTTTCTACTTTCAGATGCAACAGAAATTTTGCGGATTGGTCAATCCGTTCGCGAGATATGGCAGTTTGGATGTAAGAAACGCTTGAGAAACTCAAAATTTTCGCAGGTCTGATGCTCGAAACGAATAACTAGAACCGCCTAGGGGAAAAGTGCGCATACCGTTGTAATCGGGCGAGTTTCTACTTTCAGATGCAACAGAAATTTTGCGGATTGATCAATCCGTTCGCGAGATATGGCAGTTTGGAGATAAGAAACGCTTGAGAAACTCAAAATTTTCGCAGTTCTGATGCTCGAAACGAATGACTAGAACGACCTAGGGGAGAAGTACGCATACCGTTGCAATTGGGCGAGTTTATACTTTCAAATGCAACGGAAATTATGCGGATTGGTGTAACCGTTCGCGATATATGGCAGTTTGGGGGTAAGAAACGCTTGAGAAACTCAAAATTTTCGCAGTTTTGATGCTCGAAACGAGTAACTAGAACGGCCTAGGGGAAAAGTACGCATACCGTTGTAATCGGGCGAGTTTCTACTTTCAGATTCAACAGAAATTTTGCGGATTGGTCAATCCGTTCGCGAGATATGGCAGTTTGGAGGTAAGAAACGCTTGAGAAACTCAAAATTTTCGCAGTTCTGATGCTCGACACGAATAACTAGAACGGCCTAGTGGCAAAGTGCGCATACCGTTGTAATCGGGCGAGTTTCTACTTTCAGATGCAACAGAAATTTTGCGGATTGGTCGATCCGTTCGCGAGATGTGGCAGTTTGGAAGTAAGAAACGCTTGAGAAACTCAAAATTTTCGCAGTTCTGATGCTCGAAACGAATAACTAGAACGGCCTAGGGGAAAACTACACCTACCGTTGTAATCGGTCTAGTTTCTACTTTCAGATGCAACAGAAATTTTGCGGATTGGTCAATCCGTTCGCGAGATATGGCAGTTTGGAGGTAAGAAACGCTTGAGAAACTCAAAATTTTCGCAGTTCTGATGCTCGAAACGAATAAGTAGAACGGCCTAGGGGAAAACTACACCTACCGTTGTAATCGGGCGAGTTTCTACTTTCAGATGCAACAGAAATTTTGCGGATTGGTCAATCCGTTCGCGAGATATGGCAGTTTGGAGGTAAAAAACGCTTGAGAAACTCAAAATTTTCGCAGGTCTGATGCTCGAAACGAATAACTAGAACCGCCTAGGGGAAAAGTGCGCATACCGTTGTAATCGGGAGAGTTTCTGCTTTCAGATGCAACAGAAATTTTGCGGATTGGTCAATCCGTTCCCGAGATATGGCAGTTTGGAGGTAAGAAACGCTTGAGAAACTCAAAATTTTCGCATTTCTGATGCTCGAAACGAATAACTAGAACCGCCTAGGGGAAAAGTGCGCATACCGTTGTAATCGGGCGAGTTTCTACTTTCAGAAGCAACAGAAATTTTGCGGATTGGCCGATCCGTTCGCGAGATATGGCAGTTTGGACGTAAGAAACGCTTGAGAAACTCAAAATTTTCGCAGTTCTGATGCTCGAGACGAATAACTAGAACGGCCTAGAGGAAAAGTACGCATACCGTTGTAATCGGGCGAGTTTCTACTTTCAGATGCAACAGAAATTTTGCGGATTGGTCGATCCGTTCGCGAGATGTGGCAGTTTGGAAGTAAGAAACGCTTGAGAAACTCAAAATTTTCGCAGTTCTGATGCTCGAAACGAATAACTAGAACGGCCTAGGGGAAAACTACACCTACCGTTGTAATCGGTCTAGTTTCTACTTTCAGATGCAACAGAAATTTTGCGGATTGGTCAATCCGTTCGCGAGATATGGCAGTTTGGAGGTAAGAAACGCTTGAGAAACTCAAAATTTTCGCAGTTCTGATGCTCGAAACGAATAACTAGAACGGCCTAGGGGAAAACTACACCTACCGTTGTAATCGGGCGAGTTTCTACTTTCAGATGGCACAGAAATTTTGCGGATTGATGAATCCGTTCGCGAGATATGGCAGTTTGGAGATAAGAAACGCTTGAGAAACTCAAAATTTTCGCAGTTCTGATGCTCGAAACGAGTAACTAGAACAGCCTAGGGGAAAAGTACGCATACCGTTGTAATCGGGCGAGTTTCTACTTTCAGATGCAACAGAAATTTTGCAGATTGGTCAATCCGTTCCCGAGATATGGCAGTTTGGAGGTAAGAAACGCTTGAGAAACTCAAAATTTTCGCATTTCTGATGCTCGAAACGAATAACTAGAACCGCCTAGGGGAAAAGTGCGCATACCGTTGTAATCGGGCGAGTTTCTACTTTCAGAAGCAACAGAAATTTTGCAGATTGGTCGATCCGTTCGCGAGATATGGCAGTTTGGACGTAAGAAACGCTTGAGAAACTCAAAATTTTCGCAGTTCTGATGCTCGAAACGAATGACTAGAACGACCTAGGGGAAAAGTACGCATACCGTTGTGATCAGGCGAGTTTCTACTTTTAGATGCAACAGAAATTTTGTGGATTGGTCAATCCTTTCGCGAGATATGGCAGTTTGGATGTAAGAAACGCTTGAGAAACTAAAAATTTTCGCAGTTCTGATGCTCGAAATGAATAACTGGAACGGCCTAGGGGAAAACTACACCTACCGTTGTAATCGGGCGAGTTTCTACTTTCAGATGCAGCAGAAATTTTGAGGATTGATCAATCCGTTCGCGAGATATGGCAGTTTGGAGATAAGAAACGCTTGAGAAACTCAAAATTTTCGCAGTTCTGATGCTCGAGACGAATAACTAGAACGGCCTAGGGGAAAAGTACGCATACCGTTGTAATCGGGCGAGTTTCTACTTTCAGATGCAACAGAAATTTTGCGGATTGGTCGATCCGTTCGCGAGATGTGGCAGTTTGGAAGTAAGAAACGCTTGAGA
Organism: Ptiloglossa arizonensis; assembly: GCF_051014685.1. Taxonomy (NCBI): domain Eukaryota; kingdom Metazoa; phylum Arthropoda; class Insecta; order Hymenoptera; family Colletidae; genus Ptiloglossa; species Ptiloglossa arizonensis. The sequence goes on from NW_027478586.1 coordinate 492,610, forward strand.
AACTCAAAATTTTCGCAGTTCTGATGCTCGAAACGAATAACTAGAACGGCCTAGGGGAAAACTACACCTACCGTTGTAATCGGTCTAGTTTCTACTTTCAGATGCAACAGAAATTTTGCGGATTGGTCAATCCGTTCGCGAGATATGGCAGTTTGGAGGTAAGAAACGCTTGAGAAACTCAAAATTTTCGCAGTTCTGATGCTCGAAACGAATAACTAGAACGGCCTAGGGGAAAACTACACCTACCGTTGTAATCGGGCGAGTTTCTACTTTCAGATGCAACAGAAATTTTGCGGATTGGTCAATCCGTTCGCGAGATATGGCAGTTTGGAGGTAAGAAACGCTTGAGAAACTCAAAATTTTCGCAGGTCTGATGCTCGAAACGAATAACTAGAACCGCCTAGGGGAAAAGTGCGCATACCGTTGTAATCGGGCGAGTTTCTACTTTCAGAAGCAACAGAAATTTTGCGGATTGGTCGATCCGTTCGCGAGATATGGCAGTTTGGACGTAAGAAACGCTTGAGAAACTCAAAATTTTCGCAGTTCTGATGCTCGAAACGAATGACTAGACCGACCTAGGGGAAAAGTACGCATACCGTTGTGATCAGGCGAGTTTCTACTTTTAGATGCAACAGAAATTTTGTGGATTGGTCAATCCTTTCGCGAGATATGGCAGTTTGGAGGTAAGAAACGCTTGAGAAACTAAAAATTTTCGCAGTTCTGATCCTCGAAATGAATAACTGGAACGGCCTAGGGTAAACTACACCTACCGTTGTAATCGGGCGAGTTTCTACTTTCAGCTGCAGCAGAAATTTTGCGGATTGATCAATCCGTTCGCGAGATATGGCAGTTTGGAGATAAGAAACGCTTGAGAAACTCAAAATTTTCGCAGTTCTGATGCTCGAGACGAATAACTAGAACGGCCTAGGGGAAAAGTACGCATACCGTTGTAATCGGGCGAGTTTCTACTTTCAGAAGCAACAGAAATTTTGCGGATTGGTCCATCCGTTCGCGAGATATGGCAGTTTGGAGGTAAGAAACGCTTGAGAAACTCAAAATTTTCGCAGTTCTGATGCTCGAAACGAATAGCTAGAACGGCCTAGGGGAAAACTACACCTACCGTTGTAATCGGGCGAGTTTCTACTTTCAGATGCAACAGAAATTTTGCGGATTGGTCAATCCGTTCGCGAGATATGGCATTTTGGATGTAAGAAACGCTTGAGAAACTCAAAATTTTCGCAGTTCTGATGCTCGAAACGAATAACTAGAACCGCCTAGGGGAAAAGTGCGCATACCGTTGTAATCGGGCGAGTTTCTACTTTCAGAAGCAACAGAAATTTTGCGGATTGGTCGATCCCTTCGCGAGATATGGCAGTTTGGACGTAAGAAACGCTTGAGAAACTCAAAATTTTCGCAGTTCTGATGCTCGAAACGAATGACTACAACGACCTAGGGGAAAAGTACGCATACCGTTGTAATCGCGCGAGTTTCTACTTTCAGATGCAACAGAAATTTTGCGGATTGGTGTATCCGTTCGCGAGATATGGCAGTTTGGAGGTAAGAAACGCTTGAGAAACTCAAAATTTTCGCAGTTCTGATGCTCGAGACGAGTAACTAGAACGGCCTAGGGGAAAAGTACGCATACCGTTGTAATCGGGCGAGTTTCTACTTTTAGATGCCACAGAAATTTTGCGGATTGGTCAATCCGTTCGCGAGATATGGCAGTTTGGAGGTAAGAAAAGCTTGAGAAACTCAAAATTTTTGCAGTTCTGATGCTCGACACGAATAACTAGAACGGCCTAGGGGAAAAGTGCGCATACCGTTGTAATCGGGCGAGTTTCTACTTTTAGGTGCAACAGAAATTTTGCGGATTGGTCGATCCGTTCGCGAGATATGGCAGTTTGGAAGTAAGAAACGCTTGAGAAACTCAAAATTTTCGCAGTTCTGATGCTCGACACGAATAACTAGAACGGCCTAGGGGAAAAGTGCGCATACCGTTGTAATCGGGAGAGTTTCTACTTTCATATGCAACAGAAATTTTGCGAATTGGTCAATCCGTTCCCGAGATATGGCAGTTTGGATGCAAGAAACGCTTGAGAAACTCAAAATTTTCGCATTTCTGATGCTCGAAACGAATAACGAGAACGGCCTAGGGGAAAACTACACCTACCGTTGTAATCGGGCGAGTTTCTACTTTCAGATGCAACAGAAATTTTGCGGATTGGTCAATCCGTTCGCGAGATATGGCAGTTTGGATGTAAGAAACGCTTGAGAAACTCAAAATTTTCGCAGTTCTGATGCTCGAAACGAATAACTAGAACCGCCTAGGGGAAAAGTACGCACACTGTTGTAATCGGGCGAGTTTCTACTTTTAGATGCAACAGAAATTTTGCGGATTGATCAATCCGATCGCGAGATATGGCAGTTTGGAGGTAAGAAAAGCTTGAGAAACTCAAAATTTTCGCAGTTCTGATGCTCGACACGAATAACGAGAACGGCCTATGTGAAAAGTGCGCATACCGTTGCAATCGGGCGAGTTTCTACTTTCAGATGCAACAGAAATTTTGCGTATTGGTGAATCCGTTCGCGAGATATGGCAGTTTGGAGGTAAGAAACGCTTGAGAAACTCAAAATTTTCGAAGTTCTGATGCTCGAAACGAATAGCTAGAACGGCCTAGGGGAGAACTACACCTACCGTTGTAATCGGGCGAGTTTCTACTTTCAGATGCAACAGAAATTTTGCGGATTGGTCAATCCGTTCGCGAGATATGGCAGTTTGGATGTAAGAAACGCTTGAGAAACTCAAAATTTTCGCAGTTCTGATGCTCGAAACGAATAACTAGAACGGCCTAGGGGCAAAGTGCGCATACCGTTGTAGTCGGGCGAGTTTCTACTTTCAGATGCAACAGAAATTTTGCGGATTGATCAATCCGTTCGCGAGATATGGCAGTTTGGAGATAAGAAACTCTTGAGAAACTCAAAATTTTCGCAGTTCTGATGCTCGACACGAATAACTAGAACGGCCTAGGGGAAAACTACACCTACCGTTGTAATCGGGCGAGTTTCTACTTTCAGATGCAACAGAAATTTTGCGGATTGGTCAATCCGTTCGCGAGATATGGCAGTTTGGAGGTAAGAAACGCTTGAGAAACTCAAAATTTTCGCAGTTCTGATGCTCGAAACGAATAACTAGAACGGCCTAGGGGAAAACTACACCTACCGTTGTAATCGGGCGAGTTTCTACTTTCAGATGCAACAGAAATTTTGCGGATTGGTCAATCCGTTCGCGAGATATGGCAGTTTGGAGGTAAGAAACGCTTGAGAAACTCAAAATTTTCGCAGTTTTGATGCTCGAAACGAGTAACTAGAACGGCCTAGGGGAAAAGTACGCATACCGTTGTAATCGGGCGAGTTTCTACTTTCAGATGCAACAGAAATTTTGCGGATTGGTCAATCCGTTCGCGAGATATGGCAGTTTGGATGTAAGAAACGCTTGAGAAACTCAAAATTTTCGCAGTTCTGATGCTCGACACGAATAACTAGAACGGCCTAGGGGCAAAGTGCGCATACCGTTGTAATCGGGCGAGTTTCTACTTTCAGATGCAACAGAAATTTTGCGGATTGGTCGATCCGTTCGCGAGATGTGGCAGTTTGGAAGTAAGAAACGCTTGAGAAACACAAAATTTTCGCAGTTCTGATGCTCGAAACGAATAACTAGAACGGCCTAGGGGAAAACTACACCTACCGTTGTAATCGGTCTAGTTTCTACTTTCAGATGCAACAGAAATTTTGCGGATTGGTCAATCCGTTCGCGAGATATGGCAGTTTGGAGGTAAGAAACGCTTGAGAAACTCAAAATTTTCGCAGTTCTGATGCTCGAAACGAATAACTAGAACGGCCTAGGGGAACACTACACCTACCGTTGTAATCGGGCGAGTTTCTACTTTCAGATGCAACAGAAATTTTGCGGATTGGTCAATCCGTTCGCGAGATATGGCAGTTTGGAGGTAAAAAACGCTTGAGAAACTCAAAATTTTCGCAGGTCTGATGCTCGAAACGAATAACTAGAACCGCCTAGGGGAAAAGTGCGCATACCGTTGTAATCGGGAGAGTTTCTGCTTTCAGATGCAACAGAAATTTTGCGGATTGGTCAATCCGTTCCCGAGATATGGCAGTTTGGAGGTAAGAAACGCTTGAGAAACTCAAAATTTTCGCATTTCTGATGCTCGAAACGAATAACTAGAACCGCCTAGGGGAAAAGTGCGCATACCGTTATAATCGGGCGAGTTTCTACTTTCAGAAGCAACAGAAATTTTGCGGATTGGTCGATCCGTTCGCGAGATATGGCAGTTTGGACGTAAGAAACGCTTGAGAAACTCAAAATTTTCGCAGTTCTGATGCTCGAGACGAATAACTAGAACGGCCTAGGGGAAAAGTACGCATACCGTTGTAATCGGGCGAGTTTCTACTTTCAGATGCAACAGAAATTTTGCGGATTGGTCGATCCGTTCGCGAGATGTGGCAGTTTGGAAGTAAGAAACGCTTGAGAAACTCAAAATTTTCGCAGTTCTGATGCTCGAAACGAATAACTAGAACGGCCTAGGGGAAAACTACACCTACCGTTGTAATCGGTCTAGTTTCTACTTTCAGATGCAACAGAAATTTTGCGGATTGGTCAATCCGTTCGCGAGATATGGCAGTTTGGAGGTAAGAAACGCTTGAGAAACTCAAAATTTTCGCAGTTCTGATGCTCGAAACGAATAACTAGAACGGCCTAGGGGAAAACTACACCTACCGTTGTAATCGGGCGAGTTTCTACTTTCAGATGGCACAGAAATTTTGCGGATTGATGAATCCGTTCGCGAGATATGGCAGTTTGGAGATAAGAAACGCTTGAGAAACTCAAAATTTTCGCAGTTCTGATGCTCGAAACGAATAACTAGAACGGCCTAGGGGAAAACTACACCTACCGTTGTAATCGGGCGAGTTTCTACTTTCAGAAGCAACAGAAATTTTGCGGATTGGTCGATCCGTTCGCTAGATATGGCAGTTTGGACGTAAGAAACGCTTGAGAAACTCAAAATTTTCGCAGTTCTGATGCTCGAAACGAATGACTAGAACGACCTAGGGGAAAAGTACGCATACCGTTGTGATCAGGCGAGTTTCTACTTTTAGATGCAACAGAAATTTTGTGGATTGGTCAATCCTTTCGCGAGATATGGCAGTTTGGAGGTAAGAAACGCTTGAGAAACTAAAAATTTTCGCAGTTCTGATGCTCGAAATGAATAACTGGAACGGCCTAGGGGAAAACTACACCTACCGTTGTAATCGGGCGAGTTTCTACTTTCAGATGCAGCAGAAATTTTGCGGATTGATCAATCCGTTCGCGAGATATGGCAGTTTGAAGATAAGAAACGCTTGAGAAACTCGAAATTTTCGCAGTTCTGATGCTCGAGACGAATAACTAGAACGGCCTACGGGAAAAGTACGCATACCGTTGTAATCGGGCGAGTTTCTACTTTCAGATGCAACAGAAATTTTGCGGATTGGTCAATCCGTTCGCGAGATATGGCAGTTTGGAGGTAAGGAACGCTTGAGAAACTCAAAATTTTCGCAGTTCTGATGCTCGAAACGAATAACTAGAACGGCCTAGGGGAAAACTACACCTACCGTTGTAATCGGGCGAGTTTCTACTTTCAGATGCAACAGAAATTTTGCGGATTGGTCAATCCGTTCGCGAGATATGGCAGTTTGGAGGTAAGAAACGCTTGAGAAACTCAAAATTTTCGCAGGTCTGATGCTCGAAGCGAATAACTAGAACCGCCTAGGGGAAAAGTGCGCATACCGTTGTAATCGGGAGAGTTTCTGCTTTCAGATGCAACAGGAATTTTGCGGATTGGTCAATCCGTTCCCGAGATATGGCAGTTTGGAGGTAAGAAACGCTTGAGAAACTCAAAATTTTCGCATTTCTGATGCTCGAAACGAATAACTAGAACCGCCTAGGGGAAAAGTGCGCATACCGTTGTAATCGGGCGAGTTTCTACTTTCAGAAGCAACAGAAATTTTGCGGATTGGTCGATCCGTTCGCGAGATATGGCAGTTTGGACGTAAGAAACGCTTGAGAAACTCAAAATTTTCGCAGTTCTGATTCTCGAAACGAATGACTAGAACGACCTAGGGGAAAAGTACGCATACCGTTGTGATCAGGCGAGTTTCTACTTTTAGATGCAACAGAAATTTTGTGGATTGGTCAATCCTTTCGCGAGATATGGCAGTTTGGAGGTAAGAAACGCTTGAGAAACTAAAAATTTTCGCAGTTCTGATCCTCGAAATGAATAACTGGAACGGCCTAGGGTAAACTACACCTACCGTTGTAATCGGGCGAGTTTCTACTTTCAGATGCAGCAGAAATTTTGCGGATTGATCAATCCGTTCGCGAGATATGGCAGTTTGGAGATAAGAAACGCTTGAGAAACTCAAAATTTTCGCAGTTCTGATGCTCGAGACGAATAACTAGAACGGCCTAGGGGAAAAGTACGCATACCGTTGTAATCGGGCGAGTTTCTACTTTTAGATGCAACAGAAATTTTGCGGATTGGTCGATCCGTTCGCGAGATATGGCAGTTTGGAGGTAAGAAACGCTTGAGAAACTCAAAATTTTCGCAGTTCTGATGCTCGACACGAATAACTAGAACGGCCTAGGGGAAAAGTGCGCATACCGTTGTAATCGGGCGAGTTTCTACTTTCAGATACAACAGAAATTTTGCGGATTGGTGAATCCGTTCGCGAGATATGGCAGTTTGGAGGTAAGAAACGCTTGAGAAACTCAAAATTTTCGCAGTTCTGATGCTCGAAACGAATAGCTAGAACGGCCTAGGGGAAAACTATACCTACCGTTGTAATCGGGCGAGTTTCTACTTTCAGATGCAACAGAAATTTTGCGGATTGGTCAATCCGTTCGCGAGATATGGCAGTTTGGAGGTAAGAAACGCTTGAGAAACTCAAAATTTTCGCAGTTCTGATGCTCGAAACGAATATCTAGAACCGCCTAGGAGAAAAGTGCGCATACCGTTGTAATCGGGCGAGTTTCTACTTTCAGAAGCAACAGAAATTTTGCGGATTGGTCAATCCGTTCGCGAGATATGGCAGTTTGGAGGTAAGAAACGCTTGAGAAACTCAAAATTTTCGCAGGTCAGATGCTCGAAACGAATAACTAGAACCGCCTAGGGGAAAAGTGCGCATACCGTTGTAATCGGGAGAGTTTCTGCTTTCAGATGCAACAGAAATTTTGCGGATTGGTCAATCCGTTCCCGAGATATGGCAGTTTGGAGGTAAGAAACGCTTGAGAAACTCAAAATTTTCGCATTTCTGATGCTCGAAACGAATAACTAGAACCGCCTAGGGGAAAAGTGCGCATACCGTTGTAATCGGGCGAGTTTCTACTTTCAGAAGCAACAGAAATTTTGCGGATTGGTCGATCCGTTCGCGAGATATGGCAGTTTGGACGTAAGAAACGCTTGAGAAACTCAAAATTTTCGCAGTTCTGATGCTCGAAACGAATGACTAGAACGACCTAGGGGAAAAGTACGCATACCGTTGTGATCAGGCGAGTTTCTACTTTTAGATGCAACAGAAATTTTGTGGATTGGTCAATCCTTTCGCGAGATATGGCAGTTTGGAGGTAAGAAACGCTTGAGAAACTAAAAATTTTCGCAGTTCTGATCCTCGAAATGAATAACTGGAACGGCCTAGGGTAAACTACACCTACCGTTGTAATCGGGCGAGTTTCTACTTTCAGATGCAGCAGAAATTTTGCGGATTGGTCAATCCGTTCGCGAGATATGGCAGTTTGGAGATAAGAAACGCTTGAGAAACTCAAAATTTTCGCAGTTCTGATGCTCGAGACGAATAACTAGAACGGCCTAGGGGAAAAGTACGCATACCGTTGTAATCGGGCGAGTTTCTACTTTTAGATGCAACAGAAATTTTGCGGATTGGTCGATCCGTTCGCGAGATATGGCAGTTTGGAGGTAAGAAACGCTTGAGAAACTCAAAATTTTCGCAGTTCTGATGCTCGACACGAATAACTAGAACGGCCTAGGGGAAAAGTGCGCATACCGTTGTAATCGGGCGAGTTTCTACTTTCAGATACAACAGAAATTTTGCGGATTGGTGAATCCGTTCGCGAGATATGGCAGTTTGGAGGTAAGAAACGCTTGAGAAACTCAAAAATTTTCGCAGTTCTGATGCTCGAAACGAATAGCTAGAACGGCCTAGGGGAAAACTATACCTACCGTTGTAATCGGGCGAGTTTCTACTTTCAGATGCAACAGAAATTTTGCGGATTGGTCAATCCGTTCGCGAGATATGGCAGTTTGGAGGTAAGAAACGCTTGAGAAACTCAAAATTTTCGCAGTTCTGATGCTCGAAACGAATATCTAGAACCGCCTAGGAGAAAAGTGCGCATACCGTTGTAATCGGGCGAGTTTCTACTTTCAGAAGCAACAGAAATTTTGCGGATTGGTCAATCCGTTCGCGAGATATGGCAGTTTGGAGGTAAGAAACGCTTGAGAAACTCAAAATTTTGGCAGTTCTGATGCTCGAAACGAATCGCTAGGACGGCCTAGGGGAAAACTACACCTACCGTTGTAATCGGGCGAGTTTCTACTTTCAGATGCAACAGAAATTTTGCGGATTGGTCAATCCGTTCGCGAGATATGGCAGTTTGTATGTAAGAAACGCTTGAGAAACTCAAAATTTTCGCAGTTCTGATGCTCGAAACGAATAACTAGAACCGCCTAGGGGAAAAGTGCGCATACCGTTTTAATCGGGCGAGTTTCTACTTTCAGAAGCAACAGAAATTTTGCGGATTGGTCGATCCCTTCGCGAGATATGGCAGTTTGGACGTAAGAAACGCTTGAGAAACTCAAAATTTTCGCAGTTCTGATGCTCGAAACGAATGACTAGAACGACCTAGGGGAAAAGTACGCATACCGTTGTAATCGCGCGAGTTTCTACTTTCAGATGCAACAGAAATTTTGCGGATTGGTGTATCCGTTCGCGAGATATGGCAGTTTGGAGGTAAGAAACGCTTGAGAAACTCAAAATTTTCGCAGTTCTGATGCTCGAAACGAATAGCTAGAACGGCCTAGGGGAAAACTACACCTACCGTTGTAATCGGGCGAGTTTCTACTTTCAGATGCAACAGAAATTTTGCGGATTGGTCAATCCGTTCGCGAGATATGGCAGTTTGGAGGTAAGAAACGCTTGAGAAACTCAAAATTTTCGCAGTTCTGATGCTCGAAACGAATAACTAGAACCGCCTAGGGGAAAAGTGCGCATACCCTTGTAATCGGGCGAGTTTCTACTTTCAGATGCAACAGAAATTTTGCGGATTGATCAATCCGTTCGCGAGATATGGCAGTTTGGAGGTAAGAAACGCTTGAGAAACTCAAAATTTTCGCAGTTCTGATGCTCGAAATGAATAACTGGAACGGCTTAGGGGAAAACTACACCTACCGTTGTAATCGGGCGAGTTTCTACTTTCAGACGGCATAGAAATTTTGCGGATTGGTCAATCAGTTCGCGAGATATGGCAGCTTGGATGTAAGAAACGCTTGAGAAACTCAAAATTTTCGCAGTTCTGATGCTCGACACGAATAACTAGAACGGCCTAGGGGCAAAGTGCGCATACCGTTGTAATCGGGCGAGTTTATACTTTCAGATGCAACAGAAATTATGCGGATTGGTCAATCCGTTCGCGAGATATAGCAGTTTGGAGGTAAGAAACGCTTGAGAAACTCAAAATTTTCGCAGTTTTGATGCTCGAAACGAGTAACTAGAACGGCCTAGGGGAAAAGTACGCATACCGTTGTAATCGGACGAGTTTCTACTTTCAGATGCAACAGAAATTTTGCGGATTGGTCAATCCGTTCGCGAGATATGGCAGTTTGGAGGTAAGAAACGCTTGAGAAACTCAAAATTTTCGCAGTTCTGATGCTCGACACGAATAGCTAGAACGGCCTAGGGGAAAGTGCGCATACCGTTGTAATCGCGCGAGTTTCTACTTTCAGATGCAACAGAAATTATGCGGATTGGTCAAACCTTTCGCGAGATATGGCAGTTTGGAGGTAAGAAACGCTTGAGAAACTCAAAATTTCCGCAATTCTGATGCTCGAAATGAATAACTGGAACGGCCTAGGGGAAAACTACACCTACCGTTGTAATCGGGCGAGTTTCTACTTTCAGATGCAACAGAAATTTTGCGGATTGGTCAATCCGTTCGCGAGATATGGCAGTTTGGAGGTAAGAAACGCTTGAGAAACTCAAAATTTTCGCAGTTCTGATGCTCGAAACGAATAAGTAGAACCGCCTAGGGGAAAAGTGCGCATACCGTTGTAATCGGGCGAGTTTCTACTTTCAGATGCAACAGAAATTTTGCGGATTGATCAATCCGTTCGCGAGATATGGCAGTTTGGAGATAAGAAACGCTTGAGAAACTCAAAATTTTCGCAGTTCTGATGCTCGAAACGAATGACTAGAACGGCCTAGGGGAGAAGTACGCATACCGTTGTAATCGGGCGAGTTTCTACTTTCAGATGCAACAGAAATTATGCGGATTGGTCAATCCGTTCGCGAGATATGGCAGTTTGGAGGTAAGAAACGCTTGAGAAACTCAAAATTTTCGCAGTTTTCATGCTCGACACGAATAACTAGAACGGCCTAGGGGAAAAGTGCGCATACCGTTGTAATCGGGCGAGTTTCTACTTTCAGATGCAGCAGAAATTATGCGGATTGGTCAATCCTTTCGCGAGATATGGCAGTTTGGAGGTAAGAAACGCTTGAGAAACTCAAAATTTTCGCAGTTCTGATGCTCGACACGAATAACTAGAACGACCTAGGGGCAATGTGCGCATACCGTTGTAATCGGGCGAGTTTCTACTTTCAGATGCAATAGAAATTTTGCGGATTGGTCGATCCGTTCGCGAGATGTGGCAGTTTGGAAGTAAGAAACGCTTGAGAAACTCAAAATTTTCGCAGTTCTGATGCTCGAAATGGATAACTGGAACGGCCTAGGGGAAAACTACACCTACCGTTGTAATCGGGCGAGTTTCTACTTTCAGACGGTACAGACATTTTGCGGATTGGTCAATCCGTTCGCGAGATATGGCAGTTTGGATGTAAGAAACGCTTGAGAAACTCAAAATTTTCGCAGTTCTGATGCTCGACACGAATAACTAGAACGGCCTAGGGGAAAAGTGCGCATACCGTTGTAATCGGGCGAGTTTCTACTTTCAGATGCAACAGAAATTTTGCGTTTTGGTCAATCCGTTCGCGAGATATGGCAGTTTGGATGTAAGAAACGCATGAGAAACTCAAAATTTTCGCAGTTCTGATGCTCGACACGAATAACTAGAACGGCCTAGGGGCAAAGTGCGCATACCGTTGTAATCGGGCGAGTTTCTACTTTCAGATGCAACAGAAATTTTGGGGATTGGTCGATCCGTTCGCGAGATGTGGCAGTTTGGAAGTAAGAAACGCTTGAGAAACTCAAAATTTTCGCAGTTCTGATGCTCGAAACGAATAACTAGAACGGCCTAGGGGAAAACTGCACCTACCGTTGTAATCGGGCGAGTTTCTACTTTCAGATGCAACAGAAATTTTGCGGATTGGTCAATCCGTTCGCGAGATATGGCAGTTTGGAGATAAGAAACGCTTGAGAAACTCAAAATTTTCGCAGTACTGATGCTCGAAACGAATGACTAGAACGGCCTAGGGGAGAAGTAGCATACCGTTGCAATCGGGCGAGTTTATACTTTCAGATGCAACAGAAATTATGCGGATTGGTCAATCCGTTCGCGATATATGGCAGTTTGGGGGTAAGAAACGCTTGAGAAACTCAAAATTTTCGCAGTTTTGATGCTCGAAACGAGTAACTAGAAAGGCCTAGGGGAAAAGTACGCATACCGTTGTAATCGGGCGAGTTTCTACTTTCAGATGCAACAGAAATTTTGCGGATTGATCAATCCGTTCGCGAGATATGGCAGTTTGGAGGTAAGAAACGCTTGAGAAACTCAAAATTTTCGCAGTTCTGATGCTCGACACGAATAACTAGAACGGCCTAGGGGCAAAGTGCGCATACCGTTGTAATCGGGCGAGTTTCTACTTTCAGTTGCAACAGAAATTTTGCGGATTGGTCGATCCGTTCGCGAGATGTGGCAGTTTGGAAGTAAGAAACGCTTGAGAAACTCAAAATTTTCGCAGTTCTGATGCTCGAAACGAATAACTAGAACGGCCTAGGGGAAAACTACACCTACCGTTGTAATCGGTCTAGTTTCTACTTTCAGATGCAACAGAAATTTTGCGGATTGGTCAATCCGTTCGCGAGATATGGCAGTTTGGATGTAAGAAACGCTTGAGAAACTCAAAATTTTCGCAGTTCTGATGCTCGAAACGAATAACTAGAACGGCCTAGGGGAAAACTACACCTACCGTTGTAATCGGGCGAGTTTCTACTTTCAGATGCAACAGAAATTTTGCGGATTGGTCAATCCGTTCGCGAGATATGGCAGTTTGGAGGTAAGAAACGCTTGAGAAACTCAAAATTTTCGCAGGTCTGATGCTCGAAACGAATAACTAGAACCGCCTAGGGGAAAAGTGCGCATAACCCTTGTAATCGGGCGAGTTTCTACTTTCAGATGCAACAGAAATTTTGCGGATTGATCAATCCGTTCGCGAGATGTGGCACTTTGGAGATAAGAAACGCTTGAGAAACTCAAAATTTTCGCAGTTCTGATGCTCGAAACGAATGACTAGAACGGCCTAGGGGAGAAGTACGCATACCGTTGTAATCGGGCGAGTTTATACTTTCAGATGCAACAGAAATTATGCGGATTGGTCAATCCGTTCGCGAGATATAGCAGTTTGGAGGTAAGAAACGCTTGAGAAACTCAAAATTTTCGCAGTTTTGATGCTCGAAATGAGTAACTAGAACGGCCTAGGGGAAAAGTACGCATACCGTTGTAATCGGGCGAGTTTCTACTTTCAGATGCAACAGAAATTTTGCGGATTGGTCAATCCGTTCGCGAGATATGGCAGTTTGGAGGTAAGAAACGCTTGAGAAACTCAAAATTTTCGCAGTTCTGATGCTCGAAACGAATAACTAGAACGGCCTAGGGGAAAAGTGCGCATATCGTTGTAATCGGGCGAGTTTCTACTTTCAGATGCAACAGAAATTATGCGGATTGGTCAATCCGTTCGCGAGATATGGCAGTTTGGAGGTAAGAAACGCTTGAGAAACTCAAAATTTTCGCAGTTCTGATGCTCGACACGAATAGCTAGAACGGCCTAGGGGAAAGTGCGCATACCGTTGTAATCGCGCGAGTTTCTACTTTCAGATGCAACAGAAATTATGCGGATTGGTCAAACCTTTCGCGAGATATGGCAGTTTGGAGGTAAGAAACGCTTGAGAAACTCAAAATTTCCGCAATTCTGATGCTCGAAACGAATGACTAGAACGGCCTAGGGGAGAAGTACGCATACCGTTGTAATCGGGCGAGTTTCTACTTTCAGATGCAACAGAAATTATGCGGATTGGTCAATCCGTTCGCGAGATATGGCAGTTTGGAGGTAAGAAACGCTTGAGAAACTCAAAATTTTCGCAGTTTTGATGCTCGACACGAATAACTAGAACGGCCTAGGGGAAAAGTGCGCATACCGTTGTAATCGGGCGAGTTTCTACTTTCAGATGCAACAGAAATTTTGCGGATTGGTCAATCCGTTCGCGAGATATGGCAGTTTGGAGGTAAGAAACGCTTGAGAAACTCAAAATTTTCGCAGTTCTGATGCTCGAAACGAATAACTAGAACGGCCTAGGGGAAAAGTGCGCATATCGTTGTAATCGGGCGAGTTTCTACTTTCAGATGCAACAGAAATTATGCGGATTGGTCAATCCGTTCGCGAGATATGGCAGTTTGGAGGTAAGAAACGCTTGAGAAACTCAAAATTTTCGCAGTTCTGATGCTCGACACGAATAGCTAGAACGGCCTAGGGGAAAGTGCGCATACCGTTGTAATCGCGCGAGTTTCTACTTTCAGATGCAACAGAAATTATGCGGATTGGTCAAACCTTTCGCGAGATATGGCAGTTTGGAGGTAAGAAACGCTTGAGAAACTCAAAATTTCCGCAATTCTGATGCTCGAAACGAATGACTAGAACGGCCTAGGGGAGAAGTACGCATACCGTTGTAATCGGGCGAGTTTCTACTTTCAGATGCAACAGAAATTATGCGGATTGGTCAATCCGTTCGCGAGATATGGCAGTTTGGAGGTAAGAAACGCTTGAGAAACTCAAAATTTTCGCAGTTTTGATGCTCGACACGAATAACTAGAACGGCCTAGGGGAAAAGTGCGCATACCGTTGTAATCGGGCGAGTTTCTACTTTCAGATGCAGCAGAAATTATGCGGATTGGTCAATCCTTTCGCGAGATATGGCAGTTTGGAGGTAAGAAACGCTTGAGAAACTCAAAATTTTCGCAGTTCTGATGCTCGACGCCAATAACTAGAACGGCCTAGGGGCAAAGTGCGCATACCGTTGTAATCGGGCGAGTTTCTACTTTCAGATGCAACAGAAATTTTGCGGATTGGTCGATCCGTTCGCGAGATGTGGCACTTTGGAGATAAGAAACGCTTGAGAAACTCAAAATTTTCGCAGTTCTGATGCTCGAAACGAATGACTAGAACGGCCTAGGGGAGAAGTACGCATACCGTTGTAATCGGGCGAGTTTATACTTTCAGATGCAACAGAAATTATGCGGATTGGTCAATCCGTTCGCGAGATATAGCAGTTTGGAGGTAAGAAACGCTTGAGAAACTCAAAATTTTCGCAGTTTTGATGCTCGAAATGAGTAACTAGAACGGCCTAGGGGAAAAGTACGCATACCGTTGTAATCGGGCGAGTTTCTACTTTCAGATGCAACAGAAATTTTGCGGATTGGTCAATCCGTTCGCGAGATATGGCAGTTTGGAGGTAAGAAACGCTTGAGAAACTCAAAATTTTCGCAGTTCTGATGCTCGAAACGAATAACTAGAACGGCCTAGGGGAAAAGTGCGCATATCGTTGTAATCGGGCGAGTTTCTACTTTCAGATGCAACAGAAATTATGCGGATTGGTCAATCCGTTCGCGAGATATGGCAGTTTGGAGGTAAGAAACGCTTGAGAAACTCAAAATTTTCGCAGTTCTGATGCTCGAAACGAATAAGTAGAACCGCCTAGGGGAAAAGTGCGCATACCGTTGTAATCGGGCGAGTTTCTACTTTCAGATGCAACAGAAATTTTGCGGATTGATCAATCCGTTCGCGAGATATGGCAGTTTGGAGATAAGAAACGCTTGAGAAACTCAAAATTTTCGCAGTTCTGATGCTCGAAACGAATGACTAGAACGGCCTAGGGGAGAAGTACGCATACCGTTGTAATCGGGCGAGTTTCTACTTTCAGATGCAACAGAAATTATGCGGATTGGTCAATCCGTTCGCGAGATATGGCAGTTTGGAGGTAAGAAACGCTTGAGAAACTCAAAATTTTCGCAGTTTTGATGCACGACACGAATAACTAGAACGGCCTAGGGGAAAAGTGCGCATACCGTTGTAATCGGGCGAGTTTCTACTTTCAGATGCAGCAGAAATTATGCGGATTGGTCAATCCTTTCGCGAGATATGGCAGTTTGGAGGTAAGAAACGCTTGAGAAACTCAAAATTTTCGCAGTTCTGATGCTCGACGCGAATAACTAGAACGGCCTAGGGGCAAAGTGCGCATACCGTTGTAATCGGGCGAGTTTCTACTTTCAGATGCAACAGAAATTTTGCGGATTGGTCGATCCGTTCGCGAGATGTGGCAGTTTGGAAGTAAGAAACGCTTGAGAAACTCAAAATTTTGGCAGTTCTGATGCTCGAAACGAGTAACTAGAACGGCCTAGGGGAAAAGTACGCATACCGTTGTAATCGGGCGAGTTTCTACTTTCAGACACAACAGAAATTATGCGGATTGGTCAAACCTTTCGCGAAATATGGCAGTTTGGTGGTAAGAAACGCTTGAGAAACTCAAAATTTTCGCAGTTCTGATGCTCGACACGAATAACTAGAACGGCCTAGGGGCAAAGTGCCCATACCGTTGTAATCGGGCGAGTTTCTACTTTCAGATGCAACAGAAATTTTGCGGATTGATCAATCCGTTCGCGAGATATGGCAGTTTGGAGATAAGAAACGCTTGAGAAACTCAAAATTTTCGCAGTTCTGATGCTCGAAACGAATGACTAGAACGGCCTAGGGGAGAAGTACGCATACCGTTGTAATCGGGCGAGTTTCTACTTTCAGATGCAACAGAAATTTTGCGGATTGATCAATCCGTTCGCGAGATATGGCAGTTTGGAGATAAGAAACGCTTGAGAAACTCAAAATTTTCGCAGTTCTGATGCTCGAAACGAATGACTAGAACGGCCTAGGGGAGAAGTACGCATACCGTTGTAATCGGGCGAGTTTCTACTTTCAGATGCAACAGAAATTATGCGGATTGGTCAATCCGTTCGCGAGATATGGCAGTTTGGAGGTAAGAAACGCTTGAGAAACTCAAAATTTTCGCAGTTTTCATGCTCGACACGAATAACTAGAACGGCCTAGGGGAAAAGTGCGCATACCGTTGTAATCGGGCGAGTTTCTACTTTCAGATGCAGCAGAAATTATGCGGATTGGTCAATCCTTTCGCGAGATATGGCAGTTTGGAGGTAAGAAACGCTTGAGAAACTCAAAATTTTCGCAGTTCTGATGCTCGACACGAATAACTAGAACGACCTAGGGGCAATGTGCGCATACCGTTGTAATCGGGCGAGTTTCTACTTTCAGATGCAATAGAAATTTTGCGGATTGGTCGATCCGTTCGCGAGATGTGGCAGTTTGGAAGTAAGAAACGCTTGAGAAACTCAAAATTTTCGCAGTTCTGATGCTCGAAATGGATAACTGGAACGGCCTAGGGGAAAACTACACCTACCGTTGTAATCGGGCGAGTTTCTACTTTCAGACGGTACAGACATTTTGCGGATTGGTCAATCCGTTCGCGAGATATGGCAGTTTGGATGTAAGAAACGCTTGAGAAACTCAAAATTTTCGCAGTTCTGATGCTCGACACGAATAACTAGAACGGCCTAGGGGAAAAGTGCGCATACCGTTGTAATCGGGCGAGTTTCTACTTTCAGATGCAACAGAAATTTTGCGTTTTGGTCAATCCGTTCGCGAGATATGGCAGTTTGGATGTAAGAAACGCATGAGAAACTCAAAATTTTCGCAGTTCTGATGCTCGACACGAATAACTAGAACGGCCTAGGGGCAAAGTGCGCATACCGTTGTAATCGGGCGAGTTTCTACTTTCAGATGCAACAGAAATTTTGGGGATTGGTCGATCCGTTCGCGAGATGTGGCAGTTTGGAAGTAAGAAACGCTTGAGAAACTCAAAATTTTCGCAGTTCTGATGCTCGAAACGAATAACTAGAACGGCCTAGGGGAAAACTGCACCTACCGTTGTAATCGGGCGAGTTTCTACTTTCAGATGCAACAGAAATTTTGCGGATTGGTCAATCCGTTCGCGAGATATGGCAGTTTGGAGATAAGAAACGCTTGAGAAACTCAAAATTTTCGCAGTACTGATGCTCGAAACGAATGACTAGAACGGCCTAGGGGAGAAGTACGCATACCGTTGCAATCGGGCGAGTTTATACTTTCAGATGCAACAGAAATTATGCGGATTGGTCAATCCGTTCGCGATATATGGCAGTTTGGGGGTAAGAAACGCTTGAGAAACTCAAAATTTTCGCAGTTTTGATGCTCGAAACGAGTAACTAGAAAGGCCTAGGGGAAAAGTACGCATACCGTTGTAATCGGGCGAGTTTCTACTTTCAGATGCAACAGAAATTTTGCGGATTGATCAATCCGTTCGCGAGATATGGCAGTTTGGAGGTAAGAAACGCTTGAGAAACTCAAAATTTTCGCAGTTCTGATGCTCGACACGAATAACTAGAACGGCCTAGGGGCAAAGTGCGCATACCGTTGTAATCGGGCGAGTTTCTACTTTCAGTTGCAACAGAAATTTTGCGGATTGGTCGATCCGTTCGCGAGATGTGGCAGTTTGGAAGTAAGAAACGCTTGAGAAACTCAAAATTTTCGCAGTTCTGATGCTCGAAACGAATAACTAGAACGGCCTAGGGGAAAACTACACCTACCGTTGTAATCGGTCTAGTTTCTACTTTCAGATGCAACAGAAATTTTGCGGATTGGTCAATCCGTTCGCGAGATATGGCAGTTTGGATGTAAGAAACGCTTGAGAAACTCAAAATTTTCGCAGTTCTGATGCTCGAAACGAATAACTAGAACGGCCTAGGGGAAAACTACACCTACCGTTGTAATCGGGCGAGTTTCTACTTTCAGATGCAACAGAAATTTTGCGGATTGGTCAATCCGTTCGCGAGATATGGCAGTTTGGAGGTAAGAAACGCTTGAGAAACTCAAAATTTTCGCAGGTCTGATGCTCGAAACGAATAACTAGAACCGCCTAGGGGAAAAGTGCGCATACCCTTGTAATCGGGCGAGTTTCTACTTTCAGATGCAACAGAAATTTTGCGGATTGATCAATCCGTTCGCGAGATGTGGCACTTTGGAGATAAGAAACGCTTGAGAAACTCAAAATTTTCGCAGTTCTGATGCTCGAAACGAATGACTAGAACGGCCTAGGGGAGAAGTACGCATACCGTTGTAATCGGGCGAGTTTATACTTTCAGATGCAACAGAAATTATGCGGATTGGTCAATCCGTTCGCGAGATATAGCAGTTTGGAGGTAAGAAACGCTTGAGAAACTCAAAATTTTCGCAGTTTTGATGCTCGAAATGAGTAACTAGAACGGCCTAGGGGAAAAGTACGCATACCGTTGTAATCGGGCGAGTTTCTACTTTCAGATGCAACAGAAATTTTGCGGATTGGTCAATCCGTTCGCGAGATATGGCAGTTTGGAGGTAAGAAACGCTTGAGAAACTCAAAATTTTCGCAGTTCTGATGCTCGAAACGAATAACTAGAACGGCCTAGGGGAAAAGTGCGCATATCGTTGTAATCGGGCGAGTTTCTACTTTCAGATGCAACAGAAATTATGCGGATTGGTCAATCCGTTCGCGAGATATGGCAGTTTGGAGGTAAGAAACGCTTGAGAAACTCAAAATTTTCGCAGTTCTGATGCTCGACACGAATAGCTAGAACGGCCTAGGGGAAAGTGCGCATACCGTTGTAATCGCGCGAGTTTCTACTTTCAGATGCAACAGAAATTATGCGGATTGGTCAAACCTTTCGCGAGATATGGCAGTTTGGAGGTAAGAAACGCTTGAGAAACTCAAAATTTCCGCAATTCTGATGCTCGAAACGAATGACTAGAACGGCCTAGGGGAGAAGTACGCATACCGTTGTAATCGGGCGAGTTTCTACTTTCAGATGCAACAGAAATTATGCGGATTGGTCAATCCGTTCGCGAGATATGGCAGTTTGGAGGTAAGAAACGCTTGAGAAACTCAAAATTTTCGCAGTTTTGATGCTCGACACGAATAACTAGAACGGCCTAGGGGAAAAGTGCGCATACCGTTGTAATCGGGCGAGTTTCTACTTTCAGATGCAGCAGAAATTATGCGGATTGGTCAATCCTTTCGCGAGATATGGCAGTTTGGAGGTAAGAAACGCTTGAGAAACTCAAAATTTTCGCAGTTCTGATGCTCGACGCCAATAACTAGAACGGCCTAGGGGCAAAGTGCGCATACCGTTGTAATCGGGCGAGTTTCTACTTTCAGATGCAACAGAAATTTTGCGGATTGGTCGATCCGTTCGCGAGATGTGGCACTTTGGAGATAAGAAACGCTTGAGAAACTCAAAATTTTCGCAGTTCTGATGCTCGAAACGAATGACTAGAACGGCCTAGGGGAGAAGTACGCATACCGTTGTAATCGGGCGAGTTTATACTTTCAGATGCAACAGAAATTATGCGGATTGGTCAATCCGTTCGCGAGATATAGCAGTTTGGAGGTAAGAAACGCTTGAGAAACTCAAAATTTTCGCAGTTTTGATGCTCGAAATGAGTAACTAGAACGGCCTAGGGGAAAAGTACGCATACCGTTGTAATCGGGCGAGTTTCTACTTTCAGATGCAACAGAAATTTTGCGGATTGGTCAATCCGTTCGCGAGATATGGCAGTTTGGAGGTAAGAAACGCTTGAGAAACTCAAAATTTTCGCAGTTCTGATGCTCGAAACGAATAACTAGAACGGCCTAGGGGAAAAGTGCGCATATCGTTGTAATCGGGCGAGTTTCTACTTTCAGATGCAACAGAAATTATGCGGATTGGTCAATCCGTTCGCGAGATATGGCAGTTTGGAGGTAAGAAACGCTTGAGAAACTCAAAATTTTCGCAGTTCTGATGCTCGACACGAATAGCTAGAACGGCCTAGGGGAAAGTGCGCATACCGTTGTAATCGCGCGAGTTTCTACTTTCAGATGCAACAGAAATTATGCGGATTGGTCAAACCTTTCGCGAGATATGGCAGTTTGGAGGTAAGAAACGCTTGAGAAACTCAAAATTTCCGCAATTCTGATGCTCGAAACGAATGACTAGAACGGCCTAGGGGAGAAGTACGCATACCGTTGTAATCGGGCGAGTTTCTACTTTCAGATGCAACAGAAATTATGCGGATTGGTCAATCCGTTCGCGAGATATGGCAGTTTGGAGGTAAGAAACGCTTGAGAAACTCAAAATTTTCGCAGTTTTGATGCTCGACACGAATAACTAGAACGGCTAGGGGAAAAGTGCGCATACCGTTGTAATCGGGCGAGTTTCTACTTTCAGATGCAGCAGAAATTATGCGGATTGGTCAATCCTTTCGCGAGATATGGCAGTTTGGAGGTAAGAAACGCTTGAGAAACTCAAAATTTTCGCAGTTCTGATGCTCGACGCCAATAACTAGAACGGCCTAGGGGCAAAGTGCGCATACCGTTGTAATCGGGCGAGTTTCTACTTTCAGATGCAACAGAAATTTTGCGGATTGGTCGATCCGTTCGCGAGATGTGGCACTTTGGAGATAAGAAACGCTTGAGAAACTCAAAATTTTCGCAGTTCTGATGCTCGAAACGAATGACTAGAACGGCCTAGGGGAG
This sequence comes from Ptiloglossa arizonensis, assembly GCF_051014685.1. Lineage (NCBI taxonomy): Eukaryota > Metazoa > Arthropoda > Insecta > Hymenoptera > Colletidae > Ptiloglossa > Ptiloglossa arizonensis. The sequence goes on from NW_027478586.1 coordinate 513,836, forward strand.
AAGTACGCATACCGTTGTAATCGGGCGAGTTTATACTTTCAGATGCAACAGAAATTATGCGGATTGGTCAATCCGTTCGCGAGATATAGCAGTTTGGAGGTAAGAAACGCTTGAGAAACTCAAAATTTTCGCAGTTTTGATGCTCGAAATGAGTAACTAGAACGGCCTAGGGGAAAAGTACGCATACCGTTGTAATCGGGCGAGTTTCTACTTTCAGATGCAACAGAAATTTTGCGGATTGGTCAATCCGTTCGCGAGATATGGCAGTTTGGAGGTAAGAAACGCTTGAGAAACTCAAAATTTTCGCAGTTCTGATGCTCGAAACGAATAACTAGAACGGCCTAGGGGAAAAGTGCGCATATCGTTGTAATCGGGCGAGTTTCTACTTTCAGATGCAACAGAAATTATGCGGATTGGTCAATCCGTTCGCGAGATATGGCAGTTTGGAGGTAAGAAACGCTTGAGAAACTCAAAATTTTCGCAGTTCTGATGCTCGAAACGAATAAGTAGAACCGCCTAGGGGAAAAGTGCGCATACCGTTGTAATCGGGCGAGTTTCTACTTTCAGATGCAACAGAAATTTTGCGGATTGATCAATCCGTTCGCGAGATATGGCAGTTTGGAGATAAGAAACGCTTGAGAAACTCAAAATTTTCGCAGTTCTGATGCTCGAAACGAATGACTAGAACGGCCTAGGGGAGAAGTACGCATACCGTTGTAATCGGGCGAGTTTCTACTTTCAGATGCAACAGAAATTATGCGGATTGGTCAATCCGTTCGCGAGATATGGCAGTTTGGAGGTAAGAAACGCTTGAGAAACTCAAAATTTTCGCAGTTTTGATGCACGACACGAATAACTAGAACGGCCTAGGGGAAAAGTGCGCATACCGTTGTAATCGGGCGAGTTTCTACTTTCAGATGCAGCAGAAATTATGCGGATTGGTCAATCCTTTCGCGAGATATGGCAGTTTGGAGGTAAGAAACGCTTGAGAAACTCAAAATTTTCGCAGTTCTGATGCTCGACGCGAATAACTAGAACGGCCTAGGGGCAAAGTGCGCATACCGTTGTAATCGGGCGAGTTTCTACTTTCAGATGCAACAGAAATTTTGCGGATTGGTCGATCCGTTCGCGAGATGTGGCAGTTTGGAAGTAAGAAACGCTTGAGAAACTCAAAATTTTGGCAGTTCTGATGCTCGAAACGAGTAACTAGAACGGCCTAGGGGAAAAGTACGCATACCGTTGTAATCGGGCGAGTTTCTACTTTCAGACACAACAGAAATTATGCGGATTGGTCAAACCTTTCGCGAAATATGGCAGTTTGGTGGTAAGAAACGCTTGAGAAACTCAAAATTTTCGCAGTTCTGATGCTCGACACGAATAACTAGAACGGCCTAGGGGCAAAGTGCCCATACCGTTGTAATCGGGCGAGTTTCTACTTTCAGATGCAACAGAAATTTTGCGGATTGATCAATCCGTTCGCGAGATATGGCAGTTTGGAGATAAGAAACGCTTGAGAAACTCAAAATTTTCGCAGTTCTGATGCTCGAAACGAATGACTAGAACGGCCTAGGGGAGAAGTACGCATACCGTTGTAATCGGGCGAGTTTATACTTTCAGATGCAACAGAAATTATGCGGATTGGTCAATCCGTTCGCGAGATATAGCAGTTTGGAGGTAAGAAACGCTTGAGAAACTCAAAATTTTCGCAGTTTTGATGCTCGAAACGAGTAACTAGAACGGCCTAGGGGAAAAGTACGCATACCGTTGTAATCGGGCGAGTTTCTACTTTCAGATGCAACAGAAATTTTGCGGATTGGTCAATCCGTTCGCGAGATATGGCAGTTTGGAGGTAAGAAACGCTTGAGAAACTCAAAATTTTCGCAGTTCTGATGCTCGAAACGAATAACTAGAACGGCCTAGGGGAAAAGTGCGCATATCGTTGTAATCGGGCGAGTTTCTACTTTCAGATGCAACAGAAATTATGCGGATTGGTCAAACCTTTCGCGAGATATGGCAGTTTGGAGGTAAGAAACGCTTGAGAAACTCAAAATTTCCGCAGTTCTGATGCTCGAAATGAATAACTGGAACGGTCTAGGGGAAAACTACACCTACCGTTGTAATCGGGCGAGTTTCTACATTCAGATGCAACAGAAATTTTGCGGATTGGTCAATCCGTTCGCGAGATATGGCAGTTTGGAGGTAAGAAACGCTTGAGAAACTCAAAATTTTCGCAGTTCTGATGCTCGAAACGAATAACTGGAACGGCCTAGGGGAAAAGCGCGCATACCGTTGTAATCGGGCGAGTTTCTACTTTCAGATGCAACAGAAATTTTGCGGATTAATCAATCCGTTCGCGAGATATGGCACTTTGGAGATAAGAAACGCTTGAGAAACTAAAAATTTTCGCAGTTCTGATGCTCGAAACGAATGACTAGAACGGCCTAGGGGAGAAGTAGGCATACCGTTGTAATCGGACGAGTTTCTACTTTCAGATGCAACAGAAATTATGCGGATTGGTCAATCCGTTCGCGAGATATGGCAGTTTGGAGGTAAGAAACGCTTGAGAAACTCAAAATTTTCGCAGTTTTGATGCTCGACACGAATAACTGGAACGGCCTAGGGGAACAGTGCGCATACCGTTGTAATCGGGCGAGTTTCTACTTTCAGATGCAGCAGAAATTATGCGGATTGGTCAATCCTTTCGCGAGATATGGCAGTTTGGAGGTAAGAAACGCTTGAGAAACTCAAAATTTTCGCAGTTCTGATGCTCGACGCGAATAACTAGAACGGCCTAGGGGCAAAGTGCGCATACCGTTGTAATCGGGCGAGTTTCTACTTTCAGATGCAACAGAAATTTTGCGGATTGGTCGATCCGTTCGCGAGATGTGGCAGTTTGGAAGTAAGAAACGCTTGAGGAACTCAAAATTTTGGTAGTTCTGATGCTCGAAACGAGTAACTAGAACGGCCTAGGGGAAAAGTACGCATACCGTTGTAATCGGGCGAGTTTCTACTTTCAGATGCAACAGAAATTTTGTGGATTGGTCAATCCGTTCGCGAGATATGGCAGTTTGGAGGTAAGAAACGCTTGAGAAACTCAAAATTTTCGCAGTTCTGATGCTCGACACGAATAACTAGAACGGCCTAGGGGAAAAGTGCGCATACCGTTGTAATCGGGCGAGTTTCTACTTTTAGACACAACAGAAATTATGCGGATTGGTCAAACCTTTCGCGAGATATGGCAGTTTGGAGCTAAGAAACGCTTGAGAAACTCAAAATTTTCGCAGTTCTGATGCTCGACACGAATAACTAGAACGGCCTAGGGGCAAAGTGCGCATACCTTTGTAATCGGGCGAGTTTCTACTTTCAGATGCAACAGAAATTTTGCGGATTGGTCAATCCGTTCGCGAGATATAGCAGTTTGGAGGTAAGAAACGCTTGAGAAACTCAAAATTTTCGCAGTTTTGATGCTCGAAACGAGTAACTAGAACGGCCTAGGGGAAAAGTACGCATACCGTTGTAATCGGGCGAGTTTCTACTTTCAGATGCAACAGAAATTTTGCGGATTGGGTCAATCCTTTCGCGAGATATGGCAGTTTGGAGGTAAGAAACGCTTGAGAAACTCAAAATTTTCGCAGTTCTGATGCTCGAAACGAATAACTAGAACGGCCTAGGGGAAAAGTGCGCATATCTTTGTAATCGGGCGAGTTTCTACTTTCAGATGCAACAGAAATTATGCGGATTGGTCAAACCTTTCGCGAGATATGGCAGTTTGGAGGTAAGAAACGCTTGAGAAACTCAAAATTTCCGCAGTTCTGATGCTCGAAATGAATAACTGGAACGGTCTAGGGGAAAACTACACCTACCGTTGTAATCGGGCGAGTTTCTACTTTCAGATGCAACAGAAATTTTGCGGATTGGTCAATCCGTTCGCGAGATATGGCAGTTTGGAGGTAAGAAACGCTTGAGAAACTCAAAATTTTCGCAGTTCTGATGCTCGAAACGAATAAGTAGAACCGCCTAGGGGAAAAGTGCGCATACCGTTGTAATCGGGCGAGTTTCTACTTTCATATGCAACAGAAATTTTGCGGATTGATCAATCCGTTCGCGAGATATGGCAGTTTGGAGATAAGAAACGCTTGAGAAACTAAAATTTTCGCAGTTCTGATGCTCGAAACGAATGACTAGAACGGCCTAGGGGAGAAGTAGGCATACCGTTGTAATCGGGCGAGTTTCTACTTTCAGATGCAACAGAAATTATGCGGATTGGTCAATCCGTTCGCGAGATATGGCAGTTTGGAGGTAAGAAACGCTTGAGAAACTTAAAATTTTCGCAGTTTTGGTGCTCGACACGAATAACTAGAACGGCCTAGGGGAGCAGTGCGCATACCGTTGTAATCGGGCGAGTTTCTACTTTCAGATGCAGCAGAAATTATGCGGATTGGTCAATCCTTTCGCGAGATATGGCAGTTTGGAGGTAAGAAACGCTTGAGAAACTCAAAATTTTCGCAGTTCTGATGCTCGACGCGAATAACTAGAACGGCCTAGGGGCAAAGTGCGCATACCGTTGTAATCGGGCGAGTTTCTACTTTCAGATGAAACAGAAATTTTGCGGATTGGTCGATCCGTTCGCGAGATGTGGCAGTTTGGAAGTAAGAAACGCTTGAGAAAATCAAAATTTTCGCAGTTCTGATGCTCGACACGAATAACTAGAACGGCCTAGGGGCAAAGTGCGCATACCGTTGTAATCGGGCGAGTTTCTACTTTCAGATGCAACAGAAATTTTGCGGATTGATCAATCCGTTCGCGAGATATGGCAGTTTGGAGATAAGAAACGCTTGAGAAACTCAAAATTTTCGCAGTTCTGATGCTCGAAACGAATAAGTAGAACCGCCTAGGGGAAAAGTGCGCATACCGTTGTAATCGGGCGAGTTTCTACTTTCATATGCAACAGAAATTTTGCGGATTGATCAATCCGTTCGCGAGATATGGCAGTTTGGAGATAAGAAACGCTTGAGAAACTAAAAATTTTCGCAGTTCTGATGCTCGAAACGAATGACTAGAACGGCCTAGGGGAGAAGTAGGCATACCGTTGTAATCGGGCGAGTTTCTACTTTCAGATGCAACAGAAATTATGCGGATTGGTCAATCCGTTCGCGAGATATGGCAGTTTGGAGGTAAGAAACGCTTGAGAAACTCAAAATTTTCGCAGTTTTGGTGCTCGACACGAATAACTAGAACGGCCTAGGGGAGCAGTGCGCATACCGTTGTAATCGGGCGAGTTTCTACTTTCAGATGCAGCAGAAATTATGCGGATTGGTCAATCCTTTCGCGAGATATGGCAGTTTGGAGGTAAGAAACGCTTGAGAAACTCAAAATTTTCGCAGTTCTGATGCTCGACGCGAATAACTAGAACGGCCTAGGGGCAAAGTGCGCATACCGTTGTAATCGGGCGAGTTTCTACTTTCAGATGAAACAGAAATTTTGCGGATTGGTCGATCCGTTCGCGAGATGTGGCAGTTTGGAAGTAAGAAACGCTTGAGAAACTCAAAATTTTCGCAGTTCTGATGCTCGACACGAATAACTAGAACGGCCTAGGGGCAAAGTGCGCATACCGTTGTAATCGGGCGAGTTTCTACTTTCAGATGCAACAGAAATTTTGCGGATTGATCAATCCGTTCGCGAGATATGGCAGTTTGGAGATAAGAAACGCTTGAGAAACTCAAAATTTTCGCAGTTCTGATGCTCGAAACGAATGACTAGAACGGCCTAGGGGAGAAGTACGCATACCGTTGTAATCGGGCGAGTTTATACTTTCAGATGCAACAGAAATTATGCGGATTGGTCAATCCGTTCGCGAGATATAGCAGTTTGGAGGTAAGAAACGCTTGAGAAACTCAAAATTTTCGCAGTTTTGATGCTCGAAACGAGTAACTAGAACGGCCTAGGGGAAAAGTACGCATACCGATGTAATCGGGCGAGTTTCTACTTTCAGATGCAACAGAAATTTTGCGGATTGGTCAATCCGTTCGCGTGATATGGCAGTTTGGAGGTAAGAAACGCTTGAGAAACTCAAAATTTTCGCAGTTCTGATGCTCGACACGAATAACTAGAACGGCCTAGGGGAAAAGTGCGCATACCGTTGTAATCGGGCGCGTTTCTACTTTCAGATGCAACAGAAATTATGCGGATTGGTCAAACCTTTCGCGAGATATGGCAGTTTGGAGGTAAGAAACGCTTGAGAAACTCAAAATTTCCGCAGTTCTGATGCTCGAAATGAATAACTGGCCTAGGGGAAAACTACACCTACCGTTGTAATCGGGCGAGTTTCTACTTTCAGATGCAACAGAAATTTTGCGGATTGGTCAATCCGTTCGCGAGATATGGCAGTTTGGAGGTAAGAAACGCTTGAGAAACTCAAAATTTTCGCAGTTCTGATGCTCGAAACGAATAAGTAGAACCGCCTAGGGGAAAAGTGCGCATACCGTTGTAATCGGGCGAGTTTCTACTTTCAGATGCAACAGAAATTTTGCGGATTGATCAATCCGTTCGCGAGATATGGCAGTTTGGAGATAAGAAACGCTTGAGAAACTCAAAATTTTCGCAGTTCTGATGCTCGAAACGAATGACTAGAACGGCCTAGGGGAGAAGTACGCATACCGTTGTAATCGGGCGAGTTTCTACTTTCAGATGCAACAGAAATTATGCGGATTGGTCAATCCGTTCGCGAGATATGGCAGTTTGGAGGTAAGAAACGCTTGAGAAACTCAAAATTTTCGCAGTTTTGATGCTCGACACGAATAACTAGAACGGCCTAGGGGAAAAGTGCGCATACCGTTGTAATCGGGCGAGTTTCTACTTTCAGATGCAGCAGAAATTATGCGGATTGGTCAATCCTTTCGCGAGATATGGCAGTTTGGAGGCAAGAAACGCTTGAGGAACTCAAAATTTTGGCAGTTCTGATGCTCGAAACGAATAACTAGAACGGCCTAGGGGAAAAGTGCGCATATCGTTGTAATCGGGCGAGTTTCTACTTTCAGATGCAACAGAAATTATGCGGATTGGTCAATCCGTTCGCGTGATATGGCCGTTTGGATGTAAGAAACGCTTGAGAAACTCAATATTTTCGCAGTTCTGATGCTCGAAACGAATAACTAGAACGGCCTAGGGGAGAAGTGTGCATACCATTGTAATCGGGCGAATTTCTACTTTCAGATGCAACAGAAATTTTGCGGATTGGTCAATCCGTTCGCGAGATATGGCCGTTTGGATTTAAGAAACGCTTGAGAACCTCAAAATTTTCGCATTTCTGATGCTCGAAACGAATAACTAGAACGGCCTAGGGGAAAAGTGCGCATACCGTTGTAATCGGGCGAGTTTCTACTTTCAGAAGCAACAGAAATTTTGCGGATTGGTCAATCCGTTCGCGAGATATGGCAGTTTGGAGGTAAGGAACGCTTGAGAAACTCAAAATTTTCGCAGTTCTGATGCTCGAAATGAATAACTGGAACGGCCTAGGGGAAAACTACCCCTACCGTTGTAATCGGGCGAGTTTCTACTTTCAGATGGCACAGAAATTTTGCGGATTGATCAATCCGTTCGCGAGATATGGCAGTTTGGAGATAAGAAACGCTTGAGAAACTCAAAATTTTCGCAGTTCTGATGCTCGAAACGAATAACTAGAACGGCCTAGGGGCAAAGTGCGCATACCGTTGTAATCGGGCGAGTTTCTACTTTCAGATGCAGCAGAAATTATGCGGATTGGTCAATCCTTTCGCGAGATATGGCAGTTTGGAGGCAAGAAACGCTTGAGGAACTCAAAATTTTGGCAGTTCTGATGCTCGAAACGAATAACTAGAACGGCCTAGGGGAAAAGTGCGCATATCGTTGTAATCGGGCGAGTTTCTACTTTCAGATGCAACAGAAATTATGCGGATTGGTCAATCCGTTCGCGTGATATGGCCGTTTGGATGTAAGAAACGCTTGAGAAACTCAATATTTTCGCAGTTCTGATGCTCGAAACGAATAACTAGAACGGCCTAGGGGAGAAGTGTGCATACCATTGTAATCGGGCGAATTTCTACTTTCAGATGCAACAGAAATTTTGCGGATTGGTCAATCCGTTCGCGAGATATGGCCGTTTGGATTTAAGAAACGCTTGAGAACCTCAAAATTTTCGCACTTCTGATGCTCGAAACGAATAACTAGAACGGCCTAGGGGAAAAGTGCGCATACCGTTGTAATCGGGCGAGCTTCTACTTTCAGAAGCAACAGAAATTTTGCGGATTGGTCAATCCGTTCGCGAGATATGGCAGTTTGGAGGTAAGGAACGCTTGAGAAACTCAAAATTTTCGCAGTTCTGATGCTCGAAATGAATAACTGGAACGGCCTAGGGGAAAACTACCCCTACCGTTGTAATCGGGCGAGTTTCTACTTTCAGATGGCACAGAAATTTTGCGGATTGATGAATCCGTTCGCGAGATATGGCCGTTTGGAAATAAGAAACGCTTGAGAACCTCAAAATTTTCACATTTCTGATGCTCGAAACGAATAACTAGAACGGCCTGGGGGAAAAGTGCGCATACCGTTGTAATCGGGCGAGTTTCTACTTTCAGAAGCAACAGAAATTTTGCGGATTGGTCAATCCGTTCGCGAGATATGGCAGTTTGGAGGTAAGGAACGCTTGAGAAACTCAAAATTTTCGCAGTTCTGATGCTCGAAATGAATAACTGGAACGGCCTAGGGGAAAACTACCCCTACCGTTGTAATCGGGCGAGTTTCTACTTTCAGATGGCACAGAAATTTTGCGGATTGATCAATCCGTTCGCGAGATATGGCAGTTTGGAGATAAGAAACGCTTGAGAAACTCAAAATTTTCGCAGTTCTGATGCTCGAAACGAATAACTAGAACGGCCTAGGGGCAAAGTGCGCATACCGTTGTAATCGGGCGAGTTTCTACTTTCAGATGCAACAGAAATTTTGCGGATTGGTCGATCCGTTTGCGAGATGTGGCAGTTTGGAAGTAAGAAACGCTTGAGAAACTCAAAATTTTGGCAGTTCTGAGGCTCGAAACGAATAACTAGAACGGCCTAGGGGAAAAGTGCGCATATCGTTGTAGTCGGGCGAGTTTCTACTTTCAGATGCAACAGAAATTATGCGGATTGGTCAATCCGTTCGCGTGATATGGCCGTTTGGATGTAAGAAACGCTTGAGAAACTCAAAATTTTCGCAGTTCTGATTCTCGAAACGAATAACTAGAACGGCCTAGAGGAAAAGTGCGCATACCGTTGTAATCGGGCGAGTTTCTACTTTCAGATGCTACAGAAATTTTGCGGATTGGTCAATCCGTTCGCGAGATATGGCCGTTTGGATTTAAGAAACGCTTGAGAACCTCAAAATTTTCGCATTTCTGATGCTCGAAACGAATAACTAGAACGGCCTAGGGGAAAAGTGCGCATATCGTTGTAATCGGGCGAGTTTCTACTTTCAGATGCAACAGAAATTATGCGGATTGGTCAAACCTTTCGCGAGATATGGCAGTTTGGAGGTAAGAAACGCTTGAGAAACTCAAAATTTTCGCAGTTTTGATGCTCGAAACGAGTAACTAGAACGGCCTAGGGGAAAAGTACGCATACCGTTGTAATCGGGCGAGTTTCTACTTTCAGATGCAACAGAAATTTTGCGGATTGGTCAATCCGTTCGCGAGATATGGCAGTTTGGAGGTAAGAAACGCTTGAGAAACTCAAAATTTTCGCAGTTCTGATGCTCGAAACGAATAACTAGAACGGCCTAGGGGAAAAGTGCGCATATCGTTGTAATCGGGCGAGTTTCTACTTTCAGATGCAACAGAAATTATGCGGATTGGTCAAACCTTTCGCGAGATATGGCAGTTTGGAGGTAAGAAACGCTTGAGAAACTCAAAATTTCCGCAGTTCTGATGCTCGAAATGAATAACTGGAACGGTCTAGGGGAAAACTACACCTACCGTTGTAATCGGGCGAGTTTCTACATTCAGATGCAACAGAAATTTTGCGGATTGGTCAATCCGTTCGCGAGATATGGCAGTTTGGAGGTAAGAAACGCTTGAGAAACTCAAAATTTTCGCAGTTCTGATGCTCGAAACGAATAACTGGAACGGCCTAGGGGAAAAGCGCGCATACCGTTGTAATCGGGCGAGTTTCTACTTTCAGATGCAACAGAAATTTTGCGGATTAATCAATCCGTTCGCGAGATATGGCACTTTGGAGATAAGAAACGCTTGAGAAACTAAAAATTTTCGCAGTTCTGATGCTCGAAACGAATGACTAGAACGGCCTAGGGGAGAAGTAGGCATACCGTTGTAATCGGACGAGTTTCTACTTTCAGATGCAACAGAAATTATGCGGATTGGTCAATCCGTTCGCGAGATATGGCAGTTTGGAGGTAAGAAACGCTTGAGAAACTCAAAATTTTCGCAGTTTTGATGCTCGACACGAATAACTGGAACGGCCTAGGGGAACAGTGCGCATACCGTTGTAATCGGGCGAGTTTCTACTTTCAGATGCAGCAGAAATTATGCGGATTGGTCAATCCTTTCGCGAGATATGGCAGTTTGGAGGTAAGAAACGCTTGAGAAACTCAAAATTTTCGCAGTTCTGATGCTCGACGCGAATAACTAGAACGGCCTAGGGGCAAAGTGCGCATACCGTTGTAATCGGGCGAGTTTCTACTTTCAGATGCAACAGAAATTTTGCGGATTGGTCGATCCGTTCGCGAGATGTGGCAGTTTGGAAGTAAGAAACGCTTGAGGAACTCAAAATTTTGGTAGTTCTGATGCTCGAAACGAGTAACTAGAACGGCCTAGGGGAAAAGTACGCATACCGTTGTAATCGGGCGAGTTTCTACTTTCAGATGCAACAGAAATTTTGTGGATTGGTCAATCCGTTCGCGAGATATGGCAGTTTGGAGGTAAGAAACGCTTGAGAAACTCAAAATTTTCGCAGTTCTGATGCTCGACACGAATAACTAGAACGGCCTAGGGGAAAAGTGCGCATACCGTTGTAATCGGGCGAGTTTCTACTTTTAGACACAACAGAAATTATGCGGATTGGTCAAACCTTTCGCGAGATATGGCAGTTTGGAGCTAAGAAACGCTTGAGAAACTCAAAATTTTCGCAGTTCTGATGCTCGACACGAATAACTAGAACGGCCTAGGGGCAAAGTGCGCATACCTTTGTAATCGGGCGAGTTTCTACTTTCAGATGCAACAGAAATTTTGCGGATTGGTCAATCCGTTCGCGAGATATAGCAGTTTGGAGGTAAGAAACGCTTGAGAAACTCAAAATTTTCGCAGTTTTGATGCTCGAAACGAGTAACTAGAACGGCCTAGGGGAAAAGTACGCATACCGTTGTAATCGGGCGAGTTTCTACTTTCAGATGCAACAGAAATTTTGCGGATTGGTCAATCCTTTCGCGAGATATGGCAGTTTGGAGGTAAGAAACGCTTGAGAAACTCAAAATTTTCGCAGTTCTGATGCTCGAAACGAATAACTAGAACGGCCTAGGGGAAAAGTGCGCATATCTTTGTAATCGGGCGAGTTTCTACTTTCAGATGCAACAGAAATTATGCGGATTGGTCAAACCTTTCGCGAGATATGGCAGTTTGGAGGTAAGAAACGCTTGAGAAACTCAAAATTTCCGCAGTTCTGATGCTCGAAATGAATAACTGGAACGGTCTAGGGGAAAACTACACCTACCGTTGTAATCGGGCGAGTTTCTACTTTCAGATGCAACAGAAATTTTGCGGATTGGTCAATCCGTTCGCGAGATATGGCAGTTTGGAGGTAAGAAACGCTTGAGAAACTCAAAATTTTCGCAGTTCTGATGCTCGAAACGAATAAGTAGAACCGCCTAGGGGAAAAGTGCGCATACCGTTGTAATCGGGCGAGTTTCTACTTTCATATGCAACAGAAATTTTGCGGATTGATCAATCCGTTCGCGAGATATGGCAGTTTGGAGATAAGAAACGCTTGAGAAACTAAAAATTTTCGCAGTTCTGATGCTCGAAACGAATGACTAGAACGGCCTAGGGGAGAAGTAGGCATACCGTTGTAATCGGGCGAGTTTCTACTTTCAGATGCAACAGAAATTATGCGGATTGGTCAATCCGTTCGCGAGATATGGCAGTTTGGAGGTAAGAAACGCTTGAGAAACTTAAAATTTTCGCAGTTTTGGTGCTCGACACGAATAACTAGAACGGCCTAGGGGAGCAGTGCGCATACCGTTGTAATCGGGCGAGTTTCTACTTTCAGATGCAGCAGAAATTATGCGGATTGGTCAATCCTTTCGCGAGATATGGCAGTTTGGAGGTAAGAAACGCTTGAGAAACTCAAAATTTTCGCAGTTCTGATGCTCGACGCGAATAACTAGAACGGCCTAGGGGCAAAGTGCGCATACCGTTGTAATCGGGCGAGTTTCTACTTTCAGATGAAACAGAAATTTTGCGGATTGGTCGATCCGTTCGCGAGATGTGGCAGTTTGGAAGTAAGAAACGCTTGAGAAAATCAAAATTTTCGCAGTTCTGATGCTCGACACGAATAACTAGAACGGCCTAGGGGCAAAGTGCGCATACCGTTGTAATCGGGCGAGTTTCTACTTTCAGATGCAACAGAAATTTTGCGGATTGATCAATCCGTTCGCGAGATATGGCAGTTTGGAGATAAGAAACGCTTGAGAAACTCAAAATTTTCGCAGTTCTGATGCTCGAAACGAATAAGTAGAACCGCCTAGGGGAAAAGTGCGCATACCGTTGTAATCGGGCGAGTTTCTACTTTCATATGCAACAGAAATTTTGCGGATTGATCAATCCGTTCGCGAGATATGGCAGTTTGGAGATAAGAAACGCTTGAGAAACTAAAAATTTTCGCAGTTCTGATGCTCGAAACGAATGACTAGAACGGCCTAGGGGAGAAGTAGGCATACCGTTGTAATCGGGCGAGTTTCTACTTTCAGATGCAACAGAAATTATGCGGATTGGTCAATCCGTTCGCGAGATATGGCAGTTTGGAGGTAAGAAACGCTTGAGAAACTCAAAATTTTCGCAGTTTTGGTGCTCGACACGAATAACTAGAACGGCCTAGGGGAGCAGTGCGCATACCGTTGTAATCGGGCGAGTTTCTACTTTCAGATGCAGCAGAAATTATGCGGATTGGTCAATCCTTTCGCGAGATATGGCAGTTTGGAGGTAAGAAACGCTTGAGAAACTCAAAATTTTCGCAGTTCTGATGCTCGACGCGAATAACTAGAACGGCCTAGGGGCAAAGTGCGCATACCGTTGTAATCGGGCGAGTTTCTACTTTCAGATGAAACAGAAATTTTGCGGATTGGTCGATCCGTTCGCGAGATGTGGCAGTTTGGAAGTAAGAAACGCTTGAGAAACTCAAAATTTTCGCAGTTCTGATGCTCGACACGAATAACTAGAACGGCCTAGGGGCAAAGTGCGCATACCGTTGTAATCGGGCGAGTTTCTACTTTCAGATGCAACAGAAATTTTGCGGATTGATCAATCCGTTCGCGAGATATGGCAGTTTGGAGATAAGAAACGCTTGAGAAACTCAAAATTTTCGCAGTTCTGATGCTCGAAACGAATGACTAGAACGGCCTAGGGGAGAAGTACGCATACCGTTGTAATCGGGCGAGTTTATACTTTCAGATGCAACAGAAATTATGCGGATTGGTCAATCCGTTCGCGAGATATAGCAGTTTGGAGGTAAGAAACGCTTGAGAAACTCAAAATTTTCGCAGTTTTGATGCTCGAAACGAGTAACTAGAACGGCCTAGGGGAAAAGTACGCATACCGATGTAATCGGGCGAGTTTCTACTTTCAGATGCAACAGAAATTTTGCGGATTGGTCAATCCGTTCGCGTGATATGGCAGTTTGGAGGTAAGAAACGCTTGAGAAACTCAAAATTTTCGCAGTTCTGATGCTCGACACGAATAACTAGAACGGCCTAGGGGAAAAGTGCGCATACCGTTGTAATCGGGCGCGTTTCTACTTTCAGATGCAACAGAAATTATGCGGATTGGTCAAACCTTTCGCGAGATATGGCAGTTTGGAGGTAAGAAACGCTTGAGAAACTCAAAATTTCCGCAGTTCTGATGCTCGAAATGAATAACTGGCCTAGGGGAAAACTACACCTACCGTTGTAATCGGGCGAGTTTCTACTTTCAGATGCAACAGAAATTTTGCGGATTGGTCAATCCGTTCGCGAGATATGGCAGTTTGGAGGTAAGAAACGCTTGAGAAACTCAAAATTTTCGCAGTTCTGATGCTCGAAACGAATAAGTAGAACCGCCTAGGGGAAAAGTGCGCATACCGTTGTAATCGGGCGAGTTTCTACTTTCAGATGCAACAGAAATTTTGCGGATTGATCAATCCGTTCGCGAGATATGGCAGTTTGGAGATAAGAAACGCTTGAGAAACTCAAAATTTTCGCAGTTCTGATGCTCGAAACGAATGACTAGAACGGCCTAGGGGAGAAGTACGCATACCGTTGTAATCGGGCGAGTTTCTACTTTCAGATGCAACAGAAATTATGCGGATTGGTCAATCCGTTCGCGAGATATGGCAGTTTGGAGGTAAGAAACGCTTGAGAAACTCAAAATTTTCGCAGTTTTGATGCTCGACACGAATAACTAGAACGGCCTAGGGGAAAAGTGCGCATACCGTTGTAATCGGGCGAGTTTCTACTTTCAGATGCAGCAGAAATTATGCGGATTGGTCAATCCTTTCGCGAGATATGGCAGTTTGGAGGCAAGAAACGCTTGAGGAACTCAAAATTTTGGCAGTTCTGATGCTCGAAACGAATAACTAGAACGGCCTAGGGGAAAAGTGCGCATATCGTTGTAATCGGGCGAGTTTCTACTTTCAGATGCAACAGAAATTATGCGGATTGGTCAATCCGTTCGCGTGATATGGCCGTTTGGATGTAAGAAACGCTTGAGAAACTCAATATTTTCGCAGTTCTGATGCTCGAAACGAATAACTAGAACGGCCTAGGGGAGAAGTGTGCATACCATTGTAATCGGGCGAATTTCTACTTTCAGATGCAACAGAAATTTTGCGGATTGGTCAATCCGTTCGCGAGATATGGCCGTTTGGATTTAAGAAACGCTTGAGAACCTCAAAATTTTCGCATTTCTGATGCTCGAAACGAATAACTAGAACGGCCTAGGGGAAAAGTGCGCATACCGTTGTAATCGGGCGAGTTTCTACTTTCAGAAGCAACAGAAATTTTGCGGATTGGTCAATCCGTTCGCGAGATATGGCAGTTTGGAGGTAAGGAACGCTTGAGAAACTCAAAATTTTCGCAGTTCTGATGCTCGAAATGAATAACTGGAACGGCCTAGGGGAAAACTACCCCTACCGTTGTAATCGGGCGAGTTTCTACTTTCAGATGGCACAGAAATTTTGCGGATTGATCAATCCGTTCGCGAGATATGGCAGTTTGGAGATAAGAAACGCTTGAGAAACTCAAAATTTTCGCAGTTCTGATGCTCGAAACGAATAACTAGAACGGCCTAGGGGCAAAGTGCGCATACCGTTGTAATCGGGCGAGTTTCTACTTTCAGATGCAGCAGAAATTATGCGGATTGGTCAATCCTTTCGCGAGATATGGCAGTTTGGAGGCAAGAAACGCTTGAGGAACTCAAAATTTTGGCAGTTCTGATGCTCGAAACGAATAACTAGAACGGCCTAGGGGAAAAGTGCGCATATCGTTGTAATCGGGCGAGTTTCTACTTTCAGATGCAACAGAAATTATGCGGATTGGTCAATCCGTTCGCGTGATATGGCCGTTTGGATGTAAGAAACGCTTGAGAAACTCAATATTTTCGCAGTTCTGATGCTCGAAACGAATAACTAGAACGGCCTAGGGGAGAAGTGTGCATACCATTGTAATCGGGCGAATTTCTACTTTCAGATGCAACAGAAATTTTGCGGATTGGTCAATCCGTTCGCGAGATATGGCCGTTTGGATTTAAGAAACGCTTGAGAACCTCAAAATTTTCGCACTTCTGATGCTCGAAACGAATAACTAGAACGGCCTAGGGGAAAAGTGCGCATACCGTTGTAATCGGGCGAGCTTCTACTTTCAGAAGCAACAGAAATTTTGCGGATTGGTCAATCCGTTCGCGAGATATGGCAGTTTGGAGGTAAGGAACGCTTGAGAAACTCAAAATTTTCGCAGTTCTGATGCTCGAAATGAATAACTGGAACGGCCTAGGGGAAAACTACCCCTACCGTTGTAATCGGGCGAGTTTCTACTTTCAGATGGCACAGAAATTTTGCGGATTGATGAATCCGTTCGCGAGATATGGCCGTTTGGAAATAAGAAACGCTTGAGAACCTCAAAATTTTCACATTTCTGATGCTCGAAACGAATAACTAGAACGGCCTGGGGGAAAAGTGCGCATACCGTTGTAATCGGGCGAGTTTCTACTTTCAGAAGCAACAGAAATTTTGCGGATTGGTCAATCCGTTCGCGAGATATGGCAGTTTGGAGGTAAGGAACGCTTGAGAAACTCAAAATTTTCGCAGTTCTGATGCTCGAAATGAATAACTGGAACGGCCTAGGGGAAAACTACCCCTACCGTTGTAATCGGGCGAGTTTCTACTTTCAGATGGCACAGAAATTTTGCGGATTGATCAATCCGTTCGCGAGATATGGCAGTTTGGAGATAAGAAACGCTTGAGAAACTCAAAATTTTCGCAGTTCTGATGCTCGAAACGAATAACTAGAACGGCCTAGGGGCAAAGTGCGCATACCGTTGTAATCGGGCGAGTTTCTACTTTCAGATGCAACAGAAATTTTGCGGATTGGTCGATCCGTTTGCGAGATGTGGCAGTTTGGAAGTAAGAAACGCTTGAGAAACTCAAAATTTTGGCAGTTCTGAGGCTCGAAACGAATAACTAGAACGGCCTAGGGGAAAAGTGCGCATATCGTTGTAGTCGGGCGAGTTTCTACTTTCAGATGCAACAGAAATTATGCGGATTGGTCAATCCGTTCGCGTGATATGGCCGTTTGGATGTAAGAAACGCTTGAGAAACTCAAAATTTTCGCAGTTCTGATTCTCGAAACGAATAACTAGAACGGCCTAGAGGAAAAGTGCGCATACCGTTGTAATCGGGCGAGTTTCTACTTTCAGATGCTACAGAAATTTTGCGGATTGGTCAATCCGTTCGCGAGATATGGCCGTTTGGATTTAAGAAACGCTTGAGAACCTCAAAATTTTCGCATTTCTGATGCTCGAAACGAATAACTAGAACGGCCTAGGGGAAAAGTGCGCATACCGTTGTAATCGGGCGAGTTTCTACTTTCAGAAGCAACAGAAATTTTGCGGATTGGTCAATCCGTTCGCGAGATATGGCAGTTTGGAGGTAAGGAACGCTTGAGAAACTCAAAATTTTCGCAGTTCTGATGCTCGAAATGAATAACTGGAACGGCCTAGGGGAATACTACCCCTACCGTTGTAATCGGGCGAGTTTCTACTTTCAGATGGCACAGAAATTTTGCGGATTGATCAATCCGTTCGCGAGATATGGCAGTTTGGAGATAAGAAACGCTTGAGAAACTCAAAATTTTCGCAGTTTTGATGCCCGAAACGCGTAACTAGAACGGCCTAGGGGAAAAGTACGCATACCGTTGTAATCGGGCGAGTTTCTACTTTCAGATGCAACAGAAATTATGCGGATTGGTCAATCCGTTCGCGTGATATGGCAGTTTGGAGATAAGAAACGCTTGAGAACCTCAAAATTTTCGCATTTCTGATGCTCGAAACGAATAACTGGAACGGCCTAGGGGAAAACTACACCTACCGTTGTAATCGGGCGAGTTTCTACTTTCAGATGGCACAGAAATTTTGCGGATTGATGAATCCGTTCGCGAGATATGGCAGTTTGGAGATAAGAAACGCTTGAGAAACTCAAAATTTTCGCAGTTCTGATGCTCGAAACGAGTAACTAGAACAGCCTAGGGGAAAAGTACGCATACCGTTGTAATCGGGCGAGTTTCTACTTTCAGATGCAACAGAAATTTTGCAGATTGGTCAATCCGTTCGCGAGATATGGCAGTTTGGAGGTAAGAAACGCTTGAGAAACTCAAAATTTTCGCAGTTCTGATGCTCGACACGAATAACCAGAACGGCCTAGGGGAAAACTACACCTACCGTTGTAATCGGGCGAGATTCTACTTTCAGATGGCACAGAAATTTTGCGGATTGATGAATCCGTTCGCGAGATATGGCAGTTTGGAGATAAGAAACGCTTGAGAACCTCAAAATTTTCGCATTTCTGATGCTCGAAACGAATAACTAGAACGGCCTAGGGGAAAAGTGCGCATACCGTTGTAATCGGGCGAGTTTCTACTTTCAGAAGCAACAGAGATTTTGCGGATTGGTCAATCCGTTCGCGAGATATGGCAGTTTGGAGGTAAGAAACGCTTGAGAAACTCAAAATTTTCGCAGTTCTGATGCTCGAAACGAATAACTGGAACGGCCTAGGGGAAAACTACACCTACCGTTGTAATCGGGCGAGTTTCTACTTTCAGATGGCACAGAAATTTTGCGGATTGGTCAATCCGTTCGCGAGATATGGCAGTTTGGAGGTAAGAAACGCTTGAGAAACTCAAAATTTTCGCAGTTCTGATGCTCGAAACGAATAACTGGAACGGCCTAGGGGAAAAGTGCGCATATCTTTGTAATCGGGCGAGTTTCTACTTTCAGATGCAACAGAAATTTTGCGGATTGGTCAATCCTTTCGCGAGATATGGCAGTTTGGAGGTAAGAAACGCTTGAGAAACTCAAAATTTTCGCAGTTCTGATGCTCGAAACGAATAACTAGAACGGCCTAGGGGAAAAGTGCGCATATCTTTGTAATCGGGCGAGTTTCTACTTTCAGATGCAACAGAAATTATGCGGATTGGTCAAACCTTTCGCGAGATATGGCAGTTTGGAGGTAAGAAACGCTTGAGAAACTCAAAATTTCCGCAGTTCTGATGCTCGAAATGAATAACTGGAACGGTCTAGGGGAAAACTACACCTACCGTTGTAATCGGGCGAGTTTCTACTTTCAGATGCAACAGAAATTTTGCGGATTGGTCAATCCGTTCGCGAGATATGGCAGTTTGGAGGTAAGAAACGCTTGAGAAACTCAAAATTTTCGCAGTTCTGATGCTCGAAACGAATAAGTAGAACCGCCTAGGGGAAAAGTGCGCATACCGTTGTAATCGGGCGAGTTTCTACTTTCATATGCAACAGAAATTTTGCGGATTGATCAATCCGTTCGCGAGATATGGCAGTTTGGAGATAAGAAACGCTTGAGAAACTAAAAATTTTCGCAGTTCTGATGCTCGAAACGAATGACTAGAACGGCCTAGGGGAGAAGTAGGCATACCGTTGTAATCGGGCGAGTTTCTACTTTCAGATGCAACAGAAATTATGCGGATTGGTCAATCCGTTCGCGAGATATGGCAGTTTGGAGGTAAGAAACGCTTGAGAAACTTAAAATTTTCGCAGTTTTGGTGCTCGACACGAATAACTAGAACGGCCTAGGGGAGCAGTGCGCATACCGTTGTAATCGGGCGAGTTTCTACTTTCAGATGCAGCAGAAATTATGCGGATTGGTCAATCCTTTCGCGAGATATGGCAGTTTGGAGGTAAGAAACGCTTGAGAAACTCAAAATTTTCGCAGTTCTGATGCTCGACGCGAATAACTAGAACGGCCTAGGGGCAAAGTGCGCATACCGTTGTAATCGGGCGAGTTTCTACTTTCAGATGAAACAGAAATTTTGCGGATTGGTCGATCCGTTCGCGAGATGTGGCAGTTTGGAAGTAAGAAACGCTTGAGAAAATCAAAATTTTCGCAGTTCTGATGCTCGACACGAATAACTAGAACGGCCTAGGGGCAAAGTGCGCATACCGTTGTAATCGGGCGAGTTTCTACTTTCAGATGCAACAGAAATTTTGCGGATTGATCAATCCGTTCGCGAGATATGGCAGTTTGGAGATAAGAAACGCTTGAGAAACTCAAAATTTTCGCAGTTCTGATGCTCGAAACGAATAAGTAGAACCGCCTAGGGGAAAAGTGCGCATACCGTTGTAATCGGGCGAGTTTCTACTTTCATATGCAACAGAAATTTTGCGGATTGATCAATCCGTTCGCGAGATATGGCAGTTTGGAGATAAGAAACGCTTGAGAAACTAAAAATTTTCGCAGTTCTGATGCTCGAAACGAATGACTAGAACGGCCTAGGGGAGAAGTAGGCATACCGTTGTAATCGGGCGAGTTTCTACTTTCAGATGCAACAGAAATTATGCGGATTGGTCAATCCGTTCGCGAGATATGGCAGTTTGGAGGTAAGAAACGCTTGAGAAACTCAAAATTTTCGCAGTTTTGGTGCTCGACACGAATAACTAGAACGGCCTAGGGGAGCAGTGCGCATACCGTTGTAATCGGGCGAGTTTCTACTTTCAGATGCAGCAGAAATTATGCGGATTGGTCAATCCTTTCGCGAGATATGGCAGTTTGGAGGTAAGAAACGCTTGAGAAACTCAAAATTTTCGCAGTTCTGATGCTCGACGCGAATAACTAGAACGGCCTAGGGGCAAAGTGCGCATACCGTTGTAATCGGGCGAGTTTCTACTTTCAGATGAAACAGAAATTTTGCGGATTGGTCGATCCGTTCGCGAGATGTGGCAGTTTGGAAGTAAGAAACGCTTGAGAAACTCAAAATTTTCGCAGTTCTGATGCTCGACACGAATAACTAGAACGGCCTAGGGGAAAAGTGCGCATACCGTTGTAATCGGGCGAGTTTCTACTTTCAGAAGCAACAGAAATTTTGCGGATTGGTCAATCCGTTCGCGAGATATGGCAGTTTGGAGGTAAGGAACGCTTGAGAAACTCAAAATTTTCGCAGTTCTGATGCTCGAAATGAATAACTGGAACGGCCTAGGGGAAAACTACCCCTACCGTTGTAATCGGGCGAGTTTCTACTTTCAGATGGCACAGAAATTTTGCGGATTGATCAATCCGTTCGCGAGATATGGCAGTTTGGAGATAAGAAACGCTTGAGAAACTCAAAATTTTCGCAGTTCTGATGCTCGAAACGAATAACTAGAACGGCCTAGGGGCAAAGTGCGCATACCGTTGTAATCGGGCGAGTTTCTACTTTCAGATGCAACAGAAATTTTGCGGATTGGTCGATCCGTTCGCGAGATGTGGCAGTTTGGAAGTAAGAAACGCTTGAGAAACTCAAAATTTTGGCAGTTCTGATGCTCGAAACGAATAACTAGAACGGCCTAGGGGAAAAGTGCGCATATCGTTGTAGTCGGGCGAGTTTCTACTTTCAGATGCAACAGAAATTATGCGGATTGGTCAATCCGTTCGCGTGATATGGCCGTTTGGATGTAAGAAACGCTTGAGAAACTCAAAATTTTCGCAGTTCTGATGCTCGAAACGAATAACTAGAACGGCCTAGAGGAAAAGTGCGCATACCGTTGTAATCGGGCGAGTTTCTACTTTCAGATGCTACAGAAATTTTGCGGATTGGTCAATCCGTTCGCGAGATATGGCCGTTTGGATTTAAGAAACGCTTGAGAACCTCAAAATTTTCGCATTTCTGATGCTCGAAACGAATAACTAGAACGGCCTAGGGGAAAAGTGCGCATACCGTTGTAATCGGGCGAGTTTCTACTTTCAGAAGCAACAGAAATTTTGCGGATTGGTCAATCCGTTCGCGAGATATGGCAGTTTGGAGGTAAGGAACGCTTGAGAAACTCAAAATTTTCGCAGTTCTGATGCTCGAAATGAATAACTGGAACGGCCTAGGGGAATACTACCCCTACCGTTGTAATCGGGCGAGTTTCTACTTTCAGATGGCACAGAAATTTTGCGGATTGATCAATCCGTTCGCGAGATATGGCAGTTTGGAGATAAGAAACGCTTGAGAAACTCAAAATTTTCGCAGTTTTGATGCCCGAAACGCGTAACTAGAACGGCCTAGGGGAAAAGTACGCATACCGTTGTAATCGGGCGAGTTTCTACTTTCAGATGCAACAGAAATTATGCGGATTGGTCAATCCGTTCGCGTGATATGGCAGTTTGGAGATAAGAAACGCTTGAGAACCTCAAAATTTTCGCATTTCTGATGCTCGAAACGAATAACTGGAACGGCCTAGGGGAAAACTACACCTACCGTTGTAATCGGGCGAGTTTCTACTTTCAGATGGCACAGAAATTTTGCGGATTGATGAATCCGTTCGCGAGATATGGCAGTTTGGAGATAAGAAACGCTTGAGAAACTCAAAATTTTCGCAGTTCTGATGCTCGAAACGAGTAACTAGAACAGCCTAGGGGAAAAGTACGCATACCGTTGTAATCGGGCGAGTTTCTACTTTCAGATGCAACAGAAATTTTGCAGATTGGTCAATCCGTTCGCGAGATATGGCAGTTTGGAGGTAAGAAACGCTTGAGAAACTCAAAATTTTCGCAGTTCTGATGCTCGACACGAATAACCAGAACGGCCTAGGGGAAAACTACACCTACCGTTGTAATCGGGCGAGATTCTACTTTCAGATGGCACAGAAATTTTGCGGATTGATGAATCCGTTCGCGAGATATGGCAGTTTGGAGATAAGAAACGCTTGAGAACCTCAAAATTTTCGCATTTCTGATGCTCGAAACGAATAACTAGAACGGCCTAGGGGAAAAGTGCGCATACCGTTGTAATCGGGCGAGTTTCTACTTTCAGAAGCAACAGAAATTTTGCGGATTGGTCAATCCGTTCGCGAGATATGGCAGTTTGGATGTAAGAAACGCTTGAGAAACTCAAAATTTTCGCAGTTCTGATGCTCGAAACGAATAACTAGAACGGCCTAGGGGCAAAGTGCGCATACCGTTGTAATCGGGCGAGTTTCTACTTTCAGATGCAACAGAAATTTTGCGGATTGGTCAATCCTTTCGCGAGATATGGCAGTTTGGAGGTAAGAAACGCTTGAGAAACTCAAAATTTTCGCAGTTCTGATGCTCGAAACGAATAACTAGAACGGCCTAGGGGAAAAGTGCGCATACCGTTGTAATCGGGCGAGTTTCTACTTTCAGATGCAACAGAAATTTTGCGGATTGGTCAATCCTTTCGCGAGATATGGCAGTTTGGAGGTAAGAAACGCTTGAGAAACTCAAAATTTTCGCAGTTCTGATGCTCGAAACGAATAACTAGAACGGCCTAGGGGAAAAGTGCGCATATCTTTGTAATCGGGCGAGTTTCTACTTTCAGATGCAACAGAAATTATGCGGATTGGTCAAACCTTTCGCGAGATATGGCAGTTTGGAGGTAAGAAACGCTTGAGAAACTCAAAATTTCCGCAGTTCTGATGCTCGAAATGAATAACTGGAACGGTCTAGGGGAAAACTACACCTACCGTTGTAATCGGGCGAGTTTCTACTTTCAGATGCAACAGAAATTTTGCGGATTGGTCAATCCGTTCGCGAGATATGGCAGTTTGGAGGTAAGAAACGCTTGAGAAACTCAAAATTTTCGCAGTTCTGATGCTCGAAACGAATAAGTAGAACCGCCTAGGGGAAAAGTGCGCATACCGTTGTAATCGGGCGAGTTTCTACTTTCATATGCAACAGAAATTTTGCGGATTGATCAATCCGTTCGCGAGATATGGCAGTTTGGAGATAAGAAACGCTTGAGAAACTAAAAATTTTCGCAGTTCTGATGCTCGAAACGAATGACTAGAACGGCCTAGGGGAGAAGTAGGCATACCGTTGTAATCGGGCGAGTTTCTACTTTCAGATGCAACAGAAATTATGCGGATTGGTCAATCCGTTCGCGAGATATGGCAGTTTGGAGGTAAGAAACGCTTGAGAAACTTAAAATTTTCGCAGTTTTGGTGCTCGACACGAATAACTAGAACGGCCTAGGGGAGCAGTGCGCATACCGTTGTAATCGGGCGAGTTTCTACTTTCAGATGCAGCAGAAATTATGCGGATTGGTCAATCCTTTCGCGAGATATGGCAGTTTGGAGGTAAGAAACGCTTGAGAAACTCAAAATTTTCGCAGTTCTGATGCTCGACGCGAATAACTAGAACGGCCTAGGGGCAAAGTGCGCATACCGTTGTAATCGGGCGAGTTTCTACTTTCAGATGAAACAGAAATTTTGCGGATTGGTCGATCCGTTCGCGAGATGTGGCAGTTTGGAAGTAAGAAACGCTTGAGAAAATCAAAATTTTCGCAGTTCTGATGCTCGACACGAATAACTAGAACGGCCTAGGGGCAAAGTGCGCATACCGTTGTAATCGGGCGAGTTTCTACTTTCAGATGCAACAGAAATTTTGCGGATTGATCAATCCGTTCGCGAGATATGGCAGTTTGGAGATAAGAAACGCTTGAGAAACTCAAAATTTTCGCAGTTCTGATGCTCGAAACGAATAAGTAGAACCGCCTAGGGGAAAAGTGCGCATACCGTTGTAATCGGGCGAGTTTCTACTTTCATATGCAACAGAAATTTTGCGGATTGATCAATCCGTTCGCGAGATATGGCAGTTTGGAGATAAGAAACGCTTGAGAAACTAAAAATTTTCGCAGTTCTGATGCTCGAAACGAATGACTAGAACGGCCTAGGGGAGAAGTAGGCATACCGTTGTAATCGGGCGAGTTTCTACTTTCAGATGCAACAGAAATTATGCGGATTGGTCAATCCGTTCGCGAGATATGGCAGTTTGGAGGTAAGAAACGCTTGAGAAACTCAAAATTTTCGCAGTTTTGGTGCTCGACACGAATAACTAGAACGGCCTAGGGGAGCAGTGCGCATACCGTTGTAATCGGGCGAGTTTCTACTTTCAGATGCAGCAGAAATTATGCGGATTGGTCAATCCTTTCGCGAGATATGGCAGTTTGGAGGTAAGAAACGCTTGAGAAACTCAAAATTTTCGCAGTTCTGATGCTCGACGCGAATAACTAGAACGGCCTAGGGGCAAAGTGCGCATACCGTTGTAATCGGGCGAGTTTCTACTTTCAGATGAAACAGAAATTTTGCGGATTGGTCGATCCGTTCGCGAGATGTGGCAGTTTGGAAGTAAGAAACGCTTGAGAAACTCAAAATTTTCGCAGTTCTGATGCTCGACACGAATAACTAGAACGGCCTAGGGGCAAAGTGCGCATACCGTTGTAATCGGGCGAGTTTCTACTTTCAGATGCAACAGAAATTTTGCGGATTGATCAATCCGTTCGCGAGATATGGCAGTTTGGAGATAAGAAACGCTTGAGAAACTCAAAATTTTCGCAGTTCTGATGCTCGAAACGAATGACTAGAACGGCCTAGGGGAGAAGTACGCATACCGTTGTAATCGGGCGAGTTTATACTTTCAGATGCAACAGAAATTATGCGGATTGGTCAATCCGTTCGCGAGATATAGCAGTTTGGAGGTAAGAAACGCTTGAGAAACTCAAAATTTTCGCAGTTTTGATGCTCGAAACGAGTAACTAGAACGGCCTAGGGGAAAAGTACGCATACCGATGTAATCGGGCGAGTTTCTACTTTCAGATGCAACAGAAATTTTGCGGATTGGTCAATCCGTTCGCGTGATATGGCAGTTTGGAGGTAAGAAACGCTTGAGAAACTCAAAATTTTCGCAGTTCTGATGCTCGACACGAATAACTAGAACGGCCTAGGGGAAAAGTGCGCATACCGTTGTAATCGGGCGCGTTTCTACTTTCAGATGCAACAGAAATTATGCGGATTGGTCAAACCTTTCGCGAGATATGGCAGTTTGGAGGTAAGAAACGCTTGAGAAACTCAAAATTTCCGCAGTTCTGATGCTCGAAATGAATAACTGGCCTAGGGGAAAACTACACCTACCGTTGTAATCGGGCGAGTTTCTACTTTCAGATGCAACAGAAATTTTGCGGATTGGTCAATCCGTTCGCGAGATATGGCAGTTTGGAGGTAAGAAACGCTTGAGAAACTCAAAATTTTCGCAGTTCTGATGCTCGAAACGAATAAGTAGAACCGCCTAGGGGAAAAGTGCGCATACCGTTGTAATCGGGCGAGTTTCTACTTTCAGATGCAACAGAAATTTTGCGGATTGATCAATCCGTTCGCGAGATATGGCAGTTTGGAGATAAGAAACGCTTGAGAAACTCAAAATTTTCGCAGTTCTGATGCTCGAAACGAATGACTAGAACGGCCTAGGGGAGAAGTACGCATACCGTTGTAATCGGGCGAGTTTCTACTTTCAGATGCAACAGAAATTATGCGGATTGGTCAATCCGTTCGCGAGATATGGCAGTTTGGAGGTAAGAAACGCTTGAGAAACTCAAAATTTTCGCAGTTTTGATGCTCGACACGAATAACTAGAACGGCCTAGGGGAAAAGTGCGCATACCGTTGTAATCGGGCGAGTTTCTACTTTCAGATGCAGCAGAAATTATGCGGATTGGTCAATCCTTTCGCGAGATATGGCAGTTTGGAGGCAAGAAACGCTTGAGGAACTCAAAATTTTGGCAGTTCTGATGCTCGAAACGAATAACTAGAACGGCCTAGGGGAAAAGTGCGCATATCGTTGTAATCGGGCGAGTTTCTACTTTCAGATGCAACAGAAATTATGCGGATTGGTCAATCCGTTCGCGTGATATGGCCGTTTGGATGTAAGAAACGCTTGAGAAACTCAATATTTTCGCAGTTCTGATGCTCGAAACGAATAACTAGAACGGCCTAGGGGAGAAGTGTGCATACCATTGTAATCGGGCGAATTTCTACTTTCAGATGCAACAGAAATTTTGCGGATTGGTCAATCCGTTCGCGAGATATGGCCGTTTGGATTTAAGAAACGCTTGAGAACCTCAAAATTTTTGCATTTCTGATGCTCGAAACGAATAACTAGAACGGCCTAGGGGAAAAGTGCGCATACCGTTGTAATCGGGCGAGTTTCTACTTTCAGAAGCAACAGAAATTTTGCGGATTGGTCATTCTGTTCGCGAGATATGGCAGTTTGGAGGTAAGGAACGCTTGAGAAACTCAAAATTTTCGCAGTTCTGATGCTCGAAATGAATAACTGGAACGGCCTAGGGGAAAACTACCCCTACCGTTGTAATCGGGCGAGTTTCTACTTTCAGATGGCACAGAAATTTTGCGGATTGATCAATCCGTTCGCGAGATATGGCAGTTTGGAGATAAGAAACGCTTGAGAAACTCAAAATTTTCGCAGTTCTGATGCTCGAAACGAATAACTAGAACGGCCTAGGGGCAAAGTGCGCATACCGTTGTAATCGGGCGAGTTTCTACTTTCAGATGCAGCAGAAATTATGCGGATTGGTCAATCCTTTCGCGAGATATGGCAGTTTGGAGGCAAGAAACGCTTGAGGAACTCAAAATTTTGGCAGTTCTGATGCTCGAAACGAATAACTAGAACGGCCTAGGGGAAAAGTGCGCATATCGTTGTAATCGGGCGAGTTTCTACTTTCAGATGCAACAGAAATTATGCGGATTGGTCAATCCGTTCGCGTGATATGGCCGTTTGGATGTAAGAAACGCTTGAGAAACTCAATATTTTCGCATTTCTGATGCTCGAAACGAATAACTAGAACGGCCTAGGGGAGAAGTGTGCATACCATTGTAATCGGGCGAATTTCTACTTTCAGATGCAACAGAAATTTTGCGGATTGGTCAATCCGTTCGCGAGATATGGCCGTTTGGATTTAAGAAACGCTTGAGAACCTCAAAATTTTCGCATTTCTGATGCTCGAAACGAATAACTAGAACGGCCTAGGGGAAAAGTGCGCATACCGTTGTAATCGGGCGAGTTTCTACTTTCAGAAGCAACAGAAATTTTGCGGATTGGTCAATCCGTTCGCGAGATATGGCAGTTTGGAGGTAAGGAACGCTTGAGAAACTCAAAATTTTCGCAGTTCTGATGCTCGAAACGAATAACTAGAACGGCCTAGGGGCAAAGTGCGCATACCGTTGTAATCGGGCGAGTTTCTACTTTCAGATGCAACAGAAATTTTGCGGATTGGTCGATCCGTTCGCGAGATGTGGCAGTTTGGAAGTAAGAAACGCTTGAGAAACTCAAAATTTTGGCAGTTCTGATGCTCGAAACGAATAACTAGAACGGCCTAGGGGAAAAGTGCGCATATCGTTGTAGTGGGGCGAGTTTCTACTTTCAGATGCAACAGAAATTATGCGGATTGGTCAATCCGTTCGCGTGATATGGCCGTTTGGATGTAAGAAACGCTTGAGAAACTCAAAATTTTCGCAGTTCTGATGCTCGAAACGAATAACTAGAACGGCCTAGAGGAAAAGTGCGCATACCGTTGTAATCGGGCGAGTTTCTACTTTCAGATGCTACAGAAATTTTGCGGATTGGTCAATCCGTTCGCGAGATATGGCCGTTTGGATTTAAGAAACGCTTGAGAACCTCAAAATTTTCGCATTTCTGATGCTCGAAACGAATAACTAGAACGGCCTAGGGGAAAAGTGCGCATACCGTTGTAATCGGGCGAGTTTCTACTTTCAGAAGCAACAGAAATTTTGCGGATTGGTCAATCCGTTCGCGAGATATGGCAGTTTGGAGGTAAGGAACGCTTGAGAAACTCAAAATTTTCGCAGTTCTGATGCTCGAAATGAATAACTGGAACGGCCTAGGGGAATACTACCCCTACCGTTGTAATCGGGCGAGTTTCTACTTTCAGATGGCACAGAAATTTTGCAGATTGATCAATCCGTTCGCGAGATATGGCAGTTTGGAGATAAGAAACGCTTGAGAAACTCAAAATTTTCGCAGTTTTGATGCCCGAAACGCGTAACTAGAACGGCCTAGGGGAAAAGTACGCATACCGTTGTAATCGGGCGAGTTTCTACTTTCAGATGCAACAGAAATTATGCGGATTGGTCAATCCGTTCGCGTGATATGGCAGTTTGGAGATAAGAAACGCTTGAGAACCTCAAAATTTTCGCATTTCTGATGCTCGAAACGAATAACTGGAACGGCCTAGGGGAAAACTACACCTACCGTTGTAATCGGGCGAGTTTCTACTTTCAGATGGCACAGAAATTTTGCGGATTGATGAATCCGTTCGCGAGATATGGCAGTTTGGAGATAAGAAACGCTTGAGAAACTCAAAATTTTCGCAGTTCTGATGCTCGAAACGAGTAACTAGAACAGCCTAGGGGAAAAGTACGCATACCGTTGTAATCGGGCGAGTTTCTACTTTCAGATGCAACAGAAATTTTGCAGATTGGTCAATCCGTTCGCGAGATATGGCAGTTTGGAGGTAAGAAACGCTTGAGAAACTCAAAATTTTCGCAGTTCTGATGCTCGACACGAATAACCAGAACGGCCTAGGGGAAAACTACACCTACCGTTGTAATCGGGCGAGATTCTACTTTCAGATGGCACAGAAATTTTGCGGATTGATGAATCCGTTCGCGAGATATGGCAGTTTGGAGATAAGAAACGCTTGAGAACCTCAAAATTTTCGCATTTCTGATGCTCGAAACGAATAACTAGAACGGCCTAGGGGAAAAGTGCGCATACCGTTGTAATCGGGCGAGTTTCTACTTTCAGAAGCAACAGAAATTTTGCGGATTGGTCAATCCGTTCGCGAGATATGGCAGTTTGGAGGTAAGAAACGCTTGAGAAACTCAAAATTTTCGCAGTTCTGATGCTCGAAACGAATAACTGGAACGGCCTAGGGGAAAACTACACCTACCGTTGTAATCGGGCGAGTTTCTACTTTCAGATGGCACAGAAATTTTGCGGATTGGTCAATCCGTTCGCGAGATATAGCAGTTTGGAGGTAAGAAACGCTTGAGAAACTCAAAATTTTCGCAGTTCTGATGCTCGAAACGAATAACTGGAACGGCCTAGGGGAAAACTACACCTACCGTTGTAATCGGGCGAGTTTCTACTTTCAGATGGCACAGAAATTTTGCGGATTGATGAATCCGTTCGCGAGATATGGCAGTTTGGAGGTAAGAAACGCTTGAGAAACTCAAAATTTTCGCAGTTCTGATGCTCGAAACGAATAAGTAGAACCGCCTAGGGGAAAAGTGCGCATACCGTTGTAATCGGGCGAGTTTCTACTTTCAGATGCAACAGAAATTTTGCGGATTGATCAATCCGTTCGCGAGATATGGCAGTTTGGAGATAAGAAACGCTTGAGAAACTCAAAATTTTCGCAGTTCTGATGCTCGAAACGAATGACTAGAACGGCCTAGGGGAGAAGTGTGCATACCATTGTAATCGGGCGAATTTCTACTTTCAGATGCAACAGAAATTTTGCGGATTGGTCAATCCGTTCGCGAGATATGGCCGTTTGGATTTAAGAAACGCTTGAGAACCTCAAAATTTTCGCATTTCTGATGCTCGAAACGAATAACTAGAACGGCCTAGGGGAAAAGTGCGCATACCGTTGTAATCGGGCGAGTTTCTACTTTCAGAAGCAACAGAAATTTTGCGGATTGGTCAATCCGTTCGCGAGATATGGCAGTTTGGAGGTAAGGAACGCTTGAGAAACTCAAAATTTTCGCAGTTCTGATGCTCGAAATGAATAACTGGAACGGCCTAGGGGAAAACTACCCCTACCGTTGTAATCGGGCGAGTTTCTACTTTCAGATGGCACAGAAATTTTGCGGATTGATCAATCCGTTCGCGAGATATGGCAGTTTGGAGATAAGAAACGCTTGAGAAACTCAAAATTTTCGCAGGTTCGATGCCCGAAACGAGTAACTAGAACGGCCTAGGGGAAAAGTACGCATACCGTTGTAATCGGGCGAGTTTCTAATTTCAGAAGCAACAGAAATTTTGCGGATTGGTCAATCCGTTCGCGAGATATGGCAGTTTGGAGGTAAGGAACGCTTGAGAAACTCAAAATTTTCGCAGTTCTGATGCTCGAAATGAATAACTGGAACGGCCTAGGGGAAAACTACCCCTACCGTTGTAATCGGGCGAGTTTCTACTTTCAGATGGCACAGAAATTTTGCGGATTGATGAATCCGTTCGCGAGATATGGCCGTTTGGAGATAAGAAACGCTTGAGAACCTCAAAATTTTCACATTTCTGATGCTCGAAACGAATAACTAGAACGGCCTGGGGGAAAAGTGCGCATACCGTTGTAATCGGGCGAGTTTCTACTTTCAGAAGCAACAGAAATTTTGCGGATTGGTCAATCCGTTCGCGAGATATGGCAGTTTGGAGGTAAGGAACGCTTGAGAAACTCAAAATTTTCGCAGTTCTGATGCTCGAAATGAATAACAGGAACGGCCTAGGGGAAAACTACCCCTACCGTTGTAATCGGGCGAGTTTCTACTTTCAGATGGCACAGAAATTTTGCGGATTGATCAATCCGTTCGCGAGATATGGCAGTTTGGAGATAAGAAACGCTTGAGAAACTCAAAATTTTCGCAGTTCTGATGCTCGAAACGAATAACTAGAACGGCCTAGGGGCAAAGTGCGCATACCGTTGTAATCGGGCGAGTTTCTACTTTCAGATGCAACAGAAATTTTGCGGATTGGTCGATCCGTTCGCGAGATGTGGCAGTTTGGAAGTAAGAAACGCTTGAGAAACTCAAAATTTTGGCAGTTCTGATGCTCGAAACCAATAACTAGAACGGCCTAGGGGAAAAGTGCGCATATCGTTGTAATCGGGCGAGTTTCTACTTTCAGATGCAACAGAAATTATGCGGATTGGTCAATCCGTTCGCGTGATATGGCCGTTTGGATGTAAGAAACGCTTGAGAAACTCAAAATTTTCGCAGTTCTGATGCTCGAAACGAATAACTAGAACGGCCTAGAGGAAAAGTGCGCATACCGTTGCAATCGGGCGAGTTTCTACTTTCAGATGCTACAGAAATTTTGCGGATTGGTCAATCCGTTCGCGAGATATGGCCGTTTGGATTTAAGAAACGCTTGAGAACCTCAAAATTTTCGCATTTCTGATGCTCGAAACGAATAACTAGAACGGCCTAGGGGAAAAGTGCGCATACCGTTGTAATCGGGCGAGTTTCTACTTTCAGAAGCAACAGAAATTTTGCGGATTGGTCAATCCGTTCGCGAGATATGGCAGTTTGGAGGTAAGGAACGCTTGAGAAACTCAAAATTTTCGCAGTTCTGATGCTCGAAATGAATAACTGGAACGGCCTAGGGGAATACTACCCCTACCGTTGTAATCGGGCGAGTTTCTACTTTCAGATGGCACAGAAATTTTGCGGATTGATCAATCCGTTCGCGAGATATGGCAGTTTGGAGATAAGAAACGCTTGAGAAACTCAAAATTTTCGCAGTTTTGATGCCCGAAACGCGTAACTAGAACGGCCTAGGGGAAAAGTACGCATACCGTTGTAATCGGGCGAGTTTCTACTTTCAGATGCAACAGAAATTATGCGGATTGGTCAATCCGTTCGCGTGATATGGCCGTTTGGATGTAAGAAACGCTTGAGAAACTCAAAATTTTCGCAGTTCTGATGCTCGAAACGAATAACTAGAACGGCCTAGGGGAAAAGTGCGCATACCGTTGTAATCGGGCGAGTTTCTACTTTCAGATGGCACAGAAATTTTGCGGATTGATGAATCCGTTCGCGAGATATGGCAGTTTGGAGATAAGAAACGCTTGAGAACCTCAAAATTTTCACATTTCTGATGCTCGAAACGAATAACTAGAACGGCCTGGGGGAAAAGTGCGCATACCGTTGTAATCGGGCGAGTTTCTACTTTCAGAAGCAACAGAAATTTTGCGGATTGGTCAATCCGTTCGCGAGATATGGCAGTTTGGAGGTAAGGAACGCTTGAGAAACTCAAAATTTTCGCAGTTCTGATGCTCGAAATGAATAACTGGAACGGCCTAGGGGAATACTACCCCTACCGTTGTAATCGGGCGAGTTTCTACTTTCAGATGGCACAGAAATTTTGCGGATTGATCAATCCGTTCGCGAGATATGGCAGTTTGGAGATAAGAAACGCTTGAGAAACTCAAAATTTTCGCAGTTTTGATGCCCGAAACGCGTAACTAGAACGGCCTAGGGGAAAAGTACGCATACCGTTGTAATCGGGCGAGTTTCTACTTTCAGATGCAACAGAAATTATGCGGATTGGTCAATCCGTTCGCGTGATATGGCCGTTTGGATGTAAGAAACGCTTGAGAAACTCAAAATTTTCGCAGTTCTGATGCTCGAAACGAATAACTAGAACGGCCTAGGGGAAAAGTGCGCATACCGTTGTAATCGGGCGAGTTTCTACTTTCAGATGGCAGAGAAATTTTGCGGATTGATGAATCCGTTCGCGAGATATGGCAGTTTGGAGATAAGAAACGCTTGAGAACCTCAAAATTTTCACATTTCTGATGCTCGAAACGAATAACTAGAACGGCCTGGGGGAAAAGTGCGCATACCGTTGTAATCGGGCGAGTTTCTACTTTCAGAAGCAACAGAAATTTTGCGGATTGGTCAATCCGTTCGCGAGATATGGCAGTTTGGAGGTAAGGAACGCTTGAGAAACTCAAAATTTTCGCAGTTCTGATGCTCGAAATGAATAACAGGAACGGCCTAGGGGAAAACTACCCCTACCGTTGTAATCGGGCGAGTTTCTACTTTCAGATGGCACAGAAATTTTGCGGATTGATCAATCCGTTCGCGAGATATGGCAGTTTGGAGATAAGAAACGCTTGAGAAACTCAAAATTTTCGCAGTTCTGATGCTCGAAACGAATAACTAGAACGGCCTAGGGGCAAAGTGCGCATACCGTTGTAATCGGGCGAGTTTCTACTTTCAGATGCAACAGAAATTTTGCGGATTGGTCGATCCGTTCGCGAGATGTGGCAGTTTGGAAGTAAGAAACGCTTGAGAAACTCAAAATTTTGGCAGTTCTGATGCTCGAAACGAATAACTAGAACGGCCTAGGGGAAAAGTGCGCATATCGTTGTAATCGGGCGAGTTTCTACTTTCAGATGCAACAGAAATTATGCGGATTGGTCAATCCGTTCGCGTGATATGGCCGTTTGGATGTAAGAAACGCTTGAGAAACTCAAAATTTTCGCAGTTCTGATGCTCGAAACGAATAACTAGAACGGCCTAGAGGAAAAGTGCGCATACCGTTGCAATCGGGCGAGTTTCTACTTTCAGATGCTACAGAAATTTTGCGGATTGGTCAATCCGTTCGCGAGATATGGCCGTTTGGATTTAAGAAACGCTTGAGAACCTCAAAATTTTCGCATTTCTGATGCTCGAAACGAATAACTAGAACGGCCTAGGGGAAAAGTGCGCATACCGTTGTAATCGGGCGAGTTTCTACTTTCAGAAGCAACAGAAATTTTGCGGATTGGTCAATCCGTTCGCGAGATATGGCAGTTTGGAGGTAAGGAACGCTTGAGAAACTCAAAATTTTCGCAGTTCTGATGCTCGAAATGAATAACTGGAACGGCCTAGGGGAATACTACCCCTACCGTTGTAATCGGGCGAGTTTCTACTTTCAGATGGCACAGAAATTTTGCGGATTGATCAATCCGTTCGCGAGATATGGCAGTTTGGAGATAAGAAACGCTTGAGAAACTCAAAATTTTCGCAGTTTTGATGCCCGAAACGCGTAACTAGAACGGCCTAGTGGAAAAGTACGCATACCGTTGTAATCGGGCGAGTTTCTACTTTGAGATGCAACAGAAATTATGCGGATTGGTCAATCCGTTCGCGTGATATGGCCGTTTGGATGTAAGAAACGCTTGAGAAACTCAAAATTTTCGCAGTTCTGATGCTCGAAACGAATAACTAGAACGGCCTAGGGGAAAAGTGCGCATACCGTTGTAATCGGGCGAGTTTCTACTTTCAGATGGCACAGAAATTTTGCGGATTGATGAATCCGTTCGCGAGATATGGCAGTTTGGAGATAAGAAACGCTTGAGAACCTCAAAATTTTCGCATTTCTGATGCTCGAAACGAATAACTGGAACGGCCTAGGGGAAAACTACACCTACCGTTGTAATCGGGCGAGTTTCTACTTTCAGATGGCACAGAAATTTTGCGGATTGGTCAATCCGTTCGCGAGATATGGCAGTTTGGAGGTAAGGAACGCTTGAGAAACTCAAAATTTTCGCAGTTCTGATGCTCGAAATGAATAACTGGAACGGCCTAGGGGAAAACTACCCCTACCGTTGTAATCGGGCGAGTTTCTACTTTCAGATGGCACAGAAATTTTGCGGATTGATCAATCCGTTCGCGAGATATGGCAGTTTGGAGATAAGAAACGCTTGAGAAACACAAAATTTTCGCAGGTTCGATGCCCGAAACGAGTAACTAGAACGGCCTAGGGGAAAAGTACGCATACCGTTGTAATCGGGCGAGTTTCTAATTTCAGAAGCAACAGAAATTTTGCGGATTGGTCAATCCGTTCGCGAGATATGGCAGTTTGGAGGTAAGGAACGCTTGAGAAACTCAAAATTTTCGCAGTTCTGATGCTCGAAATGAATAACTGGAACGGCCTAGGGGAAAACTACCCCTACCGTTGTAATCGGGCGAGTTTCTACTTTCAGATGGCACAGAAATTTTGCGGATTGATGAATCCGTTCGCGAGATATGGCCGTTTGGAGATAAGAAACGCTTGAGAACCTCAAAATTTTCACATTTCTGATGCTCGAAACGAATAACTAGAACGGCCTGGGGGAAAAGTGCGCATACCGTTGTAATCGGGCGAGTTTCTACTTTCAGAAGCAACAGAAATTTTGCGGATTGGTCAATCCGTTCGCGAGATATGGCAGTTTGGAGGTAAGGAACGCTTGAGAAACTCAAAATTTTCGCAGTTCTGATGCTCGAAATGAATAACAGGAACGGCCTAGGGGAAAACTACCCCTACCGTTGTAATCGGGCGAGTTTCTACTTTCAGATGGCACAGAAATTTTGCGGATTGATCAATCCGTTCGCGAGATATGGCAGTTTGGAGATAAGAAACGCTTGAGAAACTCAAAATTTTCGCAGTTCTGATGCTCGAAACGAATAACTAGAACGGCCTAGGGGCAAAGTGCGCATACCGTTGTAATCGGGCGAGTTTCTACTTTCAGATGCAACAGAAATTTTGCGGATTGGTCGATCCGTTCGCGAGATGTGGCAGTTTGGAAGTAAGAAACGCTTGAGAAACTCAAAATTTTGGCAGTTCTGATGCTCGAAACGAATAACTAGAACGGCCTAGGGGAAAAGTGCGCATATCGTTGTAATCGGGCGAGTTTCTACTTTCAGATGCAACAGAAATTATGCGGATTGGTCAATCCGTTCGCGTGATATGGCCGTTTGGATGTAAGAAACGCTTGAGAAACTCAAAATTTTCGCAGTTCTGATGCTCGAAACGAATAACTAGAACGGCCTAGAGGAAAAGTGCGCATACCGTTGCAATCGGGCGAGTTTCTACTTTCAGATGCTACAGAAATTTTGCGGATTGGTCAATCCGTTCGCGAGATATGGCCGTTTGGATTTAAGAAACGCTTGAGAACCTCAAAATTTTCGCATTTCTGATGCTCGAAACGAATAACTAGAACGGCCTAGGGGAAAAGTGCGCATACCGTTGTAATCGGGCGAGTTTCTACTTTCAGAAGCAACAGAAATTTTGCGGATTGGTCAATCCGTTCGCGAGATATGGCAGTTTGGAGGTAAGGAACGCTTGAGAAACTCAAAATTTTCGCAGTTCTGATGCTCGAAATGAATAACTGGAACGGCCTAGGGGAATACTACCCCTACCGTTGTAATCGGGCGAGTTTCTACTTTCAGATGGCACAGAAATTTTGCGGATTGATCAATCCGTTCGCGAGATATGGCAGTTTGGAGATAAGAAACGCTTGAGAACCTCAAAATTTTCGCATTTCTGATGCTCGAAACGAATAACTGGAACGGCCTAGGGGAAAACTACACCTACCGTTGTAATCGGGCGAGTTTCTACTTTCAGATGGCACAGAAATTTTGCGGATTGATGAATCCGTTCGCGAGATATGGCAGTTTGGAGATAAGAAGCGCTTGAGAAACTCAAAATTTTCGCAGTTCTGATGCTCGAAACGAGTAACTAGAACAGCCTAGGGGAAAAGTACGCATACCGTTGTAATCGGGCGAGTTTCTACTTTCAGATGCAACAGAAATTTTGCAGATTGGTCAATCCGTTCGCGAGATATGGCAGTTTGGAGGTAAGAAACGCTTGAGAAACTCAAAATTTTCGCAGTTCTGATGCTCGACACGAATAACCAGAACGGCCTAGGGGAAAACTACACCTACCGTTGTAATCGGGCGAGATTCTACTTTCAGATGGCACAGAAATTTTGCGGATTGATGAATCCGTTCGCGAGATATGGCAGTTTGGAGATAAGAAACGCTTGAGAACCTCAAAATTTTCGCATTTCTGATGCTCGAAACGAATAACTAGAACGGCCTAGGGGAAAAGTGCGCATACCGTTGTAATCGGGCGAGTTTCTACTTTCAGAAGCAACAGAAATTTTGCGGATTGGTCAATCCGTTCGCGAGATATGGCCGTTTGGATGTAAGAAACGCTTGAGAAACTCAAAATTTTCGCAGTTCTGATGCTCGAAACGAATAACTAGAACGGCCTAGGGGAAAAGTGCGCATGCCGTTGTAATCGGGCGAGTTTCTACTTTCAGATGCAACAGAAATTATGCGGATTGGTCAATCCGTTCGCGAGATTTGGCAGTTTGGAGGTAAGAAACGCTTGAGAAACTCAAAATTTTCGCAGTTCTGATGCTCGAAACGAATAACTGGAACGGCCTAGGGTAAAACTACACCTACCGTTGTAATCGGGCGAGTTTCTACTTTCAGATGCAACAGAAATTTTGCGGATTGGTCAATCCGTTCGCGAGATATGGCCGTTTGGATTTAAGAAACGCTTGAGAACCTCAAAATTTTCGCATTTCTGATGCTCGAAACGAATAACTAGAACGGCCTAGGGGAAAAGTGCGCATACCGTTGTAATCGGGCGAGTTTCTACTTTCAGAAGCAACAGAAATTTTGCGGATTGGTCAATCCGTTCGCGAGATATGGCAGTTTGGAAGTAAGGAACGCTTGAGAAACTCAAAATTTTCGCAGTTCTGATGCTCGAAATGAATAACTGGAACGGCCTAGGGGAATACTACCCCTACCGTTGTAATCGGGCGAGTTTCTACTTTCAGATGGCACAGAAATTTTGCGGATTGATCAATCCGTTCGCGAGATATGGCAGTTTGGAGATAAGAAACGCTTGAGAAACTCAAAATTTTCGCAGTTCTGATGCTCGAAACGAATAACTAGAACGGCCTAGGGGCAAAGTGCGCATACCGTTGTAATCGGGCGAGTTTCTACTTTCAGATGCAACAGAAATTTTGCGGATTGGTCGATCCGTTCGCGAGATGTGGCAGTTTGGAAGTAAGAAACGCTTGAGAAACTCAAAATTTTGGCAGTTCTGATGCTCGAAACGAATAACTAGAACGGCCTAGGGGAAAAGTGCGCATATCGTTGTAATCGGGCGAGTTTCTACTTTCAGATGCAACAGAAATTATGCGGATTGGTCAATCCGTTCGCGTGATATGGCCGTTTGGATGTAAGAAACGCTTGAGAAACTCAAAATTTTCGCAGTTCTGATGCTCGAAACGAATAACTAGAACGGCCTAGAGGAAATGTGCGCATACCGTTGCAATCGGGCGAGTTTCTACTTTCAGATGCTACAGAAATTTTGCGGATTGGTCAATCCGTTCGCGAGATATGGCCGTTTGGATTTAAGAAACGCTTGAGAACCTCAAAATTTTCGCATTTCTGATGCTCGAAACGAATAACTAGAACGGCCTAGGGGAAAAGTGCGCATACCGTTGTAATCGGGCGAGTTTCTACTTTCAGAAGCAACAGAAATTTTGCGGATTGGTCAATCCGTTCGCGAGATATGGCAGTTTGGAGGTAAGGAACGCTTGAGAAACTCAAAATTTTCGCAGTTCTGATGCTCGAAATGAATAACTGGAACGGCCTAGGGGAATACTACCCCTACCGTTGTAATCGGGCGAGTTTCTACTTTCAGATGGCACAGAAATTTTGCGGATTGATCAATCCGTTCGCGAGATATGGCAGTTTGGAGATAAGAAACGCTTGAGAACCTCAAAATTTTCGCATTTCTGATGCTCGAAACCCTAGGGGAAAACTACACCTACGTTTGGTAATCGGGCGAGTTTCTACTTTCAGATGGCACAGAAATTTTGCGGGATTGATGAATCCGTTTGCGAGATATGGCAGTTTGGAGATAAGAAACGCTTGAGAAACTCAAAATTTTCGCAGTTCTGATGCTCGAAACGAGTAACTAGAACAGCCTAGGGGAAAAGTACGCATACCGTTGTAATCGGGCGAGTTTCTACTTTCAGATGCAACAGAAATTTTGCAGATTGGTCAATCCGTTCGCGAGATATGGCATTTTGGAGGTAAGAAACGCTTGAGAAACTCAAAATTTTCGCAGTTCTGATGCTCGACACGAATAACCAGAACGGCCTAGGGGAAAACTACACCTCCGTTGTAATCGGGCGAGATTCTACTTTCAGATGGCACAGAAAATTTTGCGGATTGATGAATCCGTTCGCGAGATATGGCAGTTTGGAGATAAGAAACGCTTGAGAACCTCAAAATTTTCGCATTTCTGATGCTCGAAACGAATAACTAGAACGGCCTAGGGGAAAAAGTGCGCATACCGTTGTAATCGGGCGAGTTTCTACTTTCAGAAGCAACAGAAAATTTTGCGGATTGGTCAATCCGTTCGCGAGATATGGCCGTTTGGATGTAAGAAACGCTTGAGAGAACTCAAAATTTTCGCAGTTCTGATGCTCGAAACGAATAACTAGAACGGCCTAGGGGAAAAGGGCGCATGCCGTTGTAATCGGGCGAGTTTTCTACTTTCAGATGCAACAGAAATTATGCGGATTGGTCAATCCGTTCGCGAGATTTGGCAGTTTGGAGGTAAGAAACCGCTTGAGAAACTCAAAATTTTCGCAGTTCTGATGCTCGAACGAATAACTGGAACGGCCTAGGGTAAAACTACACCTACCGTTGTAATCGGGCGAGTTTCTACTTTCAGATGCAACAGAAATTTTGCGGATTGGTCAATCCGTTCGCGAGATATGGCAGTTTGAGGTAAGAAACGCTTGAGAAACTCAAAATTTTCGGAGTTCTGATGCTCGACACGAATAACTAGAACGGCCTAGGGGAAAAAGAGCGCATACCGTTGTAATCGGGCGAGTTTCTACTTTCAGATGCAACAGAAATTATGCGGATTGGTCAATCCGTTCGCGAGATACGGCAAGTTTGGAGGTTAAGAAACGCTTGAGAAGAACTCAAAAATTTCGTATTTCTGATGCTCGAAACGAATAACTGGAACGGCCTAGGGGAAAACTACACATACCGTTGTAATCGGGCGAGTCTCTACTTCAGATGCAACAGAAATTTTGCGGATTGGTCAACTCCGTTCGCGAGATATGGCAGTTTGGAGGTAAGAAACGCTTGAGAAACTCAAAATTTTCGCAGTTCTGATGCTCGAAACGAATAACTGGAACGGCCTAGGGGGGAAAACTACACATACCGTTGTAATCGGGCGAGTCTCTACTTCTGGTGCAACAGAAATTTTGCGGATTGGTCAATTCGTTCGCGAGATATGGCAAGTTTGGAGGTAAGAAACGCTTGAGAAACTCAAATTTTCGCAGTTCTGATGCTCGAAACGAATAACTAGAATGGCTTAGGGGAAAAGTGCGCATACCGTTGTAATCGGGGCGAGTTTCTAACTTTCTGATGCAACAGAAATTTTGCGGATTGATCAATCCGTTCGCGAGATATGGCAGTTTGGAGATAAGAAACGCTTGAGAAACTCAAAATTTTCGCAGTTCTGATGCTCGAAACGAATGAGTAGAACGGCCTAGGGGAGTAGTACGCATACCGTTGTAATCGGGCGAGTTTCTACTTTCAGATGCAACAGAAATTATGCGGATTGGTCAATCCGTTCGCGAGATATGGCAGTTTGGAGGTAAGAAACGCTTGAGAAACCTCCAAAATTTTCGCAGTTTCTGATGCTCGACAACGAATAACTGGAACGGCCTAGGGGACAACTACACATACCGTTGTAATCGGGCGAGTTTCTACTTTCAGATGCAACAGAAATTATGCAGATTGGTCAATCCGTTCGCGAGATATGGCAGTTTGGAGGAAAGAAACGCTTGAGAAACTCAAAATTTTCGCAGTTCTGGATGCTCGAAACGAATAACTGGAACGGCCTAGGGTAAAACTACACCTACCGTGTAATCGGGCGAGTTTCTACTTTCAGATGCAACAGAAATTTTGCGGATTGGTCAATCCCGTTCGCGAGATATGGCAGTTTGGAGGTAAGAAACGCTTGAGAAACTCAAAAATTTCGTATTTCTGATGCTCGAAACGAATAACTGGAACGGCCTAGGGGGGAAAAACTACACATACCGTTGTAATCGGGCGAGTCTCTACTTCAGATGCAACAGAAATTTTGGATTGGTCAATCCGTTCGCGAGATATGGCAGTTTGGAGGTAAGAAACGCTTGAGAAACTCAAAATTTTCGCAGTTCTGATGCTCGAAACGAATAACTGGAACGGCCTAGGGGAAAACTACACATACCGTTGTAATCGGGCGAGTCTCTACTTCTGGGTGCAACAGAAATTTTGCGGATTGGTCAATTCGTTCGCGAGATATGGCAGTTTGGAGGTAAGAAACGCTTGAGAAACTCAAAATTTTCGCAGTTCTGTTGCTCGAAACGAATAACTAGAATGGCTTAGGGGAAAAGTGCGCATACCGTTGTAATCGGGCGAGTTTCTACTTTCTGATGCAACAGAAATTTTGCGGATTGATCAATCCCGTTCGCGAGATATGGCAGTTTGGAGATAAGAAACGCTTGAGAAACTCAAAATTTTCGCAGTTCTGATGCTCGAAACGAAGTAAGTAGAACGGCCTAGGGGAGTAGTACGCATACCGTTGTAATCGGGCGAGTTTCTACTTTCAGATGCAACAGAAATTATGCGGATTGGTCAATCCGTTCGCGAGATTATGGCAGTTTGGGAGGTAAGAAACGCTTGAGAAACTCAAAATTTTCGCAGTTCTGGTGCTCCGAAACGAATAACTGGAACGGCCTAGGGGAAAACTACACATACCCGTTGTAATCGGGCGAGTTTCTACTTTCAGATGCAACAGAAATTATGCAGATTGGTCAATCCGTTTCGCGAGATATGGCAGTTTGGAGGTAAGACACGCTTGAGAAACTCAAAATTTTCGCAGTTCTGATGCTCGAAACGAATAACTGGAACGGCCCCTAGGGGAAAACTACACCGACCGTTGTAATCGGGCGAGTTTCTACTTCAGATGGCACAGAAATTTTGCGGATTGATGAATCCGTTCGCGAGATATGGCAGTTTGGAGATAAGAAACGCTTGAGGAACTCAAAATTTTCGCAGTTCTGATGCTCGAAACGAATAACTAGAACGGCCTAGGGGGGATGACCTACACGTACCGTTTGTAATCGGGCGAGTTTCTACTTTCAGATGCAACAGAAATTTTGCGGATTGGTCAATCCGTTCGCGTGATATGGCCGTTTGGATGTAAGAAACGCTTGAGAAACTCAAAATTTTCGCAGTTCTGATGCCTCGAAACGAATAACTAGAACGGCCTAGGGGAAAAGTGGCGCATGCCGTTGTAATCGGGCGAGTTTCTACTTTCAGATGCAACAGAAATTATGCGGATTGGTCAATCCGTTCGCGAGATTTGGCAGTTTGGAGGTAAGAACGCTTGAGGAAACTCAAAATTTTCGCAGGTTCTGATGCTCGAAACGAATAACTGGAACGGCCTAGGAGAAAACTACACCTACCGTGAATAACTGGAACGGCCTAGGAGAAAACTACACCTACCGTTGTAATCGGGCGAGTTTCTACTTTCAGATGCAACAGAAAT
Organism: Ptiloglossa arizonensis; assembly: GCF_051014685.1. NCBI lineage: Eukaryota > Metazoa > Arthropoda > Insecta > Hymenoptera > Colletidae > Ptiloglossa > Ptiloglossa arizonensis. The sequence goes on from NW_027478586.1 coordinate 556,809, forward strand.
TTTGCGGATTGGTCAATCCGTTCGCGAGATATGGCAGTTTGGAGGTAAGAAACGCTTGAGAAACTCAAAATTTTCGGAGTTCTGATGCTCGACACGAATAACTAGAACGGCCTAGGGGAAAAGAGCGCATACCGTTGTAATCGGGCGAGTTTCTACTTTCAGATGCAACAGAAATTATGCGGATTGGTCAATCCGTTCGCGAGATATGGCAGTTTGGAGGTAAGAAACGCTTGAGAAACTCAAAAATTTCGTATTTCTGATGCTCGAAACGAATAACTGGAACGGCCTAGGGGAAAGCTACACATACCGTTGTAATCGGGCGAGTCTCTACTTCAGATGCAACAGAAATTTTGCGGATTGGTCAATCCGTTCGCGAGATATGGCAGTTTGGAGGTAAGAAACGCTTGAGAAACTCAAAATTTTCGCAGTTCTGATGCTCGAAACGAATAACTAGAACGGCCTAGGGGAAAACTACACGTACCGTTGTAATCGGGCGAGTTTCTACTTTCAGATGCAACAGAAATTTTGCGGATTGGTCAATCCGTTCGCGTGATATGGCCGTTTGGATGTAAGAAACGCTTGAGAAACTCAAAATTTTCGCAGTTCTGATGCTCGAAACGAATAACTAGAACGGCCTAGGGGAAAAGTGCGCATGCCGTTGTAATCGGGCGAGTTTCTACTTTCTGATGCAACAGAAATTATGCGGATTGGTCAATCCGTTCGCGAGATTTGGCAGTTTGGAGGTAAGAAACGCTTGAGAAACTCAAAATTTTCGCAGTTCTGATGCTCGAAACGAATAACTGGAACGGCCTAGGGGAAAACTACACCTACCGTTGTAATCGGGCGAGTTTCTACTTTCAGATGCAACAGAAATTTTGCGGATTGGTCAATCCGTTCGCGAGATATGGCAGTTTGGAGGTAAGAAACGCTTGAGAAACTCAAAATTTTCGGAGTTCTGATGCTCGACACGAATAACTAGAACGGCCTAGGGGAAAAGAGCGCATACCGTTGTAATCGGGCGAGTTTCTACTTTCAGATGCAACAGAAATTATGCGGATTGGTCAATCCGTTCGCGAGATATGGCAGTTTGGAGGTAAGAAACGCTTGAGAAACTCAAAAATTTCGTATTTCTGATGCTCGAAACGAATAACTGGAACGGCCTAGGGGAAAACTACACATACCGTTGTAATCGGGCGAGTCTCTACTTCAGATGCAACAGAAATTTTGCGGATTGGTCAATCCGTTCGCGAGATATGGCAGTTTGGAGGTAAGAAACGCTTGAGAAACTCAAAATTTTCGCAGTTCTGATGCTCGAAACGAATAACTGGAACGGCCTAGGGGAAAACTACACATACCGTTGTAATCGGGCGAGTCTCTACTTCAGATGCAACAGAAATTTTGCGGATTGGTCAATCCGTTCGCGAGATATGGCAGTTTGGAGATAAGAAACGCTTGAGAAACTCAAAATTTTCGCAGTTCTGGTGCTCGAAACGAATAACTGGAACGGCCTAGGGGAAAACTACACATACCGTTGTAATCGGGCGAGTCTCTACTTCAGATGCAACAGAAATTTTGCGGATTGGTCAATCCGTTCGCGAGATATGGCAGTTTGGAGGTAAGAAACGCTTGAGAAACTCAAAATTTTCGCAGTTCTGATGCTCGAAACGAATAACTGGAACGGCCTAGGGGAAAACTACACCTACCGTTGTAATCGGGCGAGTTTCTACTTTCAGATGGCACAGAAATTTTGCGGATTGGTCAATTCGTTCGCGAGATATGGCAGTTTGGAGGTAAGAAACGCTTGAGAAACTCAAAATTTTCGCAGTTCTGATGCTCGAAACGAATAACTAGAATGGCTTAGGGGAAAAGTGCGCATACCGTTGTAATCGGGCGAGTTTCTACTTTCTGATGCAACAGAAATTTTGTGGATTGATCAATCCTTTCGCGAGATATGGCAGTTTGGAGATAAGAAACGCTTGAGAAACTCAAAATTTTCGCAGTTCTGATGCTCGAAACGAATGAGTAGAACGGCCTAGGGGAGTAGTACGCATACCGTTGTAATCGGGCGAGTTTCTACTTTCAGATGCAACAGAAATTATGCGGATTGGTCAATCCGTTCGCGAGATATGGCAGTTTGGAGGTAAGAAACGCTTGAGAAAACTCAAAATTTTCGCAGTTCTGATGCTCGAAACGAATAACTGGAACGGCCTAGGGGAAAACTACACATACCGTTGTAATCGGGCGAGTTTCTACTTTCAGATGCAACAGAAATTTTGCGGATTGGTCAATCCGTTCGCGTGATATGGCCGTTTGGATGTAAGAAACGCTTGAGAAACTCAAAATTTTCGCAGTTCTGATGCTCGAAACGAATAACTAGAACGGCCTAGGGGAAAAGTGCGCATGCCGTTGTAATCGGGCGAGTTTCTACTTTCAGATGCAACAGAAATTATGCGGATTGGTCAATCCGTTCGCGAGATTTGGCAGTTTGGAGGTAAGAAACGCTTGAGAAACTCAAAATTTTCGCAGTTCTGATGCTCGAAACGAATAACTGGAACGGCCTAGGGGAAAACTACACCTACCGTTGTAATCGGGCGAATTTCTACTTTCAGATGGCACAGAAATTTTGCGGATTGATGAATCCGTTCGCGAGATATGGCAGTTTGGAGATAAGAAACGCTTGAGGAACTCAAAATTTTCGCAGTTCTGATGCTCGAAACGAATAACTAGAACGGCCTAGGGGATGACTACACGTACCGTTGTAATCGGGCGAGTTTCTACTTTCAGATGCAACAGAAATTTTGCGGATTGGTCAATCCGTTCGCGTGATATGGCCGTTTGGATGTAAGAAACGCTTGAGAAACTCAAAATTTTCGCAGTTCTGATGCTCGAAACGAATAACTAGAACGGCCTAGGGGAAAAGTGCGCATGCCTTTGTAATCGGGCGAGTTTCTACTTCAGATGCAACAGAAATTATGCGGATTGGTCAATCCGTTCGCGAGATTTGGCAGTTTGGAGGTAAGAAACGCTTGAGAAACTCAAAATTTTCGCAGTTCTGATGCTCGAAACGAATAACTGGAACGGCCTAGGAGAAAACTACACCTACCGTTGTAATCGGGCGAGTTTCTACTTTCAGATGCAACAGAAATTTTGCGGATTGGTCAATCCGTTCGCGAGATATGGCAGTTTGGAGGTAAGAAACGCTTGAGAAACTCAAAATTTTCGGAGTTCTGATGCTCGACACGAATAACTAGAACGGCCTAGGGGAAAAGAGCGCATACCGTTGTAATCGGGCGAGTTTCTACTTTCAGATGCAACAGAAATTATGCGGATTGGTCAATCCGTTCGCGAGATATGGCAGTTTGGAGGTAAGAAACGCTTGAGAAACTCAAAAATTTCGTATTTCTGATGCTCGAAACGAATAACTGGAACGGCCTAGGGGAAAACTACACATACCGTTGTAATCGGGCGAGTCTCTACTTCAGATGCAACAGAAATTTTGCGGATTGGTCAATCCGTTCGCGAGATATGGCAGTTTGGAGGTAAGAAACGCTTTGAGAAACTCAAAATTTTCGCAGTTCTGATGCTCGAAACGAATAACTGGAACGGCCTAGGGGAAAACTACACATACCGTTGTAATCGGGCGAGTCTCTACTTCAGATGCAACAGAAATTTTGCGGATTGGTCAATCCGTTCGCGAGATATGGCAGTTTGGAGATAAGAAACGCTTGAGAAACTCAAAATTTTCGCAGTTCTGATGCTCGAAACGAATAACTGGAACGGCCTAGGGGAAAACTACACATACCGTTGTAATCGGGCGAGTCTCTACTTCAGATGCAACAGAAATTTTGCGGATTGGTCAATCCGTTCGCGAGATATGGCAGTTTGGAGGTAAGAAACGCTTGAGAAACTCAAAATTTTCGCAGTTCTGATGCTCGAAACGAATAACTGGAACGGCCTAGGGGAAAACTACACCTACCGTTGTAATCGGGCGAGTTTCTACTTTCAGATGGCACAGAAATTTTGCGGATTGGTCAATTCGTTCGCGAGATATGGCAGTTTGGAGGTAAGAAACGCTTGAGAAACTCAAAATTTTCGCAGTTCTGATGCTCGAAACGAATAACTAGAATGGCTTAGGGGAAAAGTGCGCATACCGTTGTAATCGGGCGAGTTTCTACTTTCTGATGCAACAGAAATTTTGTGGATTGATCAATCCGTTCGCGAGATATGGCAGTTTGGAGATAAGAAACGCTTGAGAAACTCAAAATTTTCGCAGTTCTGATGCTCGAAACGAATGAGTAGAACGGCCTAGGGGAGTAGTACGCATACCGTTGTAATCGGGCGAGTTTCTACTTTCAGATGCAACAGAAATTATGCGGATTGGTCAATCCGTTCGCGAGATATGGCAGTTTGGAGGTAAGAAACGCTTGAGAAACTCAAAATTTTCGCAGTTCTGATGCTCGAAACGAATAACTGGAACGGCCTAGGGGAAAACTACACATACCGTTGTAATCGGGCGAGTTTCTACTTTCAGATGCAACAGAAATTATGCAGATTGGTCAATCCGTTCGCGAGATATGGCAGTTTGGAGGTAAGAAACGCTTGAGAAACTCAAAATTTTCGCAGTTCTGATGCTCGAAACGAATAACTGGAACGGCCTAGGGGAAAACTACACCTACCGTTGTAATCGGGCGAGTTTCTACTTTCAGATGGCACAGAAATTTTGCGGATTGATGAATCCGTTCGCGAAATATGGCAGTTTGGAGATAAGAAACGCTTGAGGAACTCAAAATTTTCGCAGTTCTGATGCTCGAAACGAATAACTAGAACGGCCTAGGGGAAAACTACACGTACCGTTGTAATCGGGCGAGTTTCTACTTTCAGATGCAACAGAAATTTTGCGGATTGGTCAATCCGTTCGCGTGATATGGCCGTTTGGATGTAAGAAACGCTTGAGAAACTCAAAATTTTCGCAGTTCTGATGCTCGAAACGAATAACTAGAACGGCCTAGGGGAAAAGTGCGCATGCCGTTGTAATCGGGCGAGTTTCTACTTTCTGATGCAACAGAAATTATGCGGATTGGTCAATCCGTTCGCGAGATTTGGCAGTTTGGAGGTAAGAAACGCTTGAGAAACTCAAAATTTTCGCAGTTCTGATGCTCGAAACGAATAACTGGAACGGCCTAGGGGAAAACTACACCTACCGTTGTAATCGGGCGAGTTTCTACTTTCAGATGCAACAGAAATTTTGCGGATTGGTCAATCCGTTCGCGAGATATGGCAGTTTGGAGGTAAGAAACGCTTGAGAAACTCAAAATTTTCGGAGTTCTGATGCTCGACACGAATAACTAGAACGGCCTAGGGGAAAAGAGCGCATACCGTTGTAATCGGGCGAGTTTCTACTTTCAGATGCAACAGAAATTATGCGGATTGGTCAATCCGTTCGCGAGATATGGCAGTTTGGAGGTAAGAAACGCTTGAGAAACTCAAAAATTTCGTATTTCTGATGCTCGAAACGAATAACTGGAACGGCCTAGGGGAAAACTACACATACCGTTGTAATCGGGCGAGTCTCTACTTCAGATGCAACAGAAATTTTGCGGATTGGTCAATCCGTTCGCGAGATATGGCAGTTTGGAGGTAAGAAACGCTTGAGAAACTCAAAATTTTCGCAGTTCTGATGCTCGAAACGAATAACTGGAACGGCCTAGGGGAAAACTACACATACCGTTGTAATCGGGCGAGTCTCTACTTCAGATGCAACAGAAATTTTGCGGATTGGTCAATCCGTTCGCGAGATATGGCAGTTTGGAGATAAGAAACGCTTGAGAAACTCAAAATTTTCGCAGTTCTGATGCTCGAAACGAATGACTAGAACGGCCTAGGGGAGTAGTACGCACACCGTTGTAATCGGGCGAGTTTCTACTTTCAGATGCAACAGAAATTATGCGGATTGGTCAATCCGTTCGCGAGATATGGCAGTTTGGAGGTAAGAAACGCTTGAGAAACTCAAAATTTTCGCAGTTCTGATGCTCGAAACGAATAACTGGAACGGCCTAGGGGAAAACTACACATACCGTTGTAATCGGGCGAGTTTCTACTTTCAGATGCAACAGAAATTTTGTGGTTTGGTCAATCCGTTCGCGAGATGTGGCTGTTTGGAGGTAAGAAACGCTTGAGAAACTCAAAATTTTCGCAGTTCTGATGCTCGAAACGAATAACTAGAACGGCCTAGGGGAAAAGTGCGCATACCGTTGTAATCGGGCGAGTTTCTACTTTCAGATGGCACAGAAATTTTGCGGATTGATGAATCCGTTCGCGAGATATGGCAGTTTGGAGATAAGAAACGCTTGAGAAACTCAAAATTTTCGCAGTTCTGATGCTCGAAACGAGTAACTAGAACGGCCTAGGGGAAAAGTACGCATACCGTTGTAATCGGGCGAGTTTCTACTTTCAGATGCAACAGAAATTTTGCAGATTGGTCAATCCGTTCGCGAGATATGGCAGTTTGGAGGTAAGAAACGCTTGAGAAACTCAAAATTTTCGCAGTTCTGATGCTCGAAACGAATAACTAGAACGGCCTAGGGGAAAACTACACCTACCGTTGTAATCGGGCGAGTTTCTACTTTCATATGCAACAGAAATTTTGCGGATTGGTCAATCCGTTCGCGAGATATGGCAGTTTGGAGGTAAGAAACGCTTGAGAAACTCAAAATTTTCGCAGTTCTGATGCTCGACACGAATAACCAGAACGGCCTAGGGGAAAACTATACCTACCGTTGTAATCGGGCGAGATTCTACTTTCAGATGGCACAGAAATTTTGCGGATTGATCAATCCGTTCGCGAGATATGGCAGTTTGGAGATAAGAAACGCTTGAGAAACTCAAAATTTTCGCAGTTCTGATGCTCGAAACGAGTAACTAGAACGGCCTAGGGGAAAAGTACGCATACCGTTGCAATCGGGCGAGTTTCTACTTTCAGATGCAACAGAAATTTTGCGGATTGGTCAATCCGTTCGCGAGATATGGCAGTTTGGAGGTAAGAAACGCTTGAGAAACTCAAAATTTTCGCAGTTCTGATGCTCGAAACGAATAACTGGAACGGCCTAGGGGAAAACTACACCTACCGTTGTAATCGGGCGAGTTTCTACTTTCAGATGGCACAGAAATTTTGCGGATTGATGAATCCGTTCGCGAGATATGGCAGTTTGGAGATAAGAAACGCTTGAGAAACTTAAAATTTTCGCAGTTCTGATGCTCGAAACGAATAACTAGAACGGCCTAGGGGAAAACTACACGTACCGTTGTAATCGGGCGAGTTTCTACTTTCAGATGCAACAGAAATTTTGCGGATTGGTCAATCCGTTCGCGTGATATGGCCGTTTGGATGTAAGAAACGCTTGAGAAACTCAAAATTTTCGCAGTTCTGATGCTCGAAACGAATAACTAGAACGGCCTAGGGGAAAAGTGCGCATGCCGTTGTAATCGGGCGAGTTTCTACTTTCAGATGCAACAGAAATTATGCGGATTGGTCAATCCGTTCGCGAGATTTGGCAGTTTGGAGGTAAGAAACGCTTGAGAAACTCAAAATTTTCGCAGTTCTGATGCTCGAAACGAATAACTGGAACGGCCTAGGGGAAAACTACACCTACCGTTGTAATCGGGCGAGTTTCTACTTTCAGATGCAACAGAAATTTTGCGGATTGGTCAATCCGTTCGCGAGATATGGCAGTTTGGAGGTAAGAAACGCTTGAGAAACTCAAAATTTTCGGAGTTCTGATGCTCGACACGAATAACTGGAACGGCCTAGGGGAAAACTACACATACCGTTGTAATCGGGCGAGTCTCTACTTCAGATGCAACAGAAATTTTGCGGATTGGTCAATCCGTTCGCGAGATATGGCAGTTTGGAGGTAAGAAACGCTTGAGAAACTCAAAATTTTCGAAGTTCTGATGCTCGAAACGAATAACTGGAACGGCCTAGGGGAAAACTACACATACCGTTGTAATCGGGCGAGTCTCTACTTCTGGTGCAACAGAAATTTTGCGGATTGGTCAATTCGTTCGCGAGATATGGCAGTGTGGAGGTAAGAAACGCTTGAGAAACTCAAAATTTTCGCAGTTCTGATGCTCGAAACGAATAACCAGAACGGCTTAGGGGAAAAGTGCGCATACCGTTGTAATCGGGCGAGTTTCTACTTTCAGATGCAACAGAAATTTTGCGGATTGATCAATCCGTTCGCGAGATATGGCAGTTTGGAGATAAGAAACGCTTGAGAAACTCAAAATTTTCGCAGTTCTGATGCTCGAAACGAATGACTACAACGGCCTAGGGGAGTAGTACGCATACCGTTGTAATCGGGCGAGTTTCTACTTTCAGATGCAACAGAAATTATGCGGATTGGTCAATCCGTTCGCGAGATATGGCAGTTTGGAGGTAAGAAACGCTTGAGAAACTCAAAATTTTCGCAGTTCTGATGCTCGAAACGAATAACTAGAACGGCCTAGGGGAAAAGTGCGCATGCCGTTGTAATCGGGCGAGTTTCTACTTTCTGATGCAACAGAAATTATGCGGATTGGTCAATCCGTTCGCGAGATTTGGCAGTTTGGAGGTAAGAAACGCTTGAGAAACTCAAAATTTTCGCAGTTCTGATGCTCGAAACGAATAACTGGAACGGCCTAGGGGAAAACTACACCTACCGTTGTAATCGGGCGAGTTTCTACTTTCAGATGCAACAGAAATTTTGCGGATTGGTCAATCCGTTCGCGAGATATGGCAGTTTGGAGGTAAGAAACGCTTGAGAAACTCAAAATTTTCGGAGTTCTGATGCTCGACACGAATAACTAGAACGGCCTAGGGGAAAAGAGCGCATACCGTTGTAATCGGGCGAGTTTCTACTTTCAGATGCAACAGAAATTATGCGGATTGGTCAATCCGTTCGCGAGATATGGCAGTTTGGAGGTAAGAAACGCTTGAGAAACTCAAAAATTTCGTATTTCTGATGCTCGAAACGAATAACTGGAACGGCCTAGGGGAAAACTACACATACCGTTGTAATCGGGCGAGTCTCTACTTCAGATGCAACAGAAATTTTGCGGATTGGTCAATCCGTTCGCGAGATATGGCAGTTTGGAGGTAAGAAACGCTTGAGAAACTCAAAATTTTCGCAGTTCTGATGCTCGAAACGAATAACTGGAACGGCCTAGGGGAAGACTACACATACCGTTGTAATCGGGCGAGTCTCTACTTCAGATGCAACAGAAATTTTGCGGATTGGTCAATCCGTTCGCGAGATATGGCAGTTTGGAGGTAAGAAACGCTTGAGAAACTCAAAATTTTCGAAGTTCTGATGCTCGAAACGAATAACTGGAACGGCCTAGGGGAAAACTACACATACCGTTGTAATCGGGCGAGTCTCTACTTCTGGTGCAACAGAAATTTTGCGGATTGGTCAATTCGTTCGCGAGATATGGCAGTTTGGAGGTAAGAAACGCTTGAGAAACTCAAAATTTTCGCAGTTCTGATGCTCGAAACGAATAACCAGAACGGCTTAGGGGAAAAGTGCGCATACCGTTGTAATCGGGCGAGTTTCTACTTTCAGATGCAACAGAAATTTTGCGGATTGATCAATCCGTTCGCGAGATATGGCAGTTTGGAGATAAGAAACGCTTGAGAAACTCAAAATTTTCGCAGTTCTGATGCTCGAAACGAATGACTACAACGGCCTAGGGGAGTAGTACGCATACCGTTGTAATCGGGCGAGTTTCTACTTTCAGATGCAACAGAAATTATGCGGATTGGTCAATCCGTTCGCGAGATATGGCAGTTTGGAGGTAAGAAACGCTTGAGAAACTCAAAATTTTCGCAGTTCTGATGCTCGAAACGAATAACTAGAACGGCCTAGGGGAAAAGTGCGCATGCCGTTGTAATCGGGCGAGTTTCTACTTTCTGATGCAACAGAAATTATGCGGATTGGTCAATCCGTTCGCGAGATTTGGCAGTTTGGAGGTAAGAAACGCTTGAGAAACTCAAAATTTTCGCAGTTCTGATGCTCGAAACGAATAACTGGAACGGCCTAGGGGAAAACTACACCTACCGTTGTAATCGGGCGAGTTTCTACTTTCAGATGCAACAGAAATTTTGCGGATTGGTCAATCCGTTCGCGAGATATGGCAGTTTGGAGGTAAGAAACGCTTGAGAAACTCAAAATTTTCGGAGTTCTGATGCTCGACACGAATAACTAGAACGGCCTAGGGGAAAAGAGCGCATACCGTTGTAATCGGGCGAGTTTCTACTTTCAGATGCAACAGAAATTATGCGGATTGGTCAAATCGTTCGCGAGATATGGCCGTTTGGATGTAAGAAACGCTTGAGAAACTCAAAATTTTCGCAGTTCTGATGCTCGACACGAATAACTAGAACGGCCTAGGGGAAAATTGCGCATACCGTTGTAATCGGGCGAGTCTCTACTTCAGATGCAACAGAAATTTTGCGGATTGGTCAATCCGTTCGCGAGATATGGCAGTTTGGAGGTAAGAAACACTTGAGAAACTCAAAATTTTCGCAGTTCTGATGCTCGAAACGAATAACTGGAACGGCCTAGGGGAAAACTACACATACCGTTGTAATCGGGCGAGTCTCTACTTCAGATGCAACAGAAATTTTGCGGATTGGTCAATCCGTTCGCGAGATATGGCAGTTTGGAGATAAGAAACGCTTGAGAAACTCAAAATTTTCGCAGTTCTGATGCTCGAAACGAATAACTAGAACGGCCTAGGGGAAAACTACACCTACCGTTGTAATCGGGCGAGTTTCTACTTTCATATGCAACAGAAATTTTGCGGATTGGTCAATCCGTTCGCGAGATATGGCAGTTTGGAGGTAAGAAACGCTTGAGAAACTCAAAATTTTCGCAGTTCTGATGCTCGACACGAATAACCAGAACGGCCTAGGGGAAAACTATACCTACCGTTGTAATCGGGCGAGATTCTACTTTCAGATGGCACAGAAATTTTGCGGATTGATGAATCCGTTCGCGAGATATGGCAGTTTGGAGATAAGAAACGCTTGAGAACCTCAAAATTTTCGCATTTCTGATGCTCGAAACGAATAACTAGAACGGCCTAGGGGAAAAGTGCGCATACCGTTGTAATCGGGCGAGTTTCTACTTTCAGAAGCAACAGAAATTTTGCGGATTGGTCAATCCGTTCGCGAGATATGGCAGTTTGGAGGTAAGGAACGCTTGAGAAACTCAAAATTTTCGCAGTTCTGATGCTCGAAATGAATAACTGGAACGGCCTAGGGGAAAACTACCCCTATCGTTGTAATCGGGCGAGTTTCTACTTTCAGATGGCACAGAAATTTTGCGGATTGATCAATCCGTTCGCGAGATATGGCAGTTTGGAGATAAGAAACGGTTGAGAAACTCAAAATTTTCGCAGTTCTGATGCTCGAAACGAGTAACTAGAACGGCCTAGGGGAAAAGTACGCATACCGTTGCAATCGGGCGAGTTTCTACTTTCAGATGCAACAGAAATTTTGCGGATTGGTCAATCCGTTCGCGAGATATGGCAGTTTGGAGGTAAGAAACGCTTGAGAAACTCAAAATTTTCGCAGTTCTGATGCTCGAAACGAATAACTGGAACGGCCTAGGGGAAAACTACACCTACCGTTGTAATCGGGCGAGTTTCTACTTTCAGATGGCACAGAAATTTTGCGGATTGATGAATCCGTTCGCGAGATATGGCAGTTTGGAGATAAGAAACGCTTGAGAAACTTAAAATTTTCGCAGTTCTGATGCTCGAAACGAATAACTAGAACGGCCTAGGGGAAAACTACACGTACCGTTGTAATCGGGCGAGTTTCTACTTTCAGATGCAACAGAAATTTTGCGGATTGGTCAATCCGTTCGCGTGATATGGCCGTTTGGATGTAAGAAACGCTTGAGAAACTCAAAATTTTCGCAGTTCTGATGCTCGAAACGAATAACTAGAACGGCCTAGGGGAAAAGTGCGCATGCCGTTGTAATCGGGCGAGTTTCTACTTTCAGATGCAACAGAAATTATGCGGATTGGTCAATCCGTTCGCGAGATTTGGCAGTTTGGAGGTAAGAAACGTTTGAGAAACTCAAAATTTTCGCAGTTCTGATGCTCGAAACGAATAACTGGAACGGCCTAGGGGAAAACTACACATACCGTTGTAATCGGGCGAGTTTCTACTTTCAGATGCAACAGAAATTTTGCGGATTGGTCAATCCGTTCGCGAGATATGGCAGTTTGGAGATAAGAAACGCTTGAGAAACTCAAAATTTTCGCAGTTCTGATGCTCGAAACGAATAACTGGAACGGCCTAGGGGAAAACTACACCTACCGTTGTAATCGGGCGAGTTTCTACTTTCAGATGCAACAGAAATTTTGCGGATTGGTCAATCCGTTCGCGTGATATGGCCGTTTGGATGTAAGAAACGCTTGAGAAACTCAAAATTTTCGCTGTTCTGATGCTCGAAACGAATAACTAGAACGGCCTAGGGGAAAAGTGCGCATGCCGTTGTAATGGGGCGAGTTTCTACTTTCAGATGCAACAGAAATTATGCGGATTGGTCAATCCGTTCGCGAGATTTGGCAGTTTGGAGGTAAGAAACGCTTGAGAAACTCAAAATTTTCGCAGTTCTGATGCTCGAAACGAATAACTGGAACGGCCTAGGGGAAAACTACACCTACCGTTGTAATGGGGCGAGTTTCTACTTTCAGATGCAACAGAAATTTTGTGGTTTGGTCAATCCGTTCGCGAGATGTGGCTGTTTGGAGGTAAGAAACGCTTGAGAAACTCAAAATTTTCGCAGTTCTGATGCTCGAAACGAATAACTAGAACGGCCTAGGGGAAAAGTGCGCATACCGTTGTAATCGGGCGAGTTTCTACTTTCAGATGGCACAGAAATTTTGCGGATTGATGAATCCGTTCGCGAGATATGGCAGTTTGGAGATAAGAAACGCTTGAGAACCTCAAAATTTTCGCATTTCTGATGCTCGAAACGAATAACTGGAACGGCCTAGGGGAAAACTACACCTACCGTTGTAATCGGGCGAGTTTCTACTTTCAGATGGCACAGAAATTTTGCGGATTGATGAATCCGTTCGCGAGATATGGCAGTTTGGAGATAAGAAACGCTTGAGAAACTCAAAATTTTCGCAGTTCTGATGCTCGAAACGAGTAACTAGAACGGCCTAGGGGAAAAGTACGCATACCGTTGTAATCGGGCGAGTTTCTACTTTCAGATGCAACAGAAATTTTGCAGATTGGTCAATCCGTTCGCGAGATATGGCAGTTTGGAGGTAAGAAACGCTTGAGAAACTCAAAATTTTCGCAGTTCTGATGCTCGAAACGAATAACTAGAACGGCCTAGGGGAAAACTACACCTACCGTTGTAATCGGGCGAGTTTCTACTTTCATATGCAACAGAAATTTTGCGGATTGGTCAATCCGTTCGCGAGATATGGCAGTTTGGAGGTAAGAAACGCTTGAGAAACTCAAAATTTTCGCAGTTCTGATGCTCGACACGAATAACCAGAACGGCCTAGGGGAAAACTATACCTACCGTTGTAATCGGGCGAGATTCTACTTTCAGATGGCACAGAAATTTTGCGGATTGATGAATCCGTTCGCGAGATATGGCAGTTTGGAGATAAGAAACGCTTGAGAACCTCAAAATTTTCGCATTTCTGATGCTCGAAACGAATAACTAGAACGGCCTAGGGGAAAAGTGCGCATACCGTTGTAATCGGGCGAGTTTCTACTTTCAGAAGCAACAGAAATTTTGCGGATTGGTCAATCCGTTCGCGAGATATGGCAGTTTGGAGGTAAGGAACGCTTGAGAAACTCAAAATTTTCGCAGTTCTGATGCTCGAAATGAATAACTGGAACGGCCTAGGGGAAAACTACCCCTATCGTTGTTATCGGGCGAGTTTTTACTTTCAGATGGCACAGAAATTTTGCGGATTGATCAATCCGTTCGCGAGATATGGCAGTTTGGAGGTAAGAAACGCTTGAGAAACTCAAAATTTTCGCAGTTCTGATGCTCGAAACGAATAACTAGAACGGCCTAGGGGAAAACTACACGTACCGTTGTAATCGGGCGAGTTTCTACTTTCAGATGCAACAGAAATTTTGCGGATTGGTCAATCCGTTCGCGAGATATGGCAGTTTGGAGGTAAGAAACGCTTGAGAAACTCAAAATTTTCGCAGTTCTGATGCTCGAAACGAATAACTGGAACGGCCTAGGGGAAAACTACACCTACCGTTGTAATCGGGCGAGTTTCTACTTTCAGATGCAACAGAAATTTTGCGGATTGGTCAATCCGTTCGCGTGATATGGCCGTTTGGATGTAAGAAACGCTTGAGAAACTCAAAATTTTCGCAGTTCTGATGCTCGAAACGAATAACTAGAACGGCCTAGGGGAAAAGTGCGCATGCCGTTGTAATGGGGCGAGTTTCTACTTTCAGATGCAACAGAAATTATGCGGATTGGTCAATCCGTTCGCGAGATTTGGCAGTTTGGAGGTAAGAAACGCTTGAGAAACTCAAAATTTTCGCAGTTCTGATGCTCGAAACGAATAACTGGAACGGCCTAGGGGAAAACTACACCTACCGTTGTAATGGGGCGAGTTTCTACTTTCAGATGCAACAGAAATTTTGTGGTTTGGTCAATCCGTTCGCGAGATGTGGCTGTTTGGAGGTAAGAAACGCTTGAGAAACTCAAAATTTTCGCAGTTCTGATGCTCGAAACGAATAACTAGAACGGCCTAGGGGAAAAGTGCGCATACCGTTGTAATCGGGCGAGTTTCTACTTTCAGATGGCACAGAAATTTTGCGGATTGATGAATCCGTTCGCGAGATATGGCAGTTTGGAGATAAGAAACGCTTGAGAACCTCAAAATTTTCGCATTTCTGATGCTCGAAACGAATAACTGGAACGGCCTAGGGGAAAACTACACCTACCGTTGTAATCGGGCGAGTTTCTACTTTCAGATGGCACAGAAATTTTGCGGATTGATGAATCCGTTCGCGAGATATGGCAGTTTGGAGATAAGAAACGCTTGAGAAACTCAAAATTTTCGCAGTTCTGATGCTCGAAACGAGTAACTAGAACGGCCTAGGGGAAAAGTACGCATACCGTTGTAATCGGGCGAGTTTCTACTTTCAGATGCAACAGAAATTTTGCAGATTGGTCAATCCGTTCGCGAGATATGGCAGTTTGGAGGTAAGAAACGCTTGAGAAACTCAAAATTTTCGCAGTTCTGATGCTCGAAACGAATAACTAGAACGGCCTAGGGGAAAACTACACCTACCGTTGTAATCGGGCGAGTTTCTACTTTCATATGCAACAGAAATTTTGCGGATTGGTCAATCCGTTCGCGAGATATGGCAGTTTGGAGGTAAGAAACGCTTGAGAAACTCAAAATTTTCGCAGTTCTGATGCTCGACACGAATAACCAGAACGGCCTAGGGGAAAACTATACCTACCGTTGTAATCGGGCGAGATTCTACTTTCAGATGGCACAGAAATTTTGCGGATTGATGAATCCGTTCGCGAGATATGGCAGTTTGGAGATAAGAAACGCTTGAGAACCTCAAAATTTTCGCATTTCTGATGCTCGAAACGAATAACTAGAACGGCCTAGGGGAAAAGTGCGCATACCGTTGTAATCGGGCGAGTTTCTACTTTCAGAAGCAACAGAAATTTTGCGGATTGGTCAATCCGTTCGCGAGATATGGCAGTTTGGAGGTAAGGAACGCTTGAGAAACTCAAAATTTTCGCAGTTCTGATGCTCGAAATGAATAACTGGAACGGCCTAGGGGAAAACTACCCCTATCGTTGTAATCGGGCGAGTTTTTACTTTCAGATGGCACAGAAATTTTGCGGATTGATCAATCCGTTCGCGAGATATGGCAGTTTGGAGGTAAGAAACGCTTGAGAAACTCAAAATTTTCGCAGTTCTGATGCTCGAAACGAATAACTGGAACGGCCTAGGGGAAAACTACACCTACCGTTGTAATCGGGCGAGTTTCTACTTTCAGATGGCACAGAAATTTTGCGGATTGATGAATCCGTTCGCGAGATATGGCAGTTTGGAGATAAGAAACGCTTGAGAAACTCAAAATTTTCGCAGTTCTGATGCTCGAAACGAATAACTAGAACGGCCTAGGGGAAAACTACACGTACCGTTGTAATCGGGCGAGTTTCTACTTTCAGATGCAACAGAAATTTTGCGGATTGGTCAATCGTTCGCGAGATATGGCAGTTTGGAGGTAAGAAACGCTTGAGAAACTCAAAATTTTCGCAGTTCTGATGCTCGAAACGAATAACTGGAACGGCCTAGGGGAAAACTACACCTACCGTTGTAATCGGGCGAGTTTCTACTTTCAGATGCAACAGAAATTTTGCGGATTGGTCAATCCGTTCGCGTGATATGGCCGTTTGGATGTAAGAAACGCTTGAGAAACTCAAAATTTTCGCAGTTCTGATGCTCGAAACGAATAACTAGAACGGCCTAGGGGAAAAGTGCGCATGCCGTTGTAATGGGGCGAGTTTCTACTTTCAGATGCAACAGAAATTATGCGGATTGGTCAATCCGTTCGCGAGATTTGGCAGTTTGGAAGTAAGAAACGCTTGAGAAACTCAAAATTTTCGCAGTTCTGATGCTCGAAACGAATAACTGGAACGGCCTAGGGGAAAACTACACCTACCGTTGTAATGGGGCGAGTTTCTACTTTCAGATGCAACAGAAATTTTGTGGTTTGGTCAATCCGTTCGCGAGATGTGGCTGTTTGGAGGTAAGAAACGCTTGAGAAACTCAAAATTTTCGCAGTTCTGATGCTCGAAACGAATAACTAGAACGGCCTAGGGGAAAAGTGCGCATACCGTTGTAATCGGGCGAGTTTCTACTTTCAGATGGCACAGAAATTTTGCGGATTGATGAATCCGTTCGCGAGATATGGCAGTTTGGAGATAAGAAACGCTTGAGAACCTCAAAATTTTCGCATTTCTGATGCTCGAAACGAATAACTGGAACGGCCTAGGGGAAAACTACACCTACCGTTGTAATCGGGCGAGTTTCTACTTTCAGATGGCACAGAAATTTTGCGGATTGATGAATCCGTTCGCGAGATATGGCAGTTTGGAGATAAGAAACGCTTGAGAAACTCAAAATTTTCGCAGTTCTGATGCTCGAAACGAGTAACTAGAACGGCCTAGGGGAAAAGTACGCATACCTTTGTAATCGGGCGAGTTTCTTCTTTCAGATGCAACAGAAATTTTGCAGATTGGTCAATCCGTTCGCGAGATATGGCAGTTTGGAGGTAAGAAACGCTTGAGAAACTCAAAATTTTCGCAGTTCTGATGCTCGAAACGAATAACTAGAACGGCCTAGGGGAAAACTACACCTACCGTTGTAATCGGGCGAGTTTCTACTTTCATATGCAACAGAAATTTTGCGGATTGGTCAATCCGTTCGCGAGATATGGCAGTTTGGAGGTAAGAAACGCTTGAGAAACTCAAAATTTTCGCAGTTCTGATGCTCGACACGAATAACCAGAACGGCCTAGGGGAAAACTATACCTACCGTTGTAATCGGGCGAGATTCTACTTTCAGATGGCACAGAAATTTTGCGGATTGATGAATCCGTTCGCGAGATATGGCAGTTTGGAGATAAGAAACGCTTGAGAACCTCAAAATTTTCGCATTTCTGATGCTCGAAACGAATAACTAGAACGGCCTAGGGGAAAAGTGCGCATACCGTTGTAATCGGGCGAGTTTCTACTTTCAGAAGCAACAGAAATTTTGCGGATTGGTCAATCCGTTCGCGAGATATGGCAGTTTGGAGGTAAGGAACGCTTGAGAAACTCAAAATTTTCGCAGTTCTGATGCTCGAAATGAATAACTGGAACGGCCTAGGGGAAAACTACCCCTATCGTTGTAATCGGGCGAGTTTTTACTTTCAGATGGCACAGAAATTTTGCGGATTGATCAATCCGTTCGCGAGATATGGCAGTTTGGAGGTAAGAAACGCTTGAGAAACTCAAAATTTTCGCAGTTCTGATGCTCGAAACGAATAACTGGAACGGCCTAGGGGAAAACTACACCTACCGTTGTAATCGGGAGAGTTTCTACTTTCAGATGGCACAGAAATTTTGCGGATTGGTCAATCCGTTCGCGAGATATGGCCGTTTGGATTTAAGAAACGCTTGAGAAACTCAAAATTTTCGCAGTTCTGATGCTCGAAACGAGTAACTAGAACGGCCTAGGGGAAAAGTGCGCATACCGTTGTAATCGGGCGAGTCTCTACTTTCAGATGCAACAGAAATTTTCCGGATTGGTCAATCCGTTCGCGAGATATGGCCGTTTGGATTTAAGAAACGCTTGAGAAACTCAAAATTTTCGCAGTTCTGATGCTCGAAACGAGTAACTAGAACGGCCTAGGGGAAAAGTGCGCATACCGTTGTAATCGGGCGAGTCTCTACTTTCAGATGCAACAGAAATTTTGCGGATTGTTCAATCCGTTCGCGAGATATGGCAGTTTGGAGGTAAGAAACGCTTGAAAAACTCAAAATTTTCGCAGTTCTGATGCTCGACACGAATAACTACAACGGCCTAGGGGAAAAGTGCGCATACCGTTGTAATCGGGCGAGTTTCTACTTTCAGATGCAACAGAAATTTTGCGGATTGGTCAATCCATTCGCGAGATATGGCAGTTTGGAGGAAAGAAACGCTTGAGAAACTCAAAATTTTCGCAGTTCTGATGCTCGACACGAATAACTAGAACGGCCTAGGGGAAAAGTGCGCATACCGTTGTAATCGGGCGAGTTTCTACTTTCAGATGTAACAGAAACTTTGCGGATTGGTCAATCCGTTCGCGAGATATGGCAGTTTGGAGGTAAGAAACGCTTGAGAAACTCAAAATTTACGCAGTTCTGATGCTCGACACGAATAACTAGAACGGCCTAGGGGAAAAATGCGCATATCGTTGTAATCGGGCGAATTTCTACTTTCAGATGCAACAGAAATTTTGCGGATTGGTCGATCCGTTCGCGAGGTGTGGCAGTTTGGAAGTAAGAAACGCTTGAGAAACTCAAAATTTTCGCAGTTCTGCTGCTCGAAACGAATAAATAGAACGGCCTAGGGGAAAAGTGCGCATACCGTTGTAATCGGGCGAGTTTCTACTTTCAGATGCAACAGAAATTTTGCGGATTGGACAATCCGTTCGCGAGATATGGCCGTTTGGATTTAAGAAACGCTTGAGAAACTCTTAATTTTCGCAGTTCTGATGCTCGAAATGAGTAACTAGAACGGCCTAGGGGAAAAGTGCGCGTACCGTTGTAATCGGGCGAGTCTCTACCTTCAGATGCAACAGAAATTTTGCGGATTGGTCAATCCGTTCGCGAGATATGGCAGTTTGGAGGTAAGAAACGCTTGAAAAACTCAAAATTTTCGCAGTTCTGATGCTCGACACGAATAACTACAACGGTCTAGGGGGAAGTGCGCATACCGTTGTAATCGGGCGAGTTTCTACTTTCAGATGCAACAGAAATTTTGCGGATTGGTCAATCCATTCGCGAGATATGGCAGTTTGGAGGAAAGAAACGCTTGAGAAACTCAAAATTTTCGCAGTTCTGATGCTCGAAACGAATAACTAGAACGGCCTAGGGGAAAACTACACCTACCGTCGTAATCGGGAGAGTTTCTACTTTCAGATGCAACAGAAATTTTGCGGATTGGTCAATCCGTTCGCGTGATATGGCAGTTTGGAGGTAAGAAACGCTTGAGAAACTCAAAATTTTCGCAGTTCTGATGCTCGACACGAATAACAAGAACGCCCTAGGGGAAAAGTGCGCATACCGTTGTAATCGGGCGAATTTCTACTTTCAGATGCAACAGAAATTTTGCGGATTGGTCGATCCGTTCGCGAGGTGTGGCAGTTTGGAAGTAAGAAACGCTTGAGAAACTCAAAATTTTCGCAGTTCTGCTGCTCGAAACGAATAAATACAACGGCCTAGGGGAAAAGTGCGCATACCGTTGTAATCGGGCGAGTTTCTACTTTCAGATGCAACAGAAATTTTGCGGATTGGTCAATCCGTTCGCGAGATATGGCCGTTTGGATTTAAGAAACGCTTGAGAAACTCAAAATTTTCGCAGTTCTGATGCTCGAAACGAGTAACTAGAACGGCCTAGGGGAAAAGTGCGCATACCGTTGTAATCGGGCGAGTCTCTACTTTCAGATGTAACAGAAACTTTGCGGATTGGTCAATCCGTTCGCGAGATATGGCAGTTTGGAGGTAAGAAACGCTTGAGAAACTCAAAATTTACGCAGTTCTGATGCTCGACACGAATAACTAGAACGGCCTAGGGGAAAAGTGCGCATATCGTTGTAATCGGGCGAATTTCTACTTTCAGATGCAACAGAAATTTTGCGGATTGGTCGATCCGTTCGCGAGGTGTGGCAGTTTGGAAGTAAGAAACGCTTGAGAAACTCAAAATTTTCGCAGTTCTGCTGCTCGAAACGAATAAATACAACGGCCTAGGGGAAAAGTGCGCATACCGTTGTAATCGGGCGAGTTTCTACTTTCAGATGCAACAGAAATTTTGCGGATTGGTCAATCCGTTCGCGAGATATGGCCGTTTGGATTTAAGAAACGCTTGAGAAACTCAAAATTTTCGCAGTTCGGATGCTCGAAACGAGTAACTAGAACGGCCTAGGGGAAAAGTGCGCATACCGTTGTAATCGGGCGAGTCTCTACTTTCAGATGCAACAGAAATTTTGCGGATTGGTCAATCCGTTCGCGAGATATGGCAGTTTGGAGGTAAGAAACGCTTGAAAAACTCAAAATTTTCGCAGTTCTGATGCTCGACACGAATAACTACAACGGCCTAGGGGGAAGTGCGCATACCGTTGTAATCGGGCGAGTTTCTACTTTCAGATGCAACAGAAATTTTGCGGATTGGTCAATCCATTCGCGAGATATGGCAGTTTGGAGGAAAGAAACGCTTGAGAAACTCAAAATTTTGGCAGTTCTGATGCTCGAAACGAATAACTGGAACGGCCTAGGGGAAAAGTGCGCATATCGTTGTAATCGGGCGAGTTCCTACTTTCAGATGCAACAGAAATTATGCGGATTGGTCAATCCGTTCGCGAGATATGGCAGTTTGGAGGTAAGAAACGCTTGAGAAACTCAAAATTTTCGCAGTTCTGATGCTCGAAACGAATAACAAGAACGCCCTAGGGGAAAAGTGCGCATACCGTTGTAATCGGGCGAGTTTCTACTTTCAGATGCAACAGAAATTTTGCGGATTGGTTAATCCGTTCGCGAGATATGGCAGTTTGGAGGTAAAAAACGCTTGAGAAACTCAAAATTTTCGCATTTTTGATACTCGAAACGAATAACTAGAACGGCCTAGGGGAAAAGTGCGCATACCGTTGTAATCGGGCGCGTTTCTACTTTCAGAAGCAACAGAAATTTTGCGGATTGGTAGATCCGTTCGCGAGATGTGGCAGTTTGGAAGTAAGAAACGCTTGAGAAACTCAAAATTTTGGCAGTTCTGATGCTCGAAACGAATAACTAGAACGGCCTAGGGGAAAAGTGCGCATATCGTTGTAATCGGGCGAGTTTCTACTTTCAGATGCAACAGAAATTATGCGGATTGGTCAATCCGTTCGCGTGATATGGCCGTTTGGATGTAAGAAACGCTTGAAAAACTCAAAATTTTCGCAGTTCTGATGCTCGACACGAATAACTACAACGCCCTAGGGGGAAGTGCGCATACCGTTGTAATCGGGCGAGTTTCTACTTTCAGATGCAACAGAAATTTTGCGGATTGGTCAATCCATTCGCGAGATATGGCAGTTTGGAGGAAAGAAACGCTTGAGAAACTCAAAATTTTCGCAGTTCTGATGCTCGAAACGAATAACTAGAACGGCCTAGGGGAAAACTACACCTACCGTCGTAATCGGGAGAGTTTCTACTTTCAGATGCAACAGAAATTTTGCGGATTGGTCAATCCGTTCGCGAGATATGGCAGTTTGGAGGTAAGAAACGCTTGAGAAACTCAAAATATTCGCAGTTCTGATGCTCGACACGAATAACTAGAACGGCCTAGGGGCAAAGTGCGCATACCGTTGTAATCGGATGAGTTTCTACTAACAGATGCAACAGAAATTTTGCGGATTGGTAGATCCGTTCGCGAGATGTGGCAGTTTGGAAGTAAGAAACGCTTGAGAAACTCAAAATTTTGGCAGTTCTGATGCTCGAAACGAATAACTAGAACGGCCTAGGGGAAAAGTGCGCATATCGTTGTAATCGGGCGAGTTCCTACTTTCAGATGCAACAGAAATTATGCGGATTGGTCAATCCGTTCGCGTGATATGGCCGTTTGGATGTAAGAAACGCTTGAGAAACTCAAAATTTTCGCAGTTCTGCTGCTCGAAACGAATAAATAGAACGGCCTAGGGGAAAAGTGCGCATACCGTTGTAATCGGGCGAGTTTCTACTTTCGGATGGCACAGAAATTTTGCGGATTGGTCAATCCGTTCGCGAGATATGGCAGTTTGGAGATAAGAAACGCTTGAGAAACTCAAAATTTTCGCATTTCTGATGCTCGATACGAATAACTAGAACGGCCTAGGGGAAAAGTGCGCATACCGTTGTAATCGGGCGAGTTTCTACTTTCAGAAGCAACTGAAATTTTGCGGATTGGTCAATCCGTTCGCGAGATATGGCAGTTTGGAGGTAAGAAACGCTTGAGAAACTCAAAATTTTCGCAGTTCTGATGCTCGATACGAATAACTAGAACGGCCTAGGGGAAAAGTGCGCATACCGTTGTAATCGGGCGAGTTTCTACTTTCAGAAGCAACAGAAATTTTGCGGATTGTTCAATCCGTTCGCGAGATATGGCAGTTTGGAGGTAAGAAACGCTTGAGAAACTCAAAATTTTCGCAGTTCTGATGCTCGAAATGATTACTGGAACGGCCTAGGGGAAAACTACACCTACCGTTGTAATCGGGCGAGTTTCTACTTTCAGATGCAACAGAAATTTTGCGGATTGATCAATCCGTTCGCGAGATATGGCAGTTTGGAGATAAGAAACGCTTGAGAAACTCAAAATTTTCGCAGTTCTGTTGCTCGAAACGAATAACAAGAACGGCCTAGTGGAAAAGTGCGCATACCGTTGTAATCGGGCGAGTTTCTACTTTCAGATGCATCAGAAATTTTGCGGATTTGTTAATCCGTTCGCGAGATATGGCAGTTTGGAGGTAAAAAACGCTTGAGAAACTCAAAATTTTCGCATTTTTGATACTCGAAACGAATAACTAGAACGGCCTAGGGGAAAAGTGCGCATACCGTTGTAATCGGGCGAGTTTCGACTTTCAGAAGCAACAGAAATTTTGCGGATTGGTAGATCCGTTCGCGAGATGTGGCAGTTTGGAAGTAAGAAACGCTTGAGAAACTCAAAATTTTGGCAGTTCTGATGCTCGAAACGAATAACTAGAACGGCCTAGGGGAAAAGTGCGCATATCGTTGTAATCGGGCGAGTTTCTACTTTCAGATGCAACAGAAATTATGCGGATTGGTCAATCCGTTCGCGTGATATGGCCGTGTGGATGTAAGAAACGCTTGAGAAACTCAAAATTTTCGCAGTTCTGCTGCTCGAAACGAATAAATAGAACGGCCTAGGGGAAAAGTGCGCATACCGTTGTAATCGGGCGAGTTTCTACTTTCAGATGCAACAGAAATTTTGCGGATTGGTCAATCCGTTCGCGAGATATGGCAGTTTGGAAGTAAGAAACGCTTGAGAAACTCAAAATTTTCGCAGTTCTGATGCTCGACACGAATAACTAGAACGGCCTAGGGGAAAAGTGCGCATACCGTTGTAATCGGGCGAGTTTCTACTTTCAGAAGCAACAGAAATTTTGCGGATTGTTCAATCCGTTCGCGAGATATGGCAGTTTGGAGGTAAGAAACGCTTGAGAAACTCAAAATTTTCGCAGTTCTGATGCTCGAAATGAATAACTGGAACGGCCTAGGGGAAAACTACACCTACCGTTGTAATCGGGCGAGTTTCTACTTTCAGATGCAACAGAAATTTTGCGGATTGGTCAATCCGTTCGCGAGATATGGCAGTTTGGAGATAAGAAACGCTTGAGAAACTCAAAATTTTCGCACTTCTGATGCTCGATACGAATAACTAGAACGGCCTACGGGAAAAGTGCGCATACCGTTGTAATCGGGCGAGTTTCTACTTTCAGATGCAACAGAAATTTTGCGGATTGATCAATCCGTTCGCGAGATATGGCAGTTTGGAGATAAGAAACGCTTGAGAAACTCAAAATTTTCGCAGTTCTGATGCTCGAAACGAATAACAAGAACGGCCTAGGGGAAAAGTGCGCATACCGTTGTAATCGGGCGAGCATCTACTTTCAGATGGCACAGAAATTTTGCGGATTGATCTATCCGTTCGCGAGATATGGCAGTTTGGAGATAAGAAACGCTTGAGAAACTCAAAATGTTCGCAGTTTTGATGCTCGAAACGAGTAACTAGAACGGCCTAGGGGAAAACTACACCTACCGTTGTAATCGGGCGAGTTTCTACTTTCAGAAGCAACAGAAATTTTGCGGATTGTTCAATCCGTTCGCGAGATATGGCAGTTTGGAGGTAAGAAACGCTTGAGAAACTCAAAATTTTCGCAGTTCTGATGCTCGAAATGAATAAGTGGGACGGCCTAGGGGAAAACTACACCTACCGTTGTAATCGGGCGAGTTTCTACTTTCAGATGCAACAGAAATTTTGCGGATTGATCAATCCGTTCGCGAGATATGGCAGTTTGGAGATAAGAAACGCTTGAGAAACTCAAAATTTCGCAGTTCTGATGCTCGAAACGAATAACAAGAACGGCCTAGGGGAAAAGTGCGCATACCGTTGTAATCGGGCGAGTTTCTACTTTCAGATGCAACAGAAATTTTGCGGATTGGTTAATCCGTTCGCGAGATATGGCAGTTTGGAGGTAAAAAACGCTTGAGAAACTCAAAATTTTCGCAGTTCTGATGCTCGAAATGAATAACTGGAACGGCCTAGGGGAAAACTACACCTACCGTTGTAATCGGGCGAGTTTCTACTTTCAGATGCAACAGAAATTTTGCGGATTGATCAATCCGTTCGCGAGATATGGCAGTTTGGAGATAAGAAACGCTTGAGAAACTCAAAATTTTCGCAGTTCTGATGCTCGAAACGAATAACAAGAACGGCCTAGGGGAAAAGTGCGCATACCGTTGTAATCGGGCGAGTTTCTACTTTCAGATGCAACAGAAATTTTGCGGATTGGTTAATCCGTTCGCGAGATATGGCAGTTTGGAGGTAAAAAACGCTTGAGAAACTCAAAATTTTCGCATTTTTGATACTCGAAACGAATAACTAGAACGGCCTAGGGGAAAAGTGCGCATACCGTTGTAATCGGGCGAGTTTCTACTTTCAGAAGCAACAGAAATTTTGCGGATTGGTAGATCCGTTCGCGAGATGTGGCAGTTTGGAAATAAGAAACGCTTGAGAAACTCAAAATTTTGGCAGTTCTGATGCTCGAAACGAATAACTAGAACGGCCTAGGGGAAAAGTGCGCATATCGTTGTAATCGGGCGAGTTTCTACTTTCAGACGCAACAGAAATTTTGCGGATTGGTTAATCCGTTCGCGAGATATGGCAGTTTGGAGGTAAAAAACGCTTGAGAAACTCAAAATTTTCGCATTTTTGATACTCGAAACGAATAACTAGAACGGCCTAGGGGAAAAGTGCGCATACCGTTGTAATCGGGCGAGTTTCTACTTTCAGAAGCAACAGAAATTTTGCAGATTGGTCAATCCGTTCGCGAGATATGGCAGTTTGGAGGTAAGAAACGCTTGAGAAACTCAAAATTTTGGCAGTTCTGATGCTCGAAACGAATAACTAGAACGGCCTAGGGGAAAAGTGCGCATATCGTTGTAATCGGGCGAGTTTCTACTTTCAGATGCAACAGAAATTATGCGGATTGATCAATCCGTTCGCGAGATATGGCAGTTTGGAGATAAGAAACGCTTGAGAAACTCAAAATTTTCGCAGTTCTGATGCTCGAAACGAATAACAAGAACGGCCTAGGGGAAAAGTGCGCATACCGTTGTAATCGGGCGAGTTTCTACTTTCAGATGCAACAGAAATTTTGCGGATTGGTTAATCCGTTCGCGAGATATGGCAGTTTGGAGGTAAAAAACGCTTGAGAAACTCAAAATTTTCGCATTTTTGATACTCGAAACGAATAACTAGAACGGCCTAGGGGAAAAGTGCGCATACCGTTGTAATCGGGCGAGTTTCTACTTTCAGAAGCAACAGAAATTTTGCGGATTGGTCAATCCGTTCGCGTGATATGGCCGTTTGGATGTAAGAAACGCTTGAGAAACTCAAAATTTTCGCAGTTCTGATGATCGAAACGAATGACTAGAACGGCCTAGGGGAGAAGTACGCATACCGTTGTAATCGGGCTAGTTTCTACTTTCAGAAGCAACAGAAATTTTGCGGATTGGTCAATCCGTTCGCGAGATATGGCAGTTTGGAGGTAAGAAACGCTTGAGAAACTCAAAATTTTCGCAGTTCTGATGCTCGATACGAATAACTAGAACGGCCTAGGGGAAAAGTGCGCGTACCGTTGTAATCGGGCGAGTTTCTACTTTCAGAAGCAACAGAAATTTTGCGGATTGGTCAATCCGTTCGCGAGATATGGCAGTTTGGAGATAAGAAACGCTTGAGAAACTCAAAATTTTCGCAGTTCTGATGCTCGAAATGAATAACTGGAACGGCCTAGGGGAAATGTGCTCATACCGTTGTAATCGGGCGAGTTTCTACTTTCAGATGCGACAGAAATTTTGCGGATTGATCAATCCGTTCGCGAGATATGGCAGTTTGGAGATAAGAAACGCTTGAGAAACTCAAAATTTTCGCAGTTCTGATGCTCGACACGAATAACTAGAACGGCCTAGGGGAAAAGTGCGCATACCGTTGTAATCGGGCGAGTTTCTACTTTCAGATGCAACAGAAATTTTGCGGATTGGTCAATCCGTTCGCGAGATATGGCAGTTTGGAGGTAAGAAACGCTTGAGAAACTCAAAATCTTCGCAGTTCTGATGCTCGACACGAATAACTAGAACGGCCTAGGGGAAAAGTGCGCATACCGTTGTAATCGGGCGAGTTTCTACTTTCAGATGCAACAGAAATTTTGCGGATTGGTCAGTCCGTTCGCGAGATATGGCAGTTTGGAGGTAAGAAACGCTTGAGAAACTCAAAATTTTCGCAGTTCTGATGCTCGAAATGAATAACTGGAACGGCCTAGGGGAAAACTACACCTACCGTTGTAATCGGGCGAGTTTCTACTTTCAGATGCAACAGAAATTTTGCGGATTGATCAATCCGTTCGCGAGATATGGCAGTTTGGAGATAAGAAACGCTTGAGAAACTCAAAATTTCGCAGTTCTGATGCTCGAAACGAATAACAAGAACGGCCTAGGGGAAAAGTGCGCATACCGTTGTAATCGGGCGAGTTTCTACTTTCAGATGCAACAGAAATTTTGCGGATTGTTTAATCCGTTCGCGAGATATGGCAGTTTGGAGGTAAAAAACGCTTGAGAAACTCAAAATTTTCGCATTTTTGATACTCGAAACGAATAACTAGAACGGCCTAGGGGAAAAGTGCGCATATCGTTGTAATCGGGCGAGTTTCTACTTTCAGATGCAACAGAAATTATGCGGATTGGTCAATCCGTTCGCGTGATATGGCCGTTTGGATGTAAGAAACGCTTGAGAAACTCAAAATTTTCGCAGTTCTGATGCTCGAAACGAATAACTAGAACGGCCTAGGGGAAAAGTGCGCATATCGTTGTAATCGGGCGAGTTTCTACTTTCAGATGCAACAGAAATTATGCGGATTGGTCAATCCGTTCGCGTGATATGGCCGTTTGGATGTAAGAAACGCTTGAGAAACTCAAAATTTTCGCAGTTCTGCTGCTCGAAACGAATAAATAGAACGGCCTAGGGGAAAAGTGCGCATACCGTTGTAATCGGGCGAGTTTCTACTTTCAGATGCAACAGAAATTTTGCGGATTGGTCAATCCGTTCGCGAGATATGGCAGTTTGGAGGTAAGAAACGCTTGAGAAACTCAAAATTTTCGCAGTTCTGATGCTCGACACGAATAACTAGAACGGCCTAGGGGAAAAGTGCGCATACCGTTGTAATCGGGCGAGTTTCTACTTTCAGATGGCACAGAAATTTTGCGGATTGATCTATCCGTTCGCGAGATATGGCAGTTTGGAGATAAGAAACGCTTGAGAAACTCAAAATGTTCGCAGTTTTGATGCTCGAAACGAGTAACTAGAACGGCCTAGGGGAAAACTACACCTACCGTTGTAATCGGGCGAGTTTCTACTTTCAGATGCAACAGAAATTTTGCGGATTGGTCAATCCGTTCGCGAGATATGGCAGTTTGGAGATAAGAAACGCTTGAGAAACTCAAAATTTTCGCATTTCTGATGCTCGATACGAATAACTAGAACGGCCTAGGGGAAAAGTGCGCATACCGTTGTAATCGGGCGAGTTTCTACTTTCAGAAGCAACTGAAATTTTGCGGATTGGTCAATCCGTTCGCGAGATATGGCAGTTTGGAGGTAAGAAACGCTTGAGAAACTCAAAATTTTCGCAGTTCTGATGCTCGATACGAATAACTAGAACGGCCTAGGGGAAAAGTGCGCATACCGTTGTAATCGGGCGAGTTTCTACTTTCAGAAGCAACAGAAATTTTGCGGATTGTTCAATCCGTTCGCGAGATATGGCAGTTTGGAGGTAAGAAACGCTTGAGAAACTCAAAATTTTCGCAGTTCTGATGCTCGAAATGAATAACTGGAACGGCCTAGGGGAAAACTACACCTACCGTTGTAATCGGGCGAGTTTCTACTTTCAGATGCAACAGAAATTTTGCGGATTGATCAATCCGTTCGCGAGATATGGCAGTTTGGAGATAAGAAACGCTTGAGGAACTCAAAATTTTCGCAGTTCTGATGCTCGATACGAATAACTAGAACGGCCTAGGGGAAAAGTGCGCGTACCGTTGTAATCGGGCGAGTTTCTACTTTCAGAAGCAACAGAAATTTTGCGGATTGGTCAATCCGTTCGCGAGATATGGCAGTTTGGAGATAAGAAACGCTTGAGAAACTCAAAATTTTCGCAGTTCTGATGCTCGAAATGAATAACTGGAACGGCCTAGGGGAAATGTGCTCATACCGTTGTAATCGGGCGAGTTTCTACTTTCAGATGCGACAGAAATTTTGCGGATTGATCAATCCGTTCGCGAGATATGGCAGTTTGGAGATAAGAAACGCTTGAGAAACTCAAAATTTTCGCAGTTCTGATGCTCGACACGAATAACTAGAACGGCCTAGGGGAAAAGTGCGCATACCGTTGTAATCGGGCGAGTTTCTACTTTCAGATGCAACAGAAATTTTGCGGATTGGTCAATCCGTTCGCGAGATATGGCAGTTTGGAGGTAAGAAACGCTTGAGAAACTCAAAATCTTCGCAGTTCTGATGCTCGACACGAATAACTAGAACGGCCTAGGGGAAAAGTGCGCATACCGTTGTAATCGGGCGAGTTTCTACTTTCAGATGCAACAGAAATTTTGCGGATTGGTCAGTCCGTTCGCGAGATATGGCAGTTTGGAGGTAAGAAACGCTTGAGAAACTCAAAATTTTCGCAGTTCTGATGCTCGAAATGAATAACTGGAACGGCCTAGGGGAAAACTACACCTACCGTTGTAATCGGGCGAGTTTCTACTTTCAGATGCAACAGAAATTTTGCGGATTGATCAATCCGTTCGCGAGATATGGCAGTTTGGAGATAAGAAACGCTTGAGAAACTCAAAATTTCGCAGTTCTGATGCTCGAAACGAATAACAAGAACGGCCTAGGGGAAAAGTGCGCATACCGTTGTAATCGGGCGAGTTTCTACTTTCAGATGCAACAGAAATTTTGCGGATTGTTTAATCCGTTCGCGAGATATGGCAGTTTGGAGGTAAAAAACGCTTGAGAAACTCAAAATTTTCGCATTTTTGATACTCGAAACGAATAACTAGAACGGCCTAGGGGAAAAGTGCGCATATCGTTGTAATCGGGCGAGTTTCTACTTTCAGATGCAACAGAAATTATGCGGATTGGTCAATCCGTTCGCGTGATATGGCCGTTTGGATGTAAGAAACGCTTGAGAAACTCAAAATTTTCGCAGTTCTGATGCTCGAAACGAATAACTAGAACGGCCTAGGGGAAAAGTGCGCATATCGTTGTAATCGGGCGAGTTTCTACTTTCAGATGCAACAGAAATTATGCGGATTGGTCAATCCGTTCGCGTGATATGGCCGTTTGGATGTAAGAAACGCTTGAGAAACTCAAAATTTTCGCAGTTCTGCTGCTCGAAACGAATAAATAGAACGGCCTAGGGGAAAAGTGCGCATACCGTTGTAATCGGGCGAGTTTCTACTTTCAGATGCAACAGAAATTTTGCGGATTGGTCAATCCGTTCGCGAGATATGGCAGTTTGGAGGTAAGAAACGCTTGAGAAACTCAAAATTTTCGCAGTTCTGATGCTCGACACGAATAACTAGAACGGCCTAGGGGAAAAGTGCGCATACCGTTGTAATCGGGCGAGTTTCTACTTTCAGATGGCACAGAAATTTTGCGGATTGATCTATCCGTTCGCGAGATATGGCAGTTTGGAGATAAGAAACGCTTGAGAAACTCAAAATGTTCGCAGTTTTGATGCTCGAAACGAGTAACTAGAACGGCCTAGGGGAAAACTACACCTACCGTTGTAATCGGGCGAGTTTCTACTTTCAGATGCAACAGAAATTTTGCGGATTGGTCAATCCGTTCGCGAGATATGGCAGTTTGGAGATAAGAAACGCTTGAGAAACTCAAAATTTTCGCATTTCTGATGCTCGATACGAATAACTAGAACGGCCTAGGGGAAAAGTGCGCATACCGTTGTAATCGGGCGAGTTTCTACTTTCAGAAGCAACTGAAATTTTGCGGATTGGTCAATCCGTTCGCGAGATATGGCAGTTTGGAGGTAAGAAACGCTTGAGAAACTCAAAATTTTCGCAGTTCTGATGCTCGATACGAATAACTAGAACGGCCTAGGGGAAAAGTGCGCATACCGTTGTAATCGGGCGAGTTTCTACTTTCAGAAGCAACAGAAATTTTGCGGATTGTTCAATCCGTTCGCGAGATATGGCAGTTTGGAGGTAAGAAACGCTTGAGAAACTCAAAATTTTCGCAGTTCTGATGCTCGAAATGAATAACTGGAACGGCCTAGGGGAAAACTACACCTACCGTTGTAATCGGGCGAGTTTCTACTTTCAGATGCAACAGAAATTTTGCGGATTGATCAATCCGTTCGCGAGATATGGCAGTTTGGAGATAAGAAACGCTTGAGGAACTCAAAATTTTCGCAGTTCTGATGCTCGAAACGAATAACAAGAACGGCCTAGGGGAAAAGTGCGCATACCGTTGTAATCGGGCGAGTTTCTACTTTCAGATGCAACAGAAATTTTGCGGATTGGTTAATCCGTTCGCGAGATATGGCAGTTTGGAGGTAAAAAACGCTTGAGAAACTCAAAATTTTCGCATTTTTGATACTCGAAACGAATAACTAGAACGGCCTAGGGGAAAAGTGCGCATACCGTTGTAATCGGGCGAGTTTCTACTTTCAGAAGCAACAGAAATTTTGCGGATTGGTAGATCCGTTCGCGAGATGTGGCAGTTTGGAAATAAGAAACGCTTGAGAAACTCAAAATTTTGGCAGTTCTGATGCTCGAAACGAATAACTAGAACGGCCTAGGGGAAAGTGCGCATATCGTTGTAATCGGGCGAGTTTCTACTTTCAGATGCAACAGAAATTATGCGGATTGGTCAATCCGTTCGCGTGATATGGCCGTTTGGATGTAAGAAACGCTTGAGAAACTCAAAATTTTCGCAGTTCTGCTGCTCGAAACGAATAAATAGAACGGCCTAGGGGAAAAGTGCGCATACCGTTGTAATCGGGCGAGTTTCTACTTTCAGATGCAACAGAAATTTTGCGGATTGGTCAATCCGTTCGCGAGATATGGCAGTTTGGAGGTAAGAAACGCTTGAGAAACTCAAAATTTTCGCAGTTCTGATGCTCGACACGAATAACTAGAACGTCCTAGGGGAAAAGTGCGCATACCGTTGTAATCGGGCGAGCTTCTACTTTCAGATGGCACAGAAATTTTGCGGATTGATCTATCCGTTCGCGAGATATGGCAGTTTGGAGATAAGAAACGCTTGAGAAACTCAAAATTTTCGCAGTTCTGATGATCGAAACGAATGACTAGAACGGCCTAGGGGAGAAGTACGCATACCGTTGTAATCGGGCTAGTTTCTACTTTCAGAAGCAACAGAAATTTTGCGGATTGTTCAATCCGTTCGCGAGATATGGCAGTTTGGAGGTAAGAAACGCTTGAGAAACTCAAAATTTTCGCAGTTCTGATGCTCGAAATGAATAACTGGAACGGCCTAGGGGAAAACTACACCTACCGTTGTAATCGGGCGAGTTTCTACTTTCAGATGCGACAGAAATTTTGCGGATTGGTCAATCCGTTCGCGAGATATGGCAGTTTGGATGTAAGAAACGCTTGAGAAACTCAAAATCTTCGCAGTTCTGATGCTCGACACGAATAACTAGAACGGCCTAGGGGAAAAGTGCGCATACCGTTGTAATCGGGCGAGTTTCTACTTTCAGATGCAACAGAAATTTTGCGGATTGGTCAGTCCGTTCGCGAGATATGGCAGTTTGGAGGTAAGAAACGCTTGAGAAACTCAAAATTTTCGCAGTTCTGATGCTCGACACGAATAACTAGAACGGCGTAGGGGCAAAGTGCGCATACCGTTGTAATCGGGCGAGTTTCTACTTTCAGATGCAACAGAAACTTTGCGCATTGGTCAATCCGTTCGCGAGATATGGCTGTTTGGAGGTAAGAAACGCTTGAGAAACTCAAAATTTTCGCAGTTCTGATGCTCGACACGAATAACTAGAACGGCCTAGGGGCAAAGTGCGCATACCGTTGTAATCGGGCGAGTTTCTACTTACAGATGCAACATAAATTTTGCGGATTGGTCGATCCGTTCGCGAGATGTGGCAGTTTGGAAGTAAGAAACGCTTGAGAAACTCAAAATTTTGGCAGTTCTGATGCTCGAAACGAATAACTAGAACGGCCTAGGGGAAAAGTGCGCATATCGTTATAATCGGGCGAGTTTCTACTCTCAGATGCAACAGAAATTATGCGGATTGGTCAATCCGTTCGCGTGATATGGCCGTTTGGATGTAAGAAACGCTTGAGAAACTCATAATTTTCGCAGTTCTGCTGCTCGAAACGAATAAATAGAACGGCCTAGGGGAAAAGTGCGCATACCGTTGTAATCGGGCGAGTTTCTACTTTCAGATGCAACAGAAATTTTGCGGATTGGTCAATCCGTTCGCGAGATATGGCCGTTTGGATTTAAGAAACGCTTATGAAACTCAAAATTTTCGCAGTTCTGATGCTCGACACGAATAACTAGAACGGCCTAGGGGCAAAGTGCGCATACCGTTGTAATCGGGCGAGTTTCTACTTTCAGATGCAACAGAAATTTTGCGGATTGGTCGATCCGTTCGCGAGATGTGGCAGTTTGGAAGTAAGAAACGCTTGAGAAACTCAAAATTTTCGCAGTTCTGATGCTCGAAAAGAATAACTAGAACGGCCTAGGGGAAAACTACACCTACCGTTGTAATCGGGCGAGTTTCTACTTTCAGATGCAACAGAAATTTTGCGGATTGGTCAATCCGATCGCGAGATATGGCAGATTGGAGATAAGAAACGCTTGAGAAACTCAAAATTTTGGCAGTTCTGATGCTCGAAACGAATAACTAGAACGGCCTAGGGGAAAAGTGCGCATATCGTTGTAATCGGGCGAGTTTCTACATTCAGATGCAACAGAAATTATGCGGATTGGTCAATCCGTTCGCGTGATATGGCAGTTTGGAGGTAAAAAACGCTTGAGAAACTCAAAATTTTCGCAGTTCTGATGCTCGACACGAATAACTAGAACGGCCTAGGGGCAAAGTGCGCACACCGTTGTAATCGGGCGAGTTTCTACTTTCAGATGCAACAGAAATTTTGCGGATTGGTCAATCCGTTCGCGAGATATGGCAGTTTGGATGTAAGAAACGCTTGAGAAACTCAAAATATTCGCAGTTCTGATGCTCGAAATGAATAACTGGAACGGCCTAGGGGAAAACTACACCTACCGTTGTAATCGGGCGAGTTTCTACTTTCAGATGCAACAGAAATTTTGCGGATTGATCAATTCGTTCGCGAGATATGGCAGTTTGGAGATAAGAAACGCTTGAGAAACTCAAAATTTTCGCAGTTCTGATGCTCGAAACGAGTAACTAGAACGGCCTAGGGGAAAAGTGCGCATACCGTTGTAATCGGGCGAGTTTCTACTTTCAGATGCAACAGAAATTTTGCGGATTGGTCAATCCGTTCGCGAGATATGGCAGTTTGGAGGTAAGAAACGCTTCAGAAACTCAAAATTTTCGCAGTTCTGATGCTCGACACGAATAACTAGAACGGCCTAGGGGCAAAGTGCGCATACCGTTGTAATCGGGCGAGTTTCTACTTTCAGATGCAACAGAAATTTTGCGGATTGGTCGATCCGTTCGCGAGATGTGGCAGTTTGGAAGTAAGAAACGCTTGAGAAACTCAAAATTTTGGCAGTTCTGATGCTCGAAACGAATAACTAGAACGGCCTAGGGGAAAAGTGCGCATATCGTTGTAATCGGGCGAGTTTCTACTTTCAGATGCAACAGAAATTATGCGGATTGGTCAATCCGTTCGCGTGATATGGCCGTTTGGATGTAAGAAACGCTTGAGGAACTCAAAATTTTCGCAATTCTGATGCTCGAAACGAATGACTAGAACGGCCTAGGGGAGAAGTACGCATACCGTTGTAATCGGGCGAGTTTCTACTTTCAGATGGCACAGAAATTTTGCGGATTGATCAATCCGTTCGCGAGATATGGCAGTTTGGAGATAAGAAACGCTTGAGAAACTCAAAATTTTCGCAGTTCTGATGCTCGCAACGAGTAACTAGAACGGCCTAGGGGAAAAGTACGCATACCGTTGTAATCGGGCGAGTTTCTACTTTTAGATGCAACAGAAATTTTGCGGAATGGTCAATCCGTTCGCGAGATATGGCAGTTTGGAGGTAAGAAACGCTTGAGAAACTCAAAATGTTCGCAGTTCTGATGCTCGACACGAATAACTGGAACGGCCTAGGGGAAAAGTGCTCATACCGTTGTAATCGGGCGAGTTTCTACTTTCAGATGCAACAGAAATTTTGCGGATTGGTCAATCCTTTAGCGAGATATGGCAGTTTGGAGATAAGAAACGCTTGAGAAACTCAAAATTTTCGCAGTTCTGATGCTCGAAACGAATGACTAGAACGGCCTAGGGCAGAAGTACGCATACCGTTGTAATCGGGCGAGTTTCTACTTTCAGATGGCACAGAAATTTTGCGGATTGCTCAATCCGTTCGTGAGATATGGCAGTTTGGAAATAAGAAACGCTTGAGAAACTCAAAATTTTCGCAGTTTTGATGCTCGAAACGAGTAACTAGAATGGCCTAGGGGAAAAGTGCGCATACCGTTGTAATCGGGCGAGTTTCTACTTTCAGATGCAACAGAAATTTTGCGGATTGGTCAATCCGTTCGCGTGATATGGCCGTTTGGATGTAAGAAACGCTTGAGAAACTCAAAATTTTCGCAGTTCTGATGATCGAAACGAATGACTAGAACGGCCTAGGGGAGAAGTACGCATACCGTTGTAATCGGGCGAGTTTCTACTTTCAGATGCGACAGAAATTTTGCGGATTGGTCAATCCGTTCGCGAGATATGGCAGTTTGGAGGTAAGAAACGCTTGAGAAACTCAAAATCTTCGCAGTTCTGATGCTCGACACGAATAACTAGAACGGCCTAGGGGAAAAGTGCGCATACCGTTGTAATCGGGCGAGTTTCTACTTTCAGATGCAACAGAAATTTTGCGGATTGGTCAGTCCGTTCGCGAGATATGGCAGTTTGGAGGTAAGAAACGCTTGAGAAACTCAAAATTTTCGCAGTTCTGATGCTCGACACGAATAACTAGAACGGCCTAGGGGCAAAGTGCGCATACCGTTGTAATCGGGCGAGATTCTACTTTCAGATGCAACAGAAACTTTGCGCATTGGTCAATCCGTTCGCGAGATATGGCTGTTTGGAGGTAAGAAACGCTTGAGAAACTCAAAATATTGGCAGTTCTGATGCTCGAAACGAATAACTAGAACGGCCTAGGGGAAAAGTGCGCATATCGTTATAATCGGGCGAGTTTCTACTCTCAGATGCAACAGAAATTATGCGGATTGGTCAATCCGTTCGCGTGATATGGCCGTTTGGATGTAAGAAACGCTTGAGAAACTCAAAATTTTCGCAGTTCTGCTGCTCGAAACGAATAAATAGAACGGCCTAGGGGAAAAGTGCGCATACCGTTGTAATCGGGCGAGTTTCTATTTTCAGATGCAACATAAATTTTGCGGATTGGTCGATCCGTTCGCGAGATGTGGCAGTTTGGAAGTAAGAAACGCTTGAGAAACTCAAAATTTTGGCAGTTCTGATGCTCGAAACGAATAACTAGAACGGCCTAGGGGAAAAGTGCGCATATCGTTATAATCGGGCGAGTTTCTACTCTCAGATGCAACAGAAATTATGCGGATTGGTCAATCCGTTCGCGTGATATGGCCGTTTGGATGTAAGAAACGCTTGAGAAACTCATAATTTTCGCAGTTCTGCTGCTCGAAACGAATAAATAGAACGGCCTAGGGGAAAAGTGCGCATACCGTTGTAATCGGGCGAGTTTCTACTTTCAGATGCAACAGAAATTTTGCGGATTGGTCAATCCGTTCGCGAGATATGGCCGTTTGGATTTAAGAAACGCTTATGAAACTCAAAATTTTCGCAGTTCTGATGCTCGACACGAATAACTAGAACGGCCTAGGGGCAAAGTGCGCATACCGTTGTAATCGGGCGAGTTTCTACTTTCAGATGCAACAGAAATTTTGCGGATTGGTCGATCCGTTCGCGAGATGTGGCAGTTTGGAAGTAAGAAACGCTTGAGAAACTCAAAATTTTCGCAGTTCTGATGCTCGAAACGAATAACTAGAACGGCCTAGGGGAAAACTACACCTACCGTTGTAATCGGGCGAGTTTCTACTTTCAGATGCAACAGAAATTTTGCGGATTGGTCAATCCGTTCGCGAGATATGGCAGTTTGGAGGTAAGAAACGCTTGAGAAACTCAAAATTTTCGCAGTTCTGATGCTCGAAACGAATAACTAGAACCGCCTAGGGGAAAAGTGCGCATACCGTTGTAATCGGGCGAGTTTCTACTTTCCGATGCAACAGAAATTTTGCGGATTGATCAATCCGTTCGCGAGATATGGCAGTTTGGAGATAAGAAACGCTTGAGAAACTCAAAATTTTCGCATTTCTGATGCTCGATACGAATAACTAGAACGGCCTAGGGGAAAAGTGCGCATACCGTTGTAATCGGGCTAGTTTCTACTTTCAGAAGCAACAGAAATTTTGCGGATTGGTCAATCCGTTCGCGAGATATGGCAGTTTGGAGGTAAGAAACGCTTGAGAGACTCAAAATTTTCGCATTTTTGATGCTCGAAACGAATAACTAGAACGGCCTAGGGGAAAAGTGCGCATACCGTTGTAATCGGGCGAGTTTCTACTTTCAGAAGCAACAGAAATTTTGCGGATTGATCAATCCGTTCGCGAGATATGGCAGTTTGGAGGTAAGAAACGCTAGAGAGACTCAAAATTTTCGCAGTTCTGATGCTCGAAACGAATGACTAGAACGGCCTAGGGGAGAAGTACGCATACCGTTGTAATCGGGCGAGTTTCTACTTTCAGATGGCACAGAAATTTTGCGGATTGATCAATCCGTTCGCGAGATATGGCAGTTTGGAGATAAGAAACGCTTGAGAAACTCAAAATTTTCGCAGTTCTGATGCTCGAAACGAGTAACTAGAACGGCCTAGGGGAAAAGTACGCATACCGTTGTAATCGGGCGAGTTTCTACTTTTAGATGCAACAGAAATTTTGCGGATTGGTCAATCCGTTCGCGAGATATGGCAGTTTGGAGGTAAGAAACGCTTGAGAAACTCAAAATGTTCGCAGTTCTGATGCTCGACACGAATAACTGGAACGGCCTAGGGGAAAAGTGCTCATACCGTTGTAATCGGGCGAGTTTCTACTTTCAGATGCAACAGAAATTTTGCGGATTGGTCAATCCTTTCGCGAGATATGGCAGTTTGGAGATAAGAAACGCTTGAGAAACTCAAAATTTTCGCAGTTCTGATGCTCGAAACGAATGACTAGAACGGCCTAGGGCAGAAGTACGCATACCGTTGTAATCGGGCGAGTTTCTACTTTCAGATGGCACAGAAATTTTGCGGAATGCTCAATCCGTTCGTGAGATATGGCAGTTTGGAAATAAGAAACGCTTGAGAAACTCAAAATTTTCGCAGTTTTGATGCTCGAAACGAGTAAGTAGAACGGCCTAGGGGAAAAGTGCGCATACCGTTGTAATCGGGCGAGTTTCTACTTTCAGATGCAACAGAAATTTTGCGGATTGGTTAATCCGTTCGCGAGATATGGCAGTTTGGAGGTAAGAAACGCTTGAGAAACTCAAAATTTTCGCAGTTCTGATGCTCGACACGAATAACTAGAACGGCCTAGGGGAAAAGTGCGCATACCGTTGTAATCGGGCGAGTTTCTACTTTCAGATGCAACAGAAATTTTGCGGATTGGTCAGTCCGTTCGCGAGATATGGCAGTTTGGAGGTAAGAAACGCTTGAGAAACTCAAAATTTTCGCAGTTCTGATGCTCGACACGAATAACTAGAACGGCCTAGGGGCAAAGTGCGCATACCGTTGTAATCGGGCGAGATTCTACTTTCAGATGCAACAGAAACTTTGCGCATTGGTCAATCCGTTCGCGAGATATGGCTGTTTGGAGGTAAGAAACGCTTGAGAAACTCAAAATATTGGCAGTTCTGATGCTCGAAACGAATAACTAGAACGGCCTAGGGGAAAAGTGCGCATATCGTTATAATCGGGCGAGTTTCTACTCTCAGATGCAACAGAAATTATGCGGATTGGTCAATCCGTTCGCGTGATATGGCCGTTTGGATGTAAGAAACGCTTGAGAAACTCAAAATTTTCGCAGTTCTGCTGCTCGAAACGAATAAATAGAACGGCCTAGGGGAAAAGTGCGCATACCGTTGTAATCGGGCGAGTTTCTATTTTCAGATGCAACATAAATTTTGCGGATTGGTCGATCCGTTCGCGAGATGTGGCAGTTTGGAAGTAAGAAACGCTTGAGAAACTCAAAATTTTGGCAGTTCTGATGCTCGAAACGAATAACTAGAACGGCCTAGGGGAAAAGTGCGCATATCGTTATAATCGGGCGAGTTTCTACTCTCAGATGCAACAGAAATTATGCGGATTGGTCAATCCGTTCGCGTGATATGGCCGTTTGGATGTAAGAAACGCTTGAGAAACTCATAATTTTCGCAGTTCTGCTGCTCGAAACGAATAAATAGAACGGCCTAGGGGAAAAGTGCGCATACCGTTGTAATCGGGCGAGTTTCTACTTTCAGATGCAACAGAAATTTTGCGGATTGGTCAATCCGTTCGCGAGATATGGCCGTTTGGATTTAAGAAACGCTTATGAAACTCAAAATTTTCGCAGTTCTGATGCTCGACACGAATAACTAGAACGGCCTAGGGGCAAAGTGCGCATACCGTTGTAATCGGGCGAGTTTCTACTTTCAGATGCAACAGAAATTTTGCGGATTGGTCGATCCGTTCGCGAGATGTGGCAGTTTGGAAGTAAGAAACGCTTGAGAAACTCAAAATTTTCGCAGTTCTGATGCTCGAAACGAATAACTAGAACGGCCTAGGGGAAAACTACACCTACCGTTGTAATCGGGCGAGTTTCTACTTTCAGATGCAACAGAAATTTTGCGGATTGGTCAATCCGTTCGCGAGATATGGCAGTTTGGAGGTAAGAAACGCTTGAGAAACTCAAAATTTTCGCAGTTCTGATGCTCGAAACGAATAACTAGAACCGCCTAGGGGAAAAGTGCGCATACCGTTGTAATCGGGCGAGTTTCTACTTTCCGATGCAACAGAAATTTTGCGGATTGATCAATCCGTTCGCGAGATATGGCAGTTTGGAGATAAGAAACGCTTGAGAAACTCAAAATTTTCGCATTTCTGATGCTCGATACGAATAACTAGAACGGCCTAGGGGAAAAGTGCGCATACCGTTGTAATCGGGCTAGTTTCTACTTTCAGAAGCAACAGAAATTTTGCGGATTGGTCAATCCGTTCGCGAGATATGGCAGTTTGGAGGTAAGAAACGCTTGAGAGACTCAAAATTTTCGCATTTTTGATGCTCGAAACGAATAACTAGAACGGCCTAGGGGAAAAGTGCGCATACCGTTGTAATCGGGCGAGTTTCTACTTTCAGAAGCAACAGAAATTTTGCGGATTGATCAATCCGTTCGCGAGATATGGCAGTTTGGAGGTAAGAAACGCTAGAGAGACTCAAAATTTTCGCAGTTCTGATGCTCGAAACGAATGACTAGAACGGCCTAGGGGAGAAGTACGCATACCGTTGTAATCGGGCGAGTTTCTACTTTCAGATGGCACAGAAATTTTGCGGATTGATCAATCCGTTCGCGAGATATGGCAGTTTGGAGATAAGAAACGCTTGAGAAACTCAAAATTTTCGCAGTTCTGATGCTCGAAACGAGTAACTAGAACGGCCTAGGGGAAAAGTACGCATACCGTTGTAATCGGGCGAGTTTCTACTTTTAGATGCAACAGAAATTTTGCGGATTGGTCAATCCGTTCGCGAGATATGGCAGTTTGGAGGTAAGAAACGCTTGAGAAACTCAAAATGTTCGCAGTTCTGATGCTCGACACGAATAACTGGAACGGCCTAGGGGAAAAGTGCTCATACCGTTGTAATCGGGCGAGTTTCTACTTTCAGATGCAACAGAAATTTTGCGGATTGGTCAATCCTTTCGCGAGATATGGCAGTTTGGAGATAAGAAACGCTTGAGAAACTCAAAATTTTCGCAGTTCTGATGCTCGAAACGAATGACTAGAACGGCCTAGGGCAGAAGTACGCATACCGTTGTAATCGGGCGAGTTTCTACTTTCAGATGGCACAGAAATTTTGCGGAATGCTCAATCCGTTCGTGAGATATGGCAGTTTGGAAATAAGAAACGCTTGAGAAACTCAAAATTTTCGCAGTTTTGATGCTCGAAACGAGTAAGTAGAACGGCCTAGGGGAAAAGTGCGCATACCGTTGTAATCGGGCGAGTTTCTACTTTCAGATGCAACAGAAATTTTGCGGATTGGTTAATCCGTTCGCGAGATATGGCAGTTTGGAGGTAAGAAACGCTTGAGAAACTCAAAATTTTCGCAGTTCTGATGCTCGACACGAATAACTAGAACGGCCTAGGGGAAAAGTGCGCATACCGTTGTAATCGGGCGAGTTTCTACTTTCCGATGCAACAGAAATTTTGCGGATTGATCAATCCGTTCGCGAGATATGGCAGTTTGGAGATAAGAAACGCTTGAGAAACTCAAAATTTTCGCAGTTCTGATGCTCGAAACGAGTAACTAGAACGGCCTAGGGGAAAAGTGCGCATACCGTTGTAATCGGGCGAGTTTCTACTTTCAGATGCAACAGAAATTTTGCGGATTGATTAGTCCGTTCGCGAGATATGGCAGTTTGGAGGTAAGAAACGCTTGAGAAACTCAAAATTTTCGCAGTTCTGATGCTCGACACGAATAACTAGAACGGCCTAGGGCAAAAGAGCGCATACCGTTGTAATCGGGCGAGTTTCTACTTTCAGATGCAAC
Source organism: Ptiloglossa arizonensis (assembly GCF_051014685.1). Taxonomy (NCBI): domain Eukaryota; kingdom Metazoa; phylum Arthropoda; class Insecta; order Hymenoptera; family Colletidae; genus Ptiloglossa; species Ptiloglossa arizonensis. The sequence goes on from NW_027478586.1 coordinate 598,954, forward strand.
AGAAATTTTGCGGATTGGTCAATCCGTTCGCGAGATATGGCAGTTTGGAAGTAAGAAACGCTTGAGAAACTCAAAATTTTTGCAGTTCTGATGCTCGAAACGAATAACTAGAACGGCCTAGGGGAAAGTGCGCATATCGTTGTAATCGGGCGAGTTTCTACTTTCAGATGCAACAGAAATTATGCGGATTGGTCAATCCGTTCGCGTGATATGGCCGTTTGGATGTAAGAAACGCTTGAGAAACTCAAAATTTTCGCAGTTCTGATGCTCGAAACGAATGACTAGAACGGCCTAGGGGAGAAGTACGCATACCGTTGTAATCGGGCGAGTTTCTACTTTCAGATGGCACAGAAATTTTGCGGATTGCTCAATCCGTTCGTGAGATATGGCAGTTTGGAAATAAGAAACGCTTGAGAAACTCAAAATTTTCGCAGTTTTGATGCTCGAAACGAGTAACTAGAACGGCCTAGGGGAAAAGTGCGCATACCGTTGTAATCGGGCGAGTTTCTACTTTCAGATGCAACAGAAATTTTGCGGATTGGTTAATCCGTTCGCGAGATATGGCAGTTTGGAGGTAAGAAACGCTTGAGAAACTCAAAATTTTCGCAGTTCTGATGCTCGACACGAATAACTAGAACGGCCTAGGGGAAAAGTGCGCATACCGTTGTAATCGGGCGAGTTTCTACTTTCCGATGCAACAGAAATTTTGCGGATTGATCAATCCGTTCGCGAGATATGGCAGTTTGGAGATAAGAAACGCTTGAGAAACTCAAAATTTTGGCAGTTCTGATGCTCGAAACGAATAACTAGAACGGCCTAGGGGGAAAGTGCGCATATCGTTGTAATCGGGCGAGTTTCTACTTTCAGATGCAACAGAAATTATGCGGATTGGTCAATCCGTTCGCGTGATATGGCCGTTTGGATGTAAGAAACGCTTGAGAAACTCAAAATGTTCGCAGTTCTGATGCTCGACACGTATAACTGGAACGGCCTAGGGGAAAAGTGCTCATACCGTTGTAATCGGGCGAGTTTCTACTTTCAGATGCA